>NC_051063.1:7113060-7837229 GCF_004664715.2 Peromyscus leucopus
AAGGGCAGATGTGAAGGGACAAGAAATGAATGAATGAATGGGATAAAGATACATGACATGAAAGATACATAGAATAATAAATAAATAAATAAATAATACCTGATAAATAATCACAGAAAATCATGAAGTAGAAAACTATTTGGTTTCTAATGCCAGTATAAAGGTTTACACCCAAATGATAGTGTAAATGAAACAAAATTGAGACCAATATTAAAGCATATCAGTTTCATGGAACTTAAAGATTTCTCAAATCCCTGATTCAGGGTAAGTCTAAACTGCTGTGTGATAAGCAGTTACCACAACTGCAATGTAGCAAGACTGCAGCAAATAAGAATTCCAGTCCCCCTAGGAAATCTCCAGTTCCAAATGCAAATAAACAAGCCCAGCTAATGAATGAGCTAAAAGTGAGGAAATGTGAAATGACTGATATAGTACCAGAACAATATCAGTCAGAGCCCAGGTGACAGCTGTAGATGTGCAGATTGTATGTAATTTGTGTGGCTAACAATTCTGCTTTGCCACTCTAGATCTAAACTGACCACATTTTGAAGGTGCCTCTGGAGTAAGCATCCTTCACAGATAGAATATTCTCCCTGTGTGATAAAAATTAGTTCCCTAGAGTAGATTAGAAGGTGGTAAGGGAAGAAGGGACAGAATCACAAAAATGAAAATAGCACATATATCTCTTTAAAGTTCAACCCATTTGATGAGATAACATTCTAAATTGCTCCATTTTAGGGAAGGTTGTATAAAGGACCAAAGATAAATATCCCTAAAGTAGTGTCTACGGAATAATGAAGAAAAGACTGACAAATTCCACTTCAGACTAAAGTTTTGTGATCTTATTCAGAGTGACTTCAGTCTCATAAAAAGTTGTATATTTCATACAGTCCTATATGTAGTGGGTAGCCTTTCCAGCTTGGATCTGGAAGTTCCAACCCCCATTGAGACTCTGGCAACTGTCATGCCTACGAGGCGGGGCGAGGGAGGCGCCTGGGGACCCGAGAGCTGGATGGGCCAGCGCTCTCTCTGTGCGCTCTCTCGGTGCCGGGACGCTGAACAGTGAAGGTGGACTGTGCAGAGCTCCGGAGAACACTGCTGGATTGTGTTACACCTTCCCCAGACCCTGCGACCTACCCATTACTTAATTTGTGAGTTATGCCATTAAATAAATATCCTTTTAACTACGTGGAGTGGCCAAAATAATTTCTCCAGTACCTATATGCTTTATAAATAGGAGGGTTACATGGGTATATCTGCACAGTGACAAGTGGTTAACATTATTAGACACAATCTTATATTAGACACATTCATATACTATCTCTTTATCTTTTAGATTGCAATTATTTACATGTGAAGTGTACAATTTGCAGGAGTCAGTCCTCTGCTTCTATCAGAAAGCAAACTAAGGTCATTAGGCTTGGCACAAGATGCAGTTACCCACTGACTCATCTCAATAGACCACTACCTATTTTGTTCTAATGATACAATTTAGTTCCCAGTCTCTGTTGCCATATTCTATGTTTTCTGAGCTGACAATGAGACATCGTGCCAATTATTCCCACCCCAAAAAATGTGTTTTCCTCTTCTGGATAAAAAAGAAATAACCATAGTGAGAACATGGTTCCTGACTTCCTATGCAACAATCAAGAGACCACATAATGCAACCTCGGTGTTCAATAAAGTTTCCTGAGGAAACTCTAGGCTAATGGAAAACAAGAGACAAGAAGAACCTTGAAAAGAAACACACTTTCCTTTTTCTCTTATAGGGACTTCAATATGATTTCTCCTTCTACAGTGATTGCTCACTGATTGAATAGATCTGAGTAATAAACTCCTCTGGCTCTAAAGGATTGTGTGTGTGTGTGTGTGTGTGTGTGTGTGTGTGTGTGTGTTGTGAAAGACAACATTTTCATTATACTATATTGATTGGCAATGACATCAAACTCATTTTCCTAATTTATCTAATGTTTCAAATTCCAAATAAAATATTAAGACTAAAATTCATACCTCAGTTTCTATTTTCCAGATGAATAATCTGTAATAAACTATAATAAAATAATTCATTTTAAATGTCCCTTATAGCCAAATTAACAAAGGAAAAATTCCATCTTTGTCTAAGTTTCTTTATTTCTATATAGACACACATAGCTAGTTAGCTACATTGATTGATAGACACTTCATTATTTCATTATCTTAAATATTAGACATAGATAAATGTTATTTACATATTTCATTATACCAGTTAATGGACATTGATTAGTTGATTGCCCCCTATTGAGTACACACTGAATGTATCTCTTTGAATGATAATTGCATATTGTTATAAAGTACATGTAATATTGGAAGAAAAATATTAATTTTGGCAGCTTTTCTGGCTATGCAGTATTTCTTTCTTTATTAAGAATTTTTTTATTCATTTTACATACAAACCACAGGTCCCCTCTCTTCCCTGTTCCTGTCCCAGCCTGTCCCCCCAGCCTCCCCCCACTCCCCGCCCACCTCTCATTCCCTCCTCTGAAACCCACCTTTCATTCCTCCTCTGACAAGGTAAAGAGACAACAAAACCAAGCTAGTGGGAACTCATAAACTTCAGACTAACAGCTGTGGAGCCTCCATGGGACTGGACAACACCCTCTGCATAGTGTGACAGTTGTGTAGCTTGATCTGCTTAAGGGGCCCTTGGCAGTAGGATCAGGATCCATCCCTGGTGCATGAGCTAGCTTTTTGGAGCCCACTATCTATAGTGTGACACCTTGTACAGCCTTGATGCAGGGTGAGGGGCTTGGACCTGCCTCAACTGAATGTACCAGGCTCTGCTAAATATGTAGTATTTCTTGATCTCATGTATTCTTGGAAATGTTCCCTGCTTCTTTGTGTATTGGGAACCATTCAGTTTAATTTAACTATGCCCCCTTTCAATGTTGTAACTCACATTTTATTTATTACCTTTGCATTCGAGATCCCAGGTTTCATTGTGGGGTATTCGTCTCTAAATAGGATATCTCTTTCACACCCCACATGGTGCAAGGAACATTGCAGAAAAGGGAGAAGAAAGACTGAAAAAAAACACAGATTGGAGGGAACTTCTGCAAAACACTCTCTTCTGAAAACAACAGAGTATTGCATTCCTGAACTCAGTGTCTGTGGTTGCCTGCTTAAGATCAAGGCAGCAAATATCCAACCAAGAATTAGAGAAGCGATAACAACAATAACTATAATAAAATAAAACAAAAGCATCAAATCAAAGTTAGACAAGTTAACAGAAAGATAAAAGAGCTCAAGAAGACAAAAGAAAAGCCTGTTCTTTTCTAATGAGAGACAGAAAGGGAGTGCATGTGGATGAGAGAGGAGATGTGAAGGAAGCAGGAGTAGAGGGAGGGAAAACAGTATTCAAATTATGTGGATGCAAGATACAGGGAGGAATTAAAGGTCTTAAGTCAAGAGTTGAAAAATTTCTGCAGAAATACACATGTGCACACAAAAGACATATACACACACAAAAATATACACACAAAATCACTTTTCATAAAACTCAACATTCTGCTAAGTAGCACACAATTAAGTTAAAAAAATTGTAAATCCTGGGAATAGGTAATGAATGCCATGCATTGTTTTTTGTCGGTCATACTGAGTTTTCACATTTTGGGTGTATTGTGTTTATGTTACTGAAGATGTTCACTGTTGGGAAACCTTTGGCCTATTTCCAGATCAGTACATGAATGCCTATCCAACAGGTCTTAGCAAGGCAGGACCTGTGAAGATGGTCTCTCATCTGGAAAAGACCACTGAACCTTGGGACAGTGCTGAATACTGCTGAGACCATGGAGTATGCATGCTCTCTTCTCTCTCATAATGAGGATTCTCTTCACAATTTTTAGTTTCATGTTGTCTGTCATGCATGGGAGAGTTTTAATCATTTCCAGAAACCCTGTTTTTTCTCCACTATTTTCCCTAAAATTCTTTGGGAACTGATGCTGTTCATGGTTTTTTTTTATAGTGAGGTTTAGGCATTCAGGACCATTTTATAAGACAAGGGAATAGTTAGAGAAATATAAGCTAAATGCATGCAAACAGTTTATGACAAATCACCCTTATTTCTGTAAATATGTTTTGTTAAGTTTTGAACAATATTGTTCTTAAGAATGTGTGCCTGTTTCTTCTCACCTTTCAGCTTTGTTAGGACAGGACATTCATGGTTCGATATTTAGCCAAGCTAAGAAAATGCTGAGCATTGGTTTTGGTTTAAAAGTTGTTTTGATGTAAAATTTTGAAGGAAAATACTTGATTTTTCCAGAGGTTAATATTAGAAGGTGGGAAAACATGCTTGTTTTTGAAGTATAAATAAAGAAAGCTTGAGCTGTTCAGGGCTGTTCACTTGTGTGAAACTCATCTGATAGTTGGACACAATTCTTCATGCTGAAGGCCCTTCTGCATCTCAGAATCTGAAACCAAGCTGTGGTGGGAGTACAGCAGGTTATGGTATTGTTCCTTTGCAAAGTGTTTCAATATCTTATTTGATATCTTTATCCCAGAAAGTAGATTGAGCCCCTATTGCACAATGAGTCCACAGGACACATGCATTGACTAGAGAAGACAGACTGGAGGGAGACTTCCTATAAAACTATAATCTTTCCTTGAGCTGGAACTGAATCAAAAGCCTCTTCTCTGAGGACCACTTTTCATGGTGTCAGAAGGCACCAAGCCATGCTGTAAAAGAAATGTGCCGACAGTCCTACATAGCTATAACATCCATGAACAAAATAACCAGGATGGTACAGTAATCCTAAAGGTACAGTAATGTCACATATGTCTTCATGGTGAATAACAGTTCTCCAATTGACTTAACAACTATTCAACAAGAAAGAAAAGCATGGTACCTAGCCAAATACCAGGGCTAATGAAGTGACTGATCTTAAAGGGGACTCTATAACTATGACTTTACTAAACCAGTATAATCCCTAGTTACACTCTAAATATTTGTACTTGACACCCACAGATAAGTGCAGTCATTACTTCTAGTCAAGGAAACTTCTTTTTTTTCAACAAAAAGAGATCACTACAGAAAACAACCAATTAAAATACAGAGTTATGGAGCCCAATTCCAAAGAATATATCTACAACAAAATTCCCACCCCAAAGGAATAGGGATTAACTCATGCGAGAGAGTGAAAATATTGTAAGAGCTGGAGAATCAAGAAGCTTGCTGTGAGATTATGCTAGGAATGTCAGGAGATAAACTGAGAAAAATGTCATAAAATGACTATCTAAAAGTAAGCTGAACAAGGACAAACATGGACATGCCAAAGTGGATGGACAAAAAGCTCTAGGGACCTCAAACCTATGGAAAGAACTACAGGCAACAAGTAAAACCCAAGAGCAGGAGAAATGATCTTTCCCAAGAATGAGCACAGTAATTGGTTGTCCAATACAAAATGTTCAGCCCTGAAAATGCACACAGGAGTAACATTTTACAGACTAAGTAGGCTGCACTTATTTATTTAGGAATACAAATATATCATATACATATACATATACATATATGTAACAACATTTAATAAGAATGAGGCCATCAATAGAAAAATAGCAAGAAGGGCTATATTGGAGTGTTTGAAGAAGGGGAAAGATAAAGAAATGTAATTATAGTATGATCTCAAAAAAATACAGGAAAAAATTGAAATCATGATCTGAGCAGAGTTTTGAAGGGGATGGAATCACTATCAAGGATCTTGGGGATGATGTTCTCGGCATAATTGGAGTTCTGTGAAGAAAATATATATTAAAAATGCAGGATTATTGAAGCTGCCAATAATTGAATGAGAAAAATACATTGTAGGAGAATGAGTTACCACTGTGTGCTAGGACTGGGAAGCAAAAATGGAAGCTTAAGGAAATAAGTATGGGAAAATCCACAGGCATTACTGACACTAAAGAGTCTAAGTAACTTGTTGATTTTAATTGAGTACCACGGACAAATTTTTATCGAAGGGATGATACATGATCAAAGTAGAGTCTTCAAAATGCCAAAACTATATGAAATTTGAATTCAAATAATTGTTTTTTTTTCTTTTATTTTATAATACCATTCAGTTCTACATATCAGCCACGGATTCCCTTGTTCTCCCCCTCCTGCCCCTCCACTTCCCCCAGCCCACCCACCCCCCATTCCCACCTCCTCCAGGGCAAAGCCTCCCCGAGGACTGAGATCAACCTGGTAGACTCAGTCCAGGCAGGTCCAGTCCCCTCCTCCCAGACTGAGCCAAGCGTCCTGCATAAGCCCCAGGTTTCAAACAGCCAACTCATGTAGTGAGCACAGGACCTGGTACCACTGCCTAGATGACTCCCAAACAGATCAAGCCAATCAACTGTCTCAGCTATTCAAAGGGCCTGATCCAGTTGGGGGCCCCTCAGCCCTTGGTTCATAGTTCATGTGTTTCCATTCGTTTGGCTATTTGTACCTGTGCTTTATCCAGCCTTGGTTTCAACAATTCTTGCTCATATAAACCCTCCTCTTTCTAGCTAATTAGACTCCCGGAGCTCCACCCAGGGCTTAGCCATGGATCTCTGCATCCAGATTCCTCAGTCCTTGGATGGGGTTTCTGGCATGACTATTAGAGTGTTTGGCATCCCATCACCAGAGTAGGTCAGTCCCGGCTGTCTATCGACCATTGCCAGCCATCTATTGTGGGGGTATCTTTGTGGATTTCTGTGGGCTTCTCTAGCACTTTGTTTCTTCCTTTTCTCATGTGGTCTTCATTTACCATGGTCTCCTATTCCTTGTTCTCCCTCTCTGTTCTTGATCCAGCTGGGATCATTGGAAATAATTGTTAAGAAGCTAACCTGACCTGTGAGTCAGGAGAAAGAGTTAGTCTCATGGGTGCTGATTTACCCCAGACAAGAGATGAAGAGTGTAGGAAATAAGGAAGGAGCTCTGTTCACCAAGGAAAAAGGACAGAGTCTTAAAATGGCCAAATGTATGGGAGGAAAATGACCACATGTCAGCTGTAAGGGTGGTCTGACTCTCAGGGCTCACACAGCTACTTTGCAATGCAAGCAAGCTATACACACTTGTTCTGCACGCCTTCATGTGTTTTCCCCAACCACAAGCTAAGGTGACTATCACAGAAGTCTGTAGACAGAAGGAGTAGGGATCTATTATCTTTGAAACACCCCTCTAGTATCTGAGTACTTTCATTGTGCTTATTCGACACTATACAAGCAGGTGTATCTTATGTACACCTGAATTGTTTCTCAGGCTCTTTCAGTTACCAGTGGCTTCAATGCTGAGTGAGCCTCACTTTGGTGACAGAGTTTCTCCTCATAACATTCTCTGAATACCCAAAATGGAGGTTCCTTATGTTCTACCTGTTCTTATTTATCTCTTCACTTACCTGTTGAACTCAGACATCATTGTTCTTATCTTCATGAATCACAGGCTCCATAGCATGTGTACTTCCTTCTAAGACACCTCTCTTTCATGGACATCTGCTTTCACTATTCCTTAGATAACAGCTATGTTGTTGGAATATGGGACTGTTTTATCCTACACATGTTGAGGTGCTCAGGTTTTTTTTTTCTGTTTATGCTCTTTGGCTCAGTTGATTGCTATATCTTTGCCATCATGGCAAATAACTCTTATGTGGTTGTGTTCTGACTTCTGCTTTATGTCACCATAATAATGCAGAAGGCCCTTCCAGGGTTTGTGGCTGGGCCTTATGTTTCTGGCCTCCTAAGTGCCTTGGTACATACATTATCACCATTAGTGTTTTCTATTGTGGAAACAATGAAATTGACTTAATTTTCTGTTACTCCACCCTCCTCTGGTAAAACTGACCCTTGGAGAAACCTACACCAGGAATGGTGATTATTGTATTTGTCACTTTCATGTCATCTGCTTGTATGGTGCTAATTATGTTTTCCTCCCTGCTTGCTCATCATCATGGCCATTCTGTGGATCCCTTCAGCAGGTGGCAGGGACAACACCATTTTCACCACACACCTCACCACAGTATCTCTCTTTTTTGACAACTTCTTCTTCATTACTGGAGAGATAAATGAGGCCAGGTCTCACAAAACAATTGGGTGGTATGTGTGTTCTACAAAACAGTAATTCCCATCTTTACTCCTCTCATCTACAGACAAGGAAATTTCTCAATAGAATCAGGCTTTCCTAACCTTCTTCTACTTTGGAAGTACCATGAGTATTCTCTTCTCAAGTGCCAGTATTTTTGGACTTTGTTATTTATACTATGACTAATATTTATCTAGATATTATTACATGATGCTTGCAAAAAGAGTGAGAATATTTAGCTCCAGGCAGGAGCAAGAAGGAATGTGAAAGTCAGCTAGAGAAGAGATTTGAGTGTGCACTATAGCTCCAAGGATATGTGATATCTGAATGTGACATATTTTAATAGTCTGTGGTAAAAGAACAAGATTATAGTCTTCACAAATATTCCATATAATTTCCATTGTACATAGTGCAGAAATGTTTAGTTTGCATTGTAATCAATAGATTCTGTAAATATCCATATTTTACTTCATAGCATAAATAGCATCTATTCATGTCCCCATCTATCAATATACACATCAATCAGCATTAATTTTTTGATTATTTAAGTGTTATTTGTTGATATTAACATTAGTTGAAGACATAACCATGCCTCGGTGGATTATCTCATACCCATGTGCATGCTCTCAGCACTAATTGGAGTCTGTAACTATTCATAATAATGATGATTAAAATCAGAGACAAAGTCATCAGGGAGAGAGATTCATTGGTATGTCTTGGGGGTAGAAGAATCAGGTAGTGAGGCATAAATAAGATCAGAATACATAATGTATATTCACAGAATTATCAAAAATTAAATAGACAATAATTTAAAAATACTATCTTTTAAGAAAACAAATTACAGACATTAACATCAATACCCTCTATCACTATGTTCTTCAAAAACACGTAATAAATTGAGACTCAAAATTTAGACTTCATTATTTATTTATTATTTGAATCAGAGTTTCATGTAGCCTGACTCTTCTAGAACTTTCTATAAAAATTAAGGATGATGTTGGACCCCTAATCCTCCTGACTTCTCCTTTCTGAGTGCTGGAATTACAACTTGTACCACCATTACTGACTTTGGTTATGTGGTATTGGGGATCAAGCAGAGACCTTTGTACATTCTACACAGTTACTCTACTACTGGATTGCCTGTAGCTTGAGCCACAGTTGGCAATTTCCAAAGACTTATTTATTTATTTATTTATTTTTATTTATTCATGCTTCTATATGTATGTGCATGTGTGTATGGGTGCACTAGTCTGTGCTTGTGTAGAAGTCAGAATAGAACAGAACATCAATCATTTCCTCTACCATGCTCTGATTATTCCTTTGAGGAAAGAATCTGGCACTGGACCTGGTATTTGGGTTTTCTGGGCAAGGCTGGGGGGTCAATAAATGCCAGGAAGTTTCTTGTCCTGACCTCAAATCTGGGATTACAGGTGTTTGTGAGACATTCAGGATATTATGTGAATGCTGGAGTACTAACTCTCATTCATATGACTGCATAGTAAGAGTTCTTAACCAACAAACTGTTTTTCAGGCCTGACATTTATTTCTAGTAATGAAATTATGATAGTTTCGTGGCCTGGTTAATGAAGCTGAGTCCATACAAAGTATTTTTCAGGTTCTGGTAATTTTTCCCAGAGTTGCTTCTATAAATCTGTAAAGAAGATCTGCAGTAGCCCAATGCTTGGTAGAAATATGCACTGTTACCTCTCCTCATATATTCCTGATCCCTTCTGCTCTTGCATGTTTTGGAATCAACTTTGTGAAGTTACACCCCTCAACTCTTAATAATGGAATTTTCTATACTATAGATATTGACCCTGCTCTTAGAGTTTCTGTCTGTGACTAGGCAGATCTTTACTGAATTCCATTAGGGATGACAGGATGAGGTACTAGTCTGCCATTAAACCTACCTAGTACCCTCAAAATGTCCAATACTGCCTAAAACATGCTGATTCTTAACTACAGACAACTTGCCTCAGATAAGCACAAGTCATTGGCTGGGTTATGGATGATGGTTATCATTTAGGGGTTTTAGTCACAAGTTGTTATTAGTCATAGTCAGGGAGAACACTAAACAAAGGAGATTAGATTAAAGGATTTCTTTCTTTTTTTCTCCATCCTTTCTCTCTTATCTAATGAAAAAATTGGGGGGTTTAGAATGATAGGATAAAGGGTAGATTAATGAATCTACTTTGAAACTAAAAAGCAACGACTATTCTCAAATATTTCACATTGGTATAGACTTTTGCATATTAATACAAAATTTAAGGTTGTTTTTGTTATACTGTGTATATGTTCCTACTCTTGTTTAAGGCATTGTACCTATACATCTCATCTAAAATGGTAATGTAAAGTTCTAGTCCTTGAAAGCTATTATTACAAACTGTTTAGGATTATTAAGAAATGTAGGTTAGCCTTTTCCGGTGGTGGAACCACGCGATGAGGAGCTCGTGTTCATACTTGCAGCTATGCGGTCCAAGGGTCCGCTGCAGTCCATGCAGGTCTTTGAACGTAAGAAGACAGCTGTAGCCGTGGCGCACTGCAAATGGGGAAAAGGGCTCATCAAGGTGAATGGACATCCCTGGAGATGATCGAGCCGCACACGCTGCATGCAGTACAAGTTATTGAAGCCCGTTCTGCTGCTGGGCAAGGAACAACTTGCTGGTGTGGATATCCCGGTCAGTGTGAAGGGTAGTGTTCATGTGGCCCAAATTTATGCTATACGACAGTCCATCTCCAAAGCCCTGGTGGCTTATTACCAAAAGTATGTGGATGAGGCCTCTAAGAAGGAGATCAAAGATATCCTCCTCCAGTATGACCAGACCCTGCTTGTAGCTGATCCACGTTGCTTTGAATCCAAAAATTTCGGAGGTCTTGGTGCCTGTGCTCGATACCAGAAATCCTAACGATAAGCCCATCTCAAGGATCAGGGTTTTTTGTAATAAATATCCTAGGGTTAATGTTAAAAAGAAAGAAAGAAAGAAAGAAAGAAAGAAAGAAAGAAAGAAAGAAAGAAAGAAAGAAAGAAAGAAAGAAAGAAAGAAAGAAAGAAAGAAAGAAAAAGAAAGGAAGGAAGGAAGGAAGAAAGAAAGAAAGAAAGAAAGAAAGAAAGAAAGAAAGAAAGAAAGAAAGAAAGAAAGAAAGAAAAGAAAGAAAGAAAAGAAAGAAAGAAAGAAAAGAAAGCCGGGCGGCGGTGGCGAACACCTTTAATCCCAGCACTCGGGAGGCAGAGCCAGGTGGATCTCTGTGAGTTCGAGGCCAGCCTGAACTACCAAGTGAGTTCCAGGAAAGGTGAAAAGCTACACAGAGAAACCCTGTCTCGAAAAAAAAAAAAGAAAGAAAGAAATGTAGGTTAGTAGTTAGTCATCTATAACATTCAAACTTGTAGTCAAGTTAGGTAGGTTTTCAAGGATAAACATATTTTAGATAGTGATGTGGTCATCAAACACTTCAGAGATCTAAAGAATACGGCATTTAAGAAGTTTTAGTAATATAAAACTTTTCATGACAGTGAGATATGTCTGCTCCTAGAAGCATGAATCTACTTTAAAAAATGAATAATGGGCACCTTATGGAGTTTGCTTTCAATGTGTTAAAATTAGCCACTGGGAAATTGCCCTTGCCTTGACTGCTGACATTATGCTGTCCAAATTGAACAAGAAAGACAGAAAGGGAGTTGACTCCTGAACTTTGCCAAAACATAGTAGACCAGTCCTCTAAAATTCGTGCTTCACAGAAAATTCTGCCAGATATTCTAAGCGTATAGGCTGAAGATAGATGCCCCAATGTTGCAGAGGAACCTTGAGTGACTGTCCAGTCAGAAAACTGTCTCTGTCATTTCTATAGTTTTGAAAGTTGTTTCCTTTGCACTTCCTATTTAGTCAGGTAATATCCTTCTTGGGTCTCTGATGAGGTTGAAGACTAGATTGCTATGGTTCTACCATTTTCTATGTTACAAAATTCAAAAAAAAAAAACTCACAAGAGAGATGTAAATTTTATAAAGTTTGAGAAACATAAAAGGTTAAGTTGTTTAAGAAAAAATTTAAAAATTGAAAAGGATATTTTCACACTGGTAATGAAAGATATGATAAAACATGATTTAGGAAAAAAATTTGGACTCACTAAGAACAGATAAATAATAGAGTACATCCTCCAAATTTGACAAATACAAATAGACTGGAAATTGTGAATGTAATTCTTACTTGAAATTTTTCTTATTGTATATAGTTTACTGATGTTAGAGAAATAACCTTTTATTGGAATAAAAGGGGGTATTGGGATAATCTTTTTGTACACTGTGTGAAGATGTCTCTCTTTAACTCACTTGCTTAGGGCACCTTCTGATTGGTTTAATTAAGAGCTAAATGACCCATAGTTAGACAGAAGAGGATAGGCCATCCTTCTGGGCAGAGAGAAACTTTGAAACATACTCTAAGGCAGGAGATTCACCAGCCAGAAGTTGGATGTACAGTATTTATCAGAGGTAATGAGCCATGTGACAGAACATAGATGAACACAAATGGATTAAGTTTTTAAGAGCTAGCTGGGAACAAGCCTAAGCTAAGGCCAACTTTCACAGTTAATAAAAAGTCTCCATGCCATTATTCTGGAACTGGGGTCCAAAGAAATATCTACCTGTAGTAGGACAGTCCCATAGGGTCAAGGAAATTGACTCAGACTAAGGCATACACATAATATACTCCTTAAGAGCCACCCTGCAGTCTGCCTGAGGGCCTAGCAACAGGAGCTGTCAGAGTTCCTAGTTGATGTCAGAGTTCCTGATTGTGCAGAGTCTGCCTGAGGACCTAGAAACAATTGATGTGATGTCAGAGTTCTTGAACATGCCCAGCCAATGAGACTGGGCACTGGGAGGAACTTCCCTGTTATTGAATAAACGAGTTCATTATTGGTCTTCAACATACTCCCGGGGTGTCTGAGTAGTTGATACCATGCCTTCTCACACCCTCCCTTGAGGGAGCCTTTAGAATTCAAGCAACATCTGGTGTTGAATGTTGGGTTTTTGTTACTTTGTTTCTCCCAGCACAGGTTCTGATCATCTCCTCTCTTCACTCATGGTGCTTGACAATACCCCCAAGATGGTGTGTTTTGGTGAGAAGGTCCCTCAGTGCTGTGTTCTTTTGGTTCCTTTGGTAGGTAAGCATTGGGATCCCCACTTCTTTCCCTCCTTTGTGTTGTCTGTCATGTTTGCCCAATTCATTAGGAAGGAATTTTTTTTTTCATTTCAGCTCACCCGGCACCTCCACATAAAGATTGATGCCCACAGGAGGTGGAATCAAGGCTTGGCTCCCAATCACCATCCCTCATTTGGAGACACTGTATGGGCATACGCCGGTGGCATAAAAAACCACAAAAGTCTCCCACTAAGCACAGGACATAAGGGTCCAATACAAATTTTTATCCCTTGAAAAGATGGGTAATCTCTTGATCACCCCCACCACTTTCCTGTCAGATATCTCTTTGATATCCGATGATGATGAGACAGACAGTTTGGGCCCCTAGAAATCTGTCAAGGAGAATGTAGCTGTCATTTTGGGCCCTGAGAAATCTGTCAGTTTGGGTCCTGAGATATCTGTTAGTTTGGGTCCTGGGAAATCTGTCAAGGATAACATAACTGTCAGTTTGGGCCCCGAAATCTGGCAAGGTGAACATAGCTTTCAATATGGACTCCCGATATCTGGCAAGGAGAAGTAGCTGTCAGTTTGGATCCTGCCAAATCTGTCAAAGAGAAGGCAGCTGTCATTAAGTTATGTGCTGCTATCCCCTCTGCTCCACCACCACCGCTGGTAGCTACCCCTCCACCACAGTATTCTTGGGCAATCTACCCCAATACCAGCCTGCCTCAGGAGGTGGCCACACTTCCGCAGTGCCAAGTGTCTTACAACCCTCACAGCCTGCACCACTGTCAGTCCATAGTTCCATAAAAGCCTTCCCAGTCAATATGGGCCCAAATGTCGAAGGCCAGTACTGGATTCCCACCCCCAAAGCTGATCTCTCCCTCATCAGGAAGGCAGCCAATGAGTCAGGCCCAGATCCCCCGTACTTTCAGGAAGTCCTTGCTCAATGGTCCGTGCAGTTACAAACTTATTTTGATTGGTACCATTTGCTTAAAGCTGTGTTGGAGCCTGCAGTCTTTCTTAGCTGGAAATCAGCCTATGAAGATCAGGCAGAATCCCAGGCCCAGACGAACATCTTGCTTAATGTCCAGGTGACCTATGATAGGCTCACAGGGCATGGGGAATATATCCACCCTGTGTACCAGGCACAGATTGCCTTGAATACCTATTTTCAATGAGTCTTGGACCTGGCCCTCAAGGCCCTCAGTGCCTATACTCCCCCGGACCCCTTGGCATACTTTCTCAATTTTATTCAACAGCCTGGGAGCTCTTCACTGACTTCCTGGCCCATGTCAGTGAGGCAGTAGAGTACAGAATGAATGGAGGTCCCACTAGAGATATGCTAATTAAACAACTGATTTGGGAAGGGCTCAATGTTCAAACCTGTAATGCAGTTGTAGCTAAGTGAAATGAGGACATACACAAATGGGTACAGGCCACCAGAGATCCTAACCCAGCACTGGCCCCATTGCCACTCTTACTGCCTCCCTGGATGCTCTCCTCACTGACAGGAAGTGTGCTAATGGCACCTCCCAAGGGTCCCCAGGTAGATAGAACTTGCTGGGGATGAGGCAAACCAGGACATTTGTGGTGTGACTGCCTCCTGGACAAAACCAAGGACCGGATTCCCCAGATGTAATAAAGGATTTCATTGGGCAAAGGATTGCAGTCACAGTTTGCTGAAACACCAGTACCTTTAAACTCTAGGTGGGGTACTCTTCAACCCTGCCAGTAAGAGGAGGCTCTGGTAATCCAAAAATGTATTGGACAATGCCCATTTTTGCACACTCCTCAATGCTAACCATCTATCTTGATGGACAAGCTGTCACAGGTTTGGTTGACATGGGTGTGGATGCTACCATTTTAACCAAGACTGAGGTGCTTCGCTTCCATCATTGGAAGTTCAAACCCAGCTCCCCCATCAGTAGTGAGGGAGGCCAACAAGATTCTAAGATTATCCATCATCTGGCCCATTGGAAGGATCTTGATGGCAATCCGGGAGCCATTCATCCAATCATTTCCAATGTACCTAGGAACCTGTGGGGAAAAGATATTTTGGAGAATATGTGTGTTGTGCTAACTACAGATGACAGGGCCTTTTTTGATGACATCAAGGTCCATGAAAAGGCAGGTCTTGTGGTCTGAGATCCTGCACAAGATCTTCACCCCCAATTCTAAGGGCCACTGTCCCCACAGGATCCACCACCATCGAGCCTCCTAACCACATTCCATTGATATAGCTCTCAGAACATGAATTATGAGTGAAACAGTGGTCTATAATTGAACCTAAGCTGTCAATCTTAAAGGAATTAGTTGCAGAACAGTTAAAGATGGATCACATTGAGCTATCCTCAAGTAAACATAGTACCCCCATATTTGTTAGCCTCAAGAAATCAGAATGCTACTACTTCCTACAGGATCTTTGTGTAGTTAATGATCTAATGGAAAAGATGGGGTCTACACAGCCAGGCCTCCCCCACCCTAGCACGATTCCTCCATCTTATTATATATTAGTTTTAGATATTAAGGATTGCTTTTTTCAAATTCCCCTGGTGCCACAGGATCAAGATCATTTTGCCTTTACTGTGTGGGAACATAATATGAATAAACCAGCTAAGAGATATCAGTGGAATGTTTTGCCCCAAGGAATGAAGTATATTCCCACTATTTGCCAGTTTTATGTTTCTCAAGCTTTGGTCAATGTCCCCAGGGATATTCTTTTGATCCATTATATAGATGATCTCTTCTTGGCACACTCAGAGGCAGCCTTTCTGCAAAAGACTTCCAAGGGAGTATTAGAAGATATTGCATTTTTACAACTGATGGTGGCTCCAGATAAGGTCCAAATAGTACCCCTTTGCCTTTTTAGGATTTTCCAGTGCTAAGCAGGTCCTCCCCATTTCCTTTAAATTGAAATGAAGGAATTGTACTCACTATCAGAATTACAATTGTGTGGCACAATTAATTGGCTTAAACCTTTCTTACCCATCCCTGACCAAGAGATGAGACATCTATTTTCATTGTTGGAGGGCCTCACCTGTCCTTCTACTAAGCTTAGGCTTACCCAAGAAGCTGAAGAGTTGTTACAAAAGGTTTTGGCCATTCTAGCCACCTCCAGCCTGCAATGCTATGATTCCCAAAGACCTTTATTGGCAATGGTCCTCTGGACACCTATGGGATTCTTGGGAGTGTTATGGTAATCTGGGCCCTTCTATGGAGATACATAAAGCACATTCTGACCTGCACAAGGTCACCTCTAAGTTTGACCAGTACTTCCAACTAGGCCTTAAGGCATGGATGCTGGCACAGAGAACTTATGGATGAGAGCAAGATAAGTTTGTCTCCCCCCTTTCTTTAAAGAATATCCAGTCCCTCTGGGCAGATTCTATCCTTGTTCCAGGAAATGGTTGCAAGATTTACAGGAACGATTGACAATCATTTGCCAAAAAGTAAGATCTTAGCAGAACTCCCCACACTTCCAATACAGATACAGCCCCATGCAGTGCCCTCCTCCACCACCATCCCTCATGCCACTCTGGCCTTTTTAGATTCTAATAAAGCAGATATGGTGTTCTTATCCAGCATTCTGGCTCCAAAGATGTTACACATATTATCCCTAATCCTGAATCTGTTCAATTGGGTGAAATATTGGCCCTTTTCAAAGTTCTAGTAGAGTGTCAGATCAAACCAGTTAATATTTTTCTGACAGCCAATATGCTGGTCAGGAAGTTTGTGTGCTGGCCTTTTCTTGAGTCGAAGACTCACTGACCTCATCACCATCACCATGTTGCTCATACAAGATGTCCTGAATCAGAGGACTGAGCTTGGTATCTGTCTCATATTAGATCTCATTCCAAATTACCCAGAATATTGGCTCGAGGAAATGAGGTAACAGACACCATCATATTAACAGCCAGTATGGATCTCCTAGAACAACCCAGGGCTTTTTACCATCAATTTCATCTGTTTTCACAGAATTTACATAGACTTCTTCCAGAATTACCGGATTCTTAATATAAACATTTGTCCTGGGTATGTGTCACTTGTGCTCCTCTGCCCCCCTTAGGACTGCTTCAATATCCTGGGGCTAATCCTCTAGGCTTGTTGCCTAACACCATCTGGCAGATGGATGTCACGCATCATTCCCCCTTGGCAATCTTAAATATGTTCATGTGATAATAGACACCTATTCCTCCTTTGTTTATGCCCTTACCCTTTCTGGGGAAAAGACCATTAATGTTATCAAGACCCTTAAGTCAGCCATGGTAGTTATGGGGGCACCTTGGACACATAAGACTGACAATGGCCCTGCATATGTGTCTCAACAATTTAATGACTTTCTGGGGTCCTGGAAGATATCTCATACCACTGGCCTCCCTACAATCCACACGGACAAGCCATTGTTGAGAAGATCAACAGAGCTCTTAAGGAGCTGTTAATGGGGACTATCTCACCAGAAGTTAGGAGAGATCCTCATCTGGCTTTAACAGAGGTCCTTTTCCATATGAACTTTCTCAGTTTTGATGACAAGTGGCTCAGCCCAGACTACAAGCACTGGGCATCTCTGCCAAGGAACATGCTTCTGCCCTGGTGAGATGGAGGAATCCTAACTCCCTCCAATGGCAGCCACCAGCCTCCCTGCTAACCAGTAGGAGAAGGTATGCTTGTGTTTTCCCTCAGAGTTCCACTATGCCAATATGGGTCCCAGCAAGAGATGTGTGCTTGGCCATGGATCAGCCTGCTTCCACCAAGGAGAAAATCACCCAGGATGGGTAATGGATATACTCTCCTTTCTTGCTCACGCTGTTCCTCTAAAGGCTGAAGAATTATGAAGCCTTGCTTTTCCTCATTTTGTATGATGCCTTTTGAGATGAGGAATATTAGTTTAGCAGGCTGGGAGCTAGCTAAATATATTAAGGGCCCATGGTCAGCTAAATTTCTATATTATCCATTACAACTAACACATGGAATTTTGCAATTAACCAGACAAGAGCACAGGTTATGGACTTTGACTCTTTATTTTTTGAAAATGTTTGGCATGATATAAAGAGGCTGTTTGATCCCTCCTGGATTTCTCTTATGTTTTGATTGGGGGGGTGGTCTTTTGATCTTTCTCCTTTTTAAGTGTCTCCTACAGTACATCCACAAAAGGCAGTCAGCCACTAAGGTAACTCTATAGGTGTTAATGGCTTTTAGACATCCAACTCATTGCCCTCAACAGGAGGTTATGCATGCCTGGCTTTCTGAAATTCAAAAGGCTGCCTGACACTCTCCACCCAGGGTGACTCCCCAGGGATGGATGCTCTTCGAGGGCTGGTAGTCAAACATGGGTAAGAGCTCATTTGGCAAGCCAACCTAAGACAGGCACAGTCCAGTTACTGAGCCCCCCCTGAGGTGGGATCAACAAGGCCAGAGCAAAAAAACTCTGATTCCTGCTGAGAGCCCATGTAAGAAAATAAAAGGGTGTATATGTAGTAGGACAGGCCTATAGGGTCAAGGAAATTGGCTCAGACCAGTAGCCAAGGCATGCATATAACATACTCCTTAAGAGTCAACCTGGAGTCTGCCCGAGGACCTAGCAACAGTTGATTTGATGTCAGAGATCCTGATCATGCCCAGCCAATGAGGGATGACCACACAGACTGGGCACTGGGAGAAGGGTATATAAGGCCTACCCTGTTATTAAATAAATATTTCATTATTTGCTTTCAATGGATTCTTTGTGTCTGAGTTGTTGATGCTGCACCTTCTCAACCCCTCCCTGAGGGAGCCATTAGAATCCAAGCAACACCTCTATATTCTAGTCTCTTTGGTCTAGGTAGGTAATCTGCAGGGTACTGAAAGAGAAATTTGGACACTAACCCAGCCACAAAATCTTTGACCTACAATGTGCTCTGCCTGCAAGATGTTCTGGGGCAATGGTGGTGCAGAACTTGTGGAAGTTGCCAACCAATATCTGGTTTAATTTGATGAGGCCAAGAGATAGATAACATGCCATGCATTCCTGAATCGTCAGGAACTGGATACTACATAGCTCAGAGACCAAACATAACTTGAAAAAAAGAAAGGAAAGGAAAACAAAGAAAGAAAGATAGATAGACAGACAGAAATAAGACAGAAAGAAAGGGAGAGAGATCAATGAGATAATTCCTACTGATATTCTGTTATACTTATACTCATAGATTTGTGCCTTGTTCATTAATCATCACAAAAGCCTCCCCCAACAAAGATGGGAGGAGGCACAGAGACCCACAAGTGAACACTATGCGGAGGTTGATTCTAAATTGGAGATCTCCATTGGGTACCTCACCTTGGAGCTCAGGAAACCACATAGAAGAGTGGGAGGCAATTATGTAGGAGTCAGAGAGGATGGGGGCTACCAGGAGAACATGGCATACCAAATCATTAATCAGGGATCATATGGTCTCACAAAGTCTGAAAAGGCAAATATGGAGTCAGCATTGGTCTTTACCAGGTCCTCTGCATATATGTTGTGGCTTTTAGCTTGATGGTATGGTTAGACTCCTATAGTGGGAGCAAGTCTATCTTTGATTCTTTTGTCTTGAGACTCTTTTGGATTGTCTTGTCCAGCTTCAATATGAGGGCTTATATCTTCTCTTACTGTATCTTGTTTTGGACTCTCTGGCTGTCCTCTGCTGGAGAGGGGGAGTAGATATGGGGTAGAAATAGATGGAGAAGAGCTATCAGCAGTGGAAGGAGGGAAAACTATGGTTGTGATGCACTGTATGAGAGAAGAATCTACTTTTACTGTAAGTTTTACTTAAAAATTTTAACAAAAAAATGAAGAAAGTATTCAATACTTTTCTTCCTGACTGAAATAAGTCACTTATCATGATGCCATCTAGTTCATCCCACTTTCTGACAAATTATGTCCTGTAAATTTTGATACCTGAAAATTATTCCACTGTGCATATATAATGTATCTTCTTTATGTATTTATCCATTGTATGGCACCTTTACTTGGCCTATGTCTGGGGTATTGTAAATAATGCTGCAATAACTAATAATTTAGAGATAGTTCAGTGGTATATTCTTTTAATTTCTTTGAGAATATATACAGAAGTGGTCCAGTTGGATTGTGTGGTACTTGTACTCATTTTTTAATTAAATATTTTTATTTGTTTAACCACAGAGTACTGGGTTTTATTATACATTTCTATAAATACTTTATTTTGCTGATTCCTCTCCACTCCTCTTGGCTTTCCCCAACACCTTTTCCTATTATGACTTTTATGCTTCGATATGAATTTCTGAGTTTTTTTTCCTTGTTCTAAAAGTATCATTGAAATCTGCATGAAACTGCAATGAACCCAGAGACCACCTTTAACAAAATGGGCAATAAATAAATCCTTGTTCTTTTAAGAGGCTATGATTTCATATGATTTATCTCAGTAACTTAATCTGACATAACTCAACTTTGGGGTTGTGGGAAATATAAAGAAATAAATTAGGACTATAGAAGATAAATCCAGAGCTTATCTTTGATGTATGTGAGAGATACCTTGTAATTATTTCATCTGCCTTATATATTTTTTACATACTGTTCTTGATATTTTGAATTTTAAACATTTCATATAGACAAATATACATATATGTCAATTAATTTCTTACTTTTTTGTATTTTTAGGCTTAGGAAATACATTTCCATAAATGACAATTATACCTCTAAAACCAAGGAAACAGACTTGAAGTAACATTATATAACCAAGTAGGCAAGTCTTTCTTTCTACTGCCAACTCCCAAATAATGAAATGGAGACTTATTATTCATTATGAAAGCTTGGGCTTTATCTTGGACTCATTTCCAACTAACACTTATAACTTAATTAATCCATATTTTTGAATCTATGTTCTACTACGTGGCTCTTTACCTTTCCTAAGTACAGGTTGTTGGACTTGCTTCAAGTCTGATAGTGAAAATGTGTGCCTAGATCCCTCCTCTCAGTTTAACTTTGTGCACAGAAGTGCTGTCTATGCTCCCTTGCCTAGCTATTGGTGGTTCAGCTTTTTATTAAACCAATCAGAAGGTGTCTTAGACAGAGACACATATTTACAGTGTACAAAATATTATCCCACAACAAAGTCATAAATTTGAAAGAAGGCAAGGAGGAAAATATGGAAAGGTTTGAAAGAAGAAAAGAGAAGGGAGACATGATGTGATTATACTATAATTCAAAACATAAAGTATATTTTTAAAGTGAAATATGTATCCCACCATGTGTTGAGAAGGAAACCAAAGGTGTTCTTGGATTGATTTTTTGCATTAGATATATCTTAGCTACTTTATAAGTCATGAAATACAGTGTACATTTCTCTTCCCGCAAGTTCATCAATTGCTCTACCATTAGAGGTTCAATAATGTTTCTTTGTCAAACATATGTAAGGTACAACTTTCACTGTAGACTTGGTTCTGACAACACACTGAGGTGCATTTTACAGTATTATGATTTGTTCTGGTGATACATCTTCACTTTCTCAAAAAAAGACACCACTTTCTTTCATTTAAGGTAGATACTAAATCCTTTATGTCATGGAGGTATGTTTTTATCTCCTTGTTTTTTTTCCAGGTTTTCCTATTTAAATTCATATTTTATTGTTTTCTATTAGAATATTTTCTTCCTGATAATATGTCAGTTTGGAACAAATCTTCATGCAATTAATAAAAATGGTACCCTTTACAGTGCTTAGTTTATATTCATTTTGACAGTTCATTATAAATTTTCATGCATTCTCCTGTGCCTATTTAAATACCTTAAGTAATAAATCCCTCAGAATTATTTGGTAACAAGGGGATAGATTGTCACTCACTGAACTATCTTCTTCTGGGAGATTAGATCGATGAGGCAAGACTCTAGGTGACAAAGCAATTTATTCCTTCTGTGATTTTTGTTTATGATGGTCTAAGAAGGCTGAATCCCACAGGAGTAGTCTGCAATATCACTGTCTTTTCATGCTGGTTAACAAGAGTAGTCAGCTATCATATTCTAGGTCCTGTTTTTTGTGGAAGAGACAGACATATTATGTCCCCTTCTCTCTTCACATTGAAGGTAAGAGAAGTCTTTTTCTATCCCTTGATTTGCAAACTATTGATATTGTTAGAAGAGTAATGGCCTTATGAATAGATTCTAGGATGTCAGAAATACTTTAGCCCAGGACTCAGTGTTCTTCTGAATTCACTTCACAGTCTAATTACCTTGACTAAAATATTAATCACCAATCATTAATGTTAATGTACTAAATATTTAAATTTCACAAGTTTGCAGTTTAATAGAAAACTTGTCTTCATGTGGGGTTTATCTAATCCTCTTTTGTGAAGTGGATATTTTTAATAACATACCTAAAGCAGATAAAAAATGATAGGAGACATATATTATCCACCTTCATAGGCTTCATGCATCAAGCCAAGTGTGTGCAATCCCATGTTTCTCTTAGCATAGCACTATTAGGTTAATGTTAATTTTGTATCTTTAAGTAATATAGAAATAGTAATTTATGTGATATAGCCTTCCTAAAAGATTATCCTGTTATTAGGAAAGTATATATCTAACTGAGGTTTTCTGAATATCAAATCTATAATGTCCATTTTTATGTGACACTAGATACTAGCAGTATGCTATTCTAGCCTAGATTATCAGGGTCTCCATTATATTCAGGCATAATCATTCTCAAATCATTCTTGGTCATGGATGTTGTGTTTCTAAATATGCAAGATGGAAAGGAGCAAGCTTAAATTATGACACAAATTCAAACCATGATGCTAAAAATACTGAAATAAATGATAAAGAATACTTCAGATTAAAGGAATAGTTACTTAGTGTTTGAAGTGTTTCTGTAGAGAAAATATGCCACAGTTTAGAAGAGACACAGTAGATAGAAATCACAGAGAAGCCAGTTTCAGTTTATCACAGATTGAAATTTCAGAGAATTTAACCTTCTAGTACTGGAGCAAGAATTAGAAATTTAGTGGATGCATTGTACATGGAATATGTCTTGATGTACAGAATCTCCTTAAGTTTCAATTATCTGATGAAAATTATACTAGGTGATTTCTAATGTCCTTTTAGCACTAAGAATCCATGAACTTTCACAATTCTCTTGTGAATATTTAATTAACTGAATGATTAAGATGACATAGTTTTCTGGATTTCAATAAAATTCTCAGAACTCATCATTCTGGCCCTCCATCATCAGACAGGTGTTAGGCTAGCCCTTGGATGTCTGCTTATCATAGACAGCAACATACTATGTGATTAAGTAATAAAAATGTTTTTCACAGCGCATCTCAAATTCAGAAAGTAAGTTATATTTCATAAAGACCCCCAAAAGTATTTTACTATGAAATAATCATAAAAATGGAAATAAAAATTAGACACATATATAAATGAGTGCTTACCTATCCAGTGTACAACTATTTTGCAAAATCTTATTGATCATTCACTTTGGTGTTATAGAAAGATAAAAATATAAATAATCCAGACGGTTGTCCTTGACCTTACTGACAATTTTGAGGTCATGTCTTATTGTTTCTCCTTTTATAGATTGTAATTTATATCATATCACTATCCCACTTAAATTCACAATAATTTTTTTGACTTAATCATAATTGCTTTCCAAAATTTTCAGTTAAGAAATTGAAATTCAGAGGTTTTAGTTTCCGTAACATCAGAGAGCCAGTTGGTAGAAATATACAAATCATGTTATTCACAATCAGTAATAGTTTCATACTCACACAATTCCTTCATCCTGATACTGTAGTGAAGCAGGAATATTGATAAATATCATGAGAAAATATTCTCAGTATTTTTGAAATTAAGAAGAGGAGGATAAAATAAATGAAACAGAGACCATTTCCTAGCTGTAAGAACAACATTCACGAAGAGCCATTCATGCCCAAAGTGTATATGACATTGACATGGCTTTCTGTGAATGAATTTTATGGTGAAAGGGGATATTTGGAAAAATATTCTCTTAAAAGACATTTTGGTTAAGGATCAATATTAAAATTTGATAATTTGAAATAAAATTACAGGAAACCTTTCTTTATCATTCCTAAATACAGGCTGGTTATTGAAAAAAACAGTGGAATGTGCATACTTTATGAGTTGGGCCTGTTCATTGAATTTTGCAAAGTGATTTTATATTGTTTTGCTGTTTTGCCTTTTGAGAAACATGCATTTTCCCCTCTAGATTTCACATTTGTTGGTGGAAAATGAAGGGGAATATGGGAAAAGTTTCTGGATTGATATTCTACAGTCCTGTGCAAACTCACAGAAAGTTATCTTGGAACTTTAGTAGTTTTGTTCCTGTTTTAAATGTGTTACAGTAAAACCTATTGTAAACATAATATAAATATAAATATAAATATAAATATAAATATAAATGTGTTGGAGACATATGTCTCCTTATTTGATAAGCCTAGAGAAACCAAAAAGGGGAACACCATTTCATACATCTTATCTGAGCCCTATTAAATCTAACTTGAAGACTTTGCCGATGACTCTTCTTCCCATAATCTGTCTTATTTCTTTCTTTATGCCTTAATTTTCTATTGTATGATGATCTGTGAGTATGAAATTCACATGTCATTGATTTAATGCCTCAAATGACATTGAACTACATATATATATATATATATATATATATATATATATATATATATGTGTGTGTGTGTGTGTGTGTGTGTGTGTGTGTGTGTGTGTGTGTGTGTTAAATCTATGAAAAATAAGTATATGAGTGAATAATGGATGAAATTCTTCCTGACCAATCTTAAATGATTTTTGACTCAAGAAACTCTTGATGATAAATAATGAGCTTGCTGAAAGAATTTGATTATTACTACATGTCTTCTGAAAATACATTTCTGTATCCATCCATTCTTCTGGTGGTTTTAGTTAACAGTCTTTCATTACCAAACTGTTCATAGGTAGAAGTTAGTGTGTAGATTTACAGGAGAACACATTTCATAAAAATAGAAAATAAAAGATACAATCTGTTTCTCATATCTAAATCTATATTTGATTAATAAAATCATTATCTATAATGTAACTATATCACTCACCTGACAGGTATTATTTTCCACTATAAAGAGAATAACTGTGGACTCAATGACCTGGGAGAACCACTCAGCATTGGAGTTTGTGTTCCTAGCCTATCCCAACTGCCCAGAACTACGTATGCTGTGCTTCCTTGGAGTCAGCCTGGCTTATGCATTGATCATCTCTGGGAATATCCTCATTGTGGTTTCCATCCATACAGAAGCCCGCCTACATACACCCATGTACTATTTCCTGGGCAGCCTCTCAGGGATAGAACTATGCTACACTGCAGTGGTGGTACCACATATCCTAGTGAACACCCTACATTCAGAGAAAACCATCACTCTGCTGAGCTGTGCCACTCAAATGGTCTTCTTCATTGGACTTGGTAGTGCTGATTGCTTCCTTCTAGCTTCAATGGCCTATGACAGGTATGTTGCCATCTGTCATCCCTTACAGTACCCTCTCATCATGACTGTAAGTCTTTGTGCCCGCTTGGTTGTGGCTTCTGTGGTCATTGGTTTGTTCCTGTCCTTACAGCTTGTGGTCTTCATCTTCTGTCTTCCATTCTGTCAGACTAGGGGAATAGAGCACTTCTTTTGTGATGTGCCACCAGTGATGCGTCTTGTGTGTGCCACAAGTCATATCCACGAGCTCTCTGTGCTAGTGGCAGCCACACTAGCCATTGCTGTACCATTCCTTTTCATTGCTAGCACCTACGCCTTGATAGTGGCTGCTGTGCTCAAACTCCACTCAGCAGCTGGCCGCCGCAGGGCCTTTAACACCTGTTCTTCTCATCTCACTGTGGTGCTGCTGCAGTATGGTTGCTGTGCCTTCATGTACCTGCGCCCTAACTCCAACTACCACCCCAAGCAAGATCAATTCATCTCTCTAGTGTACACACTGGGAACCCCATTCCTCAACCCCCTCATCTACACTCTGAGGAACAATGAGATGAAAGGGGCCATAGGGAAAATTCTTACCAGGAATTGTCTCTCTCAAAAACTGATAGGATAGAAAACATCCAATATAACAAAGTTTCATCATGGCTAAAGCAAATCCCTGTGTCAATCTAAAAGTATTGTCTCTACTGATATTGAAATCATGTTCACAGAAACAATAAACATAAAACACCTTAATTTTTACCTATGTGTGGTGACATTCTTTACTATGTGCTGCTTTTAGACTGGGTGATTAGTCTTATAAGAAAGATATAAGTAGGTATATGAGCTGAAAGCAATATTAAGTGGAAAATATATGGATTTATATGAGTATTTAGTAGGAAAGATTTGGTTTATTACATAAGTTTTTGATAGAAGATATAATGGGATTGTCTGCATCATTTGTGAGCCAGGAAATGACTGATTCCTGGGAGTCATCGTCAAGACACCTAAAAAGTAAGAGCAAATATACTGTTATCAGAAACCCATTAGAAACTGATGCAAAAGGGAATTTACTCTAGGAATGGTAACTTTGGAGTAAAGACTCTTTTAACCAGTACAATCACACAAAGGGAAACCAGGAAAGGCAATACTATAAACCTCGTGCATCTATTGCTCAGTCCTGAAACACAAGTGGATGCAAGAGGGACTGGTAGCTGTGTGATTGTATCATGAAGTCATTCTCTTGAGATATAAGCTTTGTAGACAGGGAATTTGAGGGCCAGCAACAGACAGAATGATTAAAGTTGTTTATTATACATAAAAGTACATTTTTCTAATGAATTATTGTTTAAATAATTTTTTCATTAAGGAATGTAATTCAGCTTTGCATTTGTCTTAAAATGCTATGTATTAGCAATGTTATCATTAAGTGCTTATAGTGTTACAAATAATACACATAGCATATAATATATATATATATATATTATTAGTCTTAAAAATATTTGCTTTTATAGTAATAGAAGAATATCTAAGTAGAAAGATCCAACACGGCCAATATTTTCAGATAATTAATATTAGTAAATACTGCTAGACAATGTAATTTCTCTGTAATAAATGGAGGTAGCTTGCTGCCAGAACTAAAAGGCAAAGTATCCAGTTATTGTCAATGTTGTACAGACAAGTATTCCGAAGTGATGCCTCTTTCTTTCTGTTCTGTGTGGATTGTGTATATAATTTAAAGAAGGGGGTGGTGCTAATTAAAAAGTCTTACATTTTTAGCATGGTTGACAATTTGAAGTTTTGAGATGTTTTCTGTGACACATCTGATTGGTTGAAAGTTCCTCATGACTTTTGAAGGAATGTTCATCCTGTGGATCACAAAGCATGTGTATAATTTTAAGTTAGCTAATAGTATATTGTTTGGATTTTGTTTTTATTTTTTCTCGATTTTGCATTCAGAGACAGGGTAATACTATGTGGCACAGGTTGGCATAAAACTTGTGATCTTTCTGCATCAGCCTCCAAAGGACTGGGACTATAAATATGAGCTACTATTCTTAAGAAATTGTGTGATTTCAATTTGTAATGTCATTGCTTAGGTTGTCTATGGTCAAAATATTCAGCTGTCATTGTAGATTTGTCCTCTCATTTTCATTTCCTGCTTTAATTTTAACCCAAGAAATGGATCTATAATTTTCAATATCAAGACATGCCTTTTTATATTGTTTTTGTTGTTTATATTTTGAGATTATAATTTAATTACATTTCTCCCTTCGCTTTCCTTCCTCCAAACCCTTTCATGTTTCCCTCTACTCTCTTTCAAAATGATGGGCTCTTTTCACTAATTGCCATTGTATGCATATATGTATTTTCACATACATATATTCTTAAATATAAGCTCTTGGATCTATACAGATATATATATTCTGTGTTTTGAAACTTTGTTATAGGACTTAAACATGTCAAGCATGCTGATGTCTTGCTGAAGTACTAATCACTTTGCCATTAATCAACATCTCTTTTTATTTTTAATTCATTGAGAATTTCATATTTTATATAGCAAAATATGACCACATATACCACCCTCTTTATACCCTCAAGCCACTAATTTCATACCATCTTATTTGCTGTTTAACCTACTTTATCTTATACCTGTCCCAGCTATGATTTGAATCTACTCTTAAAAATAAAAGAGATATAGAAATAATAGAATAAAAGGGTTGATTATTGAATCTACTCTGAAAAGAAAAAAGGAAAGATATATAAATGATAAGATAAAAGGTAGATTTCTGAATCTACTCAGAAATGAAAAAAGAGGGAATATGGAATAATAAGATAAAAAGGTAGATTATTGAATCTAGTTTTAGAAAGCAAGTACTTGTTTTAAATATTTTCTATTGGATTGGATATTTCTGTATTGTATACAAATTTTGCATTGGACTCACCAAAATAGTATAAATAATGAAATTTTTGTCTGAATTATATATATATTGAAGTTTTTATCTGAATCTATCAATTGTTAATGGACTAGACATCATTAATGTAATTCTTGACTGTATATATTTTATATATTTTTTTATATTAGCTATAACTTTTTTTTTTTAATTTTGAACAAAAAGGGGAAATGTGGACATCCCAATATTTATCTGGAGGTTGGAGAACAGAACAGAACAGCCACTATGTTAAACAGAGAGATTAGGCAATGGTAGCACATGCCTTTAATCCTAGCATTCTAGAGGCAGAGATCCAGCTGCATCTCTGTGAGTTCAAGGTCACACTGGAAATAGCCAGGCATGGTGACACGCACCTTTAATCTCAGCACTTTAGATCTCATGTCTTGCTTGAGAAAGACACATGCCTTTAAGCCCAGGAAGTGATGACAGGAAGTAGACACAATGCAGAGACAGGGAGATCTTAGTGTGTTTAAGGCAAACCTAGTCTACAGAGCTAGTTCCAGGACATGTGGGGCTACACAAAGACACCCTAGCTCAAAAAAATAAAAATGATTACAATGGTGGTGGTGGTGGTGGTGGCGGCGGCGGCGGCAGCAGCAGCTGCGGTGGTAGTGGTGGTGGTAGCTGCAGTGGTAGTGGCTACATAATGGTGGAGGCCATGGTAACAAATTGTGGTTACAGAGGAAGTGAAGATTGTGGTTGTGTTGGGGTGGTAATGACAGTAGTGAAGTTGGAGATAATGAATAACATTTATATAGTTTATAACTAATGTCTATTGATAGCTTATGTTCTTTGAAGCATTTTAATCCTTACAAATCTTGTAGAAGGTCCAGACTGCTGTTATCTCTGATTTATATATAAAGGGATTGATATAAAAAAACTATAAAATTATTCAAAGTAATGAGCTAGTAAAATACATAAACTGCACTACAAATAGGCAATGTTGCACCTATACACACGCATCTCATCACTCTTGTGGCTCCCTGCTGCTCCCTGTGTTACAGCAAGGAGGCTGTGTTGTTTGAAGATTCCATGAAAGATAAAATATCAGAGGGTGGAATGGGAGGGTGTGAGGTCAGAAATTCCACAGAATCAATAAACTGGTGACATTTACAGACCATAGTTAAAACTTCATAAAGCTGTAATTATTCAGTATGGCAAAAGCTTTTTCAATGCCAAGTCAACTAGAAGGGACTAAGATTGTGCATGAACTTGGTATCTGAAGGGGTTTTGTACCTAAATTAACAAAGGCAACCCCATGAAGTCCATGAGCTACTTATCACATTAGTCAGAAAAAGAGGATTTAAAATAATACACTAACCACTAGATTTGGCAAGTTGTTTGGTTTTACAAAATATTAACATAGTTAAATATTGTTTATAACAGGGGGATTTTATTCTAAAACAATGGTTTTTACAAATATTGTTTAGTTGTAATGTAAAATGTTCCTCTCCAAAGTATTATCTTTAATTTCTGAAATAAAAATTTGTTAATAAAAAAGGAAAAGAAAACTTTAAAAAAATTGTGAGTGAAATACAAAGTCATAGCAGAGTTTTGAACAGAGGAGTAGGATTAGCAGGCTTTCATTTTTAATAAACCACTCTTTCTGCTGAAGAAAAACTTTTCTGAGAGGAATAGTTTATTCAGTCTTTCCATTGCAGCACTACCAGAAAGCAAACATATTTGGATGTGTTTGAAAGATTAAACTCTAGAAAAATTCATAGACTGAATGTAAGGTCAATGATGACCAAAATATTTTTCATCTGTGTAAGTTAATGATAAGAAGTCATTTATTGGTATGGGGAAGGCTGTGAGAAAATTGAATGCAGGAGGTAGGGAAAATTGAGAAATATGTTCTGGGGGCCTTGGGTTAAATCCTCTCTGCTATTTTTAAAAAAGGACATGAGCATGAAATTTCACATATGTTATGTTAAAATATTTGGGATACTTATAAAACATTATGGCTACAGAAATCATCACTATATTGCTAGTATTTAAGTATGACCTTTCACATAATTAATATAATTTTCAATATTGAGTTTTTCTACCAATATAATGTGTAGATTTTGGCTCTTCTTTCCATACCAAAGCTGAAGCAGAGTTAACTATGTGACATCGGTAGAGAGCCAAACCTGCACATAGTATAATTCAAAAAAAATATTTGTGACAAAGTGAAAAAAGATATGAATTAAGGATCATGAATATGAAGTAGGTTAGGTACACAAATATAAAATTAATAGCATCAACAATAAAGTACATGATTATAAACATGACTGTGGGGAGAGATGAAAAGAAATAAATAACATCATGATTAGGCTAAGAGGGTAAAGTTATCACTTCTAAAAAATGCTTTGAAGACTCTAGACATCTGTCTGGGGCGATGACTTAGTGGGTAAGAGCAGGCCTTGCTGTGAAGTCATGTGGAACTGTGTTCAAATTCCTAGAATTCATGTGATAATCTGGCATGGTATTCATGCCCAGAAGCCCAGTGCTGTGGGAGGGAAAGACAACAGTATTGCTGGGGTTTCTTGAACATTAGCCTAGCTCCATGTTCTCAAGGGAATGAGGTGGAAGAGGACATCCTATATTCTTTTCTGGCATCCATAATGTCATTGCAGAGAAAATGTTTTTTTTAAATGGACAGAAGGAGACTTGATTAAGAAAGGAAAAAATAAGTAGAATAAGGAAAAATTATACAAGAGACAAAAAAAAGAGGACCATGGAAAAATACTTCACATACTCTGCTTTTGAAAAAAAAAGCCACAATTCATTTCCTTTTAAAGCGTGGTGTTTATGGAGTACAATATCTCCCATCACAGATAAGAGTGACACTTATGAACTGAAGATGATAACTGTCACATGTTATCGCCAAAAATAATACCCTGGATCTCCAGAAAGTCTGGGCCGGTTTTGGGTCTGTTTCACAAGCTTCAAGGTCTAACTTTGGAATTAGTATTTGTCTTCAGAAATTCTCTTGGGATATCCTACCTGGAATGGAAAATGACATCAATTCCCTGTTGGGTGTCAGATAGGAATTGCTGATACCAGCCTGAAATCCCAAGGCAACAATTTTTATAGTGACCACACAGAAAAGTTTCTCCTTAACATTTGTCTTTTTCTAAATGAATTAAGTTTAAGGGTTCCCATCAGGGATTTGCCTTCTCTTGAGGGACTCATTAATTTTGTAGACATCCCAGGAAGGACACTCAGATATCTGACTAGATCAGTCATGAATGGACTCAGTACTTGTATCAGATTCTATTCTATATTATTGAGGAAGACCTAAGTTTTCTCAGTCAGGGCTTAAATTTGGATTGTTCCATAATATCATGGTTCTCATGGATATTCTTCTCACTCAATTCTACCCCATTCACTGATTTCTAAGGAGTCTCTTTTCTCCTGGGTGCCAGAATATATAGAACGCTTTCAACTATCATGTGGACCTTATAAAGGCACCATGCTATCTTTTTGTTCCCTATGTAAGATGCTCACCAAAAACCTTGTGGACCTTCAGTCTCTATTCACCTATATGAAGATTGGCAAAGTCTTTCTGGGGGAGCTCCCTCAGGCATCTGTGGCAGCAACATCTCAGCAGTGAAGTTAACTTGGTATTTGGTGAGTTTCCTTAGACGGCCAAGGGAACAAAATGAATCTGAAATTGATGACAGATTGTCTAAAAGACTTCATTTCTTTGATATTGATTCTCTTCCCACAAATAATAAAAATACAAGTTCTATAATACTTTATAATTGAAAGTGAGTAATCATGAATATCAAGATTGAATTATGGACCACAAATGAGTTGTTAAAGTTTCTATTATTATTTGCATTTACAGACATAGAAAACAGAGATATGATACATGGTTGAATTTTCTAGCATAACATATGTGATAAGATCAGATTAAAACTCCAGTCATCTGCATTTTCTGCATGTCATTGAAACATGAAAAGTTCTATGTGAAAATTATATGTCACGTGTTAAAATTTTATTTAAAATTATTTGCATTAGTTGTTCACAAAGTATTATCATGATAACATGTTCTGTAAATCTCTGAAAATATAAGGGAATCTTTTCAAATTTTATTTTTAATTTCTAAAGAAGGGCAGGGAATTCTTGCTTTAAAGAACCCAGTTTAAACTGGATGGTGGTGGCACACACTTTGAATCTCAGCACTTGGAGGCAGAGACAAGAGATTCTCCAAATTTGAGGATAGCCTGGTCTATAAAGAGTTCTAGAATGGTCAGGGCTACACAGAGAAACTCTGTCTCAAGAAAACCAAAAAGAAAGAAAGGAAGGAAGGAAGGAAAGAAAGGAAGGAAGGAAGGAAGGAAGGAAGGAAGGAAGAGAAAGGAAAGAAAGAGAGAAAGAACACAACTTAGGAATTAGTTCCTATGTGTGTTATCTTATCTTGTGAAGCTAAGTTTAGCAATCATTATTTTTTATTTTCTCAATTGTGGCTAAGACTTGAGTTAATAGTTTAAACTCAGCTAATGTTTGCCTGGTTGTTTTATATGCCGATAAAGTGCAGTGGCCAGGCAGTTGGCAGAAGAATAAGCTTATCATAAAGTTCACAAATGGCTTGCCTGTCACCAGAGTTGAGGAAATATGGTGATCAGGGAAAGGTTTACAATGTAGAGTGTGTAAAATTATTGGTATAACAAATATTTCAAATTTTATTTTTGCACTTTCTATTGTTTCAGTTGATCAGTGACTAATCAGTGATCTCACCTGATTAGTTTAATATTGTTGTCTGTACCAGAAAAAAAAATAAACAGAGTGACCATTGGAAAGAGAGAAGTCACAGTCGGTGTGGTCTAAAGTAATTATAGCATAACTCAGGTAGGAATATAAAAATTAATGGAACAAATATTCCATGGCCTTGTGGAATTTAATATAGCAGTAACTAAAATGTTTACCAAAAAATGATTGCTTTAAACATCAGGCTCTCCAAAGGCAATACAGACATTCATAAACAAGTGTATTCTTTATATGAAAATGATGGCAAGGTTGTGATAGTTTCCAACAGTCTTGGGGGAAGTCATAGAATGTTAAGGATGAAAAATGCAATCAGTGGGTTTTCAAAGATTGTTCAATAATGGAGAAAAGTGTTTAATGTCACACAGAGATATAAGTGCACACACAAAGGTGTTTTAAAAGTCTTTGGTAGTGACCTTTAACATGATTCATATCAAATTTTTAAATACAAATTTGTATTTAAATGATGTTTTTAGGTCACGGCCTGACCTTTAGCATATGTGCTCTTTTTCCTTGCAGTTGCTCTATTGAGATTTGTTCTGGCCAACATCAGACTCCAAAGATCCATGTCTTGCTTGAATCAAATTTGTTGTGAATCAAATCATGACTGCATCCCCATGCATGCAATATTACTGCCTTGGTTTTCAAGTATTAAGAAGTCAGAACCATTCTTGAAAGTTTTCCTGCACCAAGTTCTGCCTTATTTATTTTTAATGATATGTGATTGTAATTCTGCTGAAATCCCTCCTTTATTATGTTTTTATATTTCTTTAACTTTTACTCATTTTCTTATTATTGAAGGTTTAAAGAGCAACAAAACCTGTGAGAATATGAAGCTCTAAAGCACCTCACCCTCCATTTCAGAAAAGATGAGATAAAAGAGTAAGTATCCAAGGGAAACTCCATCCTGATGGGAAAGCTGGGAGGCAGCATCCTCTATACCCAGATAACCCAGGAATGTTACACATTTAGAACATTTGGTGTTTATAAATTGTTTACAGGGGCCATGTTCACATTCCCTGTTACACATTAGAGAACCAAGTAATGTCATGTAATGTGATCAGTATGAAAATTAAATTAGCAGGTAAGAGTATTGGGGTTCCAACTCAGATCTAATCATGAAATCCAATTAATCAACTCTATCATCCTTTCTCATCACACTTTCTGAAATGCCAAACATAAAACAAGATTCCTCAGCCATGTAATGGAAAACCATGTATATTCATTGTAATACATTCATACAAAGACAAAGCAATAAATAGAAAGACTCAACTATATTAACCCACAATGCCAATAGTTAATGTTTCCAGGCATATTCTATCATTTTTAATATATATAATTATATTTAAGTGGTATGTTGTTTTAAAAACTCATTTTCATGAGCTTTCCAAATCTTGTTAGATTTTCCAGTGTCATTTCAAATTATTTCAGAGACTTGCACCATAGGCCTAGTAAACCAACAATAAGCTTTTTTTTCATGTTGGTACTTTGTGTTTTTTCTCTTTTATTTATTTGATTTACATCCTGACCACATTTTCCCCTCCCTCCTGTCCTCCTATCCTCCTACCTCTGCTCTGCTTCCCCCACCCACCCATTCCTCCATTTCAATTCAGAGAACTGCAGGCCTCCCATGGATAATTTACAAATCATGGCATATCAAGTATCATTCTTGATACTTCAATTTTCATTTGCTCCATTTCATTGAAAATTATGGCAAAACTCCATGTCTATATATGAAAACAAATTTCTGAAAGTAAAGTGTATGTGTTTCTTCAACTCTTTCATTATACATTACCAAGATATATATATATATATATATATATATATATATATATATATATATATATATATATATTAATTGATATATCAATTACACCCAGGTTGATATTTTGGAACATTCCTGTCATTCAAACTTGAATGTGATCAGCATTTATCATTCATTCATTAGAGTCAGTTTGCACCCAGAAAGTTGTTTCCCATTTGTCTATTTATTTGAAGACTAATGAAACTGGATTTTATTTATTTGTTTGCCTTTATGTTTCTTAAAAATTTTCAATATTTTTTCTAATGGGAAGATTGCTTTTTGCCTAATTATAAAACATCACTTGTTATTAAATGTGCTCAATGTGTTCTTCATTCAGAGAATTTATACATTCTTTATCTTGCCCAAGTAAATGAATTCTGCCCTTTGATTATTTAGTTAAATATATTTATGTACATTGAGATATTAAAAATCATGTGTACTTTTTAGCTTTTAGCTTTTCTTTACTTTTCAAAGTGCTTAAGTCTTCCCAACGAAAAGTTTTTATGTATAGAATTTGAAAAATAACTACAAAAATGATTATTCTTTCACCATGTTAAGATGTTGAGTCTTTGTAGCTGTGTTGAAATAGTAATGACTGCCAATTGATATACATTTACTGGGTGATCAGCCAGTGCTGTTCTAAATACTTTCATTCATGTCTCTAGAGAACATTTACATAATTTTACTTCTTGTGGCCTGTCTGATTGTATAAATTTTGCTTTAAATATATGCAGTTATGCCGGGCGGTGGTGGCGCACTTGGGAGGCAGAGCCAGGAGGATCTCTGTGAGTTCGAGGCCAGCCTGGGCTACCAAGTGAGTTCCAGGAAAGGCACAAAGCTACACAGAGAAACCCTGTTTCGAAAAAACCAAAAAACTGCATATATATATATGCAGTTATTTTACACTTGTAGATTATGTTATTATATGTATATAGTTATGCACATGTATTTTATATCATATGTTTTATTGTTACTGGCAATTTATTTTTTGATTTTCATAATTTTTGCATTAGCAGTTCATTTTAAAGTATATTTTATGTGTGATTCTTCAAAATATATTATTTTACTTTGTGGTTTCCTAGTCTGGAGATATATATGCTAATTAAGCACCCAGGAACCTAGAGGATTTATTGAAAAGTTGTTTTGATTACAGTTAAGAAGACATATTCCCATGCCATGCCCTTGTAACTCTCAAACACTTTTTCTACTGCTTCAGAAACAGAAGTCACTATGGCTAAGTATATAATTTGTTTTTACAATATTTTTCTTAAAACTATAACATGCTATTGTTATCTTTTTTAAATATAATTGCAATCGATATTATTATTATCCAATGTAATTATTGCAATTCATATAATTATTTTCCAATATTTTATACACATATGTCTCTCTTTATTTCATCTAATAATTTTCATGTATAATTTAATTTTGCTACTACATTTTGGTTTCAGGTAACACTACTCATCATAACATAATTCTGTTTAATTCATTGTCATATAAATTATTATCTGAGTTTAAAAGGTTTGGGTCACAGTAGGAAATTTAGAAAAAAATTTAAATAAGGGGAAATATATAAAAAGTATATGGCAGAAAAGATCTGACTCAAGATGATTGTCTAGTTTGATTTGAGTTCAAAACTGGATGTAAAGTGAATGTATCATAACTATTAGAGTATGGCCACATTGTGGGGTATGATAAAGCTATGAGAAGAGCAGAGTATTACTACACAGAATTGCAAGAGCAACCTGAGCAACGTTTGCAGATATGATGTGGAAACTGTTTACAATAAAGTACATATGATATCATTACATACAGGAATTGAAACATAGTTAAGTTAATCTGCAATGATAAAAGCCAAAAGAGTGGTTATCATTGTGGTACATAAATATTAAAGAGGTAGGAAAGGTATCTGTATACTTATTATTGTGTATGTTCATCTTGGTAGTGACTTGATTTTATTGCAAACATAATTAAGATCTTTACTTGGACTTCACACACCACTATCTGCATATGTTCTAGCTGAGTAAGGTGTATGCTAAACATGTGAAGAGTGCATCCATTTATTTAATTTTAAACATACTAACAATATTTCTTTATAATTATTAAATACATGTACAAAAACACCCTTTTACATACAAACAAAATTTTAACATTTCTCAGTTAAAATGCTAAGACAAATTGGTAAAGGTATTTGAGCCAAAGAATCTATAAATTTTATCTGGAATTTGTCCATAGATAAGCATTTCCATTACTATAGTATGAAGGTTTCTAAGGAAAAATATGTCGGAATTTTAACTGTGAATTCATTTCCCAACATTGGAATTGAAACTGAATTTTAAGAAGGAAATCACAGAGCAAAGCTCAGATTCAGACTCTGCTTTTCCTCAGGCTTGAAACAACTCAGTAAATGAGAGATTCCCACCCCCACCCCACCCACTTTTTTTTTTTCCAGAAGACATGCTGTCTAGTAAACCTGTCCTCAACCAGTCTGGGTCCCCTGAGTTTGTATTCCGGGTGTTCACCAATGTCCCTGAATTCCAGGCTCTCCTCTTCACACTCTTTCTCCTCCTCTATCTGATGATCCTCTGTGGAAACACAGCCATCATCTGGGTGGTGTGCACGCAAAGCTCACTGCGCACGCCCATGTATTTCTTCCTGGGCAGTTTATCTCTCTTGGAAATCTGGTACACCACAGATGTGGTGCCCTTAATGCTTTCCAACATCTTTGGGGCCCAGAAGCCCATATCGTTAGCTGGTTGTGGGACACAAATGTTCTTCTTTGTAACTCTAGGAAGCACTGACTGCTTTCTATTGGCAGTCATGGCCTACGACCGTTATGTGGCCATCTGTCATCCTCTGCACTACAGTCTCATCATGACCCGGAATCTGTGCGTCCAGATGGTGCTTGGTTCCTTGGGCCTGGCACTCTTTCTTTCTCTGCAGCTCACCGCCTTAATTTTCACTTTGCCCTTCTGTGGACACCACAGGGAAATCAACCACTTTCTCTGTGATGTGCCTCCAGTTCTGCGCCTAGCCTGTGCTGACATCCGTGTGCACCAGGCAGTCCTTTATGTTGTGGGTATCCTGGTGTTGACAGTCCCATTCTTGTTGATTTGCATCTCCTATGTATTCATTGCTTTCACCATCTTGCGCATGCGCTCTGCAGAAGGCCGCCAGAGGGCCTTTTCCACCTGTTCCTCGCACCTCACTGTGGTCTTGCTACAGTATGGATGCTGTAGCCTAGTGTACCTGAGGCCCCGTTCCAGCACCTCAGAGGATGAGGACCGCCAAATTGCCCTGGTCTACACATTTGTAACCCCATTACTCAACCCTCTGATTTACACCCTTCGAAATAAAGATGTCAAAGGTGCGCTGAGGAACTCCATCTTCCATAAAACAGTCTGAGTGGAGTTAAATGCATCAGAAGACAACAGAGCACTTAGGTGGGTAACTGTCAGTTAAATCATTCAACTGAAAAGGACAATCATATTATTTACTGTCTTTGACATCTGGAATTTTTTTTTTTTTACCATGTGTTGTCCAGGATAGCCAGACTCACCTTTTTTGAACTCCTACAATAATTTTAAAAGTTGAATACAGCTTCCAATATGGAAACACTGCTCTACTTCACTCTGTTTTTATGATTCTCAGTTCATACGGTGCAATTGTTTTCTTGGGAACCTCACATACATGCTGCATTTGAGTAAAGGCTGCTGTCTGTTTACAGGCAGCCTCCTGAGGAGGCAGGGATGCTCATTCTATAAAGGGGGATTACTTACATATTGAGAAGAGTGAATATTTTCCAAAATAAATCTTTTTCTCTGTGTTTGATGTGAAGATACAGTCAGTAATTGCTTATTTAATGTATGAGTTTCCTTCATGGCAGATTTTTCCACTGAGGCCTTCATTTTCCTCTGCTGTTAAGAAAACAGGAATTAGCTGTAGCTGGAGTTTTCTCTCTGGGTCCTGCCAAGCCCCAGCAGTCCGACAGCCCACTTACATCTCTCTTGTTATGGCAGCAGCTGGCATCTCTATGCCTCAGCCTTCCACTTCCTGAATTCTCTTCTCTCCTTGTCCCACCTATACATCCTGCCTGGCTACTGACCAATCAGTGTTTTGTTTATTAACCAATCAGAGCAACACATTTGACATACAGATCATCCCACAGTACTTCCCCTTTTCTTTTTATCAAAAAGGAAGGTTTTAACTTTCACATAGTAAAATTACAAATAACAAGACAATTATCAAGCAAGAATTACAGTTATAATAGCTAGTCTATTTATCATAACTAGTCTATTTGGCAAAATCAAAGAAGATATTATATTTATCTTATATTTGTGAGTCTAAAGTTTTATACCTAACTTATCTTTTATCATAACTAAGGAAAATTATAACTATCTCTAGTCTTCAACTATATCAAAGACCTCAGAAGGATATAATACTATCTGAGAAATGGGAGAAAGATACAAGCAACTTTTGGGAGTCTTGCAAGAGTAGACAGAGACAGTTGGCAGCCTGGACAGTCATCCAAAGTTCTCTTGTGAAGTTGGGGCATCTATCTTCGGCCTATAGGGCTAGAGTCTCTCAGTCATTTTTCTCTGTGTCTTGTAGAATATCTGGCAGTTTCCTCTGAGAAGCAGGAGCCTGAAGGACCATTTCGCCAAGCAAAGCTCAGTGGTCACCTTCCTATGGGTCCTACATGTCCAGTTGATCAAGCAGTCCAGGCAAGAACAGTTTCTTGACCAAATGGCTATTTTTGTCAAGAAGAAGATAAACTCCATATAGAGTGTCTTTGATGCCCATCCTCCTCTTTGAAGTAAATTGGTGCTGGCAGGAGCAGACATGTCTCACTGTCCAGAACGTCTAAATTTTTAAAATATTTTAAATGCCATACTCTGTAGGTCTTTGAAGTGTTTGAAGATTACCTATCTATTTGAAATATAGCTATGTATACCTAGAAGACTTAACTAACATGACTACAAGTATGATTATCATAGATGATTAATTATTAATCTATTCCTTAATTATCCATTACAAGTTTAATGAGTTACATAAACATAATACCTCAAACGAGAGTAGAAATACATATACATTATAACAAAATTAACTTCAAATTTGTACCAATAAACTAAAATCTATACCAATGTAAAACATTTCAAATAAGTGGTTGATTTTTAAAAGTAGGTTCAACAATCTACCCTTTTATCCTATCATTATCTATAGTACCCACTTTTCTTCTTTAGAAAGAAATCACATTTATAACCAACTTGATTTAAATAAAAATATTGGTTTTTCTCTGTCCCACACCAGAGGGCTCTTATGATATGGGACAAAAGAAATTTTTAACCTTTTTTTTTTAAGCAACATGTTTGGGTTTAGAGAAAGAGTGAGCCAATTTCATCTCCAAATCCAGCTTGGTATATTTGGGAATTTGGACGTATCTTCTCTTACTACTTCCTGCTGGAGGGGGGCACTATATCTTATGGGGACAGAAAGAAAATTTTAGGATTATGGGGGTAGTCTGTGAGGCTGTATTGTCGGAGCCAATTGCCTTGAAACCATTTTGGATGTTGGATCATCTGGGTCATGGTGTCATTGGAGACCTTTCAGGTGGTCTTGGCTGGTCAGACCTGATGTATCTTAATCTGGAACAAATCCATAGCCTCTGGCTTTCTGTGGAAACAAAAGCAGAGACTCCTTTTAAAAGCAACATATCCTTAAATCCAAATTTTGAGGTCAAGGTATCTTTAAAATATACATAAAATATATATATTTTTAACTCAACAGCTTTTATGATCAAATGTTTTTCTGCAGTTAAAAATCCCAAAGACAGCATAATCCAGATTCTCTGTGTTATATCTATCTATACGTGGCTTATATTTTATATTACCTTTACTGTCTCTTTAAAGACCTCTTTTAAAAAACTTTTTTTACTATAACTGTTTATATTTCTTTCTTTTTCCTTCCAAGCCTAAGTACATTCTTACACATATTATAAACCATTTAGAGGTTTATTCCATTTGATTCTGTCTTATTATGAATCTATCATTTTATTTATTATTATTATTATTATTATTATTATTATTATTATTATTTTACATTTTTCAAGACAGGGTTTCTCTGTGGTAGATTTGCGCCTTTCTTGGAACTCACTTTTGTAGCCCAGGTTGGCCTCAAACTCAGATATCCACCTGTCTCTGCCTCCCAAGTGCTGTGATTAAAGGCGTGTGCCACCACTGCCCGGCGAATCTATCATTTTAAACTGCAGCAATTGTAAGACCAAAATGGCTGCTGTGGCTGCTGGCTCCACCCACCTCAGCTTCCCAACATGGCAGTGGTACATTTATCACCAGCTCTGGGAGCCATCAACTCTTAGAAACAGTGGGTTTATGCTTCTATCAAAACAGTGTGTAGCCCAGAAACCTTTTTTTTTTTTTTTTTTGTACTAGCAAAGGCTAAATCCACCACTCAGCATAATGTGCTGCTTGCAGATGCCTCATTCCTGACATACTGTTGGTCAAATGTGCACACCAGGAACCTGCCAACTAGAGAGAGACAACTAGGAAGCTGTTGTTAGTTCCATTTTAGAATCCCCCCCCTCAGGTTTTAGGTGGAAACTCTTACCCCATGTTGGGTGCCATTTATAGCTGGAGTATTCTCTCTGGGTCCTGCCAAGCCCTGGCAGTCCGACAGCCCACTTACATCTCGCTTGTCCTGGCAGTGGCTGGCGTCTCTATGCCACAGCCTTCCACTTCCCAGAATTCTCCTCTCTCCTTGTCCTACCTATATGTCCTGTCTGGCTACTGACCAATCAGTGTTTTATTTATTAACCAATCAGAGCAACACATTTGACATACAGAACATCCCACAGCAATTAGCTTTCACTGGCTAAGCACCTATGGCCAACTAGGCTAATGTATCAAGACCTAACCCTTGTGGTTGCCAGCATGAAGGCACTGTGCTGGGAAATCTGGCATCGAGGTTTACTCTTCCACCCTCCTCTTCACTTCCTTTCTTTCTGGATGACTCCTGGTTCAGGATGCTCTGCACTACCCTTCCTCCCACTTCTGCTTGAGGCTGGTACTTGTCTGTGTATTTCCCTTCCAGTTTATAGGCTACGAAGTGAAACACTCAAGTAAATATACATCTAAGTAGAAGTCACTAATCTCTGTTGTTCACAGTATATTCTCTTTGCTCAGTTTCCTCCTGTACTGCCATGAACAGTGCTCATTTGTACCTCTCCCAGGACAGGTATTGGAATTTGCTAAGTCCAGGCCATAAGATGAAAAAAGGAAAACTCATTAGCTCTAAAGTCCATGTGCTTTAGAGCTGACCTGAGTAATTAGCATAAATTCCCTGAATATATTATTCATTTGTCTAGCAATGGTCCTGAAATGTTATAACTGTCTGAGTCTATAATTTACTGGAGTATTAAAAAAATGCCTCAGTGAAATAAACGGCTTGAAACCAAGAAACTCAGATTAATCTACCAGGGTACAACAGTAGACTAATATCCAATCAATTAATTTTTATGCATATACTTCATATGATTGACAGTATGATGGAATGACATAATAAAAACTATATATGTCATGGTGAAGAGGACTACTTGTAGGGGTCAGCTTTCTACTTCATCCAGGAATTGAACTCAGGTCATCAGTCTTGGCACCAGATGCCATTACCCATTGACTCATCTCATAGCTTGACTACCTCATTCTATCTAATAACACCACCTATTTCAGTCTCTGATGATTCTATATTGTCTAAGCTGATAATGAATCATTGTGCCAATAATTCCCACACAAAATATTGCTTGTCTTATGAACTCAGAAGAAAAGCCTTAGTGAAAAATATAGGTTTTGACTTCATACTTGGTCACATAAAAACTTCCTACATGTAGATACAAACAGAATATGAAAGTTCAGTAATAGTTTCTGTGTTATTACTGGGCTAATGGAAAACATAAAATAAGGAGGGACAAAGGCCAGGTATTGGTGACTCATGCCTTTAATCCCAGCACTTGGGAGGCAGAGTCAAGAGGATCTCTGTGAGTTCAAGGACAGCCTGGTCTACAGAGTGAGTTCCAGGATAGACTTCAAAGCTACACAGAGAAACCATGTCTCAAAAAAATAAAAAAGATGGGGGGCAGAAAGACATGGTTATAAATACACATTCTTTTCTCTGGTCCATGGACCTTGAGTGAGAATTTTCCTTCTACCGTGATTGCATGTTACATGAATAGATCAGAGGAAGAACTTGCCCTGGCTCTTAAGTGTTTGTTGTGAAAAATGATTCTTGAAGTAACAGACTTTGTTACACTAATTTTCATTTACCACGGGCTAAATTTCCTAAATTCCTCATCCTCTCTTTTAACCTATTAATGTCCAAAGAAAATATGAAGACTTAAACTCATACTTATGATTCTATTGTTCATAAAACTCCTCATTAGAACTATAATAAACTAATTACTCTTAAATATCCTTCATATCCAAATCACCAAAATAAAGATTCTAGCTTTACCCACATTTCTTTATTTCTAGTTAGAGGTACATAGACAGATATACAGCAGATAGATAGATAGATAGATAGATAGATAGATAGATGATAGACAGATATGATAGTTAGATAGATAATAGATAGGCTGATATATAAATAGATAGACACCTATTTCTTTTCATTACTTATTAATTTTAGATATTAGTTAACCCATGAAGCATACATGTAATAACAACAGTTAATACACATGTTTGTTTCTCCCTACTGAGTACACAATGAATATATTTATTTGAATGACAATAACATCATGTAGGGAGGTACACGTAAATGTTAGAGGAAAAGAAATAGTAATTAAGCAGCATTTCTGACTATGCAACCTCCCTTCTCTTTGTGTGTTTTGGGGTAAGGTCTTGGCTTCCCAGTGTTTTGGGAACCATTTGATTCTCCCCTTCTATATCATTAACCTTTAATATTAAGAGTTCAGGTACCCATGGATTGCTCAGGACTAAATAGGATAACTATATCATATCTGCTCTACACGTGGTGCAAAGAACATTGCAGAAGAGGGACCAGATAGACTGTAAGAGCCACAGGTTGAGAAGAATTGCTGCAAAACTCTTCTTGAACAAAACACAGTGTTGCCTTCAGGAACTCAAAGTGTCCTTGTCTGACTCTACAAGACTGAGTAATCTAAAATTCCACCATGGCAGATTGATTCTCAATTTTCTGAGAAATCACCATACTGACCTCCAAATTGGCTGTACACATTTACACTCCCACCAACAGTGGAGAAGTGCTCCCCTTGCTCCACATCCTCTCCAACATAAGCTGTTATCAGTGTTTTTCATCTTAGCCATTCTAACAAATGTAAGACGGTATCTCAGAGTTGTTGTGATTTGCATTTCCCTGGTGACTAAGGACATTGACTAATTCCTTAAATATCTTTCAGCCATTTGACACTCTTCTGTTGAGAATTCTCTGTCAAGCTCTGTAGGCCATTTTTTAATGGGATTGTTTGGTATTTTGATGTCTAGTTTCTTTAATTCTTTATATATTTGGAATCAATCCACCTCAAGACCCAGCTATACAACTCTTGGTCATATATCCAAGGGATGCTCAATTATACCACAAGGACACATGTTCAATTCTGTTCATCCACCATTATTATTCATAATAGTCAGATCCTGGAAACAACCTAGATGCCCCTAAACCGAAGAATAGATAAGGGTATATGGTACATATACACAGTGGAGTACTATTCAGCAGTAAAGAACAACATCATAAAATTTGCAGTCAAATGGATGGAACTAGAAAATATCATCCTAAATGAGGTAACCCAGATTCAGAAGACAAACATGGTATGCACTCACTCATAAGTGGATAATAGATGTAAAGCAAAGGATAATCAGACTACAATCCAGAAAAGCTAGCAAATAAAGAGGACCCTAAGAGGGACACATGGATTGTCCTGAGAAGGAGAAATAGATGAGATCTCCATGAGTAAACTGGGAGTGAGGGGGAGCAATATAGGGTAGGGGATGGGGGATGAGAACATAAGAGAATGGGATAGTTGAGCTGGAACAGGGATGGAGTGGGAGAGCAATGAAAGAGATACTGTGATAGAGAGAGACATCATGGAGATAGGGAGAAAACAGGTGCTTAGGAGGTTCCCAGGAATACACAAAGATGACCCCAGCAACTGTGGAAAGGGTGCCTGAACTGGGCTTATCCCAGTAACCAGATCAGTGAATACCCTAACTGTCATTATAGAGCCTTCATCCTCTATAATTGATGGAAGCAGATGCAGAAATCCACAGCTGAACACCAGGCCAAGCTACAGGAGTCCAGTTGAAGAGAGAGAAAAGGGATTCTATAAACAAGGGGCATTAAGATCATGATGGAGAAACTTACAGAGACAACCAAACCAAACTAGTGGGAACTCATAAGCTTTAGACCAATAGCTGTGCAGCCTTCTTGGTCTAGGCCCTCTATATAAGCAAGACAGTTGTATAGGTTGATCTTCTTAAGTTGTCCCCTGGCAGTAGGATCAGGATCCATCCCTAGTACATGAGCTGGCTTTTTGGAGCCATTATATATGGGGAGACAAAGCCTTGATACAGAGGGAGGGCCTTGGTCCTGCCTCAACTAAATATACCAGGCTTTCCTGACTCTCCATGTCTGAGGGTGGAATGTGAGGTAAGTTGCAGAGGAGGCTGGGGGAAGGGAAGAAGAAAGAGGGGGAATCTGTGGTTGGTATGTAAAATGATTTAAAAAACACTTTAATTAAAATAAATAAATAAATAAATAAATAAATAAATAAATAAGTAAAAAAATTTCTACCATGGGTGCAGGAGGGGCTCATTAAATCCCACCCCTACCTGAGGAATGTTAGCCAGTGAAGTAAAATTAAGTTGTTTGCTTCAGAAAGCTCTTATCTTATTTATGACAACACCAAATAAATACTTTGGAAGCATATTCATTTGTGATGACTCTAGTTTCTGCAATCAGACCACAAAATGAACAAATGTCTTTTAGATGAATATTTTCCCAACATATATTCAATAAATGTGTATACCTTTGACCTATGAATGGTATATTCCATGACTGTGACATTTTAAGAGAATTTTAGTTTTGCTGAATGGGTTATATTATGCATAAATATTCTCATTATATTTCAGGAATTTGTCTCAATGAGTATAGCTTATAGTTTCCATTACAGCTAATGAAGTTTATATTATATTGCTAAAACATAGAAGAGATTTTCATTTATATTCACATAATCTTACTAGTCATGCTTATAAGAAAAGTACATACTTATGCATAAATATTTTGTCTCTACCTTTTCTTGTTCTTCTCTTTCTTTTTTCTTTTATTGAAAAGAGATTTTTTTTCACACAATAAATTCTGACTTTGGTTTCCCCTTCCTCTACTCCTCTCAGTGCCTCTTCACCTTCCCTTCCAACTTAATCCACCCCTTCTGTCTCTTGTTCAAAGACAGACAACTAAACAGTAATAATAAGAAACAAATCAGAATAAGAGAAACAAAAGAAAAATAGCTCATGAAAAGGCACAAGAAATCGATACAGGCTCAGAGACTAACTCATTCACATATTCATAAAAATCCTTGAAAGACAGAACTAGAAGATATATTATATACGCAAAACCCATGGGGTAAAATCATAAATGAATAATAAACAGACAAATAAATAAATAAAAGCAAAAATAAAGTAAAAAGGAGACTTGACAACATTATGAGACAAGAAACCTCTAAAGATGTCATTGAGTTCATTTTCTGTTGTCTATCTACTACTGGGCATACCATCTATGCTTATGAATAGTTTTTGTTTCCCTGGTGAGACTCCCTAGCAAAAATTTTTTTTGGATTTGCATGTAGTTATTAATCAGAGATGATTTCTTGGTTGAGAGTGAGGGCATGTGACCACTTCTCCTTTCAGTTCAAGGATATTGTTTAGTGCAGACCCATGAGGATCTGTGCATATTGCTTTAGTCTCCGTGAGTCTATATGTGTATTGGTAATGCCTTTTTTGGTGAGCCTTGTTTCCTTGGTGTCTGCTATCCCATCCTGCTCTTACACTCTGTCTGCCTCCTCTTCCAGAAGATTCCCTGAGCCTTGATGGGAGGGATTTGACAAAAACCATCCAGTTTAGAGATGAGCATTCAGAGGTTTCTGACTCACTCCATATTGTCTGGCTGTGAATCTCTGTGTTTCTATTGTTCCAATCTAATGCAGGAACAGGCTTCTCTGACAATGGCTAAGAAAGACACTGATCTATGAGTATAGCAGAATGTCATCAGGAGTCATTTTATTGCTACATTCCTTTTGTAGCAATAATATTTGGTTTTCTCCTAGGTCTCTGGATTACCTTGTTTTGGGTTCTGGGTCATCATAGCAGCATAAGTCATGGGGTTCATCTCATGGAATAGGCCTTAAATCAAGCCAGATATTAGTTGGTTATGTGCACAAGTTTTGTGCAATCGTTTCTCTAGTATACAGTGCTGGCAGAACACTATTGTATATCTAAAGATTTGTAACTGGGTTGGTGTTTTCATGTATCTTTTGGTAGCTTGTGGAGTATCTTCTGGAACCCAGAACACTAGCCAGTAGGAGTAAAGGCTATATAGGTAGGCACAAGCTTTATTTATCTATGTTCAATGAGTTGTGCAGGTATTATTTTCAGCAATAGGGCCTTTCTTTTCAGTTTGTGGAGAGCAGCCTATAGCTTTGCAATAGCCTGGATTGTTTGGAAATTCTCACAGGACTCCTTTGCCCAGCAACTCATTTAGATGTAACTCATCCCTGGTTAAAGCTTCATTTGGTGATGAAAGATGTCTAGCTGAGGCTTTGTAATTTAGATCAGCTTCATATACATATATATTTTAGGAAGATTCTATTGTATTAGGTTTCTATATGACTCACAAATGACCCTTAAGTTTAGCTCTCTCTCTCCCTTTTCTTCCTCTCCCCATTTGATACTTCATGCCAGTATCTGCCCTCACATCCTTCTGTCATTAATGATGTTAGGGAAATGTCCCTCACCCCTATTCCCTTACTTAATACTTAAACTCAGTTGTTCTATGAATTATAATTTGTTTATCTCTAACTTAACAGATTGCATCCACATACAAGCAGATACAAACCATAATTATCTTTCTTGGTCTGGGTTATCTCACTCAGCATGATATTTTTTTTTCTAGTTCCATCTATTTACCTTTAATTTTCATGATTTCATTTTTTAATGGCACAGTAATAGTTCACTGTGTATATGTTGCTGTTGGATGTAATTCTATATGTTGTGAATATATGTTGCTCTGACTGGTTGATAAATAAAATGCTGATTGTCCAGTAGCCAGGCAGGAAGTATAGGCAGGGCAAGCAGATGAAGAGAATTCTGGGAAGAGGAAGGGCTGAGTCAGGAGTTGCCAGCCAGTCACAGAGGAAGCAAGATGACAAGGCAGAACTGGGAAAAGGTACCAAGCCATGCAGCTAAACATAAATAAGAATTATGGGTTAAATTAAGTGTATGTGCTAGTCAGTAATAAGCCTAAGCTAATGGCCAAGCAGTTATAACTAATATAGGCTTCTGAGTGATTATTTTATAAGCAGGCCATGGGACTGCAGGGACCAGACAGGACACAGGAAAATCATCCAGTTACATTTGGCACCCAATGTGGGGCTCAAATCCATGATCCTGAGATTAAGAGTCTCGTGCTCTACTGACTGAGCTAGTTGAGTTTTTTAGGTATACATAGGTATATTTTAATTAGGTAGGTAAACTTCAAACACTTCAAAGATCTACAGAATATGGCATTTTAAATGCTTTAAAAATTTAGACTTTCCTGGACAATGAGACACATCTGCTCCTGGCAGCACCAATTTACTTCAAAGAGGAAGATGGGCATCAAAGATATTCCATATGGAGTTTATCTTCTTGGTGAAAAATAGACATTTGGGTAAGAAACTCTTCTTGCCTGGACTACTTGACAAAATGTTGTATCAACTGGACATGCAAGACTCATAGGAAGGTGACCACTGAACTTTTCAAGGAGAGATGGTCCTTCAGGTTCCTGCTTTGCAGAAGAAACTGCCAGAATTCTACAGAACACAGAGAGAAGTGACTGGGTGACTCTAGATAGATGCCCCAAAGTTACAGAGGAATTTTGGATGACTGTCCATGCAACCAGCTGTCTCTGTCATTCTAGAATTTTGGAAGTTGCTTACAATATATTTACTGTTTACTTAGCTAATATTATATCTTTCTGGGGTCTTTGATGTAGTTGAAGACTAGATAGTTAAAATTTTCTTTGGTCATGATAAATGATAAATTAGATATGAAACTTTAGACTCACAAATATAGGATAGATAGAACATTATCTTCAATTTTGTCAAATACAAATAGACTAGATATTGTACCTGTAATTCTTGCTTGATAATTGTTCTATTATATGTAATTTTACTATGTTAAAGTTAAAACTTTCTTTCTTGATTAGACAAAAAAGGGGAAGTGCTGTGGAATATCATTCTGTATGCTGTGAATATGTGCTGCTCTGATTGTTTGATAAATAAAATGCTTATTGACCAGTAGACAAGCAGGAAGTATAGGTGGGGTAAGCAGATGAGGAGAATTCTGGGAAGAGGAAGAGATGACTCAGGCATCATCAGCCAGACACAGAGGAAGCAAGATGACAAGGCAGAATTGAGAAAAAATACCAAGCCATGCGGCTAAACATAAATGAGAACTATGGGTTAAATTAAGTGTAAGAGCTAGTAAGTAATAATCCCAAGCTAATGGCCAAGCAGTTATTATTAATATAAGCTTCTGAGTGATTGTTTTATAAGTGGGCTACAAGACTGCAGAAACCAGGCAGGACACAGGAAAAACTTCTGGCTACATTCATTCATCTGTTAATGAAAATTTTGATTGTTTACAATTTATGGCTACTATGAATAAAATAGAAATGAACATAGTTAAGCAAGTGTCTCTGTGGTAGGATGAAGCATCTTTAGAGTATATGTCCAAGAGTTGAATAATTAGATCTTGGTATAATTAGATCTTGAGTTAAATTGATCTCTATCTTCCTGAAGAACTGATATTTTTATTTCCATAGTGGTTATGTGAGTTTGCACTCCCACCAGCAATGGATAAGTGTTACCTCTACTCCAGATCTTTCCAACAGGAGCCATCACTTATTTAATTGACCTTATCCATTTTTATAACTGTAAGATAAAATCTTAAATTAATTTTGATTTGGATTTTCCTGATGACTAAGGATGTTGAACATTTATTTAAGTATTTCTCATCCATTGAGCTTGCCTGGAGTTGAAAGGAAAAAGGCCAGCCATTATAAGTAAACAAAGAAGTCAGAAAGTAGTAGCACATGCCTGTAATCCTATCACTTGGCAGGCAGGCTCTCTGTGTGTTCAAGGCCACACTGGAAACAGAGCTAGATGTGTTGTCATATGCCTTATTCCAAAACAATGGAGGTCTGCACTTCTGTACAGATAGACAGGAAGTGACAGATCTGGGTAGGAAGAGGAAGATATGTAGCTGAATGGAGAGAGCAAATCAGTTGGCAGAACAGCAAGACAATAAAGGCATGGGTAGACAGGAAGTAACTCACATTTGGAATCTGCAGATATGGTGAGGTAAGGTTGGCTGATGGTTTTCCCTATTTCCCTGGTCTATCCTAGGCTTTCACCCTTCACTGATATATCTGCCTTTTTTTTAATTTAATAAAACCATTTAGAAAATCATCTACAGCTGCCTTGACACCCACTCGTGTGCACTCAGGCTTCTGCTGCTGCTGCTGCCACACAACCTGGCTCCAGTGTTGCTGCTATTGATCCTGTGGATAAACTGAAAAGTGAGAAGATCTGGTGAAACAACTGGGAAATCTTAAGAAGGGAATTTGGTTATATTAAAAAATCTTTTGGACATTAAGAATAGAGAATATCACAAAGCATGGAATTAGGACTCTTCATAATGACCGTATGAATGGCTTAAAAAAAATGAATGGATAACTGACTTAGCTGAGATTGACATAATGTCAATTATAGTTACTATCAGCTTGTTAAATCATATTGTATCCTTAAAAAGGTGATTTGATAACTGTGCCAAATATAAGAAATTAACTGATAAGATACAAGTCTCATAAGACTTACTCCTAATAAGATACAAGCCCTAGAATGAACCACCAATGAAGACAAGAAATACACTCAGACACAGACTGAGGAATTTAGACAAGAACCTAGTGCATCACTGCATGGTGAAACTGAAGACTAGTGGCCCAAGTTACCAAACCAACCTTAGTTTATCCAGTTACTATACAAGAATGACAAGCAGATAATAGATAGCCCTGAAATTATGCAAAAGTTAAATGAAATCCTATAGAATTTTTAGATTTGAGGAGATTTAAGGAAGTGATCATTACATGTGATATGCATTCACCCTATGTGAAGCAGAAAATTAAATTCATGAGGAACTAAGAACAGAATTATCCCCCAAGACTGTAAAGTTTTGGCAGCAGCAATATTGGAATCTGACCCTCAGTTACAATGGCAAGCATTGTGGAAATAGAAAGCTCAGCCCATAGAACATCAAAATAGGGCTGGAGGTATTGATATTTCCAAGACCAGTTTCTGAGTTTCAATTCAGCCCATATGCTGAATTTTGAAGACAGGGTAAACTTGATGATTACACCTTGGCTTTATGTCATTTTTCAGCTTTGAATGTTTGAGACAAGGTTATAGAATCAGGAAAGAGATTTGAGACTTTTACTAAAATTATACAAAGCCCACAAGAAGCATTTACTAATTTTTTTTTAACAAAGATTGACTTCAGCTGTAAATAGAATAGTATCAGGTCCAGAAATCAGATGAATATTAATTGAATGTTTGACTTTCAAAAATGCTAATTCATAGTACAGAAGGGTAATTAGGCTTTGATAAAAAGACCAACATCAATAAATGAATTGACTAGAATACAGCTGATATTGGATCTTACACTTATGGTGCTACTTTGATAAGGGATGATTTCTAAAAATATTTTAAGAAAAATAAAAATGTCAAATGTTTTAATTGTGATAAACAATGCCATTTAAAATAGATTGTAGGCAAGGGGTGGCTGGAAACAATGTTTTTTCTAGATATAATCCAAACAGAAGTCTTCAATCTTCTGGAGTATGCAGAAACTATGGCAAAGGCCAGGATTGGACTAGTGAATGCTGATCAACAAGGGACGGGCAAGACAACTATTTGCCATCAGGAAATGACTTAGGGGGCTCTCCCAATATCAATATAAAATTTTGTTCAGTCATTCCCGGTCAGCATTGGAGAAACTCATCCATAGAGGAAGAAAAAGAATAAATGCCTGTTTTTGCAAACCAGACTGCTCTGGATGTGACCAAGGACAAAAGAACTTCAGTAGATTAAAAAAAATCAGGAGAAACCAAAAAAACAAGTATTTTGACAAACTTCTATAAATGATCACAGACCAAAGCCAAAAATACAAATAAATGACATTGTAATTGAAGTTTTAGTATACATAGAAGCAGATGTAACAGCAATGTCAACAAAATTGTGGCATGCAGTTGACCTCTTCATATAGATGTAACCAACCATCTTATTAAATAAGAAACACAGAAACAATGTAAAAGAGAAAGTCTCAATATGTAACACCACTCTTTCAGCATACTGAGAGTCAGTTACTATGTTGAGAGGTTCTGAAAAATCCATTAATACCAACAGAATAGCATACAATTCTGATTTTTGAACTGAATTATACGGACTTTGAACCACTTTACTTAAATTTTCTGATTTGTAACCTGCCTTTCCTTCTTTGTTGGCATCTGTATAAAATGTACGAACTCCAGATATGGGTTTTTGCCGTACAATTCGAGGCAAGATCCAATCAGCTCTCTTTATAAGATCAATTCTATTACTTTTGGGATATTTGCTGTTAATTTCTCCCAAAAAATTACTGCAAGCTGTTTGCCAAGGTTCACTTTCTGTCCATAATTTTTCAATGTCCTCCTTAGTTAATGGTACGACAATTTCTGCTGGGTCTATGCCTGCTAATTGACGAAGTCTCAATTTTCCTTTGTAAATCAAGTCAGAGATTTTTTTCAACATAAGTTTTTAATTTTTTATTTGGTTTATTTGGTAAAAATATCCATTCCAATATAATATCTTCCCTCTGCATTAATATTCCAGTAGGAGAACGCCTAGAAGGTAAGATAACCAAAATGCAATCCAGCTTTGGATCAATACGATTCACGTGTCCTTCATGCACTTTCTTTTCTACCAAGGCCAATTCTTTCTCAGCTTCAGGTGATAATTCTCTTGACTATTTAAGTCCTTGTCACCTTCTAAGGTTTTGAACAAATTAGTCAGTTCATCATTTTTTACCCCAACAATAGTTCGTAGATGAGAAATATCTCCAAATAATCTTTGAAAGTCATTAAGAGTCTGTAGTCTATCTCTCCGAATTTGTACCTTTTGGGGTCTAATTTTTTGAAGCTCTATTTTATGTCCTAAATAATTAATAGAATCTCCTCTTTGTATCTTTTCAGGAGCAATTTGTAATCCCCAGCAAGGCAAAATTTTCTTTACTTCTTCAAACATTATTTCTAAAGTATCTGCATTTGAGTCAGCTAGTAAAATATCGTCCATATAATGATAAATTATAGATTTAGGAAATTTTTTACATATCACTTCCAATGGCTGTTGTACAAAATATTGGCACAGAGTTGGGCTATTCAACATTCCCTGTGGGAGGACCATCCATTGAAATCTTTTAACCGGTTGAGAATTATTATAAGTAGGCACTGTAAAAGCAAATCTTTCTTTGTCTTTTTCTTGTAAGGGTATTGAAAAGAAACAGTCTTTTAAATCAATAACTATGAGAGGCCATCCTTTTGGTAACAGAGTAGGCAAAGGCATCCCAGATTGTAGAGAGCCCATTGGCTGAATTACTTTGTTGATTGCTCTAAGGTCTGTTACCATTCTCCATTTACCAGATTTCTTTTTAATAACAAATACAGGAGAATTCCAAGGGCTGGTTGATTCTTCAATATGCTGAGCATTTAACTGTTCTTCTACCAGCTCTTCTAAAGCCTGGAGTTTCTCTGTTGTTAAAGGCCATTGCTGGACCCATACAGGCTTGTCTGTTAACCATTTTAAAGGTAGAGCTGTTGGTGTCTTTGGAAGATCATCAGTTATTGTGCCCTGTTCTTGTATAATATGGATGGCTGGTGACCACTCATTAGAACAATATCTTCTAATATTTCTCTCAGTAACATGTGCTAGTTTATGATTTGTTTCTGAGATTGGAGGGATGTTAATCTGAGTATTCCATTGTTGCAACAAGTCTCGACCCCACAGGTTCATAGTTATGTTAGCCATATATGGTTTTAATTTTCCTCTCTGTCCTTCTGGACCTATACATTCGAGCCATCTTGCACTCTGTTTCACCTGAGATAATGTCCCAATTCCTAACAGTTGAACGTTTACCTCCTGAAGAGGCCAAGTTGGATGCCAAAATTCTGGTGCAATTATGGTAACGTCCGCACCTGTGTCTACCAGACCAGACAACAAAACATCATTTATTTTTATTGTTAATTTTGGTCTTTGTTCATTAATAGAAGTTTGCCAAAAAAATTTCTTTATGTTTTCTCCTGAATTTTCTATTCTCTCTGTTTCATCATCCTGAGCAGCATGATTTATTCCAATAGGCATTTGGTTATTTAATCGCTCTCCAGAGCAGGCATTTCCTCTATGACTGCAGGAAAGGTTTGAACTGGATTTGCACTGGGGGCCTGCTCGAGGCCCCTCTGGGAGTTTCCCAAAGACTGAGGCAAAGGATTACCCTGTCTGTCCTTTGTTGATCTACATTCATTGGTCCAGTGTTTTCCCTTACCACACCTTCTGCATACTCCAGAAGGAAGGGGCATTCTGTTGCCATTGTTCCTTGAAGAAACATTGTTTCTGGGAATGACCTGTCTACAGTCCCTTTTCAAATGTCCTTGCTTTCCACATCCAAAACATCTAACACTCCTCAAACCTTTTGAAATTACTTCTCCTACCCATGTATCATCATGCTCATCAGCTTCAACATTAATTGTTTCTCTAATCCAATCTTCCATAGGTGCAGATCTTGCCCTTAATGGCCTGATTATTCTTTTGCATGCTGCATTCGCATTCTCAAAGGCCAAAGATTCAATTATTGCCTTACCAGCTTCTGAATCCGAGACCATTCTCTTTACTGCTGAAGCCAGTCTTTGTAAAAAAATCTGTAAAAGACTCTTTTAGGCCTTGCTTCACCTTTGTAAATGACTCAGATTTTTTTCCTGGTTCCTCAACTCTGTCCCATGCATTCAAGGCTGCCGTTCGACATAAAATTAGGGTTTGGACATCATATAAACATTGTGTTTATGCTAAAGCATATTGGCCTTCGCCCATAAGCTGATCCTGGCAAACTTGTATTCCTTTATCCCTCCATTGTTTTTCTATGTTTTTAGCCTCCTCCTTAAACCAAGTCAGAAATTGAAGTCTCTGGCTGGGTTCCAGAACACCTTGTGCAGGGTCCCGCCAGTCCTGTGGTACTATCCTATTATATGTTGACCAAGAGTTTAACATTTGCTTTACATATGGGGAATGCATGCCATAAGATACTATTGCCTCCTTAAACCTTTTTAAATCCAACATTTCAATTGGAGCCCAAGTATTTTGTGTAGCCATTTGATCAGGCATCTGCTGTACGGTTACAGGATAAATTAAGGGTGACTGTGTGAAAACAGGCTTTCTTTCTGCAACCTTATGATCCCGACTTGAAACAACTTCACTGTTAATTTCTTCTGTCTGAATTTTTACAGGTTTAACAAGTTCTTCTAAAGCTGTTATCCTGGCACTTAAATTGACTATCTTTTTAAATATTAAAATGTGGATTATTATAGTGATAAGGTGCATAATTCCACCAATACTAATATTATATAGTTGTTCCATTGTCAGACTGCCTAAAATTTCGAACAAAAACCAATTTTCTTCCAATGTACACATAAAACCCATTTTTTTTAATGTGGAAAAAAAATTCTCTTTTAGATAGTTTCCTTTAAAATATCTGATATATTATGACTTACCAAATCTGCGTAGAACAGTAGAAATCCGAGGGGATTTTCAAAGCAGCCACCTAGTGTCCCAGGTGTAAATCCAAAGAGAAAGAGAGAAAGAAAGAGAGAGAGAGAGAAAGAGAGAGAGAGAGAGAGAGAGAGAGAGAGAGAGAGAGAGAGAGAGAACAAGAAAGCGTAGCTGGCTAAAGTTTAAATGCAGCCACGTGTTCCCTCTTGTGCTGAGTCAAGGCTTGGGTCTGGCTTCCTTAACCTCCAACCACGTGCGTTGGCTTTACAGGCAGGGCCCTGTTCGGCAGGGCAACTCTGAGTTGTTTGTAGCACCGGCTTTAAGCAAGCAAGATTTAAGCAAGCAGCTCACCGATAGTCCAGCCTGAGGTCAAGCAGAACTAGACCCAGGCTAAGAAGCCACTGCTCGGACTTAGAAGCCGATCGCCGCCGGCCACCGCCGCCGCCGCCGCGGGCCGCCTGCAGCCCTTGCAGGAAAGCGGACCTGCCGCCAAGCCAAGCAGTTTTTAATGGATTCTTGTCACGTTGGGCGCCAGATATAGATGTAACCAACCATCTTATTAAATAAGAAACACAGAAACAATGTAAAAGAGAAAGCCGAGAGGTCAGAGCTCAGAGCTAAAATCTCACCCTTCCTCCTGCTGTCCCAGCTTCGCGAAAAGAGCCTACTTCCTGTCGGTTCGTTTTTTTATAGTATGTTGTTCTGCCTTCTCATTGGTTGTAAACCCAAACACATGACTGCCTCGTCACTGTCTGAATGTACAGCCCCCTAGGTCTTAAAGGCATATGTCTCCAATGCTGAACACACAGAGATCTTATGGGATTAAAGGCGTGTGCCACCACCGCCACACTCTTGCTATGGCTCTAATAGCTCTGACCCCCGGACAACTTTATTTATTAACATACAATCAAAATAATATTTCAGTACAATTAGATTACCACCACATCTTCAAGTGGTAAATATTCAACATCTAGGCATTGGAACGTTATCTCAGGCAAAACAAAGTACAAGGTGGGTCAAGTGTACAGGGCTAGGAAGACATAAAATTAAAATTAAAAGCCATATGTAGCTAACATCAATGAATTTATGGAGACATGATTTGTTACAACAATGAAAACACAAATTAACATTCCTCCAATTGCAGAAGCAAACCGTAAAATAATGAATGCTCCTGAGAAAATTATTAAAATGTATTATCTAAAACAGTCACCAACCATTCAGGTTTCACATAAATAGGGCACAACAGCTCTTGGTGTTTCAAAGGTGCCAACACCCCTATCTTTAAAATGGTTATCTGGCAAACCTGTATGGGTGGAACAATGGCCTCTGACATTTAAAAAAATTACAGGAACTAGAACAGCTGATACAGGAGCAGCAGCTAAATTCTCAACATATTAAAGAATCCACAAGTCCTTGAAACTCTCTTATGTTTGTCAATAAAAAGAAATCTGAAAAATGAAAAATAGTAACAGATCTAATAGCTGTATATACACTGATCCAACCAAAGTGCTCTTTACAGTCTGGAATTACCTTGCCTTCCTCATCTACTATGGTAATTGATTCAAAAGACTCCTTTTTTATTATACCTTTACAAGAAAAGAATAGTGTAGCTTGAAGTTTTCCTTTGTCCTGGCTGATTGGCAGTTGGAACAAATCTCTCCCACTCACATTCCCCAAGCAAACATACAGAGGCTTATATTAATTAGAACTGCTCAGCTATTAGCTCAGGCTTACTACTGGCTAGTTCTTACACTTAAACTCAGCCCATTTCTGTTCATTTATATGTTGCAACTTTTTCCGTGGCTATACCTGTGTGCCATTCCATGCTGCTCTCTAGACGGTGGGCTCGTGTCTCCTGACTCAGCCTTCTTCTTCTCAGAATTCTCCTTGTCTGCTTGTTCTTCCTATACTTCCTGCATGGCTACTGGACAGTCAGCTTTTATTAAACCAGTGTACAAAAGCATTATTCCACAACAGGATAGAGAAATTTTTTTCTTTACAGTGTCTACTTATTAGAAGATAGCAGTAGGGGGCAGGCTGTTAGAAGGAATGTTAAACAGCCCAACTTTGTGTCAATATCTTCTACATCCATTAAAAATAATTCATTTACAGTTTCCTCAATCTATAAATTACCATTATATGGAAAATTTCTTACTACCTGATGCAGATACATAGAGAAAATGTTTGATGAAGTAATTTTTTTTTGCCTCGTTAGGGATTACAAATTGCAAAAACAAAACAAAAAAAAACAAAGAGGAGATTCCATCTCAGGTATTAGATAGATTCACAGAAAGTTCAACCATAAAAAGTAAAAATTAGAAGAGATCAATTATGAATTGGTAATTATTTTCAAAAAATTGTGGGAAATATTAAGTGGCTTTGGCCTGCAATTGGATTAACAACTCAAAAACTGAGTAATTTATTTCAAACCTTACAAGATAATAAGGGCTTCAATAGTCTAAGAAAATTATCATTTGGGACTGAGAGAAAATTGGCTTCAGTAGAAAAGAAATTTCAGGATGCATATGTGGATCATTTGGACCAAGGCTTTGATTGTATCCCAGACATACTATTTTCTATTCATTCTTCCACAGTAATTCTTTTTCAGAGAAAAGACAATATTTTGGAATGAATATTTTTTACTAAAAAAACAGAATAAAAAATTAAAGACCCATGAAGAAAAGGTTTCTGAATTGATTCTGAAAGAAAAATTGAGTCTTCACCAATTAGGAGGAACACATCTATGAAAAACTGTGGTGCCTTTTATTAATGCTAAATCCCATTACTGGCAAAATATGAACATTAACAAGAAGTTTGTACTAATTCCTTGGAGAGTTTAACAATAAATATCACAAAAGCAAGTAATTTCAGTTTATTAAAAAAAAAAAACAAATTGGAGCCTCCCTCACATAGTACAAACAACACTAATTTTTGGAGTCCCTACATTCTATACTGATGTATATAAATCTGGAAAGACAGGTTATGTCATGAAAAAATAAGTAAAGTGTCTCTAAGCGCTTATGATTAGTTAAAAAGTCAGAATTATATGCTATTCCCATGGTATTATTAGATTTTCAAAACCTCTTTCTATAGTTACTAACACTCAATATGCACAAAGAGTTGATTTATACATTGAAACTGCTAAACTTATTCCAGATGGTTCAAAATTAGCTTTGTTATTTATTATTATTCAATGACAACATATAATCAGAAATAGAAACTATCCATGGCATATTAACACATTTCAGAACCTTACAGGTCTACCAGGCACTTTATTACAAGGTAATGATGAAACTGATCAGCTACATGGAGGAAATGTGCTAGAAGTCTCAGAATTTCCTTAAAGCCATGTTAATAACAAAGGTTTGAAGGATTTTTTTTTTTTTGCTTGGCAATAAGCCAAGGAAATTTCCCACGTGTTCTCTGTATAATCATTGCAAATTAGTAATCATCTATAATAGTCAAACTTATAGTCATGTTAGTCAGATTTTTGAGATATGCACAGATATTTTAGAGTGATAGGTAATCTTTTATGAAGTTTTTGAATTCAAAGACCTACAGATTGTGGCATTTAAAATATTTTAAGAACTTAGACTTTCCTGGACAGTGAGACAAGTCTGTTCCTGGCAGCACCAATTACTTCAAAGAAGGTGATGGGCATCTAAGAAACTCATTATGGAATTTTCTTTCAATGTGGCAAAGGCTAACCTTTGGCCAAGAAACTTCTTGCCTGGACTGCTTGAGAGTATGTTATATAAACTCGACATGCTGGACCCATAGGAAAATGACCACTGAACTTTGCCAAAACAAGGAAAATTTTCTTTGTATCCTAAAAATTTTCGTTGTATCCTAAAATTTTCCTAAAAATCCTAAAAAAAATTTCTTTGTAAAATTTTCTTTGTAATTTTATATGTAATTCCCAAATATATATGCAATTTTACTCTAGATGTAATTATATGTAATTTTATATGTAATTATATGTAATTTTAAATGATATGTATTATATGTAATTTTAAGAAAGCTACACCCAAATTCCTAAAATTTTCTTTGTATCCCTAAAATCCTAAAATTTTCTTTGTATGTGAAATTTTTCTTTGTATCCTATGCCTAAAAATTTTCTAAAATTTTCCTAAAATCCTAAAATGTAAAATTTTCATTGTATCCTAAAATTTTCTTTGTATCCCCTAAAATTTTCCTAAAAAATCCTAAAATCCTAAAATTTTCTAATCCTAAAATTTTCTTTGTATCCCAATATCCTAATCCTAAATAAATCCTAAAGTTTTCTTTGTATCCTAAAATTTTCTTTGCATCCTAAGATCCTAAATTTTCTTTGTATCCTAAATTTTTTTTGTATCCTAATCTTAAAATCCTGAAGGATGGTCCTTCAGGTTCCTGCCTTACAGAAGTAATTGCCAGACATTCTGCATAACATACAAGAAAGTGACTGATGAACTTTGCCAAAATAGGTGGGACAAGTATTCAAATTTCCTGCTTTACTGAAAATTATTCCAGATACTCTAGGCCTATAAGCTGAAGATGGATGCCCCAATGTTAGAAAAGAACTTTGAGAGACTGTCCAGGCAACCAGATGTCTTTTTGTCATTTCTAAAGTTTTGGAAGTGCTTACTTACAATGCACTTCCTGTTTACTCAGGTAATATTATATCCTTCTGGGGTCTTTGATGGAGTTGAAGACTAAATGGTTATACTTATAATTTTCTTTAATTATGATGAAAGATAAATTAGATAAGCAACTTTATACTTACAGAGATAGGATAAATAACAGAATGTTTTTATCTTGTCAAATACACATAGACTAAATATTGTAACTGTAATTCTTACTGGATAACTGTTTTGTTATATGTAATCTTACTATGTTGAAATGAAAACTTTCCTTTTTGATTAGACACAAAAAGGGAAATGCTGTGGGACAGTCTTTCTGCATGCTGTGAATATGCTGCTACTATTGGTTAATAAATAAAGCTACTTTGGCCTATGGTATGGCAGGATAAGAGCCAGGAAGGAAATCCAAACAGAGATACAGAGAGAAGAAGGGTGGAGTCAGGGCAGACAGCATCCAGCCTCCCAAGGAACAATATGCCAACAGACCAGTAATGCTGCAGTCACATGGCAAAATACAGATCAATAAAAATGGGTTAATTTAAGATGTAAGAGCTAACTAGCTAGCAATAAGCCTGAGCCAAAGGACACACAGTTTATAATTAATATGAAGCCTCTGAGTAATTATTTTATAAATGGCTATGGGACTGCAGGACTAGGCAAGATAGAGAATGGCTTCTGGTTACACTAGTAAACTTCTTTGATTTTCTAGTTTAGTTATTAGACTTACATTTCCATTTTCATCTTAGCTTTAGTCTTCTTCAGTGTTTCTATCTCCACCTCCATATTGAATTCTATTCTCAATTCTTCAACTGTCTTTTTCATTTCTATCAGTTTTCTGTTTGTGTTTTCGCTACTCGGATGTTTATTTTCCTTAAGATATTTATTCTTAATTTAATTGAACTGCTTCTCTGTGTGTTCTTTAAACTCCTTGAATTCATTGATGTAGTTTGTGATTATTCTTTTAAATTCTGTGTCATACTGTTCATATAGGAAATTCCTATTGGTAAAAATCTCTACAGATCTGATATATTTGAAGAAAAGATACTGGCATGATCTTTCACAATCTGATATTTTTGCAATGGTATATGAAAATGTGGATTTCTTTAGTTATTTCTAAGTTTTATATGGAGCAGTTTGAGGAATAATGGATGATGTGTGGGCAGGTTTAGGGAAATGATTTGGGAGGAATGAAGTCAGTTGAACAGAGGGAATTGACCTGGTGCTCAGGATTGGTTCATTATCCTAGCCTGGGGTATGGAGCTAGATCTATCTGGGTATAGGTTAGAAATGATGTAGAAGGTTCTTGTACGTTGGGGGATAGCTATCTAGAGAATGTGCTGTACAAACTCTACAGATGTTTTGTGTTGTAGGCAGAGGAGGTCAAACTAGGCTTGGATACCAGACAGGTAGGACTCAGGGATGATGTTGAGGTTTGTGGAGAAGGAGTGAAGAGGAAGGACATGGAGACTCACCTGGCTATTACAATGAGATGTCTAGTATTTGGAGAGGTTGGATGAAATGGAGAAGGTGAACTGTGGAAGTTGTAAATAAAGTGGGTTCTATAGGAAGCCTAAAGGCCAGTTGCAGTTCTGGTTTGATTGGTCAGACTAGACAAGGGCATTGGTTGTGGGACAGAGGATATATCAGGAGAGTTTCAGATAAAGTCTCAGTGGGGATTTGAGGGAGATTTGCAAGGGTAGTCCCAGGAGAAGATTGGGGAAATCTTAAATTTTTAAATATATAAGAAGAAAAATATATACCCAAATTACATATGTTGTGATAAGAAGAACACATCTCTCCTTTACAATGCTTAAAATGAGAGAATAAACTGTCATGGGTCATCTCTTCATGTTTGAGAAAAACTAATGTCAGAACACTTATACAAGTTGCTAAAGTTGCTTAGGTAAAAATTTAGTGAAGCTTTCGATTTATTTTGTGTACAATCTGGTGTGGAACAGCTGTGATTAATAAATGGAAGCTCTTTCCTCTAAACATCTATTACCCAATATCTTCATAAGTGCTGTTAGACAGAAAAGAAAACTGTCTCCCTCTGTCTCCATCAAGGTCAGGTTGAAAAGTCAATGTAAGTACATGAGTCTCCAGAGACACTCAAAGTGTACTGTTCCCCATGAGATTTATTCTGCTTATGCTCTCTGCCTTCTTATTGACAATAGTACAAGACCAGTTTCCACTTCACAGCAGAGCTGCACCTGTGAAGAAGGAGAACAGCAAAGTGCTTTCCTGGATTAGTGTGTTAGGTCTATGCCATACACCTATTTACTTCTAGCGGTCTGTTCCTAGCACAACAGTAAGTAGTAACAAATATATATGTATAGGTTGTTAGATCTGTAAGTGATGTTAAAACTCTCAGTCAATTTTATCTCATAGGTGTCACATAAAGTCAAGTTAATGTGTAGAAAGGGGCAGCTGCTGAGTCATAGACAAAATAATACTAATAATTTTTCACTCTTGGACCACTGCCCTTGGCACTACTATGCTGCTGCAGGGTAGCCAACCTTCCTTGTTCTCTAAGGACGTTTAGATCCTGGGGTGATAGTTTCATTCCAGAGGGAGACCAAGTTCTAATTTTCTGATATTTATAATGTTCTATGGGATTAGAAGTCCACATATTATAGCTCCTTTTTAATTTCAGAAAGCTGTAGGACTTTCAAAGTGCATTTGACATGTCAATTTTAGGTCCCTTTTCTGGGGAGCATCAACTGTTAGATATTAGTACTGTATACTGAACATTCTGAAGAAACCAGGAAAAGATGAGAAAGATCATTGAAGGTATGGGTATACATTTACGTGTCTTAAAAATGTCAGAATCTGTTATAACTTGCAAGAACTTATATAATCTTTCTAATGTAAGTGCAGCTGTAACCTGTGAAGAAGAATGAATTCACCATATCCACCCAATAGAATAACATTACTTACATTGTCTGTTGCCTTGAATATGTGATTATTAATGTAGAGGAATTGGTATCCTCAAGATTCCAAAGTTGAAAGTAGCTCTCAGATTAAGAGGCAGGCTCATGTGTAACTGCCAGGTGTTACTTCATCCACCATGTAAATGGAAGAGTGTACATCATGAAATACATGTCGTTTGAGGGCATAGATTCTGTAGAGAGAAAAATATAAAGAGTTACATTTTTCCCTTGTAATCTATTGTTTCTCAAACACAAATAAAAGAGATTTATGTGATATCAATAAAAAATATGAGCCTCTGTGAAAAATAAAGCCCATTATATGTAAAGAGAGTAATTAAATTTGCTTTTACTTTTTGAAAAACTATACTCTTAGGTTTCTATGGATTTCTGTATATCTAAACCTCACAGAGAATATGCCTCATCTAGCAAGATGTTATCATCTGGTCCATGGTTCAAAGAGAAGAATCCAAGGGAAGAAGACCTTGGCAAACTAGAGATAAAACAGAGTATCCATGGAGCAGCCCCTAAAATCACTGCATAGCTACAGGTAGTGAGTTAAACTTGGTGCAATTTTCAGAGATGGGAAATACAGTAGATAAGTTTTGCTACTAAAATATAGGAAAGTTAATTGTATGTTCCTACATTGCTCTTGATGCCAAGTAACTTTTAGTATGTTTTAGACAAGTATGTTTGTAAGATGTAGCAAATAAGAAATCAGTCATTTCAGGGTTACTAATATAAAAATTATCATATACCAGGAATCTGTAAGAAACCCTGGGATTATAATTAAAAAGCTCTATTAATAATGAAGAAGTGACAGTCTCCATTTGTACTAATCCCAGATAAGTGAATTAATTCAGCCGATTTCTATCTATTATAGGCTCCTTCATGCTAGATGATGCTCACAATTTAGTTAGAGACCTTGGTGATATGTAAAATTTCATGGTAAGTTCTATGTAGAATAACTTTTCATTTCCTCCTCTCATTCTAGGAGCCTATAATAATTCCCATGTAACACAGATGCAGAATACTTCAGAGATGACTCAATTTATTCTTTTGGGGTTAACAAATGCTCCAGAGTTGCAAGTCCCTTTATTTATCATCTTCACTCTTATTTATTTGACCACACTGCTCTGGAACCTTGGGATGATTATGTTGATTCTCCTGGACTCCCGACTTCACACTCCTATGTACATTTTTCTCAGTAACCTCTCACTGGTAGACTGTGTTTATGCCTCAGCTGTCACTCCCAAGGTAATAGAAGGATTTCTCACAGAACACAAGATCATGTACAATGAATGTGCTGCCCAAATGTTCTTCTTCATAGCCTTTGTAATTATTGAAGTTTTTCTGCTTGCCTCAATGGCTTTTGACCGTTATGTAGCAGTATGTAAACCTTTGCATTACTCTACCATCATGACAACTCCAAAATGTGCCCTGCTTGTTGCTGGTTGTTATATCAATGGACTCTTACAATCTTCCATTCTTGTTGTCTTCACTTTCCATCTCTCTTTCTGTTATTCCAATGTGATTAACCACTTTTTCTGTGATATTCCTCCATTGCTGGCTATTTCTTCTTCTGATATATATAATAATGAAGTTATACTGTTCATGTTGGCAGGGTTCAATGCTACTTCAACTATATTGGTTATTTTGAGCTCCTACCTACTTATTTTTGTTGCAATCCTGAGAATGCGTTCTGCTGCGGGCCGGAAGAAGGCCATTTCCACCTGTGCATCCCACCTCACCACTGTTTCCATCTTCTATGTTACAACAACCTTTATGTACTTACAACCCAGTACTAGTCACTCCATGGATACTGACAAGATAGCTTCTGTGTTCTACACGATGATCATACCCATGTTAAATCCTCTCATCTACAGCCTGAGGAACAAAGAGGTCAAAAATGCCTTCAAGAAGGTTGCTGTAAAAGCACTGTCTTCACTACAGTTAGTCAATTAAGTATAAGTGCTTGAAAATAATATAAAACTTCAAAGTAGCTCTTTATAAATATTTTAGTTGTAATTATTTTATACTTTAATTCCTCTTAATAGATATTTTATAAATGAAGTCTTTTTTATTCATACTTTTTAAATTCTGCCTAGGAATAGATAATTTTGGATATTTTATTACTGAAATAAGGCACTTGGATGTTAAAAATAAAAGATTCTAATCCTATATATTACAATACTCCACGTAACAGCACACTCTATGTGTGAATTTCTGTTCTATAACTATTTCCTCTGAATTGAAACACTCGTCCTTGGAAAAGGAGAGAGTTACAGTGTGGTAATCCTTTGCTTTACATCTAGTATCCACTTATGAGTGAGTACAAGCAAAGGATAACCAGACTGCAACTGACAACTCCAGAGAGGGTACCTAGTAAAGAAGACCCTAAGAAAGACACAAGATTCCCTCATCGACAGAGAAATGGATGAGATCTACATGAGCAAACTGGACATGACAGGGTAATGAAGGCAAGGGTCAGGGGAAAGAGAGCTTAGGGGAGTGGGAGAACCCAGCTGGATCAGGAACAGAGTGGGAAAACAAGGAAAGAGATATCATGATAAATGAAGACTCCACGGGAATAGGAAGAAACAGAGTGCTAGAGAGGTCCCCAGAAATCCACAAAGATGACTCCACTATAGACTAATGGCAATGGTCAAGAGAGTGCCTTAGCTGCCCAACTCTGGTGATGTGATGGCCAAACACCCTAACTGTCATGATAGAACTCTCATCCAGTGACTGATGGAAGCAGATGCAGAGATCCACAGCCAAGTCCCAGGTGGAGCTCCAGGAGTCCATCCAATCAGCAAGAGAGGAGGGATTACATGAGCAAGAGATATTGATACCATGATTGGAAAAAGCACAGGGACAAATAGCCAAACTATTGGAAACACATGAACTGTGAACCAATAGCTGAGGAGCCCCCATGAAACTGGACTATGCCCTCTGGATAAGTGAGACAGTTGATTAGCTTGAACTGTTTGGGAGGCCCCCAGGCAGTGGGACTGGGACCTGTCCATCATGCATGAGATGGCTTTTTAGAATCTAGGGACTATGCTGAGTCACTTTGCTCAGCCTTGGTGCAGGGAGGAGGGGAATGGACCTGCCTCAACTGAATTTACCAGGCTGAGCTGACTACCCAGGGGAGACGTTGCCTTGGAGGAGGTGGGAATGGGGGTGGATTTGGGGGGAATGCCAGGAGGTGGGAGGAGGGAGGACAGTGGAATCTGTGGCTGATATGTAAAACAACTAGAAAATCTCTTATATAAAAATTAAAAAAAGAAACAAGAACAACAAAAATGAAATGAAGAGTGATTATAAGACAAGAAGTAAATAAAAATTAAAAGCTCAGATGTCTCAAAATACTTAAAAGACCTAGGATGACAATGAAACTTGCACAGCTCCAGATCTTTTAAAAATAAAATACTCACAGAGTCAGGTCTTTAGAACTATAACAGTAAAAAAATGCTAGAAAGAAGAGACTCTCAATCCAAGCTTCTTGTAAGTTTTTTATTGAGCTCTAGAAATTCAGATTTCTTTCTGAGTAGTCACCCATGTTGGGTGGGCTTCCTAAAAGTGAATCTTTTCTAGCAACACCCATGTTACTTTAGACAACGGCACATACACACACTCATGTAATCACAGCCACTACTAAACTCATGGGTTCAGCAAGCTATACTTGGAATTGCTTCTTTGGTCTTGCACTAGGCTCTGTCTGGGTTGAATAAACATTTGGTCACATCTCAGGATAGTTGCTGTGGGATTTTCTGTATGGCAAATATGTTGCTCTGATTGGTCAATAAATAAAAAAATGATTGGCCAGTGACTAGGCAGGAAGGATAGGCGGGACTAACAGAGAGGAAAAAAGAAAGAACAGGAAGGCAGAAGGAGTCACTGCCAGCTGCCGCCAGGACAAGCAGCATGTGAAGATGCCAGTAAGCCACAAGCCACGTGGCAAGGTATAGATTTATGGAAATTGATTAATTTAAGCTATAAGAACAGCTAGCAAAAAGCCTGCCACAGCCATACAGTTTGTAAGCAATATAAGTCTCTGTGTTTACTTGTTTGGGTCTGAGCGGCTGTGGGACTGGCGGGTGACAAAGATTTGTCCTGACTGTGGGCAAGGCAGGAAAACTCTAGCTACAGATAGTCGTAAAATAGAGCTGCATTGAGTAAATAGACAAGGCAAGTGTTGATAGATAGATAGATAGATAGATAGATAGATAGATAGATAGATAGATAAACAGATAGATAGATGATAAATAGGTAGACACCACAGCTAAATTCTCAAATATTCTTTAAAAATTTCATTGCTTTCTTGAGTGTTTCATACAATGTGCTGAGATAATATTTACCACTGCTTGTCCAACATGTCTTCTCCCCTATCCATCCAACTTCGTGCTCTTTGATTTTTTTCACTTCAAGACCAAATTTGTGTATTCCATATAATCTTGAATATATGGGTGTGGTAAACTTATCTGTGGCTACATTTTTAGAGAGAACTATCTTTCTCTCCCAGCAGCTATGAATTACCAAAAACTTCATGATGACTATATACTCAACTCTAAGGTTTCCATTGAGTTATTCGATTTCATCTTCATTTCAGCTTTACTTCTCTTCAATAGTTCTATATGTTTAATGAAACCAGTTTTCAAACCCCCAGGTTGCCTTTGTTATTTTACTCAAGCACATGTTAGGGTTTTCTGGGAGATCAATGAGGTATTTGTTGCTATCCTTGCTAAGTTCATTAAGCTGTTTGTTGATGTCTTATTTAAATGCTTTGATAAATTTCAGAAATTTTATGATTTTTCTTTAAATTTCTTTGTCCTAGTGTTAATCCAGGTAATTTTTCATAAAATACAAGTCTACAGGACCAGGAAATTTTAGGGGACATAGATGGTTTTGGTCTTACACATTGTCTGTGTTTTTATGATGAGTTCTAGCATGTGGACTTCTTTTGTTGGTTGTGTGTCTGATCTGAAAGATTCTAGAATGCCTCCAACTATGTTGCCTGGATAAAGCAAGAGGGCTGGGGATGGCATGGACAAATAAGGTTCCAGGGAATCATCAAGTTGTATCTGCATACAGATGTGAAGACAGGGGTTGACCTGGAATTTGCATATAGTGCAAGTGATCTAGAGTCGAGAAGACTCATCAGACTGTACACAGGATGTACGATTTCTCTAAATCTTGGAGGTTGTTTGTGGCTTGAGTAGCTGGAATGAAAATGAGGAGAGAGTGCAAAAGCACTTATGTTGGCTAAAGTTTCCCTGGGAGCAAGTAGGCCTGGGATCCTGTGAGTTTCAAAGGAATTTTAAAAGGCTGAAGGAAGTGTGTTCTCTCTGACAAACAGCTGTCATATTAGGGGAACTGGAGTGGAAGAGAGTGGGAGGGAGGACAAGGTAGCCTACCTGTGTGTGACGCATGTCCTTTTTTCTAACCTCCGGCTCTTTTTGTCAAATATGAGTAAATTTAATTTTTGTTTCTTTGAGAATTTCATAAATGACTAATGTCTTTATATTATTTATATCCTTTCTTCTTCCTAGTTAACTTCTTCCTTGCTCCCAACTTCCTCTCAAATTCATGATTTTCTCCTCCTCTATGCATATATATATATATATACATATATATATATATATATATATATCATGTATATATATGGCTCATCACTTGGGATTGGATAATCTATTTGGGGCTTTGTCCCAGGTATAAACTGATTCTTCTCTCAGTATCCATTTCCATTTTTTTTGCTTAATTTATACCAAATGTGCTACCATAAATTTTAGCCAATAAGTAATATTTATGATTTACTTTATTTAAATAAAATAAAAAATAAAAACCCCACATTCTTCCCCTCTCAGGAAGCATTTCTCTGAATTTTTTTGACAGCTTCTTGTTGTATCAAGATCCCTGGTATAACTGACTTCCAATTGTATATATGCATATATGTATTCCAGTTTTCCTGTTTTCTAAATTTACTTCAATCATGTTTCGTGATTTATATTTTGCAGGTCCTTTCTTATTAATTTCAGTTTATTCAAAATTTTTATTTAATTGTTATTATAATTGAGATTAATTTCTTAATTGCCTATTTGAATTTTACATTGTTAATTAAAAGAAACACAATTGAGTTTGTGTTCATTATTTTATCTTATACCTCTTCACATTTATTAGCTGTAATGAATTTCATTAGTGGAGTTTCTAGTATTTACTGCTTATAAGCAGTGCATAAAACTCTTTATTTTTCCCTTCTGATTTGGGTAATAGGCATAGAACTGATGTATGAAAATGTCACATTGTAACCTATAAATTTGTACTATTATGAGCTGATCATTTTTTGAGATAATAAGAGGAGTTTGTGAGTTGGCCAGGAATTATAAGCAGTTGCTACCTTAGAGAAGACCAAGGTTTGGTTCCCAGCACTTACATGGCTGCTCACAACTGCTTGTAACTCCAGTTCAAGGGATTTCAAGGCATTCTTATGTCTTATGAGTGAACCAGATACACATATCATGCATTGACATATGTGTGGACAAGACTGAAATAAATTTTAAAAAGATAAATATTTTAAAATACATTTTTTAAAAAGGAAAAAGTAATTACATCAAGATTGCATTGGTAAGGTAAGTAGAATTTTTAATAAAAAGAAAAAATATTTTCAGATCATTTTATGCCCTTTTAGACAAAGAAAAAATGTGTGAAGAAGATGTAAAGTTCCCTTATCCAGAGACCTTAGTAAGACCTTTTCTAAAAAAAAATTTTTGCCGCCTGACTTAGATGTGACACCGAGAGCCTAATAATATGAGGTTCTCTTAATAAAGTTTTATTTCCTCATGTCTCATAAGCCACCTCAGACCAAATACAAACCACCCTTGCTGTCTCCACCAAAGTGAGGTGGAAGAACCAATAGGGGATCACAAGCACATAGAGACATCTGACTTCTTGGCACCTCTATTCCAGAGTTAAGAGAAAGATTGCTGTCCCTGCCTTGATATTTTATAGAGATAAGCCACATTCTGTCCCACAACATAGCTCTACTACATGTAGCAAAGGAGATAATTTCCTAGTTCTGCACATTGGACTGATGTTCTTGACATGAAGTGACACATGTCACTCATTTGTGTCACTACTTGTATATCCCTAGAACACTAAGTATCACAACATTGTGCCACCATGGTCAGTCAGAACTGTAAAAGTGTATGGAACACCTGATAATTTTATTTTACAGATGAAACAAAAATGTGAAAAGAAAGCCAAGAAAGAAAATAGCTGTCCTACCGAAAATACCTCTAGCCAACTTATCATCTTTAATCTTCTATTTTATCTGCTCTACTGCACAGCTCAACAGCTTCCACATTGCATGCTCATGACCAACAGGTACTGGAGTGAATGTTGTTATAAAGATGTGGAATTCCAAATTTTATTCTGTTTAAAAGATTTTATGAGATTAGAAATACAAAACTTATTGTTCCCTTTTTGGAATTGAGAGGACACAGCACTTTATACATCCATTTGACATGCCAACTGTTTAGGTATTTTCTTTTTTTTTTTTTTAAGTAAATTTATTTTACAACATCATTTAGTTCAACATAATAGCCACAGATTCCCCTGTTCTCCCACTCTCGCCCCCTCCCCTTCCCCCATCCCATCCCCCATTCCCACCTCCTCCAGATCAAGGTCTCCCCAAGGACCGGGATCGACCTGGTAGACTCAGTCCCCCCCCTCCCAGACCGAGCCAAGTGTCCCTGCATATGTCCCAGGATTCAAACAGCCAACTCATGCAACAAGCCCAGGACCCGGCACCAACACACGGCTGCCTCCCAAACAGATCAAGCCAAATGACTGTCTCACCCATTCAGGGGGCCTGATCCAGTTGGGGGCCCCTCAGCCTTCGGTTCATAGATCCTGTGCTTCCATTCGTTTGGTTATTTGTCCCTGTGCTTTATCCAACCCTGGCTTCAACAATTCTCGCTCATATAAACCCTCTTCTTTCTCACTAATTAGACTCCCAGTGCTCCACCAGGGGCCCAGCCGTGGATGTCTGCATCCAGATTCCTCAGACCTTCCTTGGATGGGGTTTATGGCACAACTAACAGGGTGTCTGGCCATCCCATCACCGGAGTAGGTCAGTTCCTGCCATCTCTCGTCCATTGCCAGCAGTCTTTTGTGGGGGTATCTTTGTGGATCTCCGTGGGCCTCCCTAGCTCTCTGCTTCCTCCCCTTCTCATGTGGTCTTCCTTTACCATGGTCTCCTATTCGTTGTTCTCCCTCTCTTTTCTTGATCCAGCTAGGATCTCCCACTCTCTTTCCCTCGACCGTCGCTCTTCATTGTTCCCACTCATGACCAGGCTGTTCATGTAGATCTCATCCATTTCTCCATGTCTTTTTTGGGGTCCCGTTTTCCAGGTAGCCTCACTGGTGATGTGAGTAGCAGTTCAGTCATCCTTGTTCCACATCTAGTATCTTTCTATGAGTTAGTACATACCATATTTGTCTTTCTGAGTCTGGGTCACCTCACTCAGGATGATTTTTTCTAGATCGATCCATTTGTCTGCAAACCGTATGATGTCATTGTTTTTCTCTGCTGAGTAGTATTCCATTGTGTATATGTGCCACAATTTATTTATCCATTCTTCAGTTGAAGGGCATCTAGGTTGTTTCCAGGTTTTGGCTATTACAAACAATGCTGATATGAACATAGCTGAGCAAGTGCTCTTGTGGTATGATTGAGCATTTCTTGGGTATATGCCCAAAAGTGGTATAGCTGGATCTTTTTTTGGGAGATTGATTCCCAATTTTCTAAGAAAGCGCCATATTGATTTCCAAAGTGGTTGTACAAGCTTGCATTCCCACCAGCAGTGGAGGAGAGTTCCTCTAGCTCCACAACCTCTCCAGCATAAAGTGTCTTCAGTGTTTTTGATCTTAGCCATTCTGACAGGCGTAAGGTGGTATCTCAGAGTTGTTTTGATTTGCATTTCCCTGATGATTAGGGATGTTGAGCAATTCCTTAAATGTCTTTCAGCCATTTGAGTTTCCTCTGTTGAGAATTCTCTGTTTAATTCTAAATCCCATTTCTCAATTGGACTGTTGGTCGTTTTGATGTCTAATTTCTTGAGTTCCTTATATATACTTACCTGGCAGGGGAGACACCATGATCAAGTAGGTATTTTCTTTAGGATTAGATTACATTAACTACGATGTCAATGCCAGTCAGTATCCATGAAGTAATCAGATGGTATATGGACAGTAATGACTCTAATGGGTTTAATTTGAATATTAGTAAATTTTCTATAGGAATTCTAAATTATGGCCATAACAGAATAAGAATAAACTAATCTTAGCTATTGGTTAAAATAAGGGATGAAACATCTTTCACATTGAATGTGAAGGGAGCACAGTTCAGAGAAATGAGTAATCCTCAAGATTCTCAATTCAAGATTCCATATGCAGAAGTTTTCTCAGGGAGAAAAGTCCTGTCCTTAATGCAACCAGAGCAAAAGAGTGAGGGACCACCATAGACAACATATAGGCAAGTACAAGAAGATATTCTTTGTAATACAGCTTGTGTGGTGTACAAGATATGGAGAGAACAAAATATTATCTATTCTCTCTTACCCTATTCTCACATGCTCCCATACGTAGAATAGTAGTCTATGTGAAAAATGAAGATATTGACATGAAGTGAAAATATCTGAATCTTACTGTAACTGAAAATTTCTTGTTCATTTTTCAAGTTACTGAAAAGTATCAGTGTGCCAGTAAAAGAATGTTCAGGGGTTGTACATTTCAACTCACTTGTGTTTAAATGAAAGAGTCGAGTTAAAATCTCTCATTAAAAAAAGTATGCCTCTAGGGAAGAGATCAAATCATTACCCATTAACTGATATTAAGAAAAATGTAGGCTGGGATGTGGCTCAATGGTACAGTATTTGCTAATTATGAGCAAATTATGAGTTTGTCCTCTGACAACAGCAATAGAAAAAGGTAAACAACAGATAAAAATTAGTTGACAAGGGTTTATTTCACATGAGATGCACTGATAACTTTTTCTTGCATTGTATACTGATGTATGACTACATGTTCTTACTCTGCACCTCCACTGATTAAGACTCTAGTGGACATTTTAAGCAAGGGTACCTACAATTTATTTTAGGTAGTATAAAATAGTCTTTGCTGGATAACTGTAATAAACAATATGGTATAACAAGCAAGCTGGAATGAGCCCCGGAGTCATAACTTGTTGTCTTTTACAGTTTTTGTCAGAATAGAAAATCTAATGTCCACTTGTTTCATCATCAGCATTCTTTACTCTGAAATCACGTGATGTTACTTTAAATTAGACAAAACATTGACACATGAAAAAGAGAATTTTACATGTGTTTCAAATTGCATGTTAATGTTCATCTGCCACAACATTCAATTTTCTCATCTCCTCCTAGGTACTTGTCTTAATTTTCAAATGATGATAGAAAGTATTTCAGAGGCAAGTGAATGTATTCTTGTGGGGCTAACTGATGCCCCAGAACTGCAGATCCCTTTATTTATCATTTTTACTCTCATTTATTTGATCATGCTGATTGGGAACCATGACATGATCACATTGATTCTCCTGGATTCCTGACTCTGCACTCCCATGTACCATTTTTCTCAGTAACCTCTACATGTTATACTGTGTTTATGTCTGAGCAGTCACTCCCAAAGTAATGAAATGGTTTCTCACAGAAAATAAGATCATGTGCCACAATTTATGTGCTGCCCTGATGTTCTTCTTTGCAGCCATTACTGTCAGTGAATGTTTCATCAGTGGTCTCATGATGAAACCTCAATGGTCTATGACTATCTTGCAGCAGTGTGTAAACACCTGCATTGTACTACCACTGTGGCAAGTACCACAACATTTATCCTAATGGTATCTATCACCTACATTTGTGGACTCCTTCATTCCTCCATCTATGTTGCCTTTACTTTTCACCTCTCCTTTTGTCATTCCAATGGGATTAATCACTTTTTCTGTGACATTTCCCCTTTTGTTGGCTCTTTATTTTTCTCATATTTCCAAACTGGAAATCATTCACTTTACATTAGCATCATTCATTGTTCTTTGTTGTTATTCTCTTGTTTGTCTTAAATTCTTCCCTACTTAGTTTTGTTGCAGTCCTGTGAATTTATTCAGGTGATGTTCAGAAAATGGCCTTCTACACCTAAGCATACCACCTCACTGTAGATGTAACCAACAGTCTTATTAAATAAGAAACACAGAACCAATGTAAAAGAGAAAGCCAAGAGGTCAGAGCTCAGAGCTAAAATCTCACCCTTCCTCCTGCAGTGTCTCAGCTTCCTGAAAGAGAGCTATATCCCGTCTGTCCGTCTTTTGTCTGTCTGTCTTTTTATAGTATTTTGTTCTGCCTTCTCATTCGTTGTAAACCCAAACACGTGACAGCCTCATCATTGTCTGTATGTACAGCCCCCCAGATCCTAAAGGCATATGTCTCCAATGCTGGCTGTATCCCTGAACACACAGAGATCTATGTGATTAAAGGCAAGTGCCACCACCACCACACTCTTGCTATGGCTCTAATAGCTCTGACCCCCGGGTAACTTGATTTATTAACATACAATCAAAATCACATTTCAGTAAATTAGAATACCACCACATTTCCCCTTTTAAAAAAAGCAAAAGGTTATAACTAACAAAAGAAAAACTATAAACAAAAGTACAATAACTTTATACAATATATACAAGTAATAAATACCTAAACAGGTATTTGACAAATCAGAGAAAATAATTCCATCATCTATCCTATTTTGGTAAATCCAAGATATATCTAATGCACTTTCTATCCTAATTAATTTTCAACTATAACTAACAAATCTTCAACCATAACTAACTAAACTTCAACTCCCTCAAGACCCAAGAAGGGAATAATATTAGCTAACAAAAATAAAAACAGGAAGTGCATGCAAGCAACTTCCAAAAAATTTGTGAGTTGACAGAAACAGCCAGCTGCCTGGGCAGTCACCTGAGGTTTCTCCGCAGTGTTGGGGCATCATCTTCAGCCTATAGGCTTAGTGTATCTGACAGACGCATTTGTGAAGTAGGATGTAAACAAGGTCAACAGTTCAACCTCACATTGGGTGAGATGAGTCCACGTACCAGAAACATCTGAATTCCACTAGTGTCCTGTCATGATTCAGGATTTTAAATTCTGGAAATTGTTGACAGTTTTTTAATTCAGCTGTCCATTCTTCTTGGCTGTGTATATATGGCTTCATCTCAACATCCCCTTCTTCTCCACATCCCTCTATTAAATGCCAGTCTACTATTGAGAGGTGTGAGCTTTCACCTGCTGTTCCATTGCACAACAGAAGCCATCGGCCCTCTGCCTGTTCAGCTGCCTTCGAACAAAAGGGCACGGTACCTTTTCTGGATGCAAAGTCCACTTCAGGGATGGGGCCATATTGTCCTGGCCTCAGAAGATGCCTTTTGATAAAGCCATAACCACACTTGTTTTGGCAAGAATCAGTAGTCCTTTGTTTCGTGTTCTGTCTGTCATTTTGTCCTGTTGATTCGAGGATACTTTGTTGTCCAGTGGCTAACTTTTGCCACAATGAAAATTGACTCCATATGCAGTTTCTTCAATGCCCATATTTTCTCTGAAGTAGATTGGTACTGCCAGGAGCTGACATGTCTCAAAAAAGAAAAATTTTCTAAGTTATTAAACATTTTAAATGCCATATTCTGTAGATCTCTGAAGGGTTTGAAGATGACCTGTCTAAAACATCTCTGCTCAATTTTTTAAAACATATCTAATATGAATACAATTTTTCTTGTAATGTCTAACTACTAACTTTCATTTCTTAATATCCTAATATTTGGTAATAATAACATTCAAGGATCAAAAAATTGCATTACATTGTTAAATGAATGGTATAAATACAATTAGGAATATACATATAGCATTTTCTAACAATATCAGTTTCAAATTTGCATACAATATAAAACAATCCAATCCAATGTAAAGTATTTAAACTAGCAATTGTCTTTTTCTTTTCTTCCTTTCTTTTCTTTTCTTTTTTTTAAACATGAACTTTAAATCTAATCTCCTTTGCTTAGCCTTTTTCCTAACCCTTGACAATAACTTGTAACCAACCCCCCTAAACACTGAAAATTATCCCAGACCCAAAACCCATTAAAAAGACCAAAAAACCACCTGCCCCACACCACCTCTTTGGGAATGTGGGCGTCATATTCTTAAAATTACTTCCTGCTGGGTATGGCCAAAGTTTTCTTTATCCTGAAAGAAAATTTTTAGGTTAATTGCCAAATTCTAGGAGAGGTAACTATATCCTTCATTATCCAGTCTGTGTATAATGCCAAAGTTCAGGGTTTATCTCAAGTCCTTATTCAAGTATTCTTTGAGACTGGATCATCTCAGCTAGTCATCTCAAAATTACTCTGAGCACCTTGTAGTTCAAAGCTGATCTGTGGATGATGTTTGTCAGCTTAATGATATTATTATTGTCCACATGGAATTGTTGTTGTTGTGGGGCCCCATTTTCTTCCTGGAGACTTCAGTTGATGTTAGGCCTGGCCGTGATTTCCTGCAGAAAACTGATAAGAGACTCGAACACAAAGACATATATATGCAGGTAATTGAAGCCTTTTTTTCCTAGAATTAGTTAGTACTCTATATGACCATTCATATCTTAACAAAGTTTAAAATGTATATATATATATATATATATATATATATATATATATATATGTTAATCTTGTAAATTTTGATATAAAATTCATACTTTAAGAAAAGTTTAAAGAATCAGAATAGAATCAAAGAGTTGAGATTAGTAATAGAATAGTCCCTTAATTAATTTTGCTTTTGTCCTGTACCATAGCAGAAGATGGCTCTTTTATTCTGGCATGATACAGGGAGTTTGCATTTTCCTTTTAACAACATGCTTGAGTTTAAAGAAGGAGGGAGCCATTCTCCAACTCAAAAGTCAGCTTTAAATTTTAATTGAATTGGGACTATAAGAAGACCAATAGTGTTAAATCTTTAGAGAAAAGCAAAAACAAACATTTAGGAAGACATAAAATTTTTTAGATAATATATACCCAAACGCCATTTCACTCTGTTTCTTGGGATAGATGATTTGTCCCTTTTCTTCAGTTGTCTCATTTGTCCAGTGTTCTTCAGATTCCTTAACCTTCATTCTCATAAAAGACAAACACCTTTCCCCAAGACTAATTTTGGGGCTGTTCCTTTTTGGCAAATTATTATCTGATTAAATGAAAAGGCATGTGTTATTGATACAAGTTAGTTTAAATTGGACGTTCATGCTGGTTGATGAACTATCACCTCCTCTAATTAAGAGGTCTCTCTTGTTCAAATCAAACCTTTATCAATTTTGATAAAACCCACAGCTTATCTTCTTCTGTAGAAACAAAAGCAAAACCTCGTCCCCAATGTAATACATACCCTGGTTTCCATTCTGAGGTCAGCACATCCTTAAAGTATATAGGCTGATTTAATTCTGTAGTTTTTTCTATTATCCAATGTCTCTCTGCAGCTGTTGTTCCTTTCTCATTGGCATTCAGAAAATTCAAAGTTAGAAGAGCATTATGCAGTCTATTTCTGGGGGTTTTTGTTACCCATTTCTGTTTATTTAACATATCCTTTAGAGTTCTGTTTGATCTTTCTATAACCGCTTGACCTGTAGGATTATGTGGTATGCCTGTAATATGCTTTATACTGTAATAAGCAAAAAACTGTTTAATTTTAACAGAGACATATGATGGAGCATTGTCAGTTTTGATTTGTGCAGGTATACCCATGAGGGCCATAACTTTTAGCAAATGAGTGATTACAGAAAGAGCTTTTTCAGAACTCAAAGCAGTTGCCCATTGAAATCCTGAATAAGTATCGATGGTGTGGTGTACATATTTCAATTTTCCAAATTCTGCAAGGTGAAACACGTCCATCTACCAGATTTCATTCCTCTGAGTACCCTTTGCGTTACATCCTGGTAGTGGCATTTGATTGTAGTAGGAACAAGTAGGACATTTCTTTACTATTTCTTTGGCTTGTTGCCAGGTTATGGAAAAATCCTTTTTTAAACCTTTACTATTGACATGATGTTTTTTGTGAAATTCTGAGGCCTCCAGCACATTTCCTATCAATAATTTATCAATCTCACCATTGCCTTGTGCTAGAGGGCCTGGCAGACCAGTATGGGATCGAATGTGAGTTATATGTAAACGATGATTCCTTTTCCTGATTGTATCTTGTAATTGAATAAATAGTGAAGTTAATGCTGAAGCATCAGGGATAAATTCTTCAGTCTCAATATGTAACACCACTCTTTCAGCATACTGAGAATCAGTTTCTATGTTGAGAGGTTCTGAAAAATCCATTAATAGCAACAGAATAGCATACAATTCTAATTTTTGAACTGAATTATACGGACTTTGAACCACTTTACTTAAATTTTCTGATTTGTAACCTGCCTTTCCTTCTTTGTTGGCATATGTATAAAATGTACAAACTCCAGATATGGGTTTTTGCCGCACAATTTGAGGCAAGATACAATCAGCTCTCTTTATTAGATCAATTCTAACGCTTTTGGGATATTTGCTGTTAATTTCTCCCAAAAAATTACTGCAAGCTCTTTGCCAAGGTTCACTTTCTGCCCATAATTTTTCAATGTCCTCCTCAGTTAATGGTACGACAATTTCTGCTGGGTCTATTCCTGCTAATTGACGAAGACTCAATTTTCCTTTGCAAATCAAGTCAGAGATTTTTTCCACATAAGTTTTTATTTTTTTATTTGGTTTATTTGGTAAAAATATTCATTCCAATATAATATCTTCCCTCTGCATTAATATTCCAGTAGGAGAATGCCTAGAAGGTAAAATAATCAAAATGCAATCCAGCTTTGGATCAATACGATCCACGTGTCCTTCATGCACTTTCTTTTCTACCAAGGCCAATTCTTTCTCAGCTTCAGGTGATAATTCTCTTGGACTATTTAAGTCCTTGTCACCTTCTAAGGTTTTGAACAAATTAGTCAGTTCATCATTTTTTAACCCAACAATAGTTCGTAGATGAGAAATATTTCCAAATAATCTTTGAAAGTCATTAAGAATCTGTAGTCTATCTCTCCTAATTTACACCTTTTGGGGTCTAATTTTTTGTAGCTCTATTTTATATCCTAAATAATTAATAGACACTCCTCTTTGTATTTTTTCAGGAGCAATTTGTAATCCCCAGCAAGGCAAAATTTTCTTTACTTCTTCAAATATTCTTTCTAAAGTATCTGCATTTGAGTCAGCTAGTAAAAAATCGTCCATATAATGATAAATTATAGATTTAGGAAATTTTTTACATATCACTTCCAATGGCTGTTGTACAAAATATTGGCACAGAGTTGGGCTATTCAACATTCCCTGTGGGAGGACCCTCCATTGAAATCTTTTAACCGGTTGAGAATTATTATAAGTAGGCACTGTAAAAGCAAATCTTTCTCTGTCTTTTTCTTATAAGGGTATTGAAAAGAAACAGTCTTTTAAATCAATAACTATGAGAGGCCATCCTTTTGGTAACAGAGTAGGCAAAGGCATCCCAGATTGTAGAGAGCCCATTGGCTGAATTACTTTGTTAATTGCTCTAAGGTCTGTTACCATTCTCCATTTACCAGATTTCTTTTTAATAACAAATACAGGAGAATTCCAAGGGCTGGTTGATTCTTCAATATGCTGAGCATTTAACTGTTCTTTTATCAGCTCTTCTAAAGCCTGGAGTTTCTCTGTTGTTAAAGGCCATTGCTGGACCCATACAGGCTTGTCTGTTAACCATTTTAAAGGTAGAGCTGTTGGTGACTTTGGAAGATCATCAGTTATTGTGCCCTGTTCTTGTATAATATGAATGGCTGGTGACCACTCATTAGAACAATATCTTCTAATATTTCTCGCAGTAACATGTGCTAGTTTATGATTTGTTTCTGAGATTGGAGGGATGTTAATCTGAGTATTCCATTGTTGCAACAAGTCTCGACCCCACAGGTTCATAATTATGTTAGCCATATATGGTTTTAATTTTCCTCTCTGTCCTTCTGGACCTATACATTCGAGCCATCTTGCACTCTGTTTCACCTGAGATAATGTCCCAATTCCTAACAGTTGAACGTTTACCTCCTGAAGAGGCCAAGTTGGATGCCAAAATTCTGGTGCAATTATGGTAACGTCCGCACCTGTGTCTACCAGACCAAACACAAAACACCATTTATTTTTATCGTTAATTTTGGTCTTTGTTCATTCATAGAAGTTTGCCAAAAATTTTTCTTTATGTTTTCTCCTGAATTTTCTATTCTCTCTGTTTCATCATCCTGAGCAGCATGATTTATTCCAATAGGCATTTGGTTAGTTAATAGCTCATAGCAGGGATTTCCTCTATGGCTGCAGGAAAGGTTTAAACTGGATTTGCAATGGGGGCCTACATGAAGCCCCTCTGGAGTTTCCCGAAGACTGAGGCACAGGATTACCCTGTCTGTCCTTTGTTGATCTACATTCGTTGGTCTAGTGTTTTCCCTTACCACACCTTCTGCATACTCCAGAAGGAAGGGGCATTCTGTTGCCATTGTTCCTTGAAGAAACATTTTTCTAGGAATGACCTGTCTACAGTCCCTTTTCAAATGTCCTTGCTTTCCACATCCAAAACATCTAACATTTTTCAAACCTTTTGAAATTTCTTCTCCTACCCACATATCATCATGCTCATCAGCTTCAACATTAACTGTGTCTCTAATCCAATCTTCCAAAGGTGCAGATCTTGAACTTAATGGCCTGATTATTCTTTTGCATGCTGCATTCACATTTTCAAAAGCCAAAGATTCAATTATTGCCTTATTACCTTCTGAATCAGAGACCATTCTCTTTACTGCTGAAGCCAGTCTTTGTAAAAAATCTGTAAAAGTCTCTTTTGGGCCTTACATAACCTTTGTAAATGACTCAGATTTTTTCCTGGTTCCTCAACTCTGTCCCATGCATTCAAGCCTTCCGTTCGACATAAAATTAGGGTTTGGACATCATATAAACATTGTGTTTGTACTGAAGAATATTGGCCTTCTCCAATAAGCTGATCCTGGCAAACTTGTATTCCTTTATCCCTCCATTGTTTTTCTATGTTTTTAGCCTCATCCTTAAACCAGGTCAGATGTAGATGTAACCAATGGTCTTATTAAATAAGAAACACAGAACCAATGTAAAAGAGAAAGCCGAGAGGTCAGAGCTCAGAACTAAAATCTCACCCTTCCTCCTGTGGTGTCCCAGCTTCCTGAAAGAGAGCTATATCCTGTCTGTCCGTCTTTTTATAGTATTTTGTTCTGCCTTCTCATTGGTTGTAAACCCAAATACGTGACTGCCTCGTTACTGTCTATATGTACTGCCCCCCCAGTCTTAAAGGCATATGTCTCCAATGCTGGCTGTATCCCTGAACACACAGAGATCTATGGGATTAAAGGCGTGTGCCACCACCGCCACACTCTTGCTATGGCTCTAATAGCTCTGACCCCAGGGTAACTTTATTTATTAACATACAATCAAAATCACATTTCAGTAAATTGGAATAACACCACAGGTACCATATGGAGTTTGCTTTCAATGTGGCAAAGTTAGACACTGAACAATATACGACCATTGCCTTATCTGCTGACTATATGCTGTCCAAATTGGACAAGCAGGATACAAAAGAAGGTGATTGATGAGCTTTGCCAAAACAGGTTAGGACACTCCTTCAAATTTCCTGCTTCATTGAAAAGTTTGGCAGATAATCTATGCCTATAGGCTGAAGATAGATACCCCAATGTTGTAGAGGAAACTTGGGTGACTGCCCAGAAAGCCAGTTGTCTCTGTCATTTCTATAGTTTTAGCAGTTGTTTGCTCTGCACTTCCAGTTTAATCAGGTAATATTTTATCCTTCTTGGGATTCTGATGGGGGTTGCAGACTAGATAGTTATACCATTTTCTTTGCTACCAAATTCAGAAAAGAAACTTGCAAGATAGATGTAAAGTTTATAAAGTTTGAGAGACATAAAAGCTTAAGTTGTTTAAGAAAATTATTTAAGGTATAAAAATATATGTTTATGTTGTTAATACTAGTTATTATACTAAGTGGTTCCAATATAAAACTTTGAACTCACCAAGCTAGGGTAAATAACAGAGTATTTTCTTCAAATTTGACAAGCAGAAATTGACTTCACATTGTGAAAATGTTTCTGACCTGATAATTGTTTCTATTGTATATAGGTACTATGTTAGAGTTAAATCCTTTCTTTTTTATTTAGGCCATACCGGATGATTGTTCATAATATATATATTTTACTATGCTAGAGTTAAAAATCTTTCCTTTTACTTAGATTAAAAGGGGGAAATGTTGAGAGTATTCAGTTGCACTGTGTAGCTCCTTGACAGTGTTAATAAAGTTAATTTTGAATTAGTGGTGGAGTCAGCAACTAGCATATTGGAATTAGCCAAAGAGAAGCCAGGAAATTCATAGGGAAGACAGGAGAAGGGGTGTACTTGGAATTCTCATGCTTCAGTCTGGGGTGTATAGAAAGAAGAGGTGCGGGCTGGGTCTCCAGTAAGAAAGGGAAGATCAGCTAGTTACTCCTCCTCTGCATCTTTGATATATAAGATTTTCATCCCAGTATCTGACTTTCAAGTTTTTATTGGCAATAGAATTATTTATTAAAACACAACATATATTAGCTCTCTATTGGATGTATAGTTAGTAAAAATTATTTCCTATTCTCTAGCCTATCACTCTATCCTAATTAAGGTGTCCTTTGCCATGCAGACACTTTTTAGTTTCATGAGGTCCCATTTAACAATTGTTAACCTTATTGTTTATACTAATGGTGTACTGTTCAGAAAATTTTCTCATGTGCCATTGAATTCATTGCTATTTCTTACTTTCTTATCTATAAGATTTAGAGTATCTGGTCTCATGTTGAAGTCTCTGATCTATTTGGAGTTGATTTTTGTACACGGTGGTAGCTAAATCTATTTGAATTTTTTACATGCAACTATCCAGTTTGACCAGCATGATTTGTTGAAGATGCTGTGTTTTTTTGCAGTGTGTATTTCCGTCTTCTTTATCAAAAATTCAGTTTCTTGACATGCCTGTCCTGGAGTTTAGAATAGGCAAATTGAGGTGAATAGATTGATTGTACATGTGGGTAACATTACTCTACATTTCTGTGGTTCTGGGATGAATATAAAGGAAAAGAAAACTGAACAAAAATATTCATCTCTACCTGCTGCCTAATTCTGGCTGTAGAGTTAATAGTAACTTCTCCCAAGCTACTATCACCAAGCTAGTATATATTTCCTCAAACTATGGCCTGAAATAAAACTTCCTTCCTTAAGTTGTCCTTAAAACATTTTTGAGATAATAATTATATATCCATCCCTTTCCTTTCCTTTTCCAAACTGTGCCATATAGCCCTCTTTATTCTCTTTCAAATATATGGCCTCTCCACTAGTTGTTATTATATATATATATATATATATATATATATATATATATGTGTGTGTGTACTCACACTCACATACCAATATATATTTATAATAGCATGTTCAATTCTTTGTCAGACATTTTATCACAGCAGCAATACAAGTAACTAATATCCAATACATAAAATTTTTGTATGTCTATTTCAAAACATTATCTCATTTCCAATTGTATCTTTATCTCAAATTTTCATAGCCATTACTCACTAGGTAGGATAGTATTTCCAGGGACCAAGCTGTGATGATCTTGTATTTTCTGATTTTCATAGTGGTTAAGTCTAAAAAAAAAACATATTTCTTAGTGTCTGCATTACATCTGTCCAGGTCCTTCTTGCTTTCAAAGTCTCCATTGAGAAATCGGGTGTTATTTTGATGGGTTTGCAATTATAGGTCACTTGGCCTTTTTCCTTTGCTGCTCTTAATCTTTCTTTATTCTGTAAATTTAGTTATTTAATTATTATGTGTATAGGGGACTTTTTGGGGGGTCTAGTCTGTTTGGTGTTCTATAGGCTTCTTGTATCTTCATAGGCATTTCCTTCTTTAAGTTGGGAAAGTTTTCTTCTATGATTTTGTTGAATATATTATCTGTGCCTTTGAGTTGGTATTCTTAACCTTCTTCTATCCCTATAATTCATAGGTTTGGTGTAAATTTCTTGGACATTTTGGTTCATGACTTTGTTGGCTTTAGTGTTTTCTCTGACTGATGAAACTATTTCTTCTACTGTATCTTCAATGCCAGAGATCCTCTCTTCTATCTCTTGCATTCTGTTGGTTATACTTGCATCTGAAGTTCCCGATCTTTCACTCAGATTTTCTATTTCCAGCATTCCCTCTGTTTGTGTCTTCTTCATTTTTTCTATTTCCCTTTTCAGGTCTTGGACTGTTTCCTTTATTTGTTTCATTGCTTTTTCATGATTTTATTTCAGTACATTATTGTTTTCTTCCAGGACTTTATTGTTTTCTTCTAATTTGTTTGCCCTTTCCTCTAGTTGTTTACAGCGTTCTTCCCATCCTTTGTCTTTTCTTCTACACAAGCCTCTACCTTCTTCATGATGTTATTCATAAGGCTGTTTTTTTTCTGCTTCTTCCAATTCTTGATGTTCAGGTCTAGATTTTGGAGGTGGCCTAGTTTCTGGTGATGCTGTATTGCTCTTCATTTTTTTGTATGTACTTCTGCTTTGATGTCTGCCTATTTCCTTGTGGTTCTTGGTCTTATCAGTGCACTTGGTTCAGACAGAGCTGACAGATTCAGGAAGTCTCTCTCTCTTGTCCAGATGGGAGCTCTCTTGTCCAAATGAGAACTCCAGGGCAGGATGGAAGCTCTTATCTGTATGGAAAGTCTTGGGCAGGATGGGAGCTTTTGTCCAGACAGGAAGTCTAGGGTAGGATGGGTGCTCTTGTCCAGAAGGGAAGTCCAGGGCAGGATGGGAGCTGGGGACCAGTCTCTAAGTCCCAGGGAGTGGCTGGGTTGTCCAGCAGATGGCTGTGGGGGGCAGGGAGTGTAGATTGAAGGGGCTGTGGGGGGGGCTTGGAGAAGGGGATCCTTCCCTGTGGAGCTAGAAGGGGACCTGCCCAGTGGCTAGAACCAGGGGCCATGTTGGGCAGGTCTTCCCCTGAGTGGCTGGTGCCCAGGGATGTGGTTTGGGCTGCGCCCAGATACTCACCTCTGGTCCAGAATGGAAGTCAGGGACAGGATGGGAGCTGGGGGCCGGTCTCTAAGTCTCAGGAAGCGGCTGGGGTCTTCGGCAGATGGCTGTGGGGGCAGGGCGTGGAGATTGCAGGGGCTGCCGGGGGGCTTGGAGAAGGGGATCCTTCATGGTGGGGCTAGAAGGGGACCTGCCCGGTGGCCAGAACCTGGGGCCAAGTTGGGCAGGTCTTCCCCAGAGTGGCTGGTACTCAGGGATGGGGTCTGGGCTGGGCCCGGATACTCACCTCTGGTCCAGGAAGGATAGACGTCAGGAAATTATCAAAGTGATAGGTGAAATTAATAAAATAGAAACTAAGAGAATAATACAAAAAAATAATGAAAAAAGAGTTGGTTCTTTGAGAAAATTAACAAGATAGACATGCCCTTATCCAAACTAACCAAAAGACAGAGAGAGAGAATCCAAATCAACAAAATCAGAAATGAAAAAGGGACATAAGGCGACAACTACATGACAAGCAGGATCCAGTTCGAGGACAATACTCAGAAACTCAAAAAACCAAAAAAAAAAAAAAAAAAAAAAAAAAGAAAAAAAAAAAAAAAAACAACAGTCATGAGGAAATCCAGAGAATTATCAGGTCATATTTCAAAAACCTCTACTCCACAAAACTGGAAAACCTAAAAGAAATGGACAATTTTCTGGATAGGTACCACATACCTAACATAAATCAAGACCAGATAAACTATTTAAACAGTCCAATAACCCCTAAGGAAATAGAAACAGTCATTAAAAGTCTCCCAACCAAAAAAAGCCAAGGACCAGATGGTTTCAGCGCAGAATTCCACCAGATCTTCAAAGAAGAGTGAATACCAATACTCTCTAAATTGTTTCACATAATAGAAAGAGAAGGAAAATTGCCAAACTCATTCTATGAGGCTACAATTACCCTGATTCCTAAACCAAACAAGGATGCAACAAAGAAAGAGAACTACAGACCGATCTCCCTAATGAACATTGATGCCAAAATACTAATTAAAATACTAGCAAACAGACTCCAAGAACACATCAGAACAATTATCCAACATGATCAAGTAGGCTTCATCCCAGGAATGCAAGGGTGATTCAACATAGGAAAGTCCATCAATGTAATATACCATATAAACAAACTCAAAGAAAAAAACCACATGATCATCTCACTAGATGCAGAAAAGGGATTTGACAAAATCCAACACCCCTTCGTGATAAAAGTCTTGAAGCAATCAGGAATACAGGGAACATACCTAAACATAATAAAGGCAATTGATAGCAAGCCAACAGCCAACATCAAATTAAATGGAGAGAAACTCAAAGCAATTCCACTAAAATCAGGAAAGAGGTAAGGCTGTCCACTCTCCCCATACTTATTCAATATAGTACTTGAAGTTCTAGCCAGAGCAATAAGACAACATAAGGAGATTAAGGAGATACAAATTGGAAAGGAAGAAGTCAAGTTTTCTCTATTTGTAGATGACATAATAGTATACTTGAGTGACCCCAAAGATTCCACCCAGGAATTGATAAAGCTTATAAACACCTTCAGCAACATAACAGGATACAAGATCAACTCAAAAAAATCAGTATCCTCCTATATACAATGGACAAAGAAGCTGAGAAGGCAATTAGAGATACATCACCCTTTACAATAGCCACAAATGACATAAAATACCTTGGGGAGACACTAACCAAGCAAGTGAAGGACCTATATGACAAGAACTTTAAGTCCCAGAAAAAAGAAATTGAAGAAGATGTCAGAAAATGGAAAGATCTCCCATGCTCATGGATAGGGAGGACCAACATAGTAAAAATGGCAATTTTACCAAAAGCAATCTACAGTTTCAATGCAATCCATCAAAATACCAACACAATTCTTCACAGACCTTGAAAGAACAATACTCAACTTCATATGGAAAAACAGAAAACCCAGGATAGCCAAAAGAATCCTGTACAATAAAACAACCTCTGGAGGCATTACAATCCCTGACTTCAAGCAATAAAAACAGCTTGGTATTGGCATAAAAACTGATATGTGGACCAATGGAATCAAATTGAAGACCCTGACATTAACCCACACACCTATGTACATATCATTTTTGACAAAGAAGCCAAAAGTGTACAATGGAAAAAAGAAAGCATCTTCAACAAATGGTGCTGGCATAACTGGATATCAATGTGTAGAAGGCTGCAAATAGATCCATATCTATCACATAAGTCGAAGTGGATCAAGGACCTCAACGTAAATCCAGCTACTCTGAACCTGCTAGAAGAGAAAGTAGCAAGTAGTCTTGAACGCATTGACATAGGAGATCACTTTCTAAATATAACACCAGCAGCACAGACACTGAGAGAAACAATCAATCAATCAATACGACCTCTTGAAAATGAGAAGCTTTTATAGAGCAAAGGATATGGTCAACAAGGCAAAAGAACAGACTACAGAATGGGAAAAGGTCTTCACCCACCCCACATCTGACAGAGGACTGATATCCAGAATATATAAGGAACTCAAGAAATTAGACATCAAAACAACCAACAGTCCAAATAAGAAATGGGCTATAGAACTAAACAGAATTCTCAACAGAGGAAACTCAAATGGCAGAAAGACATTTAAGGAATTGCTCAACATCCCTAATCATCAGGGAAATGCAAATCAAAACAACTCTGAGATACCACCTTACACCTGTCAGAATGGCTAAGATCAAAAACACTGAAGACACTTTATGCTGGAGAGGATGTGGAACTAGGGGAACTCTCCTCCACTGCTGGTGGGAATGTAAGCTTGTACAACCACTTTGGAAATCAATATGTCACTTTCTTAGAAAATTGGGAATCAATCTCCCAAAAAAAGATCCAGCTATACCACTCTTGGGCATATACCCAAGAAATGCTCAATCATACCACAAGAGCACTTGCTCAGCTATGTTCATATCAGCATTGTTTGTAATAGCCAAAACCTGGAAACAACCAAGATTCCCTTCAACTGAAAAATGGATAAATAAATTGTGGCACATATACACAATGGAATACAACTCAGCAGAGAAAAGCAATGACATCATGAGGTTTGCAGGAAAATGGATGGATCTAGAAAAAAATCCACCTGAGTGAGGTAACCCAGACTCAGAAAGACAAATATGGTACGTACTCACTCATAGGAGGATACTAGATGTGGAACAAGGATGACTGGACTGTTACTCACATCACCAGTGAGGCTACCTGGAAAACAGGACCCCAAGAAAGACACAAGGATCACCCAATAATGGAGAAATCGCTGAGATCTACATAAACAACCTGGACATGAGTGGTAGCAAAGAAGGGCGAGGGTCGAGGGAAAGAGAGTGGGAGATCCCAGCTGGATCAAGAACAGAGGGAGAACAAGGAATAGGAGACCATGGTAAATGAAGACCACACAAGAAAAGGAAGAAACAAAGTGCTAAAGAGGCTCACAGAAATTCCCAAAGATACCCCCCAAAAAGACTGCTGGCAATGGCCGAGAGACAGCTGGGACTGACGCACTCTGGTGATGGGATGGACAAACACCCTAATATTTGTGCCAGAAACCCCATCCAAGAACTGAGAAATCTGGATGCAGACATTCATGGCTAGGCCCCGGGTGGAGCGCTGGGAGTCTAATTAGCGAGAAAGAGGAGGGTTTATATGAGCGAGAATTGTTGAAACCAAGGTTAGATAAAGCATAGGGACAAATAGCCAAATGAATGGAAACACATGAACTATGAACCAAAGGCTGAGGGGCCCCCAACTGGATCAGGCCCTCTGAATAGGTGAGAAAGTTGATTGGCTTGTTCTGTTTGGGAGGCATCTCGTGGTACCAGGTCCTGGGCTCATTGTATGAGTTAGCTGTTTGAAACCTGGGACTTATGCAGGGACGCTTGGCTCAATCTGGGAGGAAGGGACTGGACCTGCCTGGACTGAGTCTATCAGGTTGATCTAAGTCCTCAGGGGAGGCCTTACTCTGGAGGAGGTGTGAATGGGAGGTGTGTTGGAGGAAGCGGAGGGGGGCAGGAAAGGGGGAGAACAAGGGAATCTGTGGCTGTTATGTAGAACTGAATAGTATTGTAAAATACAATAAAATAATAATAATAATAAATATATTTCATTTCCAGATGTTCTCTCGTTATCATGTATCAAGGTATGGAAAGTAATACAATCGGTTTTTTGTTCAGACTAAAGAAGCCACAATTGCATCAAAACCCTGCAGTGGATTAAAAAGTCAGAAGATCTGGTGAAAAAATGGGCAATCTTAAGGAGAGAATTTGGTTATATTCAAAAAAACCTTTCTCACATTAAGGACAGAGAATATTACAAAGCATGAAATTAGGACTCTGCATAATGCAAATATGAATGGCTTAAAAAAGAAAAATGAATGGATAACTGACTTAGCTGAGATTGACATAATGTCAATTATAGTTACTATCAGCTTGTTAAATTTCATTTTATCCCTAAAAAGGTGATTTGATAACTGTGTGAAATATAAGAAACTAACTAATAAAATACAAGCTTCATAAGACTTACTATTAATAAGATACAAGCCCTAGAATGAACCACCAATGAAAACAAGAAATATACTCAGACACAGACCGAGGACTTTAGACAAGAACCGCTGCATCACTGAAAGGTGAAACTGAAGACTAATGGCCCAAGTTTATTACCAAACCAATCGCAGATTATACAAGAATGAAAAGCAGATGATAAATGGCGCTGAAGTTATTCAAAAATTAAATGAAATCCTGTAGAAGTTTTAGACTTGAGGAGCTTTAAGGAAGTGGTCATTTCATGTGATATGCATTCACCATATGTGAAGCAGAAATTAAATTCATGAAGAACTAAGAACAGAATTTTCCCCCAAGACTGGAAAATATTTAGCAGCAGCAATATTGGAATATGACCCTCAGTTACAATGGCAAGTATGGTGGAAATATGGAACTAAGGCCATACAACAACAAAATAGGGCTGGAGGTATTCATATTTCCCAAGACCAGTTTCTGAGTTTCAATTCAGCCCATATGCTGAATTTTGAAGACAGGGTAAACTTTGTGATTACAAGGTGGCTTTATGCCATTTATCAGCTTTGAATGCTTGAGACAAGGTTACAGAATCAGGAAAGAGATTTGAGACTTTTACTAAAATTATACAAGTCTCACAAGAAACATTTACTATTTTTTTTTACAAACATTGACTTCAGCTGTTGATAGAATAGTATCAGGTCCAGAAATCAGATGAATGTTTTTTCATTTTTTGGGTTTTTGATATGGGATTTCTCTGTGTAGTTTTTCACCTTTCCTGGAATTCACTATGAGACCAGGCTGGCCTTGAACTCACAGAAATCCACCTACCTCTGCCTCCCGAGTGCTGGCATTAATAGCATGTGTCACCACTGCCCAGCTAGAGGAATATTAATTAAATGTTTGCCTTTTGAAAATGCTAATTGATAATACAAAGGGGAATTAGGCTTTGATAAAAAGACCAGCATCAATAAATGAATTGACTAGAAATATAGCTGATATTGGATCTTACTCTTAATGATGCTACTTTGAGAAGAGGTAATTTCTAAAAATATTAAAAAAATAAAAATGTCAAATGTTTTAATTGTGATAAATGCCATTTAAAAGAGATTGTAGGCAAGGGGTGCCTGGTAACAATGTTTTTTCTAGAGATAATCCAAACAGAAATCTCCATTTTTCTGGAGTATGCAGAAAGTATGGCAAAGGCCAGGATTGGACTAGTGAATGCAGATCAACAAGGGACGGGCAAGACAACTATTTGCTATCAGGAAATGACTTAAGGGGGCTCTCCCAATATCAATATAAAATTTGGTTCAATCATTCCCTGTCAGCATTGGAGAAACTCATCCACAGAGCAAGTAAAAGACTAAATGCCTGTTTTCGCAAACCAGACTGATCTCGATGTGACCAAGGACAAAAGAACTTCAGTAGATGAAACAAAAAAAAAATCAGTAAAAACTAAAAAAGAAGTAATTTGATGAACTTCTATGAATGATCAAAGACCAAGGCCAAAAATGCAAATAAATTACATTGTAATTGAAGGTACATAGGAGCAAATGTAACAGCAATGTCACCAAAATGGTGGCATGCAGTTGACCTCTTCATTTGGTAAATATTCAACTTCAAGGGACTGGAATGTTATCTCAAGTAAAACAAAGTACAAGGTGGGTCAAGGGTACAGGGTCAGAAAGACATATACAAAAATTAAAGCTATATGTGGCTACCATCAATGAATTTATGGAGACATGTTTGTTACAGCAATGAAAACATAGATTAACATTCCTCCAATTGCAGAAGCAAACCATAAAATAATGAATGCTCCTCAGAAAACTATTAAAATGTATTATCAAAAACAGTCACCCATCATTCAGGTTTTAAATAAACTGGGCACAGCAGTGCTTAGTGTTTCAAATGTGCCAACACCTCTGTCTTTAAAATTGTTATCTGCCAAACCTGTATGGGTGGAGCAATGGCCTTTGACATTAGAGAAATTGCAGGCACTAGAACAGCTGATACAGGAGCAGGAGCTAATTCTCAATATATTAAAGAATCGACAAGTCCTTAAACTGTCTTATATTTGTCAATAAAAAGAAATCTGAAAAATGAAAAATAGTAACAGATCTAAGAGCCGTATGTAAGCTGATCCAACCAATGTGCTCTTTACAGCCTAGAATTACCTTGCCTTCCTCATCTACTATGGTAATTGATTTAAAAGACTCCTTTTTTATTATACCTTTACAAGAAAAGGATAGTGTAGCTTGAAGTTTTCCTGTGTCCTGGGTGGCTGGCAGTTGGAACACATCTCTCCCACTCACAACACCCAAGCAAATACACAGAGGATTATATTAATTAGAGCTGCTCAGCTATTATCTCAGACTTACTACTGGCTAGTTCTTACACTTAAACTCAGCCCATTTCTGTTCATCTATATGTCGCCACTTTTTCCGTGGCTTTTTTCAACTTTTTTTCTGTGTGCCATTCCATGCTGCTCTCTAGATGGTGGACTGGTCTCTCCTGACTCAGCCTTCCTCTTCCCAGAATTCTCCTTGTCTGCTTGTTCTGCCTATACTTCCTGCATGGCTACTGAACAGTCAGCGTTTTATTAAACTGGTGTACAAAAGCATTATTCCACAGCAGGATAGAGAATTTTTTCTTCTTCACAGTGCCTACTTATTAAAAGATAGCAGTAGAGGGGTCTTGTAACAAGGAATGTTAAACAGCCCTACTTTGTGTCAATATCTTCTACAACCATTAAAAATAATTAATTTATAGTTTCTTCAATGTATGAATTACCATTATATGGAAAATTTCTTACTACCTGATGCAGACACATAGAAAAAATATTTGATGAAGTAAAGAAAATTTTGCCTTGTTAGGGATTGCAAATTGCAAAAACAAAACAAAACAAAAAACAAATAGGTGATTCTATCTCAGATATTAGATACATTCACAGAAAGTCCAACCATAGAAAGTACAAATTAAAAGAAATCAATTATGAATTGGTAATTATTTTCAAAAATTTGTGGGAGATATTAAATGGCCATGAACTGCAATTGTATTAACAACTCAAAACTGAGTAATTTATTTCAAACCTGACAAGATAATAAGGACTTAAATAGTCTAAGAAAATTATCTTATCAGTTGGCACTGAGAGATTTGGCTTCAGTAGAGAAGATATTACAGGATGCATATATGGATCACTTGGACCCAGGATTTAATTGTATCCCAGCCATACTATATTCTACTCATTCTTCTCAGGAATTCTTATACAGAGAAAAGATAATATCTTGGAATGAATATATTTTTACTACAAAAACAGAATAAAAATTTAAAGACCTATGAAGAAAAGTTTTCTGAATTGATTCTGAAAGAAAAATTGAGTCTTCACTGATTAACAGGAACAAATCCATCAAAAATTGTGGTAACTTTATCAATGTTAAATCTCATTATTGGAAAAAATTAACATTGACAAGAGTTTGAACTAATTTCTTGGGAGAGTTTTACAATAACTATGCCCAAGGCAAGAAATTTCAATATATATTGGAGTCTCTCTCACATAGTACAAAGAACACGAATTTCTGGAGTCCCTACATTCTTTACTGATATAATTTAATTAGGAAAGACAAGGTATGTCATGAAAAATAAGTAAAGTGTCTCTAAATCCTTATGATTGTTTAAAAAGTCAGAATTATATGTGATTTTCATGGTATTATTAGATTTTCAAAAACATCTTACTATAGTAACTAACACTCAACATGAATGAAGTGTTGGTTTACACATTGAAACTGCTAAAATTATTACAAATGATTCAAAATTAGCTTTGTTATTTATTCAATGACAACATGTAATCAGAAATAGAAACTATCCATGGTATATTACACATTTCAGAAATCTTAGAGGCCTACCATGCACTTTAGCACAAGGTAATGATGAAATTGATCAGCTATTGAGGAGAAATGTGCTAGAAGCCTCAAATTTTCTTTAAAAACATGTTAATAACAAAGGTTTGAAGAAAGATTTTTCTATTACTTGGCAATAAGCCAAGGAAATTTCCCATGTGTTCTCTGTATAATCATTGCAAATTAGTAGTAATCTATAATACTTGAATTTATAGTTATGTTAGTCAGGTTTCCCAGATATGCAGAGATTTATTTTAGATTGGTAGGTAATCTTCAAAAACTTCAAAGAACTATAGAATATGGCATTTAAAGTATTTTAAGAACTTAGGCTTTTCTGGACAGTGAGACAAGTTGGCTACTTGCAGCACCAACTACTTCAAAGCAGGTGATGGGTATCAAAGAAACTCATTATGGAATTTGATTTCAATGTGGAAAAGGCTAGCCATTAGGCCAAGACACTGCCTGAACTGTTCAACAATATGTTATACAAACTCGACACACAAGACCCATAGGAAAGTGACCACTGAACTTTGCCAAAACAAGGCAGGATGGTCCTTCAGGTTCCTGCTTCACAGAAGAAACTGCCAGACATTCTGCAGAACAGAGAAGAAAGTGACTGACGACCTTTGCCAAATAGGTGGGACAATTCTTCAAATTCCCTGCTTCACTGAAAATTGTTCCAGATACTCTAGGCATATAAGCTGAAGATGGATGCACCAATGTTAGAAAAGAACTTTGGGTGACTATCCAGGCAACCAGATGTCTTTTGTCATTTCTAATGTTTTGGAATTGCTTACAATGTACTTCCTGTTTACACAGGTAATATTATATCCTTCTGGGGTCTTCGATGGAGTTGAAGACTAGATGGTTATGATTATAATTTTCTTTAATTTTGATAAAAGATAAATTAGGCATGAAACTTTACACTCACAGAGATAGTATAGATGACTGAATACTTTCTTTATTCTTGTCAAATACAAAAAGACTAAATATTGTATCTGTAATTCTTACTTGATAACTGTTTTGTTATATGTAATCTTCCTATCTTAAAATGAAAACTTTCCTTTTTCATTAGACAGAAAAGCAGAAATATTGTGGGACACTCTTTCTGCATGCTGTGTATATGCTGCTATCATTGGTTAATAAATAAAGCTACTTTGGCCTATGGTATGGCAAAATAAGAGCCGGGAGGGAAATCCAAGCAGAGATACAGAGAAAAGAAGGGTAGAGGCATGTCAGACACCTTTCAGGCACCCAAGGAAAAAGATGCCAAAAGACCAGTAATGCTGCAGTCACATGGCAAAATACAGATAAATAAAAATGGGTTAATTTAAGATGTAAGAGCTAGCTAGCAATAAGCCTGAGCCATAGGACACACAGTTTATAATTAATATGAAGCCTGTGAGTAATTATTTTATAAATGGCTATGGGACTGCAGGACTAGGCAGGACAGAGAATGGCTTCAGGCTACACGAGTAAACTTCTTTGCTTTTTCTAGTTTAGTTATTAGAATTACATTTCCATCTTCATTTTAGCTTTAATCTTCTTCAGTGTTTAAATCTCCACCTCCACATTGAATTCTATTCTCAATTCTTCAACTGTCTTTTTTTATTTCTATCTGCCTTCTGTTTGTATTTTCATTACTCAGTTATTTATTCTCCATAAGATATTTATTCTTAATTTAACTGAACTGCTTCTTGGTGTCTTCTTAAAACTGCCTGAATTCATTGATGTAGTTTGTGATTATTCTTTTAAATTCTGTGTCATGATATTATTATAGGAAATTCCCATTGTTATACATCTCTACACATTTGATATGTTTTGAAGAAAAGTCATGATCATTCACATTCTGATATTTTTACAATGATATATGAAAATGTGGTTTTGTTTAGTTATTTCTAAGTTTTATATTGAGCAGGTTAAGGAATAATGGAGGATGTGTGGGCAGGTTTAGGAAAATGATTTGGGTGGAATGAAGTCAGATGAACAGAAGGAATTGAGCTGATATTCAGGATTCTCTTGATTGTCCAACCTTGTGGTATGAACTTAGATCTACCTGGGTATAGGTCAGAAATGATGTAGGAAGTTCTTTTAGTTTGGGGTATAACTAGCTAGATAGTGTCCTGTGCAAAGTCTACAGATGTTTTGTGTTGAAGGCAGAGGACGCCAAACTAAGCTTGGAAACCAGCTTGGTAGGACTCGGGCATGATGTTGAGCTTTGTGGAGAAGGAGTGAAGAGGAAGGACAGGGAGACTCACCTGGCTATACATGAGATGTCTCGTGTGTGGAGTGGTTGGATGAAATGCAGAAGGTGAACTGTGGGAATTTCAAATAAGGTGGGTCCTATAGGAAGCCTAGAGGCCAGCTGAGTTCTGGTTTGATTGGTCAGAATAAACAGAGCCATTGGTTGTGGGAAAGAGGATATATCAGGAGAGTTTCAGATAAAGCCTCAGTGGGGATTTGAGGGAAATTTGCAAAGGTAGGCCCTGGAGGAGAATGAAGGAAATCTTAAATTTTTAAATACATAAGAAAAAAATACACACCCAAATTACATATGTCATGATAAGAAAAATGTATCTCTCTTTTACAATGCTTAAAATGAGAGAATAAATTGTCATGGGGACATCTCTTAATGTTTGAGAAAATCTAATATCAGAAAACTTGTACAAGTTACTAAACTTACTTAAGTAAAAATTTAGTGATACTTTCAATTTTTTGTGTGCACAATCTGGTTGTGGAGCAGCTGTAATTAATAAAGGAAGGCTCTTCCCTCTAAATATCTATTACCCAATGTCTTCATAATTGCTGTTAGACAGAATATGAACACTATATTCTGCTGTCTCCATCAAGGTCAGGCTGAAGAATCAATGTAAGTTCATACATCTCCAGAGACACTCAAAGTATATAGTTCCCCATGAGATACATATACTGCTTATGCTCTCTGTCTTCTTATTGGCAATAGTACATTATCAGTTTCCACTTCACAGCAGAGCTGCACATTTGGAGAAGGACAACAGCAAAGTGCTTTTCTGGATAAGGATGTTAGGTCTATGCTATACATAGAAGATATTTCACATGCCACCTCTGTACTTCTGGGGGTGTGTTCCTAGGACAATAGTAAGTAATAACAAATATATATGTATAGGTAGTTAGATCTGTAAATGGTATAAAATACTCAGTCACTTTTATCTCATAAGTTTCACAAAAAGGCAACTTAATGTGTAGAAAGGGGCAGCAGCTGAATCATAGACAAAATAATACAAATAATTTTTCACTCTTGGACCACTGCCCTTGGCACTACTATGCTGCTATAGGGTAGCCAGACTTCCTTGTTCTCTAAGGACGTTTAGCTTCTGAGGTGATAGTTTCACTCCAGAGGGAGACCACATTGTAATTTTCTGATATTTATAATGTTCTATGGCATTAGAAGTCCACATATTATAGTTCATTTTTAATTTCAGAAAGGTGTAGGACTTTCAAAATGCATTTGACATGTCAAATGCTAGGTCCCTTTTCTTGGGAGCATCAACTGTTAGACATTAGTACTGTGTGCTGAACATTCTGAAGAAACCAGGAAAAGATGAAAAAGAGCAAGGAAGGTACTGGGTATGATTTACACGCTTTAAAATGGTTAGAATCTTTTATAACTTGTAAGAAATTATACATTCCTTCTAATGTAGGTGCAGATATAGCCTGTGAAGAAGGATGAATTTCACCATGGCCATTTAATAGAATAACATTACTTACATTGTCTGTTGCCTTGAATATAAATGCTTATTAATTTAGAGGAATCTGTATCCCCAAGATTCTAAAGTTGAAAATAGCTCTCAGGTTAAGATGCAGCTGCATAGTCAGGTGTTATTTGATCCACCATGGAAATGGTACAGTATACACCAAAATACCTGTTGTTTGAAGACATAGATTCTGTTGAGAGGGAAAAAATATAACTCATTATTCCTTTGTAATCTATTGTTCTTCAAACACAAATAAAACAGATGTTTGTGATAGCAATAGAAAATATTAACCTCTGTGAAAAATGAAGTCCATTATATGTAAAGAGAGTAATTAAAATACCTTTTACTTTTTGAAAAACTACACTCTTAGATTTTTATGTGTTTCTGTATATCTAAACCTCACAAAGAATATGCTTCATATACCAAGCCGTTATCATCAGGTCCATGGTTCAAAGAGAAGAATCCAAGGTAAGAAGACCTTGGCAAACTAGAGATAAAACAGAGTATCCATGGAACAGCCCCTAAAATCACTGCATAGATGGAGCTAGTGAGTTAAACTTGGTGCAATTTTCAGAGATGAGAAATACATTAGATTAGTTTTGCTACTAAAAAATAGCAAAGTTAATTGTATGTTACTACATTGCTCTTGCTGCTAAGTAACTTTTAGTATATTATAGACAAGTATGTTTGTAAGATGTAGCAAATAGCAAATCAGTAATTTTTGGGTTACTAATATAAATATTATTTCATACCAGGAAACTATAAGAAACCCTAGTTTTCTAATTAAAAACTCTATTAATAGTGAAAGAAGTAACAGTCTCCATTTGTACTAATCCCAGATAAGTGACTTAATTCAGCTGATGTATATCCAGTGTAGGCTCCTTCATGCTAGATGATGCTCACATTTTAGTTAGAGAACTTGGTCATATGTAAAATTTCATCATAAGTTCTATGTAGAATAATTTTTCACTTCCTCCTTTCATTCTAGGAGTCTATCATAATTCCCACATAACACAGATGCAGAATACTTCAGAGATGACTCAATTTATTCTTTTGGGGTTGACAGATGCCCCAGAGTTGCAAGTCCCTTTATTTATCATCTTCACTGTTATTTATTTGACCACACTGCTCTGGAACCTTGGGATGATTATGTTGATTCTCCTGGACTCCCGACTTCACACTCCCATGTACATTTTTCTCAGTAACCTCTCACTGGTAGACTGTGTTTATGCCTCAGCTGTCACTCCCAAGGTAATAGAAGGATTTCTATCAGAACACAAGATTATGTACAATGAATGTGCTGCCCAAATGTTCTTCTTCATAGCCTTTGCAATTATTGAAGGTTTCCTGCTTGCCTCAATGGCTTTTGACCGTTATGTAGCAGTATGTAAACCTATGCATTACTCTACCATCATGACAACTACAAAATGTACCCTGCTTGTTGCTGGTTGTTACATCAGTGGACTCTTACAATCTTCCATACATGTTGTCTTCACTTTCCACCTCTCCTTCTGTCATTCCAGTGTGATTAACCACTTTTTCTGTGATATTCCCCCATTGCTGGCTATTTCTTGTTCTGATATATATAATAATGAAATTATTCTTTTTATGCTGGCAGGGTTCAATACTGCTTTAACTCTATTGGTTATCTTAAGCTCCTACCTACTTATCTTTGTTGCAATACTGAGGATGCATTCTGCTGAGGGCCGGAAGAAGGCCATTTCCACCTGTGCATCTCACCTCACCACTGTATCCATCTTCTATGGTACAATAATCTTCATGTACTTACAACCCAGTACTAGTCACTCCATGGACACTGACAAGGTAGCCTCTGTGTTCTACACAATGATCATTCCCATGCTAAACCCTCTTGTCTACAGCCTGAGAAACAAAGAGGTCAAGAATGCCTTTAAGAAGGTTTTGGTAAAAGCACTGTCTTTGCTACAGTTAGTCAATTAAGTATAAGTCCTTGAAAATTATATAAAAATTCAAACAGATATTTACATATATATATTTGTTAAAATTATTTTTTACTTTAATTTCTCTTAATAGATATTTAATATATTAAAATTTTCTATTCATTCTTTTTTTATTCTGACTAGGCACAGATAATTTTGGATATCTTTTTACTGAAATAAAGCACTTTAATTTTAAAAATCAAAGATTCTAAACCTATATATTACAGTACCCCACATAACACCACACTGTATATGTGAATTGCTTTTCCTATAACTATTTCCCCTGAATTGAAACCCTGGTCCTTGAAAGAGGAGAGAGGATATAAGACAAAGAAATAAAAAAAAATTAAAAGCTCATATGTCTCAAAAAAAAAACCTTAAAAGACCTACCATGACAATGAATCTTGCAGATCTTTTTTTTTAATTTTATTTTATAATTTAATTTAATTTTACATATCAGCCACAGATTCCCTTGTTCTTCCTCTCACCCCCTCTGCTTTCACCCTAGCAAATCCCCCATTATCATCTCCTTCAGGGCAAAGAATCCGCTGAGGATTGAGTTCAACTTCGTAGACTCAGTCCAGGCAGGTTCAGTCCCCTTCTCCCAGGCTGAGCCAAGTGTCCCTGTATAAGCCCCAGGTTGCAAACAGCCAGCATATGTACTGAGGGCAGGTCCTGGTCCCACTGCCTGGATGCCTCCCAGACAGATGAAGCTAATCAACTATCTCACTTATCCAGAGGGCCTGATCCAGTTGGGGGCTCCTCAGCTATTGGTTTATATATAGTTCATGTGTTTCCATTCATTTGGCTATTTGTCCCTGTGCTTTTTCCAACCTTGGTCTCAACAGTTCCCACTCCTACAAACCCTCCTTTTTCTAGCCAATTGGACTCCTGGAGCTCCACCTGGGGTGTGGCCATGGATTTCTGCATAAGGTTCCCTCAGTCATTTGATGATGTTTCTAGCCATCCTATCACCAGAGAAGGTCAGTTCGGGCTGTCTCTTGACCATTGCCAGTAGTCTATTGTGGAGGTATCTTTGTGTATTTCTGTGGACCTCTCTAGCACTTTGCTTCTTCCTATTCTCATGTGGTCTTCATTCATCATGGTCTCTTATTCTTTGTTCTCCCTCTCTGTTCTTGATCCAGCTAGGATCTCCCACTCCCCTAAGCTCTCTTTCCCTCAACCCTTGACCTTTATTACACCCCACCCATGTCCAGGTTGTTCATGTAGATCTCATCCATTTCTCTGTCATTGGGCAATCCCCGTGTCTTTCTTGGGGTCCTGTTTTCTAGGTAGACTACCTGGATTTGTGAGTAGAAGTCTAGTCATCTTTGTTTTACATCTAGTATCCTCCTATGAGTGAGTACATACCTTATAAAGATACAATACTAACAAAACAGGTCCTTAGAATTCTAACAGTTACAAAATGCTAGCAAGAAGAGACTCTCAATCCAAGCTTTTTGTAAGTTGTTTATTGAGTTCTAGAAATTCAGATTTCCTTCTGAGTTATTGCCCATGTTGGGTGGGCTTTCTAAAAGTGAATCTATTCTAGCAACACCCATGTTACTTTAGACAAATCCTCACACATGTGTGTGTAATCACAGTTACCACTAAACTCATGGGTTCAGCAAGCTCTACTTGGAATTGCATCTTCAGTCTTTCACTAGGGCTCTGTCTGGTTGAATAAACATTTTTTACCTCTCAGAATAGCCATCAAATAGAGCTGTGTTGATGGTAAACCATAGATAGATAAGTAGATAGACAAGACAGATGATGATGATGATGAAGATAGATAGATAGATAGATAGATAGATAGATGATAGATGATAAATAGATAAATGGATAGATATCACAGTTAAATTCTGAAATATTCTATAAAAATTTTATTAATTCCTTGACTGTTTCATACAATGTATTGAGATAATATTCACCACTGCTTTTTCAACATTTCTTCTTCCCTACCCATCCAATTATGTGTCATTTGTTTTTTCTTCACTTCAATACCAAATTTGTGTATTCCATATAATCTTGAATAAATGGCTTAAACTGGGATGTGGTAAAGATAAAGGTGTGGTAAACTTATCTGTGGTTACATTTTAGAGAGAACTGTCTCTCTCTCTCTCCCAGTAGGTAGGTATTCCCAAAAATTTCATGATGACTATGTACTCAACTCCGAGGTTTCCATTGAGTTTTTTTTTTTACTCCATCTTCATTTCAGCTATACTTTTCTTCAATAGTTCTATATGTTTAATGAAAATCAGATTTCAAACCCCCATGTTGTCTTTGTTATCTTACTCAAGCATATGTTAGGGGTTTTTGGGAGATCAATGAAGTATTTATTGCTTTTTGTTGATAAGTTCATTAAACTGTTTGTTGACGTCTTATTTAAATGCTTTGAACCATTTCACAAGTTTTATGATTTTTCTTTAAATTTCATTGTCCTGGTGTTCATCTAGACAAATTTCATAGAATACAATTCTACAGGACAAAAAATTTTAGGGGACATAGATGGTTTTGGTCTTACACATTGTCTGTGTTTTTATGATGAGTTCTGAGCATGTGGACTTCTTTTGTTGGTTGTGTGTCTAATCTGAGAGATTCTAGGATGCCTCAGACTATGTTGCCTGGATAAAGCAAGAGGACTGGGGATGGCATGTGCAAATACGGTTCCAGGGAATCATCAAGTTGTATCTGCATACAGATGTGAAGACAGGGGTTGGCCTGGAATTTGGATATAGTACAACTGATCTAGAGTCAAGAAGACTCATCAAACTGTGTAGAGGATGTAGGATTTTTCTAAATATTGAAGGTTGTATGTGGCTTGAGTAGCTGGAATGAAAATGGGGAGATAGTGCAAAAGCACTTATGTTGGCTAAAGTATCCCTGGAAGCAAGTAGGCCTGGGAAATGGTGAGTTTCAAAGGAATTTTAAAAGGCTGAAGGAAGAGTGTTCTCTCTGACAAACAGCTGTCAGATTAGGGGAACTGGAGTGGAAGAGAGTGGGAGGGAGGACAAGGTAGCCTACCTGTGTGTGACACATGTCCTTTTTTTAACCTCTGGTTCTTTTTGTCAAATATGAGTAAATTTTATTTATGTTTCTTTGAGAATTTCATAAATGACTTCTGTCTTTATATTATTTTTATTCCCTTTTTTCCAGGTTAGCTTCTTCCTTGCTCCCAACTTCCTCTCAAATTCATGACGTCTTCCTCTTTTATGCATGTACTACTGAGCCATATATATAATCAAGTGGGATTGGATAGTCTATTTGGTGGTTTGTCCCAGGTATAAACTGATTGTTCTCTCAGTATCCATTTCCATTTTTTCTTTATATATATATTCTTAATATATATATATTTTTTTCTTATATATATATAAATAAATTGTTACTATAAACTTTAGGAATAAGTAATACTTCTGATTATTTAAATAAAATACAAAATAAAAACCCCAGATTATTCCTCACTCAGGAAACATTTCTCTGAAGTTTTTCTTGATATCTTCTTGTTCTATCAAGGTTCCTGTTATAACTGACTTCCAATTGTATATATACATACATGTATTCTAGGTTTCCTGTTTTCTAAATTTACTTTAATCATGCTTCATGATGTATATTTTGTAGGCACTTTCTTCTTATTCAGTTTATTCAAAGTATTTTATTATTTTATTGTTATTATAATTGAGATTAATTTCTTAATTTCATATGTGAATTGTACATTGTTAATAAAAAGAAACCCAACTGAGCTTGTGTTCATCATTGTATCATACACATCTTCTGCATTTATTAGCTGTAACAAATTTCATTAGTGGAATTTCTAGTATTTACTGCTTATATGCAACGCATAAGAATCTTCATTTTCCCTTTTGTTTTGGGTAATAGGCAAGGAACAAATGTATCAAAATATCACATTGTAACCAATGAATTTGTACAACTATTATAACCATATCTTTTTTTAAGAAAATAAGAGGAGTTTGTGAGCTGGCCAGGAATTATAAGTAGTTGTTACTTTATAGAAGACCAGGGTTTTGTTCTCAACACATGGCAGCTCACAACTGCTTGGAACTCCAGTTCAAGAGAATTCAGCAATTTTTATGTCCTATGATTGAACCAGATACAAACATCATGCATTGAAATATGTGTGGGCAAGCCTGAAAATGATCGAAAAAAGATAAATATTTTAAAATACAATATTAAAAAAAGAAAAGAAAGGGTTATTACATCAAGGTTACATTGGTAAGGTAAGTAGAATTTTTTCATAGAAGGAAAAATATTTTCAGATAATTTATATCATTTACACAAAGTAAAAATGTGCGAGGAAGATGTAAAGTTGCTTTATCCAGAGAACTTAGTAGGACTTTTTTTTCTTTTTTTGCTGCATGACTTAGATGTGCCACTGAGGGCCTAATAATCCGAGGTTCTCCCACCAAAGTTTTATTTCTCCATGTCTCATAAGCTACCTCAGGAAAAATACTAACCACCCTTGCCATCTCCACCAAAGTGAGGTGGAAGAACCAATATACAATCATAAGCACACAGAGACATCTGACCTTGTGGCACTGCTATTCTAGAGATAAGGAGAAAGCTTGCTGTCCCTGCCTTGATATTTGATAGAGCTAAGCCACATTCTGTCCCACAAGATAGCTCTACTACATGTAGCAAAGGAAATGATTTCCTGATTCTGTACATTGAACTGATGTTCTTCACATGAACTGACTCATGTCACTCATTTGTGTCACTACTTGCATATCCCTAGAACACTAAGTATCACAACATTGTGCCACCATGATCAGTCAGAACTGTAAAAGTGTATGGAACACCTGATAATTTTATTTTACAGATGAAACAAAAATGCAAAAAGAAAGCCAAGAAATGGAAAATAGTTGTAATACAGACAATGCTTCTATCCATCTTATCATCTTTATTCTTCTATTTTATCTGCTCTACAGCACCACTCAACAGCTTCCACATTGTATTCACATAAACAACAGATTATGGAGTAAATGTTGTTATAAAGATGTGGAATTCCAAATTATATTGTGTTTAAAATTTTTTATAAGATTCAAAATACAAAAATTATTGTTCCCTTTTTGGAATTAAGAGGACATGGCTCTTTCTACATCCATTTGACATGTGAACAGTTTGGGTATTATATTTAGGATTACTTTACACTAAAACATAATTTCAATGTTAGTCAGTATCCATGAAGTGATCAGATGGTATATGGACAGTAATGACTCTAATGGGTTTAATTTTAATACTAAAACATTTTCTATTGTTTTGAAAAAGAATTCAAAATTACGGCCATAATGTAACAAGAATAATCTAACCTTAGCTATTGGTCAAGATAAGGTATGAACCATCTCTCACAATGAATATGAAGAGAGAAAAATTCAGAGAAATGAGTAATCTTCGAAATTCTCAATTCAAGATTCTATATGCAGAAGTGTGCTCAGGGAGAAAAGTTCTGTCCTTAATGTAACCAGAGCAAAAGAGTGGGAGAACACCATAGCCCCCATATAGGCAAGTACAAGTAGATGTACTTCGTAAGACAACCTGTGGGGATTACAAGATCTGGAGAGTATGAAGTGCAATCTATTATCTCTTACCCTATTCTCACATACTCCCATATGTAGAATAGTTGTCTTTGTGAAAAATGAAGTTATTAACATGAAGTGAAAACATCTGAATTTTACAGTAACTAAAAATTCCTTGTATATTTTTTTGAGTTACTGAAAAGCATCAAGGCACCAGTAAAAGTATGTTCAAAGGATTGTACATTTTAACTCATCTACGTTTAAATGAAAGAGTCTAGTTAAAATCTCTCATTAAAAAAAAGCATGTCACTAGGGAAGAGATCAAATCATTACCTATCTACTGATATTTAAAAAATGTAAGCTGGGATGTAGCTCAGTGGTACAGCATTGCTAACTATGAGCAAATTACTAGTTTGACATCTGACAATAGCAATAGAATAAGGGAAATAAAAGACAAAAATTAGTTGACAATGGTTTTTACACATGAGATGCACTGATAACTTTTGTTGCATTGTATCCTGATATATGACTACATGTTCCTATACTGCACCTCCACTGATTAAGACTCCAGTGGTTATTTTAAGCAAGAGTACCTACAATTTATTTCAGGTAGTACAAAATAGTCTTTGCTGGATAACTGTAATAAAGAATATGGTATAGCATGCAAGCTGGAATGAGCCCCCGAGTCATAACTTACACAGTCTTTTACAGTTGTTGTTACCAAAGAAATTCTAATGTCCACTTGTATCATCATCAGCCTTCTTCTACTCTGAATTCACTTGATGTTACTTTACATTAGACAAAACATTGACACATGATAAAGAATGTTACATGTTTCAAGAGGCATAGTAATGTTCATCTACCACAACATTTAATTTCCTCATCTTCTCTTAGGTCTTAATTTTCAAATGACAATAGAAAATATTTCAGAGGCAAGTGAATGTATTTTTGTGGGGCTCCCATGTACTTTTTCCTCAGTAAGCTCTCCATGTTATAGTATGTTTATGTCTCAGCAGTCACTCCCAAAATAATGGAATGGATTCTCACAGAAATAAGATCGTGTGCTTCAATTTATGTACTGCCCTTATGTTCTTCTTTGCAGTCTTTGCTGTCTTCAAATGTTTCGTCTTAACCTCAATGGTCTATGACCATCTTGCAGCAGTGTGTAAACCTTAGCATTATACTATCACTATGGCATGTACCACAACATTTATCCTAATGGCATCTGTCACCTGCATTTGTGGACTCCTTCAATCCTCCATATATGCTGCCTTCACTTTTCATCTCTCCTTTTAATCACTTTTTCTGCAACATTTCCCCTTTGTTGGCACTTTCCTTTTCATATCTCCAAACCGGATATCATTCACTTTACATTAGCGTCATTAGATGTTCCTTCTTGTTATTCTTTTGTTTGCCTTAAACTCTTTCCTACTTAGTTTTGTTGCAGTCCTGTGAATTTATTCAGATCAGGGTCAGAAGAATGCCTTCTACACCTCTGCATCCCACCTCACCACTGTTTCCATCTCCTTTGAGACTGTCATTTTCATGTACATACAGTGCACCACTGTATGTGCACTGTGTGAACACTGTTAATATGGCTTCTGTGTTCTACACCATGGTCAGACACATGCTTAACCATCTTGTACATAGCCTGAGAAATAAAGGGGTCAAGGGTGGTTTGAGCCCTACTTAGTGTCAATATTTTCTACAACCATTAAAAATAATTCATTTCTTTTAGGTTTTCCAGTTTTGTGGAGTAGAGGTTTTTGAAATATGACCTTATAATTCTCTGGAATTATGTTATGTCCCCTTTTCATTTCTGATTTTGTTGATTTGTATTCTCAATCTATAAATTACCGTTATATGGAAAATCTCTTACTACCTGATGCAGAATCATAGAAAAATATTTGATGAAGTAAGGAAAATTTTGCTTGTTAGGGATTGCAAATTGCAAAAACAAAACAAAACAAAAAACAAAGAGGAGATTTTATTTCAGATATTAGATAGATTCACAGAAAGTTCAACCAGAAAAAGTACAAATTAAAAGAAATCAATTATGCCTTGTTCTCCCTCTATGTTCTTGATCCAGCTGGGATCTCCTGCTCTCTTTCCCTCTACCGTCACCCTGCATTGTTCCCACTCATGTCCAGGTTGCTCATGTAGATCTCAGCCATTTCTCTGTCATTGGGCGATCATTTTGTCTTTCTTGGGGTCCTGTTTTCCAGGTAGCCTCACTGGTGATGTGAGTAGCAGTCCATTCATCCTTGTTCCACACCTAGTGTCCTCCTATGAGTGAGTACATACCATATTTGTCTTTCTCAGTCTGGGTTACCTCACTCAGGATGATTTTTTCTAGATCAATCCATTTGCCTGCAAAACTCATGATGTCATTGCTTTTCTCTGATGAGTAGTATTTCATTGTGAATATGTGCCACAATTTATTTAACCATTCTTCAGTTGAAGGGCATCTAGGTTGTTTCCAGGTTTTGGTTATTACAAACACTGCTGATATGAACATAGCTGAGCAAGTGCTCTTGTGATATGATTGAGCTTTTCTTGGGTATATGACCAAGAATGGTATAGCTGGATCTTGGGGGAGATTGATTCCCAATTTTCTAAGAAAGCGCCATATTGATTTCCTAAGTGGTTGCACAAGCTTACATTCCCACCAGCAGTGGAGGAGAGTTTCCCTAGTTCCAAATCCTCTCCAGCATAAAGTGTCTTCAGTGTTTTTGATCTTAGCCATTCTGACAGGCATAAGGTGGTATCTCAGACTTGTTTTGATTTGCATTTCCCTGATATTTAGGGAGATCCCAGCTGGATCAAGAACAGAGAGGGAGAACAAGGAATAGGAGACCATGGTAAATGACCACATGAGAAAATGAAGAAACAAAATGCTAAAGAGGCCCACAGAATTCCACAAAGATACCCCCAGAAAAGACTGCTGGCAATTTTTGAGAGACAGCCAGGACTGACCTACTCTGGTGATGGAATGGCCAACTACCCTAATAGTTGTGCCAGAAACCCCATCCAAGGACTGAGGAATCTGGTTGCAGACATCCATGGATAGCACCTGGGTGGAGTGTTGGAAGTCTAATTAGCAAGATAGAGGAGGGTTTATATGAGCAAGAATTATTGAAACCAAGTTTGGATAAAGCACAGGGACAAATAGCCAAACGAATGGAAATACATGAACTATGAACCAAAGGCTGAGGGACCCCCAACTGGATCAGGCCCTCTGAATAGTTGAGACAGTTGATTGGCTTGTTCTGTTTGGAAGGCATCTAGGCAGTGGTACCAGGTCCTGGGCTAATTGCATGAGTTAGCTGTTTGAAACCTGGGACTTATGCAGGGACGCTTGGCTCAATCTGGGAGGAGGGGACTGAATGTGCCTGGACTGAGTCTATCAGGTCAATCTCAGTCCTCTGGGGAGGCTGTGGCTGGAGGAGGTGGGAATGAGGGGTAGGCTGGGAGGAAGGGGAGGGGGCAGGAAGGGGGAGAACAAGGCAATCTGTGGCTGTTATGTACAACTGAATGGTATTGTAAAATAAAATAAAATAAAATAAAGGAAAAAAATAAATCAATTATGAATTGGTAATTATTTTCAAAAATTTGTGGAGATATTAACTAGCTTTGGCCTGCAATTGGATTAACAATTCAAAAACTGAGTAATTTATTTCAAACCTTACAAGATAATAAGGGCTTAAATAGTCCAAGAAAATTATCAGTTGGGACTGAAAGAGAATTGGCTTCAGTAGAAAAGAAATTTCAGGATGAACATGTGGATCACTTGGACCCAGGATTCGATTGTATCCCAACCATACTATATGCTACTCATTCTTCTCAGGAATTCTTACTCAGAGAAAAGATAATATCTTGGAATGAATTTTTTTTTTACTACAAGAACAGAATAAAAAATTAAATACCTATGAAAAAAAGGTTTCTCAATTGATACCTTTGAGTCATCACTGATTATCAAAAAAAGATCCATCAAAAATTGTGGTAACTTTATTAATGTTAAATCTCACTATTGGCAAAAATTGAACATTGACAAGAAGTTTGTACTCATATCTTGGGAGAGTATTACAATAACTGTGCCGAAAGCAAGAAATTTAAGTATATATATAAACTTATTGGAGTCTCTCTCACATACTACAAAGAACACTAATTTCTGGATCCCTACATTCTTTACTGATATAAATGAATCAAGAAAGACTAGTTATGTCATGAAAAATAAGTAAAGTGTCTCTAAATCCTTATGATTGTTTAAAAAGTCAGAATTATATGTACTTTCCTTGGTATTATTAGATTTTCCAAAATATCTTACTATAGTTACTAACACTCAACATGAATGAAGAGTTAGTTTATACATTGAAAATGCTAAACTTATTACAAATGATTCAAAATTAGCTTTGTTATTTATTCAATGACAACATGTAATCAGAAATAGAAACTATCCATGGTATATTACACATTTCAGAACCCTTAGAGGCCTACCATGCACTTTAGAAGAAGGTAATGATGAAATTGATCAGCTATATGGAGAAAAGCGCTAGAAGCCTCAAATTTTCATTAAAAACATGTTAATAACAAAGGTTTGAAGAAAGATTTTTTGATTACTTGGCAATAAGCCAAGGAAATTTCCCATGTGCTCTCTGTATAACCATTGCAAATTAGTAGTCATTTATAATACTTGAATTTATAGTCATGTTAGTCAGGTTTCCCAGATATGCAGAGATTAATTTTAGATTGGTAGGTAATCTTCAAAAACTTCAAAGACCTACAGAATATGGCATTTAAAGTGTTTTAAGAACTTAGGTTTTTCTGGACAGTGAGACAAGCTGGCTCCTGGCAGCATCAACTACTTCAAAGAGGGTGATGGGGATCTAAGAAACTCATTATGGAATGTGATTTCAATGTGGCAAAGGCTGACCATTTGTCAAGACACTGCCCGGACTGCTTGACAGTATGTTAAGCAAACTCGACATACATACCCATAGGAAAGTGACAAGTGAACTTTGCCAAAACAAGGCAGGATGGTCCTTCAGGTTCCTGCTTCACAGAAGAAACTGCCAGACATTCTGCAGAACAGAGAAGAAAGTGGCTGACGACCTTTGCCAAATAGGTGGGACAATTCTTCAAATTCCCTGCTTCACTGAAAATTGTTCCAGATACTCTAGGCATATAAGCTGAAGATGGATGCACCAAAGTTAGAAAAGAACTTTGGGTGACTATCCAGGCAACCAGATGTCTTTTGTCATTTCTAAAGTTTTGAAGTGCTTATAATGCACTTCCTGTTTACTCAGATAATATTATATCCTTCTGGGGTCTTCGGTGGAGTTGAAGACTAGATGGTTATGATTATAATTTTCTTTAATTTTGATAAAAGATAAATTAGATATGATACTTTACACTCACAGAGATAGTATAGATGACAGAATACTTTCTTTATTCTTGTCAAATACACATAGACTAAATATTGTAACTGTAATTCTTATTGATAACTGTTTTGTTATATGTAATATTCCTAAGTTAAAATAAAAAATTTCCTTTTTCATTAGACAGAAAAGGGGAAATACTGTGGGACAGTCTTTCTGCATGCTGTGTATATGGTGCTATCACTGGTTAATAAATAAAGCACTTTGGCCTACAGTATGGCAAAATAAGAGCCAGGAGGGAAATCCAAGCACAGATACAGAGAAAAGAAGGGTGGCTACATGTCAGACACTATTCAGGCACCCAAGGAAAAAGTTGCCAAAAGACCAGTAATGCTGTGGCCACATGGCACAATACAGATTAATAAAAGTAGGTTAATTTAAAATGTAAGAGCTAGCTAGCAATAAGCCTGAGCCACAGGACACACAGTATATAATTAATATGAAGCCTCTGAGTAATTACTTTATAAATGGCTATGGGACTGCAGGACTAGGCAGGACAGAGAATGGCTTCAGGCTACACGAGTAAACTTCTTTGCTTTTTCTAGTTTAGTTATTAGACTTACATTTCCATCTTCATTTTAGCTTTAGTCTTCAGTGTTTCTATCTCCACCTCCACATTGAATTCTATTGTCAATTCTTTGACTGTCTTTTTTCATTTCTATCAACCTTCTGTTTGTGTTTTCATTACTCAGATGATTATTCTCCTTAAGTTATTTATTCTTAATTTAACTGAAATGCTTCTTGGTGTCTTCTTTAAACTCCTTGAATTCATTGATACAGTTTGTGATTATTCTTTTAAGTTCTGTGTCATGATGTTATTGTAGGAAATTCCCATTGGTTAACATTTCTATAGATCTGATATGTTTTGAAGAATAGATACTGGCATGATCTTTCCCATTCTGATATTTTGCAATGATATATGAAAAAGTGGATTTCTTTAACTATTTCTAAGTTTTATATGGAGCAGGTTTAGGAATAATGGACAATGTGTGGGCAGGTTTAGGAAAATGATTTGGGTGGAATGAAATCAGATGTACAGAGAGAATTGAGCTGATATTCAGGATTTTCTTTATTGTCCAAGTTTGGGTATGGAGGTAGATCTACCTGAGTATAGGTTAGAAATGATGTAGGAAGTTCTTTTAGTTTGGGGGATATCTAGGTAGAGAGTATCCTGTGCAAAGTCTACAGGTGTTTTGTGTTGTAAGCAGAGGAGTCCAAATGAAGCTTGGACACCAGCTTGGTAGGAATCGGGCATGATGTAGAGCTTTGTGGAAAAGGAATGAAGAGGAAGGACAGGGAGACTCACCTGGCTAAACAATGAGATGTCTAGTGTGTGGAGTGGTTGGATGAAATGCAGAAAGTGAACTGTGGGAGTTTCAAATATGGTGGGTCCTATAGGAAGCCTAGATGCCAGCTACATTTCTGGTTTGATTAGTCAGAGTAGATAAGGGCATTGATTGTGGTACAGAGGATATATCAGGAGAGTTTCAGATAAAGTCTCAGTGGGGATTTGAGGGAGATTTGCAAGAGTAGAGCCTGGAGGAGAATGAAGGAGATCTTAAATTTTTAAATACATAAGAAGAAAAATACATACTCAAAATACATATGGCATGAGAGGAAGAATGCATCTCTCCTTTACAATGCTTAAAATGAGAGAATAAACTGTCTTAGGGCCATCTCTTAAGTTTGTGAAAATCTAATATCAGAACACTTGTACAAGTTACTAAAGTTGCTTAAGTAAAAATTTAGTGAGGCTTTCAATTTTTTGTGTGTGTACAATCTGGTTGTGTAGCATCTGTGATTAATGAATGGATGCTCTTCCTTCTAAACATCTATTACCCAATATCTTCATAAGTGCTGTTAGACAGAATATGAACACTGTATTCTGCTGTCTCCATCAAGGTCAGGCTGAAGAATCAATGTAAGTTCATATGTCTCCAGAGACACACAAAGTGTACTCTTCCCCATGAGATACATATACTGCTTATGCTCTCTGCCTTCTTTTTGGCAATAGTACAAGACCAGTTACCACTTCACAGCAGAGCTGAACCTGTAGAGAAGGAGAACAGCAAAGTGCTTTTCTGGATAAGGATGTTAGGTCTATGCTATACATATGAGGTATTTCACATGCTACCTTTGTACTTCTAGGGGTCTGTTTCAAGCTCAACAGTAGGTAGTAACAAATATGTATGTATAAGTAGTTAGATCTGTAAATGGTGTTAAAATATCCGGTCATTTTTATCTCATAATTGTCACCAAAAATCAATATAATATGTAGAAAGGGGCAGCAGCTGAGTCATAGAAAAAATAATCCTAATAATTTGTTACTGTTGGACCACTGCCCTTGGCACTACTATGCTGCTGTAGGGTAGCCAGTCTTCCTTGTTCTCTAAGGACTTTTAGGTTCTGGGGTGAAAGTTTCACTCCAGAGGGAGACCAAGTTCTAATTTTCTGATATTTATAATGTTCTATGGCATTAGTAGTCCTCATATTATAGCTCATTTTTAATTTCAGAAAGCTGTAAGACTTTCAAAGTGCATTTGACATGTCAATTGCTGGGTCCCTTTTTTGGGAGCATCAACTGTTAGACATTAGTACTGTGTGCTGAACATTATGAAGAAACCAGGAAAAGATGAGAAAGAGCAAGGAAGGTACTTGGTATGATTTACATGCTTTAAAAATGTTAGAATCTTTTATAACTTGTAAGAACTTATACATTCCTTCTAATGTAGGTGCAGATATAGCCTGTGAAGAAGGATGAATTTCACCATGGACATCTAATAGAATAACATTACTTACATTGTCTGTTGACTTGAATATAAATGATTATTAATGTAGATGAATTGGTATCCCCCAAATTCCAAAGTTGAAAGTAGCTCTCAGGTTAAGAGACAGGCTCATGTGTAACTGTAGCTGCATAGTCAGGTGTTACTTGATCCACAATGGAAATGGTACAGTGTACACCATGAAATACATGTTGTTTGAGGACATAGATTCTGCAGAGAGAAAAAATGCTGCTCCTCATTCCTTTGTAAACTACTGTTCCTCAAACACAAATAAAAAGATTTGTGTGATAGCAATAGAAAATATTAGCCTCTGTGAAAAATAAAACCCATTATATTTAAAGAGAGTAATTAAAATTGCTTTTATTTTTTGAAAAGCTACACTCAGTTTTCTAGGTTTTCTGTATATCTAAACCTCACAAAGAATATGATTCATATAGCAAGCTGTTATCATCTGGTTCATAGTTCAAAGAGAAGAATCCAAGGGAGGAAGACTTTGGCAAACTAGAGATAAAACAAAGTATCCATGGAGCAGCCCCTAAAATCACTGCATAGCTACAGCTAGTGAGTTAAACGGTGCAATTTTCAGAGATGGGAAATACATTAGATAAGTTTTGCTACTAAAATATAGGAAAGTTATTTGTATGTTCCTAAATTGCTCTTGCTGCCAAGTAACTTTTAGTATATTTTAGACATGTATATGTTTGTAAGATGTAACAAATACCAAATCAGTCATTTGAGGGTTAGTAATATAAATATTATCTTATACCAGGAAACTGTAAGAAACCCTAACTTTATAAATTTAAAAAATCTATTAATAATGAAGAAGTGACAGTCTATATTTGTACTAATCCCAGATATGTGACTTAATTCAGCTGAGTTCTATCCAGTGTAGGCTCCTTCATGCTAGATGATGCTCACATTTTAGTTAGAGAACTTGGTCATATATAAAATGTCATGGTAAGGTCTATGTAGAATAATTTTTATTTCCCTCTTTCATTCTAGGAGCCTATCATAATTCCTATATAACACTGATGCATAATACTTCAGAAATTACTCAGTTTATTCTTTTGGGGTTAACAGATGCTCCAGAGTTACAAGTCCCTTTATTTATCATCTTCACTGTTATTTATTTGACCACACTGCTCTGGAACCTTGGGATGATTATGTTGATTCTCCTGGACTCCCAACTTCACACTCCCACCTACATTTTTCTCAGTAACCTCTCACTGGTAGACTGTGTTTATGCCTCAGCTGTCACTCCCAAGGTCATAGAAGGATTTCTCACAGAACACAAGATCATGTACAATGAATGTGCTGCCCAAATGTTCTTCTTCATAGCCTTTGCAATTATTGAAGCTTTCCTGCTTGCCTCAATGGCTTTTGACCATTATGTAGCAGACCCTTGCATTACTCTACCACGATGACAACTACAAAATGTGCCCTGCTTGTTGCTGGTTGTTACATCAGTAAACTCTTACAATCTTCCATATATGTTGTCTTCACTTTCCACCTCTCCTTCTGTCATTCCAGTGTGATTAACCACTTTTTCTGTGATATTCCCCCATTGCTGGCTATTTCTTGTTCTGATATATATAATAATGAAATTATACAGTTCATGTAATTGTCTCTGAAATCAAGATCAAAAGTGAGGAAAGATTCTGTCAAGAACCTTCAGATGACTGAAACAATATTGTAGATGGCTAAAATTAATAAAGCTCAACCAAAACCATATACAAGGTGGAATTTTCAAAGTTAAGAAGCTCTCTGTTATTGAAATATTTACTTATGAATTCTGGCTCCATCTGCTATATTAGCACTATCGTACTAGGCTTTTTTGTTGTTGTTGTTGTTCAAACTATTTTTTATTGTGAATGTAGAGTAAAGATAAGAATCTCATTTTTTTTGTTTGTAGTGTAGGTCTTTTATTCAATGATATTTGTTTTATATTATTTCTAGTTGCTGTATTTAGTTTTTAAATTTTTTTATTATTATTTTATTTTATTTTACTATACTATTCAGTTCTACATAACAGCCACAGATTCCCTTGTTCTCCCCCTTCCTTCCCCCCTCCTCTTCCCCCCAGCCCACGCCCCATTCCCACCTTCTCCCGAGCAAGGCCTTCCCCTAGGACTGAGATCGACCTGATAGACTCAGTCCAGGCAGGTCCAGTCCCCTCCTCCCAGATTGAGCCAAGTGTCCCTGCATAATTCCCAGGTTTCAAACAGGTAACTCATGCAATGAGTCCAGGACCTGGTACCACTGCCTAGATGCCTCCCCAACAGATCAAGCCAATCAACTCTCTCACCTATTCAGAGGGCCTGATCCAGTTGGGGGCCCCTCAGCCTTTGGTTCATAGTTCATATGTTTCCATTTGTTTGACTATTTGTCCCTGTGCTTTATCCAACCTTGGTTTCAGCAATTCTCCCTCATATAAACCCTCCTCTTTGTCGCTAATTAGACTCCCGGCGCTTGACCTGGGGCCTATCCGTGGTTCTCTGCATCCAGATTCCTCAGTCCTTGGATGGGGTTTCTGGCCCAACTATTAGGGTGTTTGGCCATCCCATCACCAGAGTAGGTCAGTCCCTGCTGTCTCTTGACCATTGCCAGCAGTCTTTTGTGGGGGTATCTTTGTGGATTTCTGTGGGCCTCTTTAGCCCTTTGTTTCTTCCTTTTTTCGTGTGGTCTTCATTTACCATGGTCTACTATTCCTTGTTCTCCCTCTCTTTTCAAACTAAAATCAATCAAAAGAGATCAAGAAGGGCATTACATACTCATCACAGGAAAGATCCACCAAGATGAAGTTTCAATTCTGAACATTTATGCCCCAAACACAAGGGAACCCACATATGTAAAAGAAACATTACTAAAGCTTAAAGCACATATAAAACTCCACACATTAATAGTGGGAGATCTCAACACCCCACTTTCACCACTGGACAGATCTTCCAAATCGAAACATAACAGAGAAATAAAGGACTTAACTGTTGTCATGACCCAATTGGACCTAATAGATGTCTAGGCTTTTTTTTTAAATCAAAATTGCCAAATGTTTATCCAATAAAATAAATTAAAATTATTAAATACTTAAGTGACTAAATAAGAATTATATGAGTGGATAACCATATGAAAAGATAAATAAGTGAGTAAATGTGTTTGAGGGAGTAGGAACATATTTGAATGATTAATCACCAAATTGTATCTTTAATGAATGATCAGAGGAATCAAAGGCTGTTTGTTTTATGGGCCTGAAGAAGCAATTTCTCAAAGTTTACTCAATGGTATATTCTCTCATCTTATTACATTAAAATACAAAAAGTGTTCTCATTCACTAACCACATCCATAGTTCATTTTCAAATCCATAGACTACCTGATACTCATCTTTACTGTCATGTAGTTTAAGGAATGCTCAATCATATCACAAGGGCACATGCTCAGCTATATTCTTAGCAGCATTGTTTGTAATAGCCAAAACCTGGAAAGAACCTAGATGCTCTTCAACTAAAGAATGGATAAATAAAATGTGGTACATGTACACAATGGAGCACCACTCAGCAGAGAAAAACAATGACATCATGAGGTTTGCAGGCAAATGGATGGATTTAGAAAAAAAATATCCTGAGTGAGGTAACCCAGACTCAGAAAGAAAACATGGTATGTACTCACTCATAGATGGATACTAGATGTAAAACAAAGGATGACTAGACTGCTACTCACAACTCCACAGAGGCTACCTAGTAAAGAGGAGCCTAAGAAAGACACAGGGGTCATGCAATGACAGAAAAATGGATGAGATCTACATGAGGAAACTGGATGTGAGGGGCAGGGGTAATACAGGGCAAGGGTTGGGGGAAAGAGGTATTAGGGGAGTAGGAGATCCCAGCTGGATCAAGAACAGAGAGGAAGAACAAGGAAAGAGATATCATGATAAATGAAGACCCCATGGGAATAGGAAGAAGCAAAGTGCTAGAGAGGTCCACAGAAATCCACAAAGATACCTCCACAATAGACTACTGGCAATGGTCTAGAGAAAGCCCAAACTGACCTACTCTGGTGATAGGATGGCTGAATACCCTAAATGTCATGATAGAACTCTCATCCAATGACTGATGGAAGCAGATGCAGAGATCCATGGCCAGGGCCCAGGTGGACGTCTGGGAGTCCAATTGGAGCGAGAGAGAGGAGGGATTGTTTGAGCAAGAGATGTTGAGACCATGATTGGAAAAAGCACTGGGACAAATAACCAAACTAGTGGAAACACATGAACTATGAACCAATAGCTGAGGAGCCCCCATGGAACTGGATCAGGCCCTCTGAATAAGTGAGACAGTTGATTAGCTTGAACTGTTTGGGAAGTCCCCAGGCAGTGGGACCAGAACCTGTCCTTAGTACATGAGCTGGCTTTTTGGAGCCTGGAGCCTATGCTGGGACACTTCTGAGCCTACGTGAATGGACGAGGGGACTGGACCTGTCTCAACTGAATCTACCAGGCTAAGCTGAATCCCCAGGGGAGTCCTTGCCCTGGAGGAGTTGGGAATGTGGGGATGGGGGTGGATTGAGGGAGGACAGGGGAATCCATGGCTGATACGTAAAATTAAATTAATTATAAAATTTAAAAAAAAACCAAGATTGTAAAGATCAGGATTCCTTGTCCTATGGAAAATTATCTACCAAAAAATGGAGAAGAAAATGTCCAGTGGTCACTCTCTCATCCTGATGAGCTCTAAGATAACTAGTAAGAAAATGAATTGGTGTCCTTCTCTTACACTCATCTGAGTTAGGCAAAGTCTGAAAACTGACAATAAGAACATTTATTCAACAAAAGACTTCACATATAAGAAAATTTATACTTAACAAATAAGGACTCCCCCACCATCACTTGGAATGTGCATTAGAAAAATAAATATCTAGAAAGAAATCATTTGTGGACTTAAAACACAAGAAAAACTATTCTGTTAATTTTAGGTTCTGAAGACAAGTTTCTCTGAATTGTGCAAATGCTAATGTTATACATTTGAGATCCCTTAGAGGTCTACCAGGCACTTTAGCAGAAGGTAATGAAATTGATGAGCTATTAGGAGGAAATGTGCTAGAAGCCTCAAAGTTTCATTAAAAACATGTTAATAACAAAGGTTTGAAGAAAGATTTTTTGATTACTTGGCAATAAGCCAAGGAAATTTCCCATGTGCTATCTGTATAACCATTGCAAATTAGTAGTCATTTATAATACTTGAATTTACAGTCATGTTAATCATGTTTTCAAGATATGCAGAGATATATTTTAGATTGGTAGGTAATCTTCAAAAACTTCAAAGACCTACAGAATATGGTATTTAAAATGTTTTAAGAATTTAGACTTTTCTGGACAGTGAGACAAGTTGGCTTCTGGCAGCACCAATTACTTTAAAGAGGGTGATGGGGATCTAAGAAACTCATTATGGAATTTGCTTTCAATGTGGCAAAAGGCTAGCCTTTGGCCAAGAAACTGCTCTTGCCTGGACTGCTGGACAGTATGTTATACAAACTCGACATACAGGACCCATAGGAAAATTGACCACTGAACTTTACCAAAACAAGGCAGGATGGTCCTTCAGGTTCCTGCTTCACAGAAGAAAGTGCAAGACATTCTGCAGAACAGAGAAGAAAGTGACTGATGAACTTTGCCAAATAGGTGGGACAATTCTTCAGACTTCCTGCTTCACTAAAATTCTTCCAGATACTCTATGTAGCTCGAGTTTTCCTGCCTTGCCCACAGTCAGGACAAATCTCCATCACCCACCAGTCCCACAACCGCTCAGACCCAAACAAGTAAACACAGAGATTTATATTGCTTATAAACTATATGGCCGTGGCAGGCTTCTGCTAACTGTTCTTATAGCTTAAATTAATCCATTTCCATAGATCTATACCTTGCCACATGTCTCATGGCTTAACAGAGTCTTCACATGCTTCTTGTCATGGCAGCAGCTGGCAGTGTCTCCTTTTGTCTTCCTGTACCCTCCTTTCTCCTCTCTGGTAGTCCCGTCTATACTTCCTGCCTGGTCACTGGCCAATGAGTGTTTTATTTATTTACCAATCAGAGCATTTGACATACAGACAATCCCACAGGAACTCTAGGCCTATAAGGTGAAGATGGATGCACCAATGTTAGAAAAGAACTTTGGGTGACTGTCCAGGCACCAGATGTCTTTTGTCATTTCTAAAGTTTTGGAAGTGCTTACAATGCACTTCCTGTTTACTCAGGTAATATTATATCCTTCTGGGGTCTTTGATGGAGTTGAAGAATAGATGGTTATAATTATAATTTTCTTTAATTATGATAAAAAATAAATTAGATATGAAACTTTACACTCACAGAGATAGGATAGATGACAGAATGTTTTACATAATCTTGTCAAATACACATAGACTAAATATTCTAACTGTAATTCTTACTTGATAACTGTTTTGTTATATGTAATCTTACTATGTTAAAATGAAAACTTTCCTTTTTGATTAAAAATAAAAGGGGAAATACCGTGGGACGGTCTTTCTGCATGCTGTGTATATGCTGCTATCATTGGCTAATAAATAAAGCTACTTTAGTCTATGGTATGGCAGGATAAGAGCCAGGAGAGAAATCCAAACATAGATACAGAGAGAAGGGTGGAGTCAGGGCAGACAGCATCCAGCCACCCAAGGAACAAGATGCCAACAGACCGGTGATGCTGCGGTCACATGGCAAAATACAGATCAATAAAAATGGGTTAATTTAAGATGTAAGAGCTAGCTAGCAATAAGCCTGAGCCAAAGGACACACAGTTTATAATTAATATGAAGCCTCTGAGTAATTACTTTATAAATGGCTATGGGACTGCAGGAATAGGCAGGACAGAGAATGGCTTCAGGCTATACTAGTAAACTTCTTTGCTTTGTCTAGTTTAGTTATTAGACTTACATTTCCATCTTTATTTTAGCTTTAGTCTTCTTCAATGTTTCTATCTCCACATCCACATTGAATTCCATTCTCAATTCTTTGATTGTCTTTTTCATTTCTATCAGCTTCTGTTTGTGTTTTCAATACTCAGATGATTATTCTCCTTAAGTTATATATTCTTAATTTAATTGAACTGCTTCTCTGTGTCTTCTTTAAGCTCCTTGAATTCATTGATGTAGCTTGTGATTATTCTTTTAAATTCTGTGTCATGATGTTCATATAGGAAATTCCCATTGGTAAACATTTTTACAGATCTGATATGTTTTGAAGAAAAGAAACTGCCATGATCTTTCACATTTTGATACTTTTGCAATGATATAGGAAAATGTGAATTTCTTTAGTTATTTCTAAGTTTTATATGGAACAGTTTGAGGAATAATGGAGGATATGTGGGAAGGTTTAGGGAAATTATTTGGGTGGAATGAAGTCAGGTGAACAGAGGGATTTGACCTGGTGTTCAGACTTTGCTTCATTGTCCAAGCTTGGGGTATGAACGTAGATATACATGGGTATAGGTCAGAAATGATGTAGGAAGTTCTTTTGGTTTGGGGGATAGCTAGTTAGAGAGTGTTCTGTGCAAACTCTACAGATGTTTTGTGTTGCAGGCAGAGGACACCAAACTAAGCTTGGACACCAGATAGGTAGGACTCAGGCATGATGTTGAGGTTTGTGGAGAAGGAGTGAAGAGGAAGGACATGGAGACTCACCAGGCTATACAAAGAGATGTCTAGTGTGTGGAGTGGTTAGATGAAATGCAGAAAGTGAGCTGTGGGAGTTGCACATAATGTGGGTCTTATAGGAAGCCTAGAGGCCAGATGCTGTTCTGGTTTGATCAGTCAGACTAGACAGGGTCATTGGTTGTGGGACAGAGAATATATCAGGATATATCAGATAAAGTCTCAGTGGGGATTTGAGGGAAATTTGCAAGGGTTGGTCCTGGAGGAGAATGAAGGAAATCTTAATTTTTATTATTATTATTATTAGTAGTAGTAGTAGTAGTAGTATTTATTTTATAATACTATTTGGTTCTACATAATAGCCACAGATTCCCCTGTTCTCCCCCTTCCTGCCCCCCTCCCCTTCCCCCCAGCACACCTCCCATTCCCACCTCCTCCAAATCAAGGTCTCCCTCGAGGACTGGGATCGACCTGATAGACTCAGTCCAGGCAGGTCCAGTCCCCTCCTCCCAGATTAGATCAAGCATCCCTGTATAAGTCCCAGGTTTCAAATAGCTAACTCATACAATGAGCCCAGGACCTGGTACTACTGCCTAGATGCCTCCCCAACAGATCAAGCCAATCAACTGTCTCACCTATTCAGAGGGCCTGATCCAGTTGGGGGCCCCTCAGACTTTGGTTCATAGTTCATGTGTTTCCATTTGTTTGGCTATTTGTCCCTGTGCTTTATCCAACCTTGGTTTCAACAATTCTCGCTCATATAAACCCTCCTCTTTATCGCTAATTAGGTTCCCAGCGCTCCACCCGACCTGGGGCCTAGCCATGGATGTCTGCAACCAGATTCCTCAGTCCTTGGATGGGGTTTATGGCACAGCTATTTAAATACCTAAGAAGAAAAGTACATACTCAATTACATATGTTGTGATAAGAAGAATGCATCTCTCCTTTACAATGCTTAAAATGAGAGAATAAACTGTCATAGGGCCATCTCTTAATGTTTGAGAAAATCTAATATCAGAACAATTGTACAAGTTACTAAAGTTGCTTAAGTAAAAAATTAGTGAAGCTTTTAATTTTTGTGTGTACAGTCTTGTTGTGCAGCACCTGTGATTAATAAATAGAGGCTCTTCCCTCTAAACATCTATTGCCCAGTGTCTTCATAAGTGCTATTAGATAGAATACAAACACGGTCTTCTGCTATCTCCATCAAGGTCAGGCTGAAGAATCAATGTAAGTTCATACGTCTCCAGAGACACTCAAAGTGTACTCTTCCCCATGAGATACATATACTGCTTATGCTCTCTGCCTTCTTATTGGCAATGGTAAGAGACCAGTTTCCACTTCCCAGCAGGCTGTACCTGTGGAGAAGGAGAACAGCAAAGCGCTTTCCTGGATAAGGATGTTAGGTCTATGTTATACATACGAGATATTTCACATTCCACCTCTGTACTTCTAGGGGTCTGTTCCCAGCACAACAGTAAGTAGTAACAAATATGTATATATAAGTAGTTAGATCTGTAAATGGTATAAAATACTCAGTCACTTTTATCTCATAAGTTTCACAAAAAGGCAACTTGATGTGTAGAAAGGGGCACCAGCTGAGTCATAGCCAAAATAATACAAATAATTTTTCACTCTTGGACACTGCCCTTGGCACTACTATGCTGCTGTAGGGTAGCCAGACTTCCTTGTTCTCTAAGGACTTTTAGGTTCTGGGGTAAAAGTTTCACTCCAGAGGGAGATCATGTTCTAATTTTCTGAAATTTATGATGTTCTATGGCATTAGAAGTCCATATATTATAGCTCCTTTTTAATTTCAGAAAGCTGTAGGATTTTCAACGTGCATTTGACATGTCAATTGCTAGGTCCCTTTTCTTGGGAGCCACAACTGTTAGACATTAGTACTGTGTGCTGAACATTCTGAAGAAAGCAGGAAAAGATGAGAAAGAGCAAGGAAGGTACTGGGTATGATTTACATGCCTTGTTTGGGAGGCATCTAGGCAGTGGAACCAGGTCCTGGGCTCATTGCGTGACTTAGCTGTTTGAAACATGGGACTTATGCAGAGATGTTTGGCTCAATCTGGGAGGAGGGGACTGGACCTGCCTGGACTGAGTCTATCAGGTCGATCCCAGTCCTTGGGAGAGACCTTGATCTGGAGGAGGTGGGCATGGGGGGTGTGCTGGGGGGAAGGGGAGGGGGACAGAAAGGGAGAGAGCAAGGGAATCTGTGGCTATTATGTAGAACTGAATAGTATTGTAAAATAAATAAAAATATGAAAAAAAGAAAACAGGCAAAGGAAAAAATGTTAGTATCTTTTATAACTTGTAGGAATTTATACATTCCTTCTAATGTAAGTGCAGATATAACCCGTGAAGAAGGATAAATTTCACCATGGCCATCTAATAGAATAACATTACATACATTGTCTGTTGCCTTGAATATAAGTGATTATTAATGTAGAGGAATCTGTATCCCCAAGATTCTGAAGTTGAAAGTAACTCTCAGGTTAAGATGAGGCTGCATACTCAGGTGTAACTTGATCCACCATGAAAATGGTGCAGTATACACCATGAAATACATGTTGTTTGAGGACATAGATTCTACAAAGAGAAAAAAATGTAACTCTTCATTCCTTTGTAATCTATTGCTCCTCAAACACACATAAAACAGATTTGTGTGATATCAATAGAAAATATTAGCCTCTGTGAAAAATAATGCCCATTATATGTAAAGAGATTAATTAAATTTGCTTTTACTATACTCTTAGATTTCTATGGGTTTCTGTATATCTAAATCTCACAGAGAATATGCCTCATCTAGCAAGCCATTATCATCTGGTCCATGGTTCAAAGACAAGAATCCAAGGGAAGAAGACCTTGGCCAACTAGACATAAAACAGAGTATCCATGGAGCAGCCCCTAAAATCACTGCATAGCTAGAGCTAGTGAGTTAAGCTTGGTGCAATTTTCAGAGATGGGAAATACATTAGATAAGTTTTGCTACTAAAATATAGCAAAGTTATTTATATGTTCCTGCATTGCTCTTGCTGCCAAGTAACTTTTAGTATATTATAGACAAGTATGTTTGTAAGATGTAGCAAATAGCAGATCAGTTATTTGATATATAAATATTATCATATACCAGGAATCTGTAAGAAACCCTAGCTTTATAAATTAAAAACTCTATTGACAGTAAGGAAGTGACAGTCTCAATTTGTACTAGTCCCAGATAAATGACTTAATTCAGCTGATTTCTATCCAGTGTAGGCCCCTTCATCCTAGATGATTCTCACAATTTAGTTAGAGACCTTGGTGATATGTAAAATTTCATGGTAGGTGTACGTAGAATAATTTTTCACTTCCTCCTCTCATTCTAGGAGCCTATCATAATTCCTATATAACAGAGATGCAGAATACTTCAGAGATGACTCAATTTATTCTTTTGGGGTTAACAAATGCCCCAGAATTGCAAGTCCCTTTATTTATCATCTTTACTGTTATTTATTTGACCACACTGCTCTGGAACCTTGGGATGATTATGCTGATTCTCCTGGACTCCCGACTTCACACTCCAATGTACATTTTTCTCAGTAACCTCTCACTGGTAGACTGTGTTTATGCCTCAGCTGTCACTCCCAAGGTCATAGAAGGATTTCTCACAGAACACAAGATCATGTACAATGAATGTGTTGCCCAAATGTTCTTCTTCATAGCCTTTGCAATTATTGAAGCTTTCCTGCTTGCCTCAATGGCTTTTGACCGTTATGTAGCAGTATGTAAACCCTTGCATTACTCTACCACCATGACAACTACAAAATGTGCCCTGCTTGTTTCTGGTTGTTACATCAGTGGACTCTTACAATCTTCTATCCATGTTTTTTTCACTTTCCACCTCTCCTTCTGTCATTCCAATGTGATCAACCACTTTTTCTGTGATATTCCGCCATTGCTTGCTATTTCTTGTTCTAATATATATTATAATGAAATTATACTGTTCATGTTGGCAGGGTTCAATGTTACTTCAACTATATTGGTTATTTTGAGCTCCTACCTACTTATTTTTGTTGTAATACTGAGGATGCGTTCTGCTGAGGGCCGGAAGAAGGCCATTTCCACCTGTGCATCCCACCTCACCACTGTTTCCATTTTCTATGGTACAACAACATTCATGTACTTACAACCCAGTACTAGTCACTCCATGGACACTGACAAGGTAGCCTCTGTGTTCTACACAATGATAATTCCCATGCTAAACCCTCTTGTATACAGCCTGAGGAACAAAGAGGTCAAGAATGCCTTCAAGAAGATTGCTGTAAAAGCACTGTCTTCACTAGAGTTAATCAACTAAATATAAATTTCAAAAAGATATTTTAAAATACACATTTAAAAAAGAAAAGGAAGTGATCACATCAAGATTTCATGGGTAAGGTAAGTAGAATTTTTAATAAAAGGAAAAATATTTTCAGATCATTTTGTGTCCTTTTAGACAAAGAAAGAATGTATGAGGGAGATGTAAAGTTACCTTATCCAGATACATTAGTAGGACATTTTTATTTATTTTTGCTGCCTAACTTAGATGTGACACTGAGGGCCTAATAATCTGAGTTTCTCTCAATAATTTTTTTATTTTCTCATGTCTCATAAGCCACCTCAGAACAAATACAAACTAACCTAGCCATCTCCACCAAAGTGAGGTGGAAGAACCAATATGTGATCATAAGCACACAGAGACGTCTGACCTTGTGACACTGCTATTCCAGAGATAAGGAGAAAGCTTGATGTCCCTGCCTTGATATTTGATAGAGTTAGGCCACATTCTGTCCCACAACCTAGCTTTACTACATGTAGTAAAGGAGATAATTTCCTGGTTCTGCACATTGAACTGATGTTCTTGACATGAACTGACCCACATCACTCATTTGTGTCACTGTTTATATATTCCTAGAACACTAAGTATCACAACATTGTACCACCATGGTCAGTCAGAACTGTAAAAGTGTATGGAACACCTGATAATTTTATTTTACAGATGAAGCAAAAATGTAAAAAGAAAGTCAAGAAAGGGAAAATAGCTGTAATACAGACGATGCTACTAGCCATCTTATCATCTTTGCTCTTCTATTTTATCTGCTCTATAGCACCGCTCAACAGCTTCCACATTACATTCACATGAACAACAGATTCTGGAGTAAATGTTGTTATAAAGATGTGGAATTCCAAATTATATGTGATTAAAAATGTTTATAAGAGTCCACGTACAAAAATTATTGATCCCATTTGGACTTCAGAGGACACAGCTCTTTCTACATCCATTTGACAAGTGAACAGTTTGGGTATTTTATTCAGGATTACTTTACACTAAAACCATAATTTCAATATTAGTCAGTATCCATGAAGAGATCAGATGTTATATGGACAGTAATGGCTCTAATGGTTTTAATTTGAATATTAGCACATTTTCTATATTTTTCAAAAGGCATTCTAAATTATAGACATATCAGAACAAGAATAATCTATCCTTAGCTATTGGTTAAGATAAGGTATGAACCATATCTCACTTTGAATGTAAAGGGAGAAAAGTTCAGAGAAATGAGTAATCCTCAAGATTCTCAATTCAAGATTCTATATGCAGAAGTTTTCTCAGGGAGAAATGTTCTGTCCTTAATGCAACCAGAGCAAAATTATGGGGGATCACCACAGCCAACATATAGGAAAGTACACATAGATATACTTTGCAATACAGCCTGTGGGGGTTACAAGATATGGAAAGTATAAAGTACTATCTATTCTCTCTTACCCTATTCTCACATACTCCCATGTGTAGAATAGTAGTCTATGTGAAAAAATGAAGATATTGACATGAAGTAAAAACATATGAATCTTACAGTAACTAAAAATTCCTTGTTCATTTTTTGAGTTACTGAAAATTATAAAGGCACCAGTAAAAGTATGTTCAAGGGATTGTACATTTCAACTCACCTATGTTTAAATGAAAGTGTCTAGTTAAAATCTCTCTAAAAAAAGCATGTCACTAGGGAAGAGATCAAATCATTACCTATCTACTGATATTTAAAAAATGTAAGCTGGGATGTAGCTCAGTGGTACAGCATTGCTAACTATGAGCAAATTATTAATTTGACCTCTGACAACAGCAATAGAAAAAGGGAAATAAAAGACAATAATTAGTGACAAGAGTTTATTACACATGAGATGCACTGATAACTTTTTCTTGCATTGTATACTGATGTATGACTACTTGTTCCCACACTGCACCTCCACTGTTTAAGACTCCAGTGGTCATTTTAAGCAAGAGTACCTACAGTTTATTTCAGGTAGTACAAAATAGTCTTTGCTGGATAACTGTAATAAACAATATGGTATAACAAGCACACTGAAATGAGCCTCCGAGTCATAACTTGTACTGTCTTTTCCAGTTGTTGTTACCAAAGAAATTCTAATGTATCATCATCAGCCTTCTTCTACTCTGAATTCACTTGATGTTACTTTACATTAGACAAAACATTGACACATGAAAAAGAATTTTACATGTTTCAAGTGGCATAGTAATATTAATCTACCACAACAATTAAATTCCTCATCTACTCCTAGGTCTTAATTTTCAAATGATTATAGAAAATATTTCAGAGGCAAGTGAATGTATTCTTGTGGGGCTAACTGATGCCACAGATCTACAGATCCCTTTAGTTATCATTTTCACTCTCATTTATTTGATCACACTGATTGGGAACCATGACATGATCACTTTGATTCTACTGGAATTCCAACTCTACACTTCCATGTACTTGTTCCTCAGCAACCTCTCCATGTTATTGTATGTTTATGTCTGAGCAGTCACTCCCAAAGTAATGGAATGACTTCTCATAGAAAATACGATCATATGCTTCAATTAATGTTGTGCCCTCATCTTCTTTGCAGTCTTTGCTGCCTCCAAATGCTTCGTCTTAACCTCAATGGTCTATGACCATCTTGCAGCAGTGTGTAAACCCTAGCATTATACTATCACTATGGTATGTACCACAACATTTATCCTAATGGCATCTGTCACCTACATTTGTGGACTCCTTCAATCCTCCACCTATGTTACCTTCACTTTTCACCTCTCCTTTTGTCATTCCAGTGGGATTAATCACTTTTTCTGTGACATATCGCTTTGTTGGCACTTTCTTGTTCTCATATTTCCAAACCAGAGATCATTCACTTTACATTAGCATCATTCGATGACTTTGTTGTTATTCTTTTGTTTGTCTTAAACTCTTCCCTACTTAGTTTTGTTGCAGTCCTGTGAATTAATTCAGATGAGAGTCAGAAGAAGGCCTTCTTCAACTAAGCATACCACTTCACCACTGTTTCCATCTCCTTTGAGACTGTCATCTTCATTTACATACAGCCCACCACTGTATGTGCACTGTATGAACACTGTTAATATCACTTCTGTGTTCTACACTATGGTCAGACCCATGCTTAAACATCTTGTTCATAGACTTAGAAATAAAGGGTTTAAGGGTGGTTTGAAAAGGGTTTTTGGAAAAGCAAAGTCTTCATGGTCTTAGACAGGTGATTAATAATTGTGTGTAAACCACATGAAACTTCTATTAAAAATTCTACTGTCCAAGAATATTTTCATTATAGTTAAATTTTGTGTTTAATTTCTCTGATTTGATATTCCCTTCCTAAGAAATCTTTTCATGTTTCTGGGAGATGAATAGGATAGAGGAAACTTTGGGTGCCTTTCCTTGAAATGAGAAGCCCTTTCAATTTTGAGATCAGGGTCCTAGTTATAAGTATTATAGGATTCCACACTGAAATTTACAGGATAATCTCACATATATGTGGTGCCATAGTTATTTTTTATTGCGTAGAATTCAAAATAATCCCACAATTCTTTCATACACTAAAATTAACCATTCTCTGGCACTGATGCTCATGACAATTACCTTGAATGATTGCCCAAACACCTAATCACATTCATGACTATCTTACTTTCTATATTCATGACAACATACAGAAATTGATATCATGGTCACTCATTATCCACACTTCCTTAATTCTTCAAATCAAAATGTTGAGACACAATCTGATAATAAAGAGTATGTAAATGAGTAATAAAACATCTATTTGTTCCTTGAATCTTAGAAATTTTAAGTATAGTTCAGGAAATAGGAATTTACCAAAAATGACATCCATTATGTTCTTTACTACTTCTTAGACTGCCTGTACAATGGATTTCCTCAGGGCAAGGCACACACAGAAACAGACTTTTACTTGGCAAGGACCAGCAGTCCACAAGACAGCATAGGAATTTACAAAATTGATGCAGCTAAGAGGCTCTTTTCTCTCTCATTGTACTGGCGATTCTTTGAGTGGTTTTTAGTTTTACTTTGTCAGTCACACATACAATATCTGTGATTTTCCCTAGAAATTTTTATTTTTCTTGAATATATTCCCTTAAGTTTCAGCTGGGAGATAATGCTTCTCAAATCTCCTATCTGGAATTATTAATTACAACTCCTCATCCTGGGAACGTTTCTGACTCAATAGGGACAGTAAGCTACATATGAGAGAGAAAGAAAAAAAAAACAATGTTTCATCGTTAATTGGAACATTAACAATACTTTACAGTTCTGGAAAGAAGAGTAAGGCATGCATACAGAGAACTGGGAACATCAGAAATACACATAGTGCCAACTGTAGAAAGTAAGTTTCCTGGACACAAAGTATATTAAATCAATGGTATGATTTGGTATACTCCATGAGGAAAAGATGCAATGTAAAATATGGGATGGGTAGATCCATATTTATCATACATGTGAGCTTATATTGGTGGATCAAGTATGATATTGTGGGATGTAAAAGATTGCCTCATCAAGGACTGTTTTTACAGAGAGATTGAGACATGGGTCCCTTTTATAAAAAAGGGATCCCCATAACATCATATCTTATAGACATGAAAGAATTGTTTGTGTGTGAATATTGTTGTCCTCAAAGCATTGTAGCCATGTCTATTACTTTTTAACATTGTAACGACAAGTAGCTGCCAGCTGACATAAATGCTGCAAGAGCAGGCTGAGTCTGGCTGGATATTTATTGAAGCCTGCAAATTGCAGATTATGGTTATGGAAGGTGTGGAAAGTGTATTTGAGGAAGCATAAGGGGAACATTGTGGACTTTTATAATGATTATGATGTATTTCTTAAAATATAATATATTTCCTAAAAGTCAAAAATAGAAGGCAATAGTAAAGCTATTCGTGTAAGTCCAGTAGAGAAAAACTCTGTTAAAGTATAAATAAACATGACTTGAGCTATTCAGAGCCACAGGAGTACAATCCACATGGTGGTCAGAATTTTTCCTTGCACTAATAACCCTTCCCTGTCTTAGGACCTGAACCCATGCTGAGGCTGGACCCCTTGCAAATATGACTAATATATTTATAAGTAAGTATATAGGCATGATTTCTGTAAATATAGAAAATAAGTTGAAAATTGATCTCCAATTCCCCCAAAACCACCAACTTTGAATTTGACTTGTAATTGTCTCTGAAATCAAGATCAAAAGTGAGGAGAGATTCTGTCAAGAACCTTCAGATGACTGAAATAGTATTGTGGATGGCTAAAATTAACTGAATAAAGCTCAACCAAAGCCATATACAAGGTGGAATTTTCAAAGTTAAGATGCTCTCTGTTATTGAAATATTTCCTTTTGAATTCTGGCTCCATTTGCTATATTAGCACTCATACCCTCTACCAGGGTTGTTTTGTTAATCAAAATTACCAAATGTTTATTTAATAAAATAAATTAAAATTATTAAGTAATTAAGTAAATAAAGAAAAACTATATGAGTGGATCACCATATGAAAAGATAAATAATTGAGTGAATTTGTTTGAGGAAGTATGTTTGAATGATTAACCACCAAACTGTATCTTTAATGAATGATCAGAGGAAGCCAAGGCTGCATGTTTTATGGGCCTGTAGAAGGAATTTCTCAAAGTTTACTCAATGGTATGCACTCTCTCCTCTTTCTACATTAAAATATAAAAAGTATTCTCATTCACTAGTCACATCCATAGTTCATTTTCAAATGCATAGACTGCCTGATACTCTGCAGCCATCTTTTCTGTCATGAAGTTTAAGATCCTACCAAGATTCTGAAGAGCAAGATGCCTCAACCTATGGAAAATCACTTACCAAAAAACAGAGAAGAAAATGTCCACTGGTCACTCTTCACTTCCTGATGAACTCTAAGGTAACTAGGGAGAAAATGAACTGGTGTTCATCTCTTTCACTCATCTCAGTTAGGCACAGTCTGGAAAATAACAAGAAGAACATTTATTCAGCAAAAGACTTCACATACAAAATAATTCATACTTAACACATAAGGACTCCCCCACTATCACTTGGAATGTGCATTAGAAAAATAAATATCTGGAAAGAAATCACTTGTGGACTTAAAACACAAGAAAAATGTTCTGTTAATTTTAGGTTCTGAAGACAAATTTCTCTGATATGCGCAAATGCAAATGCTAAGAACAGAGTTTTAAATTTGACTGAGTACAGGTTCAAATTACACAAATTGCTCTGAGAGTTTCTACTGTGTATCCACAATATACTTATAGCTATCCATTACATAAACTTGAAATACCATTTAATGAGATGTATTTTAGGCATGTATTAGTCAGTATTCTCTAGAGTAACAACATCTATAGGACCCAAACCCCTATACATAAAGAAAGGAGACTTATTATTTTGACTTACAGGCTGAAGTCTAGGTAATCCAAACAATGGCTGACTGGGAATGGAAAGTGTAAGTATTACAGTAACTCAGTCCATGAGTCTTCATTTATCAACTGGGCTCCAGTATATGCTAAAAATACAAATGAAAGTAAAAATACAAACTAATAGCATTGAAATTGATGGTTGAGTTGACATAGCAGCAGATTAAACAATAATTTCAGAAAAATCTTGGCATACAGATTGGCCACTTCAGGAGCTGAGTATTCAGTTTGAAGGAATTAGACTTTTATCTCAGGTAAAACAAATGCAAGATGGCGAAAGTACATAGGCCCAGAAAAACTAATAGGAAAATTAAAGCCATATGCAGATAATATACCCATGACTTTATGGAGATGTGATTTGTTGTACAATGGAAAACACAGGTTAACATTCCTCCAATCTCAGAAACAAACCATGAAATAAATACTGCATTTGAGAAAAGCATTAAAAGACACTTTGCTCAGGCTTAGTGCAGGGAAGAGGGGATTGGACAGGCCCCAACTGAATGTACAAGGCTCTCCTGACACCCCAGGGCAGACATTGCTTTGGAGAAGGTGGGAATGAAGGGTGGGTTGAGGGGGGAGACTGGGAGTGGGAGGAGAGAGGACATGGGAAACCATGGTTGATATGTAAAATGAATAGAAAATCTCTTAATTAAAAAACGGTATTTTCAAGAACTGTAACAGAAAATTCAGGTTGTTCATAAGCAGGACACAACAGTGGTTAGTTGCTCAAAGGTACCAACTTCCTTTCCTTTAAAATGGTTAACTGACAAACCTGAGTAGGGTGAAAATGACTTTTGACATGAGAAAAATTACAGGCACTAGGATAGCCATTATAGGAACAGCTAAATCCTGAACATACTGAATTGTTGACCACTCCTTGGGATTCTCTTATATTTGTCATTAAAATGAAATCCAGAGTGTAGAGAATGTTAACAGATTTAAGAGCACCAAATAAGGTACATCAGTCAATCGTCTCTTTACAGCCTGGAATTCCCTAGCCTTTTGTATTACGTAAGGGATGATCTATTATAGTGATTGAATTAGAAGACTGCTTTTTTGATTATACCTTTACAGGAATAGAATAAAGAAAAATCTTCCTTCACATTGCCCATTTATAATAATACTCATCCTGTTTAAAGGATTGAGTGGAAAATTCTTCCACAAGGATTATTAAACTGTCCCACCTTGTGTCAATATTTTATGCAACAGCCATTATAAATTATTTTAAACAGTTTCTTCAATCTAAAATTTATTATTACATAGATGATAACTTACTGGCTGATTCAGAACCAGACACCTTAGAAAAAATATTTGAAGAGGTAAAGACAATTTTGCCTTGCTAGGGATTATAAATTGCTCCTGAAAAAATACAAAGAGGGGATTCTATCAATTTTCTAGTATATATGTACCACATTTTATTTATCTATTCTTCAGTTGAATGGCATCTAGGTTGTTTCCAGGTTCTTGGTATTACAAAGAATGCTGATATGAGCATAGCTGAGCAAGTGCCCTTGTGGTATGATTTAGCATTCCTTGGGTATGTGCCCAAGAGTGGTATAGCTGAGTCTTGGTGGAGAATGATTCCCAATTTTCTAAGAAATTTGCCATATTGATTTCCAAAGTGGTTGTACAAGCTTGCATTCCCACAAGCAGTGGAGGAGAGTTTCCCTAGTTCCACATCCTCTCCAGCATAAGCTGTCTTCAGTGTTTTATATCTTAGCCATTCTGACAGGTGTAAGGTGGTATCTCAGAGTCATTTTGATTTGGATTTCCCTGATGATTAGAGATGTTGAGTAATTCCTTAAATGTCTTTCAGCCATTTGGGTTTCCTCTGTTGAGAATTCTCTGTTTAGTTCTATAGCCCATTTCTTAATTGGACTTTTGGGCATTTTGATGTCTAATTTCTTGAGTTCTTTGTATATTCTGGATATCAGTCCTCTGTCAGATGTGGGTTTGGTGAAGACCTTTTTCCATTCTGTAGGCTGTTTCTTTGCCTTGTTTACCATATCCTTTGGTCTACAAAAGGTTCTCAGTTTCTAGAAGTCCCAATGGTTGAAAATGTCGTGACCAGTTTGTAGTCCAAAGTTGATTTTTTCATGGTGTTAATCAGCTTAATGTCTTTATCATAGTCCATGTGGAATCATCTTTGTGGGGTCCTGTCATCCTTTTGAAGAATTCAAAGTTGCTGTTAGGTGTGGTCATGGTTCCCTGCACACTTTTTTTTTGTGCCTCCTCTGTGGTTTGGAGCAATCACAGTCTAATAAATGTTCGTCTCTCAGAACCATGAACATTCTTCCCTAGAACAGCAAATCTTCACCTCAATTTCTCCCCACCATTTGTCTTTCCAAACTTTTCCAAACTGACCTTTGCCAATGCTTTCTTGTAACACGATGATCCTGGCAATTCTTCTCTGAACCAGCAGCAGTAAATCCTTCGTCCCAGGTAGCAGCATCACTGCAGTCACCAACATGATGAGAAGGAGCTGGAAATGTGGAGCAGTAGCCACTGCTTCCATGGTGCCACCACTGTTTGTGGCTCAGTCCGGGCCGAAGCTTCTCCCAAACTTCCTAGGATGGCCTCAAACTCGGGATCCTCCTACCAGCTGTTAGATGCCTGATATAGCATGAATCTTAGCAGGTCTTATTAATAAAATCAAACCTGGACCAGGTATTGGGGTGAACTGGAAGATCAGAGAACCAGAACAAGCCACAGCTAACCTCATCTCGCCAGATCCTCAGCTGGTCTTCTTTCCTCAGACTGGAAGCTTCTGTGTCCTTATCCCAATGGCTCTCAGCTGAACTGCTGCTACAAGCCTAAAAGCTTAACAAGCCAATTGCTTAACCAGGCCAAATGCTTCTAGTTTCTGGTCCTCACACCTTATATACCTTTCTGTTTTCTACCACCAATCCCTGGGATTAAAGGCTTGCTTTTAGGGATTAAAGGCTTGATGAGTCACCATGCCCCTCTGTATCCTTAAACACATGGATTTCTGCCTCTGGAATGCTAGAATTAAGGGTGTGGGCTACCACTGCCTAACCTTTATGTTTAATATTGTGGCTGATCTGTCTCTGACCCAAGATAAGTTTATTAGCATGCCAATATTTGGGGGAACACAATACTACAATTTTAAATGATATGGATTTCAAATATTGATATAAATTTAAGATTATTTTTGTTTTATGGTAGTGTATTTTTTACCTACTATTCTTTATGGTTATTTTTTATATTGATGCAGATTTAAGTTTATTTTTGCTATAAAATACTTATATATGCTTCTACTCTTGTTTGAGGTGTTATAACTATGCAGCTCATTAAAATGATGATGTAAAATTTCTACTCCTTGAAAAATGTTATTACAAACTGTTTAGGATAATTAACAAATTCAGGTTAGTACTAAGCCATCTATAACAATCAAACTTGTAGCCATGATATGTTTTAAAGGTTAAACAGAGATATTTTTGATAGATAGGTGGTCTTCAGACACTACAAAGATCAACATAATATGGTATTTAAGATGTTTTAATAAAATAAACCATTTCATGACAGTGAGATAAGTCTGTTCTTGGAAACATGATCTACTTAAAACAAAAATGAATAATAGGTACCATATGGAGAGTGCTTTTAATGTGGCAAATTTAGCCACTAAGAAATATACGGCCATTGCCTTATCTGCTGACTATATGGTGTCCAAATTGGACAAGCAGGATACAAAAGAAGGTGATTGATGAGCTTTGCCAAAACAGATTAGGAAACTCCTTTAAAATTCCTGCTTCATAGAAAAGTTTGGCAGAGAGTCTATGCCTATAGGCTGAAGATAGTTACCCCAATGATGTAGAGGAAACTTGGGTGGCTGCCCAGAAAGCCAGTTGTCTCTGTCATTTCTATAGTTTTAGAAGTTGTTTGCTCTGCACTTCCAGTTTAATCAGGTAATATTTTATCCTTCTTGGGTTTCTGATGGGGGTTGAAGACTAGATAGTTATACCATTTTCTTTGCTACCAAATTCAGAAAAGAAACTTGCAAAATAGATGTAAAGTTTATAAAGTTTGAGAGATATAAAAGCAAAAGTTGATTAAGAAAATTATTTAAGGTCTAAAACTATATTTTTATGTTGTTAATACTAGTTATTATAGTAAGTGGTTCCAATATAAAACCTTGAACTCACTAAGATAGCATAAATAACAGAATATTTTCTCCAAATTTGCCAAATAGAAATGGACTACACATTAAAAAAATTTCTGACCTGATAATTGTTTCTATTGTATATAAGCACTGTGTTGGAGTTAAAACCTTTCTTTTTTATTTAGGCCATACCGGATGATTGTTCATAATATATATATTTTACTAAGCTAGAGTTAAAAATCTTTCCTTTCACTTAGATTAAAAGGGGGAAATGTTGAGAGTATTCAATTGCACTGTGTCGCTCCTTGACTGTGTTAATAAAGTTAATTTTGAATTAGTGGTGGAGTCAGCAACTAGCATATTGGAATTGCCAAAGAGAAGCCAGGAAATTCTAGGGAAGACAGGAGAAGGGAGGTACTTGGAATTCTCATGCTCTCTTCAGTCTGGGATGTATAGAAAGAAGAAGTGCTGGCTGGGTCTTCAGTAAAAAAGGGAAGATCAGCTAGTTACTCCTCCTCTGCTTCTTTGATATAAAAGATTTTCATCATGGTATCTGACTTTCAAGTTTTTTATTGGTAATAGAATGATTTATCAAAATACAATATATATTAGTTCTCTATTGGATGTATAGTTAGTAAAAATTATTTCCTATTCTCTTGCCTATCACTCTATCTAATTAAGGTGTCCTTTGCCATGCAGACACTTTTTAGTTTCAAGAGGTCCCATTTATCAATTGTTAACCTTATTGCTTATACTGATGGTGCACTGTTCAGAAAACCTTCTCATGTGCCATTGAATTCATTGTTATTTCTCACTTTCTTATCTATCAGATTTAGAGTATCTGGTCTCATGTTGAAGTCTCTGATTTTTTGGAGTTGATTTTTGTGCAGGTTGGTAGCTGTGGATCCATTTGAATTTTTTACATACAACTATCCAGTTTGACCAGCATGATTTGTTGAAGATGCTGTGTTTTTTTGCAGTGTGTATTTCTGTCTTCTTTATTAAAAGTCCGTTTCTTGACATGCCTTGGAGTTTAGAATAGGCAAATTGAGGTGAAAAGATTGATTGTACATTTGGGTAACATTACTCTACATTTCTGTGGTTCTGGGCTGAATATAAAGGAAAAAGAAAACTGAACCATAATATTCATCTCTACCTGCTGCCTAACTCTGGCTGTAGAGTTACTAGTAGCTTCTCCCAAGCAACTATCACCAAGATAGTATATATTTCCTCAAAATATGGCCTGAAATAAAACTTCCTTCCTTAAGTTGTCCTTAAAACATTTTTGAGATAATAATTATATAATCATCCCTTCCCTTTCCTTTTCCAAACTGTGGCATATAGCCCTCCTTATTCTCTTTCAAATATATGGCCTCTCCACTAGTTGTTATTATATATTTATATATATGTCCTCACACTCACATACAAATATATATATGATATCTATCTATCTGTCTATATATCTATATCTATATCTATATATCTATATATAAACATATTATTTTATTTCAGTATCAAGACAAGTAACTAATATCCAATACATAAAATTTTTGTATGTCTATTACAAAACTTTATCTTTTTTCCAATTGTATCTTTTTCTCAAATTTTCGTAGCCATTTCTCACTAGGTAGGAGAGTACTCCCAGGGACAAAGCTGTGATGATCTTATATTTTCTGATTTTCATAGTGGTTAAGATTAAAAAAAAACATATTTCATTTCCAGATGTTCTCTGGTTATCATGTCTCAAGGCTTGGAAAGTAATACAATTGTTTTTATGTTCAAACTAAAGAAGCCACAATTGCAAAAAAACTCTGTAGTGGATTAAAAAGTCAGAAGATCTGGTGAGACACATGGAAAATCTTAAGGAGAGAATTAGGTTATATTTAATAAAAACCTTTCTCACATTAAGGACAGAGAGTATTACAAAGCATGAAATTAGGTATAATCTCTGTATAATGCAAATATGAATGGCTTAAAAAAGAAAAATGAATGGATAACTGACTTTGCTGAGATTGACATAATGTGAATTATAGTTACTATCAGCTTGTTAAATTTTATTTTATCCCTAAAAAGTTAATTTGATAACTGTGGCAAATATAAGAAATTAACTGATAAAATACAAGCTTCATAAGACTTACTATTAATAAGATACAAGTCCTAGAATGAACCACCAATGAAAACAAGAAATACACTCAGACACAGACCGAGGAACTTAGACAAGAACCTACTGCATCACTGCAAGGTGAAACTGAAGACTAGTGGCCCAAGTTTATTATCAAACCAATCACAGGTTATACAAGAATGAAAAGCAGATGATAATTAGCCCTGAAGTTATGCAAAGTGAAATGAAATCCTGTAGAATTTTTAGACTTGAGGAGCTTTAAGGAAGTGGTCATTTCATGTGATATGCATTTACCCTATGTGAAGCAGAAATTAAATTTCATGAACAACTAAGAACAGAATTATCCTCCAAGACTGAAAAATTTTTAGCAGCAGCAATATTGGAATCTGACCCTCAGTTACAATGGCAAGTTGGTGGAAATAGGAAACTAAGGCCATAGAACCACAAAATAGGGCTGGAGGTATTGATATTTCCCAAGACCAGTTTCTGAGTCTCAATTCAGCCCATATGCTGAATTTTGAAAACAGGGTAAACTTGGTGTTTACAACATGGTTTTAGTCATTTATCAGCTTTGAATGCTTGAGACAAGTTTACAGAATCAGGAAAGAGATTTGAGACTTTTACTAAAATTATACAAGGCTACCAAGAAGCATTTACTAATTTTTTTTATGAAGATTGACTTCAGCTGTAGATAGAATAGTATCAGGTCCAGAAATCAGATGAATGTTTTTTTCATTTTTTGGGTTATTGAGATGGGATTTCTCGGTGTAGTTTTGCACCTTTCCTGGAATTCACTTTGTAGACCAGGCTGTCCTTGAACTCACAGAGATCCACCTAACTCTGCCTCCCGAGTGCTGGCATTAATGGCATGTGCCACCACTGCCCAGGTAGAGCAATATTAATTCAATGTTTGCCTTTTGAAAATGCTAATTGATAATACAAAAGGGAAATTAGGCTTTGATGAAAAGACCAGCATCAATAAATGTATTGACTAGAAATAGAGCTGATATTGGATCTTACTCTTAATGATGCTACTTTGATAAGAGGTTATTTCTAAAAATATTTTAAGAAAAATAAAAATGTCAAATGTTTTAATTGTGATAAACAATACAATTTAAAAGAGATTGTAGGCAAGGGGTGTCTGGAAACAATGTTTTTTCTGGAGATACTCCAAACAGAAGTCTCCAGTCTTCTGGAGTATGCAGAAGTATGGCAAAGGCCAGGATTGGACTAGTGAATGCATATCAACACGGGACAGGCAAGACAACTATTTGCTATCAGGAAATGACTTAAGGGGGCTCTCCCAATATCAATATAATATTTGGTGCAATCATTTGCTGTCAGCATAGGAGAAACTCATCCACAGAGCAAGTAAAAGACTAAATGCCTGTTTTTGCAAACCAGACTGCTCTGGTTGTGACCAAGGACAAAAGTGCTTCAGTAGATAAAACAAAAAAAAATTCAGGAGAAACCAAAAAATGAGTAATTTGATGAACTTCCATGAATGATCAAAGACCAAAGCCAAAAATACAAATAAATGACATTGTAATTGAAGGTACATAGGAGCAGATGTAACAGCAATGTCGCCAAAATTTTGGCATGCAGTTGACCCCTTCAAGTGGTAAATATTCAACTTACAAGGGACTGGAATGTTATCTCAGGTAAAACAAAGTACAAGGTGGGTCAAGGGTACAGGGTCAGAAAGACATATACAAAAATTAAAGCTATATGTAGCTACCATCAATGAATTTATGGAGACATGATTTGTTACAACAATAAAAACATAGATTAACATTACTCCAATTGCAGAAGCAAACCATAAAATAATGAATGCTCCTCAGAAAACTATTGAAATGTATTATCAAAAACAGTCACCAATCATTCAGTTTTCACATAAACAGGGCACAGAAGCGCTTGGTGTTTCAAAGGTGCCAACACACCTGTCTTTAAACTGGTTATCTGGTAAACCTGTATGGGTAGAACAATGGCCTTTGACATTAGAAAAATTACAGGCACTAGAAGAGCTGATGCAGGAGCAGCAGCTAATTCTCAATATATTAAAGAATCAACAAGTCCTTGAAACTCTCTTACATTTGTCAATAAAAAGAACTCTGAAAAATGAAAAATAGTAACAGATCTAAGAGCTATATGTAAGCTGATCCAACCAATGTGCTCTTTACAGCCTGAAATTTCCTTGCCTTCCTCATCTGCTATGGTAATGGATTTAAAGGACTCCTTTTTTTATTATACCTTTACAAGAAAAGGATAGTGTAGCTTTAAGTATTCCTGTGTCCTGGGTGGCTGGCAGTTGGAACTAATCTCTTCCACTCACATCACCCAAGCAAACACACAGAAGCTTATACTAATTATAACTTCTCAGCTATTAGCTCAGGCTTACTACTGGCTAGTTCTTACACTTAAACTCAGCCCATTTCTGTTCATCTATATGTCACAAATTTTTCCGTGGCTATACCTGTGTGCCATTCCATGCTGCTCTCTTTACGGTGGGCTCGTGTCTCCTGACTCAGCCTTCTTCTTCTCAGAATTCTCCTTGTCTGTTTATTCTGCCTATATGTCCTGCATGGCTACTGGGCAGAGCATTTTATTAAACCAGTGTACAAAAGCATTATTCCACAGCAGTATAGAGAATTTTTTTCTTCAGTGTCTATTGAAGTAGGGGGGTCTTGTTACAAGGAATGTTAAACAGCCCTACTTTGTGTCAATATCTTCTACAACCATTAAAAATAATTCACTTATAGTTTCCTCAATGTACAAATTACCATTATATGGAAAATTTCTTACTACCTGATGCAGATACATAGAAAAAATATTTGATGAAGTAAAGAAAATTTTGCCTTGTTAGGGATTGCAAATTGCAAAAACAAAACAAAACAAAAAACAAAGAGGAGATTCTATCTCAGTTTTAGATATATTCAAAGAAAGTTCAACCATAGAAAGTACAAATTAAAAGAAATCAATTATGAGTTGGTAATTATTTTCAAAAATTTGTGGGAGATATTAAATGGCCATGGCCTGCAATTGTATTAACAACTCAAAAGTGAGTAATTTATTTCAAACCTGACAAGATAATAAGAACTTAGTCTAAGAAAATTATCAGTTGGTACTGAGAGAGAATTGTCTTCAGTAGAGAAGATATTACAGGATGCACATGTGTATTACTTGGATTCAGGATTTCATTGTATCCCAGCCATACTATATTCTACTCATTCTTCTCAGGAATTCTTATTCAGAGAAAAGATAATATCTTGGAATGAATATTTTTTACTACAAAAACAGAACAAAAATTTAAAGACCTAAGCAGAAAATGTTTCTGAATTGATTCTGAAAGAAAAATTGAGTCTTCACTGATTAACAGAAATAGATACATCAAAAATTGAGGTACTTTTATTAATGCTAAATCTCACCATTGGCAAAAAATGAACATTGACTAGAGTTTTAACTAATTTCTTGGGAGAGTATTACAATAACTATGCCCAAAGCAAGAAATTTCTGTATATATATAAACTTATTGGAGCCTCTCTCACATAGTACAAAGAACACTAATTTCTGGAGTCCCTACATTCTTTATTGATATAAATGAATCAGGAAAGACTAGTTATGTCATGAAAAATAAGTAAAGTGTCTCTAAAACCTTATGATTAGTTAAAAAGTCAGAATTATATGTGATTTCCATGGTATTATTAGATTTTTCCAAAATGTGTTACTATAGTTACTTACACTCAACATGAACGAGTTGCTTTATACATTGAAACTGCTAAACTTATTACACATGATTCAAAATTAGCTTTGTTATTTATTCAATGACAACATGTAATCAGAAATAGAAACTATCCATTGTATATTACAATTTTCAGAACCCTTAGAGGCCTACCATGCACTTTAGCACATGGTAATGATGAAATTGATCAGCTACTAGGAGAAATGTGCTAGAAGCCTCAAATTTTCATTAAAAACATGTTAATAACAAAGATTTGAAGAAAGATTTTTCTATTACTTGGCAATAAGCCAAGGAAATTTCCCATGTGCTATCTGTATAACCATTGCAAATTAGTAGTCATCTATAATACTTGAATTTATAGTCATGTTAGTCAGGTTTTCTAGATATGCAGAGATTTATTTTAGATTGGTAGGTAATCTTCAAAAACTTCAAAGAAGATGGCATTTAAAATGTTTTAAGAACTTAGGCTTTTCTGGGCAGTGAGATAAATCGGCTCCTGGGAGCACCAATTACTTCAACGACGGTGATGGAGATCAAAGAAACTCATTATGGAATGTGATTTCAATGTGGCAAAGGCTACCCATTTGGCCAAGACACTGCCTGGACTGCTTGACAGTGTGTTATACAAACTTGACACACAAGACTCATAGGAAAGTGACCACTGAACTTTGCCAAAACAAGGCAGGATGGTCCTTCAGGTTCCTGCTTCACAGAAGAAACTGCCAGACATTCTGCAGAACAGAGAAGAAAGTGACTGACGACCTTTGCCAAATAGGTAGGAAAATTCTTCAAATTCCCTGCTTCACTGAAAATTCTTCCAGATACTCTAGGCATATAAGCTGAAGATGGATGCACCAATGTTAGAAAATTACTTTGGGTGACTATCCAGGCAACCAGATGTCTTTTGTCATTTCTAAAGTTTTGGAAGTGCTCACAATGCACTTCCTATTTACTCAGGTAATATTATATCCTTCTGGGGTCTTGGATGGATTTGAAGACTAGATGGTTATAATTATAATTTTCTTTAATTATGATAAAAGATAAATTAGATATGAAACTTTATACTCACAGAGATAGGATAGATAATAGAATACTTTATTCTTTTCAAATACATATAGACTAAATATTGTAACTGTAATTCTTACTTGATAACTGTTTTGTCATATGTAATCTTACTATGTTAAAATGAAAACTTTCCTTTTTCATTAGAAAGAAAGGGGGAAATACTGTGGAACACTCTTTCTGCATGCTGTGTATATGCTGCTATCATTGGTTAATAAATTAAGCTACTTTGGTCGATGGTATGGCAACATAAGTGCTGGGAGGGAAATCCAAGCAGAGATACAGAGAAAAGGAGGGTGGAGACATGTCAGACACCATTCAGGCACCCAAGGACCAAGATGCCAAAAGACCAGTAATGCTGTGGCCACATGGAAAAATACAGATCAATAAAAATGGGTTAATTTAAGATGTAAGAGCTAGCTAGCAATAAGCCTGAGCCATAGGACACACAGTTTGTAATTAATATGAGGCCTCTGAGTAATTACTTTATAAATGGCTATGGGACTGCAGGAATAGGCAGGACAGAGAATGACTTCAGACTACACTAGTAAACTTCTTTGCTTTTTCTAGTTTAGTTATTAGACTTACATTTCCATCTTCATTTTAGCTTTAGTCTTCTTCAATGTTTCTATCTCCACCTCCACATTGAATTCCATTCTCAAATCATTGTCTTTTTTCATTTCTATCAGCTTCTGTTTGTGTTTTCAATACTCAGATGGATTATTCTCCTTATTTACTCTTAATTTAATTGAACTGCTTCTTGGTGTCTTGTTTAAACTCCTTGAATTCACTGATTATTCTTTTAAATTCTCTGTCATGATGTTCATATAGGATATTCCCATTGGTAAAAAATCTCTACATATCTGATATGTTTTGAAGAAATATAGTGGCATGATTTTTCACATTCTGATTTTTTGCAATGGTATTTGAAAATGTTGATTTGTTTAGTTATTTCTAAGTTTTATATGGAGCAGTTTGAGGAATAATGGAGGATGTGAGGGCAGGTTTAAGGAAATGGTTTGGGTGGAATGAAGTCAGATGAACAGAGGGAATTGAGCTGATATTCAGGATTTTCTTGATTGTCCAACCTTGTGGTATGAACTTAGATCTACCTGGGTATAGGTCAGAAATGATGTAGGAAATTCTTTTAGTTTGTGGGATAGCTAGCTAGAGAGTGTCCTGTGCAAAGTCTACAGATGTTTTGTGTTGCAGGCAGAGGAGTCCAAACTAAGTTTGGATACCAGCTTGGTAAGACTCCGGCATGAAGTTGAGCTTTGTGGAGAAGGAGTGAAGAGGAAGGACAGGGAGACTCACCTGGCTAAACAATGAGATGTCTCGTGTGTGGAGTGGTTGGATGAAATGCAGAAAGTGAACTGTGGGAGTTGCAAATATGGTGGGTCCTATAGGAAGCCTGGAGGCCAGCTGCAGTTCTGGTTTGATTGGTCAGTCTAAACAGGGCCATTGGTTGTAGGACAGAGGATATATCAGAAGAGTTTCAGATAAAGTCTCAGTGGTGATTTGAGGGGTATTTGCAAGTGTAGGCCCTGTAGGAGAATGAAGGTAATCTTAAATTTTTAAATACATAAGAAGAAAAATACACACCAAAATTACATATGTCATGATAAGAAGAATGCATCTCTCTTTTACAATGCTTAAAATGAGAGAATAAACTGTCATGGGACCATCTCAATGTTTGAGAAAATCTAATATCAGGAAACTTGTACAATTTCCTAGCATTGCTTAAGTAAAAATTTAGTGACGCTTTCAATTTTTTGTGTTTGCAAACTGGTTGTGGAGCACCTATAATTAATAAAGGAAGGATCTTTCCTCTAAACATCTATTACTCAATGTCTTCATAAGTGCTGTTAGACAGAATACGAACACTGTATCCCACTGTCTCCATCAAGGTCAGGCTGAAGAATCAATGTAAGTTCAAATGTCTCCAGAGACACTCAAAGTGTACAGTTCCCCATGAGATGCATATACTGCTTATGCCCTCTGCCTTCTTATTGGCAAAGGTACGAGACCAGTTTCCACTTTACAGTAGAGCTGAACCCGTAGAGAAGGAGACCAGCAAAGTGCTTTCCTGGATAAGGAAGTTAGGTCTATGTTATACATAGAAGATATTTCACATGCCACCTTCTACTTCTAGGGGTCTGTTCCTAGCACAATAGTAAGTAATAACAAATATATATGTATAGGTAGTTAGATCTGTAAATGGTGTTAAAATACCCAGTCACTTTTCTTATAAATTTCACAAAAAGGCAACTTGATGTGTAGAAAGGGGCAGCAGCTGAGTCATAGACAAAATAATACAAATAATTTTTCACTCTTGGACACTGCCCTTGGCACTATTATGCTGCTGTAGGGTAGCCAGACTTCCTTGTTCTCTAAGGACTTTTAGGTCCTGGGGTAAAAGTTTCACTCCAGAGGGAGACTACCTTGTAATTTTCTGATATTTATAATGTTCTATGGCATTAGAAGTCCACATATTATAGCTCATTTTTTAATTTCAGAAAGGTGTAGGAATTTCAAAGTGCATTTGCTAGGTCCCTTTTTTTTGGGGAGCATCAACTGTTAGACATTAGTACTGTGAGCTGAACATTATGAAGAAACCAGGAAAAGATGAGAAAGAGCAAGGAAGGTACTGGGTATGATTTACATGGTTTAAAAATGTTAGAATCTTTTATAACTTGTAAGAACTTATACATTCCTTCTAATGTAAGTACAGATATAGTCTTTGAAGAAGGATGAATTTCACCATGGCCATCTAATAGAATAACATTACTTACATTGTCTGTTGCCTTGAATATAAGTGCTTATTAATGTAGAGGAATCTGTATCCCCAAGATTCTAAAGCTGAAAATAGCTCTCAGGTTAAGATGCAGCTGCACAGTCAGGTGTTACTTGATCCACCATGGAAATGGTACAGTATACACCAAAAATACCTGTTGTTTGAGGACATAGATTCTGTTGAGAGAAAAAAAAATGTAACTCTTCATTTCTTCGTAATCTTTTGTTCCTAAAACAAAAATAAAACAGATTTGTGTGGTAGCAATAGAAAATATTAGCCTCTGTGAAAAATGAAGTCCATCATATGTAAAGAGAGTAATTAAATTTGCTTTTACTATACTCTTAGATTTTTATGTGTTTCTGTATATCTAAACCTCACAAAGACTATGCCTCATATACCAAGCCGTTATCATCTGATCCATGGTTCAAAGAGAAGACTCCAAGGGAAGAAGACCTTGGCAAACTAGAGATAAAACAGAGTATCCATGGAACAGCCCCCAAAATCACTGCATAGCTAGAGCTAGTGAGTTAAACTTGGTGCAATTTTCAGAGATGGGAAATACATTAGATAAGTTTTGCTACTAAAATATAGCAAAGTTAATTGTATGTTCCTACATGCCCTTGCTGCCAAGTAACTTTTAGTATATTATAGACATGTATCTTTGTAAGATGTAGCAAATAGCAAATCAGTCATTTCAGGGTTACTAATATAAATATTATCTTATACCAGGAAACTATAAGAAACCCTAGTTTTGTAATTAAAAACTCTATTAATAGTGAAGAAGTAACAGTCTCCATTTGTACTAATCCCAGATATGTGACTTCATTCAGCTGATTTCTATGTAATGTAGGCTCCTTCATGCTATATAATGCTCACATTTTAGTTAGAGAACTTGGTGATATGTAAAATTTCATGGTAAGATCTATGTAGAATAATTTTTAATTTCCTCCTTTCATTCTAGGAGCCTATCATAATTCCCATGTAACACAGATGCAGAATACTTCAGAGATGACTCAGTTTATTCTTTTGGGTTTAACAGATGCTCCAGAGTTGCAAGTCCCTTTATTTATCATCTTCACTCTTATTTATTTGACCACACTGCTTGGGAACCTTGGGATGATTATGTTGATTCTCCTGGACTCCCGACTTCACACTCCAATGTACATTTTTCTCAGTAACCTCTCACTAGTAGACAGTGTTTATGCCTCAGCTGTCACTCCCAAGGTCATAGAAGGATTTCTCACAGATCACAAGATCATGTACAATGAATGTGCTGCCCAAATGTACTTCTTCATAGCCTTTGCAATTATTGAAGTTTTCCTGCTTGCCTCAATGGCTTTTGACCGTTATGTAGCAGTATGTAAACCCTTACATTACTCTACCACCATGACAACTCCAAAATGTGCCCTGCTTGTTTCTGGTTCTTACATCAGTGGACTCTTACAATCTTCCATACATGTTTTCTTCACTTTCCATCTCTCCTTCTGTCATTCCAATGTGATGAACCACTTTTTCTGTGATATTCCCCCATTGCTGGCTATTTCTTGTTCTGATATATATAATAATGAAATTATAATATTCATGTTGGCAGGGTTCAATGCTACTTTAACGCTATTGGTTATCTTAAGCTCCTACCTACTTATCTTTGTTGCAATACTGAGGATGCGTTCTGCTGAGGGCCGGAAGAAGGCCATTTCCACCTGTGCATCCCACCTCACCACTGTTTCCATCTTCTATGGTACATTAATCTTCATGTACTTACGACCCAGTAATAGTCACTCCATGGACACTGACAAGGTAGCCTCTGTGTTCTACACAATGATCATTCCCATGCTAAACCCTCTTGTCTACAGCCTGAGGAACAAAGAGGTCAAGAATGCCTTCAAGAAGGTTTTGGTAAAAGCACTGTCTTTGCTACAGTTAGTCAATTAAGTATAAGTCCTTGAAAATTATATAAAACTTCAAATAGATGTTTACCTATATATGTATATGTTAAAATTATTTTTTACTTTAATTTCTCTTAATAGATATTTAATATATGAAGTTTTTCTATTCATTCTTTTTTTATTCTGACTAGGCACAGATAATTTTGGATATCTTATTACTGAAATAAAGCACTTTAATTTTAAAAATCAAAGATTCTAATCCTATATATTACAGTATTCCACATAATACCACACTGTATATGTGAATTGCTTTTCTATAACTATTTCCTCTGAATTGAAACCCTGGTCCTTGAAAGAGGAGAGAGGATATAAGACAAAGAAATTTAAAAAAAATTAAAAGCTCATATGTCTCAAAAAAAACCCTTAAAAGACCTACCATGTCAATGAATCTTGCACTGCTCCAGATCGTTTTTTTAAATTTTATTTTATAATTTAATTTACTTTTACATATCAGCCACAGATTCCCTTGTTCTCCCCCCCGTCTCTGCTTTCCCCCAGCGCATCCCCGATTATCATCTCCTACAGGGCAAAGCCTCCCCTGAGGTTTGAGTTCAACTTGGTAGACTCAGTCCAGGGAGGTCTACTCCCCTTCTCCCAGGCTGAGCAAAGTGTCCCTGTATAAGCCCCAGGTTCCAAACAGCCATCATATGTACTGAGGGCAGGTCCTGATCCCACTGCCTGGATGCCTCGCAGACAGATGAAGCTAATCAACTATCTCACTTATCCAGAGGGCCTGATCCTGTTGTGGGCTCTTCAGCTCTTTGTTCATAGTTGAAGTGTTTCCATTCGTTTGACTATTTGTCCCTGTGCATTTTTCAACCTTGGTCTCAACGGTTCCCACTCATACAAACCCTCCTCTTTCTAGCCAATTGGACTCCTGGAGCTCCACCTGCGGTCTGGCCATGGATCTCTGCATCCGGTTCCCTTAGTCATTGGATGAGGTTTCTAGCATGACAATTAGGGTGTTTGGCCATCCTATCATCAGAGTAGGTCAGTTCGGGCTGTCTCTCGACCATTGCCAGTAGTCTATTGTGGAGGTGTCTTTTTGTATTTCTGTGGACCTCTCTAGCACTTTGCTTCTTCCTATTCTCATGTGGTCTTCATTTATCATGGTCTCTTATTCTTTGTTCTCCCTCTCTGTTCTTGATCCAGCTAGGATCTCCCACTCCCCTAAGCTCTCTTTCCCTCAACCCTTGCCCTTTATTACGCCCCACTCATGTCCAGGTTGTTCATGTAGATCTCATCCATTTCTCTGTTATTTGGCAATCCCTGTGTCTTTCTTGGGGTCCTGTTTTCTAGGTAGACTATCTGGATTTGTGAGTAGAAGTCTAGTCATCTTTGTTTTACTTCTAGTATCCTCCTATGAGTGAGTACATACCACATAAAGATACAATACTCACAAAACAGGTCCTTATAACTCTAACAGTTACAAAATGCTAGCAAGAAGAAACTCTCAATCCAAGCTTCTTGTAAGTTGTTTATTGAGTTCTAGAAATTCAGATTTCTTTCTGAGTGATTACCCATGTTGGGTGGGCTTTCTAAAAGTGAATCTATTCTAGCAACACCCATGTTACTTTAGACAAATCCTCACACATGTGTGTGTAAACACAGATTCCACTAAACTCATGGGTTCAGCAAGCTCTACTTGGAATTGCATCTTCAGTCTTTCACTAGGCCTCTGTCTGGTTGAATAAACATTTTTCACCTCTCAGAAGAGCCATAAAATAGAGCTGTGTTGATGGCAAACCATAGATAGATAAGTAGATAGACAATACAGATGATGATGATGATAGAAAGATAGATAGATAGACAGATAGATAGATAGATGGATAGATAGATGATATATAGATAGACAGATAGATATCACAGTTAAATTCTGAAATATTCTATAAAAATTTTATTAGTTCCTTGAGTGTTTCATACAATGTATTGAGATAATACTCACCACTGCTTTTTCAACATTTCTTCCTCCCTACCCATCCAATTATGTGTCATTTGTTTTTTTTTTTTTCACTTCAATACCAAATTTGTGTATTCCATATAATCTTGAATATATGGCTTCCACTGGGGTGTGGTAAACTTATCTGTGGCTACATTTTAGTCTCTCACTCTCAAGAGGTACGAATTGCCAAAAATTTCATGATGACTGTATACTCAACTCTGAGGTTTCCATTGAGTTTTTTTTTTACTCCATCTTCATTTCAGCTATACTTCTCTTCAATAATTCTATCTGTTTAATGAAATCAGATTTCAAACCCCCATGTTGTCTTTGTTATCTTACTCAAGCATATGTTAGGGTTTTTTGGGAGATCAATGCGGTATTTATTGCTATTCTTGATAAGTTCATTAAGCTGTTTGTTGATGTCTTATTTAAATGCTTTAAACCATTTCACAAGTTTTATGATTTTCCTTTATATTTCTTTGTTCTGGTGTTCATCTAGGTAATTTTTCATAGAATACAAGTCTATAGGACAAGGAATTTTAGGGGACATAGATGGTTTTGGTCTTACACATTGTCTGTGTTTTAATGATGAGTTCTGATCATGTGGACTTCTTTTGTTGGTTGTGTGTCTAATCTGAGAGATTCTAGTATGCCTCAGACTATGTTGCCTGGATAAAGCAAGAGGGCTGGGGATGGCATGGGCAAATAAGGTTCCAGGGAATCATCAAGTTGTATCTGCATACAGGTGTGAAGACAGTAGTTGGCCTGGAATTTGGATATAGTACAATTGATCTAGAGTCAAGAAGACTCATCAGACTGTATACAGGATGTAGGATATTTCTAAATCTTGGAGGTTGTTTGTGGCTTGAGTAGCTAGAATGAAAATGGAAAGCGAGAGCAAAAGCACATATGGCTAAAGTTTCCCTAGAAGCAAGTAGGCCCTGGATCCTGTGAGTTTCAAAGAAATTTTAAAAGGCTGAAGTAAATGTGTTCTCTCTGACAAACAGCTGTCAGATTAGGGGAACTGGAGTGGAAGAGAGTGGGAGGGAGGACAAGGTAGCCTACCTGTGTGTGACACATGTCCTTTTTTTAACCTCTGGTTCTTTTTGTGAAATATGAGTAAATTTTATTTATGTTTCTTTGCGAATTTCATAAATGACTACTGTCTTTATATTATTTTCACCCCTTCTTTTGCCTAGTTAACTTCTTCCTCGCTCCCAAATTCCTCTCAAATTCATGACTTCCTCCTCTTTTATGCATGTAACTCTGAGCCATATATAGATATATACTATTGGATAGTCTATTTGGTGGTTTGTCCCAGGTATAAACTGATTATTCTCTCAGTATCCATTTCCATTTTTTCTTAATATATGTAAAAAGTGTTACAATAAATTTTAGGAATAAATAATACTTCTGATTATTTAAATAAAATACAAAATAAAAACCCCAGATTATTCCCCTCTCAGGAAGCATTTCTATGAAGTTTTTCTTAATATCGTCTTGTTCTATCAAGTTTCCTGTTATATCTGACTTCCAATTGTATATATGTATATATGTATTCTAGGTTTCCTGTTTTCTAAATTTACTTTAATCATGCTTCATGATGTATATTTTGTAGGTACTTTCTTCTTATTCAGTTTATTCAAAGTATTTTGTTATTTTATTTTTATTATAATTGAGATTAATTTCTTAATTTCCTATGTGAATTGTACATTGTTAATAAAAAGAAACACAATTGAGCTTGTGTTCATCATTGTATCATACACATCTTCTACATTTATTAGCTGTAACATATTTCATTAGTGGAGTTTCTAGTATTTACTGCTTATAAGCAACACATAAAAATCTTCATTTTCCCTTTTGATTTGGGTAATAGGGAAGGAACATATGTATCAAAATACCACATTGTAACCTATAAATTGGTACAACTATTATGAGCTGATATTTTTAAGATAATAAGAGGAATTTGTGAGCTGGCCAGGAATTATAAGTAGTTGCTACCTTATAGAAGAAGACCAGGGTTTTGTTCCCAACACTGACATGGCAGCTCACAACTGCTTGGAACTCCAATTCAAGAGAATTCAGCAATTCTTATGTCCTATGAGTGAACCAGATACAAACATCATGCATTGAAATATGTGTGGGCAAGCCTGAAAATGATTAAAAAAAATAAATATTTTAAAATACAATTTTAAAAAAAGAAAAGAAAGGGTTATTATATCACGGTTGCATTGGTAAGGTAAGTAGAATTTTTTAATAGAAGGAAAAATATTTTCAGATAATTTTATATCCTTTTACACAAAGTAAAAATGTGCGAGGAAGATGTAAAGTTGCCTTATCCAAAGACCTTAGTAGGACTTTTTTTTCTATATTTGCTGCCTGACTTAGATGTGCCACTGAGGGCCTAATAATTTGAGGTTCTCTCAATAAAGTTTTATTTCCCCATGTATCATAAGCTACCTCAGAAAAATACTAACCATCCTTGCTGTCTCCACCAAACGAGGTGGAAGAACCAATATACGATGATAAGCACACAGAGACATCTGACCTTGTGGCACTGCTATTCCAGAGATAAGGAGAAAGCTTGCTGTCCCTGCCTTGATATTTGATATAGAGCTAAGCCACATTCTGTCCCACAACATAGCTCTACTACATGTAGTGAAGGAGATGATTTCCTGGTTCTGCACATTGGACTGATGTTCTTGACATGAACTAACCCATGTCACTCATTTGTGTCACTACTTGTATATCCCTAGAACACTAAGTATCACAACACTGTGCCACCATGATCAGTCAGAACTGTAAAAGTGTATGGAACACCTGATAATTTTATTTTACAGATGAAACAAAAATGCGAAAAGATAACCAAGAAATAGAAAATAGTTGTAATACAGACAATGCTTCTAGTCATCTTATCATCTTTGCTCTTGTATTTTATCTGCTCTACAGCACCGCTCAACAGCTTCCACATTACATTCACATGAACAATGGATTCTGGAGTAAATGTTGTTATAAAGATGTGGAATTCCAAATTATATTGTGTTTAAAAATTTTTATAAGTTTCAAATTACAAAAATTATTGTTCCCTTTTTGGAAGTAAGAGGACACAGCTCTTTCTACATCTATTTGACATGTCAACTGTTTGGGTATTTTCTTTAGGATTACTTTACATTAAAACCATAATTTCAGTGTTAGTATCCATGAAGTGATCACATAGTATATGGACAGTAATGACTCTAATGGGTTTAATTTGAATACTAGCACATTTTCTATTGTTTTGAAAAGGCATTCAAAATTATGGCCATAATGTAACAAGAATAATCTAACCTTAGCTATTGGTTAAGATAAGGTATGAACCATCTCTCACATTGAATGTGAAGGGAGCAAAGTTCAGAGAAATGAGTAATCCTCAAAATTCTCAATTCAAGATTCTATATGCAGAAGTGTGCTCAGGGAGAAAAGTTCTGTCCTTAATGCAAACAGAGCAAAAGTGTGGGAGATCACCATAGCCCCCATATAGGCAAGTACAAGTAGATATACTTTGTAAGACAACCTGTGGGGGTTACAAGATCTGGAGAGTATGAAGTGCAATCTATTATCTCTTACCCTATTCTCACATACTCTCATATGTAGAATAGTTGTATATGTGAAAAATGAAGTTATTAACATGAAGTGAAAACATCTGAATTTTAAAGTAAAAATTCCTTGTATATTTTTTTGAGTTACTGAAAAGCATCAAGGCACCAGTAAAAGTATGTTCAAGGGATTGTACATTTTAACTCACTTATGTTTTAATATAAGCGTCTAGTTAAAATCTCTCATTAAAAAATAAGCATGTTGCCGGGCGGTGGTGGTGCATGCCTTTAATCCCAGCACTCGGGAGGCAGAGCCAGGCAGATCTCTGTGAGTTCAAGACCAGCCTGGGCTACCAAGTGAGTTCCAGGAAAGGCGCAAAGCTACACAGAGAAACCCTGTCTCGAAAAACCAAAAAAAAAAAAGAAAGAAAGAAAGAAAGAAAAAAGAAAAAAAGCATGTCACTGGGGAAGAGATCAAATCATTACCTATCTACTGATATTTAAAAAATGTAAGCTGGTATGTAGCTCAATGGTACATCATTTGCTAACTATGAGCAAATTACTTGTTTGACCTCTGACAACAGCAATGGAAAAATGGATATAAACAACCACAATTAGGTGACAAGGGTTTATTACACATGAGATGCACTGATAACTTTTTTTTGCATTGTATCCTGATATATGACTACAAGTTCCTGCACTGCACCTCTATTGATTAACACTCCAGTGGACATCTTAAGCAAGAGTACCTACAATTTATTCCAGGTAGTACAAAATAGTCTTTGCTGGATAACTGTGATAAACAATATGGTATAACAAGCAAGCTGGAATGAGCCCCCGAGTCATAACTTGCACAGTCTTTTCCAGTTGTTGTTACCAAAAGAAATTCTAATGTCCACTTGTATCATCATCAGCCTTCTTCTACTCTGAATTCACTTGATGTTACTTTACATTAGACAAAATATTGAAACATGATAAAGAATGTTACATGTATCAAGTTGCATAGTAATGTTCATCTACAACAACATTTAATTTCCTTATCTCCTCCTATGTATTAATTTTCAAATGACAATAGAAAATATTTCAGAGGCAAGTGAATGTATTCTTGTGGGGCTAACTGATGCCCCAGAACTGCAGATCCCTTTATTTGTCATTTTCACTCTCATTTATTTGATCATGCTGATTGGGATCCATGACATGATCACATTGATTCTACCAGACTTCTGACTCCACACTCCCATGTACTTTTTTCTCAGTAAGCTCTCCATGTTATGGTGTGTTTATGTCTCAGCAGTCTCTCACAAAATAAAGGAATGGTTTCTCACAGAAAATAAGATCGTGTGCTTCAATTAATGTTGTGCCCTGATGTTTTTTGCAGTCTTTGCTGCCTCCAAATGTTTCGTCTTAACCTCAATGGTCTATGACCATTTTGCAGCAGTGTGTAAACCCTAGCATTATACTATCACTATGGTATGTACCACAACATTTATCCTAATGGCATCTGTCACCTACATTTGTGGACTCCTTCAATCCTCCATCTATGTTGCTTTCACTTTTTACCTCTCCTTTTAATCACTTTTTCTGCAACATTCCCCCTTTGTTGGCACTTTCCTTTGCTCATATTTCCACACCGGAAATCATTCACTTTACATTAGCGTCATTAGATGTTCTTTATTGTTATTCTTTTGTTTGTCTTAAACTCTTTCCTACTTAATTTTGTTGAAGTCCTGTGAATTAATTCAGATCAAGGTCAGAAGAAGACCTTCTACACCTCTGCATCCCACCTCACCACTGTTTCCATCTCCTTTGAGACTGTCATCTTCATTTACATACAGCCCACCACTGTATGTGCACTGGATGAACACTGTTAATATTGATTCTGTGTTCTACACTATGGTCATACACATGCTTAACCATCTTGTTCATAGCCTGAGAAATAAAGGGGTAAAGAGTGGTTTAAAAAAGGTTTTTCGTCTATGATGATTGAAAGTTTTGCTGGGTATATTAGTCTGGGCTGACATCCATGGTCTCTTAGTGTCTGCATTACATCTGTCTAGGTCCTTCTGGCTTTCAAAGTCTCCATTGAGAAGTCGGGTGTTATTCTGATGGGTTTACCTTTATAGGTCACTTGGCCTTTTTCCTTGGCTGCTCTTAATATTCTTTCTTTATTCTGTACATTTAGTTGTTTAATTATTATGTGTCGAGGGGACTTTTTTTGGGGGTCTAGTCTGTTTGGTGTTCTATAGGCTTCTTGTTTCTTCATAGGCATTTCCTTCTTTAAGTTGGGAAAGTTTTCTTCTATAATTTTGTTGAATATATTTTCTGTGCCTTTGAGTTGGTATTCTTCACCTTCTTCTATCCCTTTAATTCATAGGTTTGGTCTTTTCATGGTGTCCCAAATTTCTTGGACATTTTGGTTCATGACTTTGTTGGCTTTAGTGTTTCCTTCGACTGATGAAACTATTTCTTCTACTGTGTCTTCAATGCCAGAATTCCTCTCTTCCATCTCTTGCATTCTGTTGGTTATACTTGCATCTGAAGTTCCCGATCTTTTACTCAGGTTTTCTATTTCCAGCATTCCCTCTGTTTGTGTCTTCTTTATTTTTTCAATTTCCCTTTTCAGTTCTTGGACTGTTTCCTTTGTTTGTTTCATTACTTTTTCATGATTTTCTTTCAGTGCTTTATTGTTTTCTTGCAGGACTTTATTGTTTTCTTCCAGGAATTTATTGTTTTCTTGGAGGGCTTTATTGTTTTTCTTGGAGGGCTTTATTGTTTTCTTCTAATTTGTTTGCCCTTTCCTCTAGTTGTTTACAGCATTCTTCCAATTTTCTTGTCTTTTCCTCTACACAAGCCTCTACCTTCTTCATGAAGTTACTCATAAGGCTACTTTCCTCTGCTTCTTCCAATTTTTGGTGTTCAGGTCTAGATGTTGGAGGCGGGCTAGGTTCTGGTGATGCTGTATTGCTCTTCATTTTGTTGTATGTACTTCTGCCTTGACGTCTGCCCATCTCCTTGTGGTTCCTTCTTGGTCTTATCAGTGTACTTGTTTCAGAAAGAGCTGACAGATTCAGGAAGACTCTCTTGTCCAAAAGGGAGTTATCTTGTCCAACTCTCTGGTCCAGAAGGGAAGTCGGGGGCAGGCTCTGGTCCAGAATGGCAATCGGGGGCAGGCTGGGAGCTGGGGGCCGGTCTCTAAGTCTCAGGAAGTGGCTGGGGTCTCGGGCAGATGGGCGTGGGGGCAGGGCGCGGAGATTGCAGGGGCTGCCGGGGGGCTTGGAAAAGGGGATCCCTCCTGGTGGGACTAGAAGGGGAGCTGCCCGGTGGCCAGAACCTGGTGCCAAGTTGGGCAGGTCTTCCCGGAGTGGCTGGTACCCAGGGATGGGGTCCGGGTTGGACCCAGGTACTCACCTCTGGACCAGAAGGGAAGTCAGGGGCAGGCTGGGAGAAACAGTCATTAAAGGTCTCCCAACCAAAAAAAGCCCAGGACCAGATGGTTTCAGCCAGAATTCTACCAGATCTTCAAAGAAGAGTTAATACCAGTACTCTCTAATTTGTTCCACATAATAGAAACAGAAGGAACATTACCAAACTCCTTCTATGAGGCTACAATTACCCTGATTCCTAAACCAAAAAAGGATGCAACAAAGAAAGAGAACTACAGACCGATCTCCCTCATGAACATTGATGCAAAAATACTCAATAAAATACTGGCAAACAGACTCCAAGAACACATCAGAACAATTATCCACCATGATCAAGTAGGCTTCATCCCAGGGATGCAAGGGTGGTTCAACATACGAAACTCCATCAATGTAATACACCATATAAACAAACTCAAAGAAAAAAACCACATGATCATCTCACTAGATGCAGAAAAGGCATTTGACAAAATCCAACACCCCTTCATGATAAAAGTCTTGGAGCGATCAGGAATACAGGGAACATACCTAAACATAATAAAGGCAATATATAGCCAACCAACAGCCAACATCAAATTAAATGGAGAGAAACTCAAAGCAATTCCACTAAAATCAGGAACGAGACAAGGCTGTCCACTCTCCCCATACTTATTCAATATAGTACTTGAAGTTCTAGCCAGAGCAATAAGACAACATAAGGAGATTAAGGGGATTGAAATTAGAAAGGAAGAAGTCAAGCTTTCCCTATTTGCAGATGACATGATAGTATACTTGAGTGACCCCAAAGATTCCACCCAGGAATGGATAAAGCTTATAAACACCTTCAGCAACATAGCAGGATACAAGATCAACTCAAAAAAATCAGTAGCCCTCCTATATGCAATGGACAAAGAAGCTGAGAAGGCAATTAGAGATACATCACCCTTTACAATAGCCACAAATGACATAAAATACCTTGGGGTAACACTAACCAAGCAAGTGAAGGACCTATATGACAAGAACTTTAAGTCCCTGAAAAAAGAAATTGAAGAAGATCTCAAAAAATGGAAAGATCTCCCATGCTCATGGATAGGCAGGGTTTAACATAGTGAAAATGGCAATCTTACCAAAAGCAATTTACAGATTCAATGCAATCCCCTGGATATCAGTGTGTAGAAGGCTGCATATAGATCCATATCTGTCACCGTGCACAAAACTTAAGTCCAAGTGGATCAAAGACCTCAACATAAATCCAGCTACTCTAAACCTGCTAGAAGAGAAAGTAGGAAATAGTCTTGAACGCCTTGGCATAGGAGATCACTTCCTAAATATAACACCAGTAGTGCAGACACTGAGAGAAACAATCAATCAATGGGACCTCTTGAAACTGAGAAGCTTTTGTAGAGCAAAGGATACGGTCAACAAGGCAAAGCGACAGCCTACAGAATGGGAAAAGATCTTCACCAACCCCACATCTGACAGAGGACTGATATCCAGAATATATAAAGAACTCAAGAAATTAGACATCAAAAGGACCAACAGTCTAATTGAGAAATGGGCTTTAGAACTAAACAGAGAATTCTCAACAGAGGAATCCCAAATGGCTGAAAGACATTTAAGGAATTGCTCAACTTCCCTAATCATCAGGGAAATGCAAATCAAGACAACTCTGAGATACCACCTTATGCCTGTCAGAGTGGCTAAGATCAAAAACACTGAAGACACTTTATGCTGGAAGGATGTGGAACTAGGGGGAACTCTCCTCCACTGCTGGTGGGAATGCAAGCTTGTACAACCACTTTGGAAATCAATATGGCGCTTTCTTAGAAAATTGGAATCATCTCTCCAAGATCCAGCTATACCACTCCGGGCATACACCCAAGAAATGCGATATCATACCCCAAGAGCACTTGCTCAGCTATGTTCATATCAGCATTGTTTGTAATAGCCAAAACCTGGAAACAACCTAGATGCCCTTCAACTGAAGAATGGATAAATAAATTGTGGCACATATACACAATGGAATACTACTCAGCAGAGAAAAACAATGACATCACACGGTTTGCAGGCAAATGGATGGATCTAGAAAAAATCATCCTGAGTGAGGTAACCCAGACTCAGAAAGACAAATATGGTATGTACTCACTCATAGGAAGATGCTAGATGTGGAACAAGGATGACTGGACCACTACTCACATCACCAGTGAGGCTACCTGGAAAACGGGACCCCAAAAAAAGACACGGAGAAATGGACGAGATCTACATGAACAGCCTGGTCATGAGTGGGAACAATGAAGGGTGACAGTCGAGGGAAACAGAGTGGGAGATCCTATCTGGATCAAGAAAAGAGAGGGAGAACAAGGAATAGGAGACCATGGTAAATGAAGACCAGATGAGAAGGTGAGAAGAGGAGGAAACAGAGAGCTAGGGAGGCCCACGGAGACCCACAAAGATACCCCCGCAAAAGACTGCCTGCAATGGTCGCGAGACAGCAGGAACTGACCTACTCTGGTGATGGGATGGCCAGACACCCAGATAGTGGTGCCATAAACACCATCCAAGGACTGAGGAATCTGAAGGCAGACATCCACGGCTGGGCCCCTGGTGGAGCACTGGGAGTCTAATTAGTGAGAAAGAAGAGGGTTTATATGAGCGAGAATTGTTGAAGCCAAGGTTGGATAAAGCACCGGGACAAATAACCAAATGAATGGAAGCACAGGATCTATGAACCAAAGGCTGAGGGGCCCCCAACTGGATCAGGCCCCCTGAACGGGTAAGACAGTCATTTGGCTTGATCTTTTTGGAGGCAGCTGTGCATTGGTGCCAGGTCCTGGGCTCGTTGCATGAGTTGGCTGTTTGAATCCTGGGACTTATGCAGGGACACTTGTCTCGGTCTGGGAGGGGGGAATGGACCTGCCTGGACTGAGTCTACCAGGTCAACCCCGGTCCTCGGGGAGACCTTGATCTGGAGGAGGTGGGAATGGGGGGTAGGCTGGTGGGAGGGGTGGGCGAGAGGGGGAGAACAGGGGAATCTGTGGCTATTATGTTGAACTGAATGGTGTTGTAAAATAATAATAATAAAAAAAAGGCACCAAAGCTGGGAATTAAAAAAAAAAAAAAAAAAAAAAAAGGTTTTTCGAAAAGCAAAGTCTTCATGGTCTTAGACAGGTGATTAATAATTTTGTGTAAACCATATGAAACTTCTGTTAAAAACTTTACTGTCCAGAAATATTTTCATTTTTGTACATTTTGTGTTTAATTTCCCTGATTGGATATTCACTTCATAAGAAATCTCTTCATGCTTCTGGGAAATGAATAGGATAGAGGAAACTTTGCGTGCCTTTCCTTGAAAATAGAGGCCATTTCGATTTTGAGATTCAGGTCCTAGTTATAAGTATTATAGGATTCCACACTGAAATTTACAGGATAATCTCATACATATGTGGTGCCATAGTTATTTTTTCAATGCCTAGAATTTGAAATAATTCCACAATTCTTTCATACACTAAATTAACCATTCTCTGGCACTGATGCTCCTGAGAATTACCTTGAATGATTGCCCAAACACCAAATCTCATTCAGGACAATCTCACTTTCCATATTCATGACAAGATACAGAAATTGATATCATGGTCACTCATTATCCACACTTCCTTAACTCTTGAAATCAAAATGTTCAGACACATTCTGATAATAAACAGTATGTAAAATGAGTAACAAAGAGACTATTTGGTCCTTGAATCTTAGAGATTTTAGATATAGTTCAGGAAATAGGAATTTACCAAAGATGGCATCCATTTTGTTCTTAACAGCTTCTTGGACTGCCTGTCCAATGGATTTCCTCAGGGCAAGGCATCGATAGAAAGAGACTTTCACTTGGCAAGGACCAGTAGTCAACAGGACAGCATAAGAATTTACAAAATTGATGCAGCTTGCAGCCTCTTTTCTCTCTCATTGTACTGGTGATTCTTTGAGTGGTTTTTAGTTTTACTTTGTCAGTCACACATGCAATAGCTGTGATTTTTCCCTGGACATTCTGATTTATCTTGAATATTTTCCCTTAAGTTTCAGCTGGGAGCTAATGCTTCTCCAATCTTCTATCTGGAATTATTAATTACAACTCTTCATCCTGGGAACGTTTCTGACTCAATAGAGACAGATACATATGAAAGAATGAAAAAAAACAATGATCCATTGTTAATTGGAACATTAACAATGTCTCACAGTCCTGGAAAGGAGAGTAAGACATGCATACAGAGAACTGGGAACATCAGAAATACACATAGTGCCAACTGAGAGAGTAAGGTTCCTGGACACAAAGTATATTGAATCAATGGTACAATCTGTTATGCTCCAAGAGGAAAAGATGCAATGTAAAATATGGGATGGGTAGATTTATATTTATCATATATGTGAGCTTATATTGGTGGAAGAAGTATGATATTGTGGGATGTAAAAGATTGCCTCATCAAGGACTGTTTTTACAGAGAGATTGAGACATGGGTCCCTTTTATAAAAAAGGGAACCCCATAACATCATATCTTATAGACATGAAAGAATTGTTTGTGTTTGAATATTGTTGTCCTTAAAGCATTGTAGCCATGTCTATTACTTTTTAACATTGTAACCACAAGTAGCTGCCAGCTGACATAAATGCTGCAAGAGCAGGATGAGTCTGGTTGGATATTTAGTTAAGCCTGCAAAAATACAGAATAGAGTTATGTAAGGTGTAGGAAAGTGTATTTGGGGAAGCATAAAGAGGAACAATGGGGACTTTTATAATGATTATTATGTATTTCTAAAAATATAATATATTTCCTAAAAGTCAAAAATAGAAGGCAATAGTAAAGCTGTTCATGTAAGTCTAGTAGAAAAAGACTCTCTTAAGGTATAAATAAACATGACTTGAGCTATCCAGAGCCACTGGAGTACAATTCACATGGTGGTCAGAATTTTTCTTTGCACTAATACCCCTTCCCTGTCTTAGGACGCGAACCCATGCTGAGGCTGGACCCCTTGCAAATATAACTAGTATATTTATAAGTATATAGGCATTATTTCTGAGAGGGGATTGGACATGCCCCAACTGAATATACAAGGTTCTCCTGACACCCCAGGGCAGACATTGCATTGGAGGAGGTGGGAATGGAGGATGGGTTGAGGGGGAAGGCTGGGAGTGGGAGGAGAGAGGACATGGGAAACCATGGTTGATATGTAAAATGAATAGAAAATCTCTTAATTAAAAAATGGTATTATCAAGATATGTAACAGATAATTCAGGTTGTTCATAAGCAGGACACAACAGTAGATAGTTGCTCAAAGGTACCAACTTCCTTTCCTTTAAAATGGTTAACTGACAAACCTGAGTAGGGTGAAAATGACTTTGACATGATAAAAATTACAGGCACTAGGATAGCCATTATAGGAACAGCTAAATGCTGAACATACTGAATCGTTGACCACTCCTTGGGATTCTCTTATATTTGTCATTAAAATGAAATCTGGAGTATAGAGAATGTTAACAGATTTAAGAGCCCTAAATAAGGAACATTAGTCAATTGGCTCTTTACAGCATGGAATTCCCTAACCTCTTTTTTTACCTAAGGGGTGATCTATTATAGTGATTGAATTAGAAGCCTGCTTTTTTTAATTATACCTTTACAGGAATAGGATGGAGAAAAATTTTCCTTTACAGTGCTTATCCTGTTTAAAGGATTGAGTGGAAAATTCCTCCACAAGGATTATTAAACAGTCCCACCTTGTGTCAATATTTTATGCAACAGCCATTATAAATTATTTTAAACAGTTTCTTCAATCTAAAATTTATCATTACATAGATGAAATCTTACTGGCTGATTCAGATGCAGACACCTTAGAAAAAATATTTGAAGATGTAAAGACAATTTTGCCTTGCTAGGGACTATAAATTGCTCCTGAAAAAATACAAAGAGGGGATTCTATCATTTTTCTAGTATATATGTACCACATTTTATTTATCTATTCTTCAGTTGGAGGGCATCTAGGTTGTTTCCAGGTTCTGGCTATTACAAACAATGCTGATATGAGCAAAGATGAGCAAGTGCCCTTGTGGTATGATTTAGCATTCCTTGGGTATGTGCCCAAGAGTGGTATAGCTGGGTTTTGAAGTAGATTGATTGCCAAATTTCTAAGAAATTTGCCATATTGATTTCCAATGTTGTTGTACAAGTTTGCATTCTCACAAGCAGTGGAGGAGAGTTTCCCTAGTTCTATATCCTCTCCAGCATAAGCTGTCTTCAGTGTTTTTGATCTTAGCCATTCTGACAGGTGTAAGGTGGTATCTCAGAGTAACTTTGATTTGGATTTCCCTGATGATTAGGGATGTTGAGTAATTCCTTAAATGTCTTTCAGCCATTTGAGTTTCCTCTGTTGAGAATTCTCTGTTTAGTTCCATAGCCCATTTCTTAATTGGACCGTTGGGCATTTTGATGTCTAATTTCTTGAGTTCTTTATATATTCTGGATATCAGTTCTCTGTCAGATGTGGTTTGGTGAAGAAATGTTTCCATTATGTAGGCTGTTGCTTTGCCTTGTTGACCATATCCTTTGCTCTACAAAAGCTTCTCAGTTTCAAGAGGTCCCATTGGTCGTAATTGTCCTGACCAGTTTGTAGTCCAAAGTCGATTTTTCCATGGTGTTCATCAGCTTAATGTCTTTATCATTGTCCATGTGGAATCATCTTTGTGGCGTCCTGTCATCCTTTTGAAGAATTCAAAGTTGCTGTTAGGTGTAGTCATGGTTCCCTGCACACTTTTTTTTGTGCCGCCTCTGTGGTTTGGAGCAATCACAGTCTAATAAATGTTCGTCTCTCAGAACCATGAACATTCTTCCCTAGAACAGCAAATCTTCACCGCAATTTCTCCCCACCATTTGTCTTTCCAAACTTTTCCAAACTGACCTTTGCCAATGCTTTCTTGTAACACGATGATCCTGGCAATTCTTCTCTGAACCAGCAGCAGTAAATCCTTCGTCCCAGGTATCAGCATCACTGCAGTCACCAACACAATGAGAAGGAGCTGGCAATGTGGAGCAGTAGCCACTGCTTCCATGGTGCCACCACTGTTTGTGGCTCAGTCCGGGCCGAAGCTTCTCCCAAACTTCCTAGGATGGCCTCAAACTCGGGATCCTCCTACCGGCTGTTAGGTGCCTGATATAGCATGAATCTTAGCAGGTCTTATTAATAAAATCAAACCTGGACCAGGTATTGGGGTGAACTGGAAGATCAGAGAACCAGAACAATCCACAGCTAACCTCATCTCGCCAGATCCTCAGCTGGTCTTGTTTCCTCAGACTGGAAGATTCTGTGTCCTCATCCCAATGGCTCACAGCTGAGCTGCTGCTACAAACCTAAAAGCTTATCCAGCCAAATGCTTAACCAGGCCAAATGCTTCTAGTTTCTGGTCCTCACACCCTATATACCTTTCTGCTTTCTTCCACCACTCCCTGGGTTTAAAGGCTTGCTTTCAGGGATTAAAGGTTTGATGAGTCACCATGCCTGTCTATATCCTTGAACACATGGATTTCTGCCTCTGGAATGCTAGAGTTAAGGGTGTGTGCTACAACTACCTAACCTTTATGTTTAATATTGTGGATGATCTGTCTCTGACCCCAGATAAGTTTATTAGCATGCCAATATTTGGGGGAACACAATACCACAATTTTAAATGATATGGATTTCAAATATTGGTATAAATTTAAGATTATTTTTGTTTTATGGTACTGTATATTTTTTTTACCTACTATTCTTTATGGATATTTTTTATATTGATGCAGATTTAAGTTTATTTTTTGCTATAAAATACATATATATGCTTCTACTCTTGTTTGAGGTGTTGTAACTATGCAGCTCATTAAAATGATGATGTAAAAAGTTTTAGTCCTTGAAAAATGTTATCACAAACTGTTTAGGATAATTAACAAATTCAGGTTAAGTACTAAGCCTTCTATAACAATCAAACTTGTAGTCATGATATGTTTTTATGGTTAAACAGAGATATTTTAGATAGATAGGTGGTCTTCAGACACTTCAAAGATCTACAAAATGTGGAATTTAAGATGTTTTAATAAAATAAACCATTTCATGACAGTGAGATATTTCTGTTCTTGGAAACATGAATCTACTTAAAACAAAAAAGAATAATGGGTACCATATGGAGTTTGCTTTCAATGTGGCAAAGTTAGCCACTGGGCAATATACGGCCATTGCCTTATCTGCTGACTATATGCTGTCCAAATTGGACAAGCAGGATACAAAAGAAGGTGATTGATGAGCTTTGCCAAAACAGATTAGGACACTCCTTCAAAATTCCTGCTTCATAGAAAAGTTGGGCAATTGTCTATGCCTATAGGCTGAAGATAGTTACCCCAATGTTGTAGAGGAAACTTGGGTGGCTGCCCAGAAAGCCAGTTGTCTCTGTCACTTCTATAGTTTTAGCAGTTGTTTGCTCTGCACTTCTGGTTTAATCAGGTAATATTTTGTCCTTCTTGGGTTTCTGATGGGGGTTGAAGACTAGATAGTTATACCATTTTCTTTGCTACCAAATTCAGAAAAGAAACTTGCAAAATAGATGTAAAGTTTATAAAGTTTGAGAGACATAAAAGCTTAAGTTGTTTAAGAAAATTATTTAAGGTCTAAAACTATATTTTTATGTTGTTAATACTAGTTATTATAATAAGTGGTTCTAATATAAAACTTTGAACTCTCCAAGATAGGATAAATAACAGAGTATTTTCTCCAAATTTGCCAAATAGAAATGGACTTCATATTGTGAACACGTTTCTGACCTGATAATTGTTTCTATTGTATATAGGCACTGTGTTAGAGTTAAAACCTTTCTTTTTTATTTAGGCCATACCTGATGATTGTTCATTCTATATATATTTTACTATGCTAGAGTTAAAAATCTTTCCTTTTACTTAGTTTAAAAGGGGGAAATGTTGAGAGTATTCAACTGTGTCGCTCCTTGACTGCGTTAATAAAGTTAATTTTGAATTAGTGGTGGAGTCAGCAACTAGCATATTGGAATTAGCCAAAGAGAAGCCAGGAAATTCATAGGGAAGACGGGAGAAGGGAGGTACTTGGAATTCTCATGCTCTCTTCAGTCTGGGATGTATAAAAAGAAAAGGTGCTGACTGGGTCTCCAGTAAGAAAGGGAAGATCAGCTAGTTACTCCTCCTCTGCTTCTTTGACATAAAAGATTTTCATCCTAGTATCTAACTTTCAAGTTTTTATTGGTAATAGAATGATTTATCAAAACACAATATAGATTAGCTCTCTATTGGATGTATAGTTAGTAAAAATTATTTCCTATTCTCTAGCCTATCACTCTATCTAATTAAGGTGTCCTTTGCCACGCTGACACTATTTAGTTTCAAGAGGTCCCATTTATCAATTGTTAATCTTAGTGCTTATACTAATGGTGTACTGTTCAGAAAACCTTCTCATGTGCCATTGAATTCATTGTTATTTCTCACTTTCTTATCTATCAGATTTAGACTATCTGGTCTCATGTTGAAGTCTCTGATTTTTTGGAGTTGATTTTTGTGCAGGTTGGTAGCTGTGGATCCATTTGAATTTTTTACATGCAACTATCCAGTTTGACCAGCATGATTTGTTGAAGATGCTGTGTTTTTTTGCAGTGTGTATTTCTGTCTTCTTTATTAAAAAGTCAGTTTCTTGACATGCCTGTCTTGGAGTTTAGAATAGGCAAATTGAGGTGAAAAGATTGATTGTACATTTGGGTAACATTACTCCACATTTCTGTGGTTCTGGGCTGAATATAAAGGAAAAAGAAAACTGAACCATAATATTCATCTCTACCTGCTGCCTAACTCTGGCTGTAGAGTTACTAGTAGCTTCTTCCAAGCTACTATCACCAAGATAGTATATATTTCCTCGAAATATGGCCTGAAATAAAACTTCCTTCCTTAAGTTGTCCTTAAAACGTTTTTGAGATATTAATTATACAATCATCCCTTCCCTTTCCTTTTCCAAACTGTGGCATATAGCCCTCCTTATTCTCTTTCAAATATATGGCCTCTCCACTAGTTGTTATTATAAACTTATATATATGTCCTCACACTCACATACATATATATATGCTATCTATCCATATCTATATCTTTATATATATAACATATTATTTTATCCCAGCATCAAGACAAATAACTAATATCCAATACGTAAAATTTTTGTATGTCTATTTCAAAACTTTATCTTTTTTCCAATTGTATCTTTATCTCAAATTTTCGTAGCCATTTCTCACTAGGTAGAGTTTTCCCAGGGACCAAGCTATGATGATCTTATATTTTCTGATTTTCATAGTGGTTAAGTCTAAAAAACACGTATTTCATTTCCAGATGTTCTCTGGTTATCATGTATCAAGGCATGGAAAGTAATACAATTGTTTTTTTGTTCAGACTAAAGAAACCACAATTGCATCAAAACCCTGCAGTGGATTAAAAAGTCATAAGATCTGGTGAGACACATGGGAAATCTTAAGGAGAGAATTAGGGTATTTTTTAAAAAAACCTTTCTCACGTTAAGGATTGAGAATATTACAAAGCATGAAATTAGGACTCTGTATAATGCAAATATGAATGGCTTAAAAAAGAAAAATGAATGGATAACTGATTTAACTGAGACTGACATAATGTCAATTATAGTTACTATCAGCTTGTAAATTTTATTTTATCCCTAAAAAGTTGATTTGATAACTGTGGAAAATATAAGAAACTAACTGATAAAATATAAGCTTCATAAGACTTACCATTAATAAGATACAAGCCCTAGAATGAACCACCAATGTAAACAGGAAATACACTCAGACACAGATCGAGGAATTTAGACAAGAACCTACTGCATCATTGCAAGGTGAAATTGAAGACTAGTGGCCAAAGTTTATTACCAAACCAATCACAGATTATACAGAATGAAAAGCAGATGGTAAATAGCCCTGAAGTTATGCAAAGTGAAATGAAATCCTGTAGAATTTTTACACTTGAGGAGCTTTAAGGAAGTGGTCATTTCATGTGATATGCATTCACCCTATGTGAAACAGAAATTAAATTCATGAAGAACTAAGAATAGAATTATCCCCCAAGACTGGAAAATTTTTAGCAGCAGCAATATTGGAATCTGACCCTCAGTTACAATGGCAAGCATGGTGAAAATAGGAAACTAAGGCCATAGAACAACAAAATAGGGCTGGAGGTATTGATATTTCCCAAGACCAGTTTCTGAGACTCAATTCAGCCCATATGCTGAATTTTGAAGACAGGGTAAACTTGGTGATTACAACATGGCTTTATGCCATTTATCAGCTTTGAATGCTTGAGACAAGGTTACAGAATCAGGAAAGAGATTTGAGACATTTACTAAATTATACAAGGCTCACAAGAAACATTTACTAATTTTTTTTACAAAGATTGACTTCAGCTAGATAGAATAGTTTCAGGTCCAGAAATCAGATGAATGTTTTTTTCATTTTTTTGGGGTTTTGAGATGGGATTTCTCTGTGTAGTTTTGCACCTTTCCTGGAATTCACTTTGTAGACCAGGCTGTCCTTGAACTCAGAGAGTTCCACCTGTGCTCCCGAGTGCTGGCATTAATGGCATGTGTCACCACTGCACAGCTAGAGGAATATTAATTAAATGTTTGCTTTTTGAAAATGCTAATAGATAATACAAAGGGGGAATTAGGCTTTGATGAAAAGACCAACATCAATAAATGAATTGACTAGAAATAGAGCTGATATTGGATCATACTCTTAATGATGCAACTTTGATAAGAGGTGATTTCTAAAAATATTTTAAGAAAAATAAAAATGTCAAATGTTTTAATTGTGATAAACAATACCATTTAAAAAAGATTGTAGGCAAGTGGTGCCTGTAAACAATGTTTTTTCTAGAGATAATCCAAACAGAAGTCTCCAGTCTTCTGGAGTATGCAGAAGTATGGCAAAGGCCAGGATTGGACTAGTGAATGATGATCAACAAGGGATGGGCAAGACAACTATTTGCCATCAGGAAATGACTTAAGGGGTCTCTCCCTATATCAATATAAAATTTGGTGCAATCATTCCCTGTCAGCATAGGAGAAACTAATCCACAGAACAAGTAAAAGACTAAAAGCCTGTTTTTGCAAACCAGACTACTCTGGATGTGACCAAGGACAAAAGAACTTCAGTAGATAAAACAAAAAAATTCAGGAGAAACCAAAAAATAAGTAATTTGATGAACTTCTATGAATGATCAAAGACCAAAGTCAAAAATACAAATAAATGACATTGTAATTGAAGGTACATAGGAGCAGAAGTAACAGCAATATCACCAAAATTGTGGCATGCAGTTGACCACTTCAAGTGGTAAATATTCAACTTCAAGGGATTGGAATGTTGTCTCAGGTAAAACAAAGTACAAGGTGGGTCAAGGGTACAGGGTCAGAAAGACATATACAAAAATTAAAGCTATATGTAGCTACCATCAATGAATTTATGGAGACATGATTTGTTACAACAATAAAAACATAGATTAACATTATTCCAATTGCAGAAGCAAACCATAAAATAATGAATGCTCCTCAGAAAACTATTAAAATGTATTATCAAAAACAGTCACCAATCATTCAGGTTTCACATAAACAGGGCACAGAAGCGCTTGGTGTTTCAAAGGTGCCAAACTCCTGTCTTTAAAATGGTTATCTGGCAAACCTGTATGGATGGAACAATGGCCTTTGACATTAGAAAAATTGCAGGCACTAGAAGAGCTGATACAGGAGCAGCAGCTAATTCTCAATATATTAAAAAATCGACAAGTCCTTGAAAATCTCTTATATTTGTCAATAAAAAGAACTCTGAAAAATGAAAAATAGTAACAGATCTAAGAGCTGTATGTAAGCTGATACAACCAATGTGCCCTTTACAGCCTGAAATTTCCTTGCCTTCCTAATATACTATGGTAATGGATTTAAAGGACTCCTTTTTTTATTATACCTTTACAAGAAAAGGATAGTGTAGCTTTAAGTATTCCTGTGTCCTGGGTGGCTGGCAGTTGGAACTAATCTCTCCCACTCACATCACCCAAGCAAACACACAGAGGCTTATACTAATTATAACTGCTCAGCTATTAGCTCAGGCTTACTACTGGCTAGTTCTTACACTTAAACTCAGCCCATTTCTATTCATCTATATGTCACAACTTTTTCCGTGGCTATACCTGTGTGCCATTCCATGCTGCTCTCTCGACGGTGGGCTGATGTCTCCTGACTCAGTCTTCTTCTTCTCAGAATTCTCCTTGTCTGCTTATTCTGCCTATATGTCCTGCATGGCTACTGGACAGTTAGCATTTTATTAAAGCAGTGTACCAATGCATTATTCCACAGCAGGATAGAGAATTTTTTTTCTTCAGTGTCTACTTATTAGAAGACAGCGGTAGGGGTGTCTTGGTACAAGGAATGTTAAATAGCCCTACTTTGTGTCAATATCTTCTACAACCATTAAAAATAATTCATTTATAGTTTCCTCAATGTATAAATTACCATTATATGGAAAATTTCTTACTACCTGATGCAGATACATAGAAAAAATATTTGATGAAGTAAAGAAAATTTTGCCTTGTTAGGGATTGCAAATTGCAAAAACAAAACAAAACAAAAAACAAAGAGGAGATTCTATCTCAGTTTTAGATACATTCACAGAAAGTTCAACCATAGAAAGAACAAATTAAAAGAAATCAATTATGAATTATTAATTATTTTCAAAAATTTGTGGGAGATATTAAATGGCCATGGCTTACATTTGTATTAACAACTCAAAACTGAGTAATTTATCTCAAACCTGACAAGATAATAAGGACTTAAATAGTCTAAGAAAATTATCAGTTGGGACTGAGAGAGAGTTGGCTTCAGTAGAGAAGATATTACAGGATGCACAAGTGAATCACTTGGACCCAGGATTTGATTGTATCCCAGCCATACTATATTCTACTCATTATTTTCAGGAATTCTTATTCAAAGAAAAGATAATATCTTGGAATGAATACATTTTTACTACAAAAACAGAATAAAAATTTAAGGACCGATGAAGAAAAGTGTTCTGAATTGGTACTGAAAGAAAAATTGAGTCTTCACTGATTAACAGGAACAGATCCATCAAAAATTGTGGTAACTTTATCAGTGCTAAATCTCATTATTGACAAAAAATGAACACTGACAAGAGTTTGAACTAATTTCTTGGGAGAGTTTTACAATAACTATGCCCAAAGCAAGAAATTTCAGTATATATATATATATATATATATATATATATATATATATATATAGAGAGAGAGAGAGAGAGATACATATATTATATATATTATATATATTTTATAATATATATTATAAATTTATATATATATATAAATATTGGAGTCTCTCTCACATAGTACAAAGAACACTAATTTCTGGAGTCCCTACATTCTTTAGTGATATAAATGATTCAGGAAAGACTAGTTATGTCATGAAAAATAAATAAAGTGTCTCTAAATCCTTATGATTGCTTAAAAAGTCAGAATTATATGTGATTTCCATGGTATTATTAGATTTTCCAAAATGTGTTACTATAGTTAGTAATACTCAACATGAACAAAGAGTTGCTTTACACATTGAAACTGCTAAACTTATTACAAATGATTCAAAATTAGCTTTGTTATTTATTCAATGACAACATGTAATCAGAAATAGAAACTATCCATGTTATATTACACATTTCAGAACCCTTAGAGGCCTACCATGCACTTTAGCAGAAGGTAATGATGAAATTGATCAGCTATTGGGAGAAATATGCTAGAAGCCTCAAATATTCTTTAAAAACATGTTAATAACAAAGGTTTGAATAATGATTTTTCTATTACTTGGCCATAAGCCAAGGAAATTTCCCATATGCTATCTGTATAACCATTGCAAATTAGTAGTTATCTATAATACTTGAATTTATAGTCATGTTAGTCAGGTTTTCTAGATATGCAGAGATTTATTTTAGATTGGTAGGTAATCTTCAAAAACTTCAAAGACCTACGAATATGGCATTTAAAATGTTTTAAGAACTTCGGCTTTTCTGGACAGTGAGACAAGATGGCTCCTGGCAGCACCAATTACTTCAAAGAGGGTGATAGGGATCAGAGAAACTCATTATGGAATGTGATTTCAATGTGGCAAAGGCTACCCATTTGGCCAAGCACTGCCTGGACTGCTTGACAGTATATTATACAAACTCGACACACAAGACCCATAAGAATGTGACAACTGAACTTTGCCAAAACAAGGCAGGATGGTCCTTCAGGTTCCTGCTTCACAGAAGAAACTGCCAGACATTCTGCAGAACAGAGAAGAACGTGACTGACGACCTTTGCCAAATAGGTGGGACAATTATTCAAATTCCCTGCTTCACTGAAAATTCTTCCAGATACTCTAGGCATATAAGGCGAAGAAGGATGCCCCAATGTTAGAAAATTACTTTGGGTGACTATCCAGGCAACCAGATGTCTTTTGTCATTTCTAAAGTTTTGGAAGTGCTCACAATGCACTTCCTGTTTACTCAGGTAATATTATATCCTTCTGGGATCTTCGATGGAGTTGAAGACTAGATGGTTATAATTATAATTTTCTTAAATTTTGATAAAAGATAAATTAGATATGAAACTTTACACTCACAGAGATAGTATAGATGACAGAATACTTTCTTTATTCTTGTCAAATACACATAGACTAAATATTCTAACTGTAATTCTTACTTGGTAACTGTTTTGTTACATGTAATCTTACTATGTTAAAATGAAAACTTTCCTTTTTCATTAGACAGAAAAGGGGAAATACTGTGGGACTGTCTTTCTGCATGCTGTGTATATGCTGCTATCATTGGTTAATAAATAAAGCTACCTTGGCCTAAGGTATGGCAGGATAAGAGCCAGGAGAGAAATCCAAACAGAGATACAGAGAAAAGAAGGGTGGAGACATGTCAGACACCACTCAGGCAACCAAGGAAAAAGATGCCAAAAAACCAGTAATGCTGTGGCCACATGGCAAAATACAGATCAATTAAAATGGGTTAATTTAAGATGTAAGAGCTAGCTAGCAATAAGCCTGAGCCATAGGACACACAGAATATAATTAATATGAGGCCTCTGAGTAATTATTTTATAAATGGCTATGGGACTGCAGGAATAGGCAGGACAGAGAATGGCTTCAGGCTACACTAGTAAACTTCTTTGCTTTTTCTAGTTTAGCTATTAGACTTACATTTCCATCTTCATTTTATCTTTAGTCTTCTTCAGCGTTTCTATCTCCACCTCCACATTGAATTCTATTCTCAATTCTTCGACTGTTCTTTCATTTCTATCAGCCTTCTGTTTGTGTTTTCATTACTCAGATGTTTATTCTCCATAAGATATTTATTCTTAATTTAACTGAACTGCTTCTTGGTGTCTTCTAAAAACTCCTTGAATTCATTGATGATGTAGGAAATTGCCATTGTTATAGATCTCTACACATCTGATATGTTTTGAAGAAAAGATACTGGCATGATAATTAACATTCTGATATTTTTGCAATGGTATATGAAAATGTGGATTTCTTTAGTTATTTCTAAGTTTTATATGGAGCAGTTTGAGGAATAATGGAGGATGTGTGGGCAGGTTTAAGGAAATCGTTTGGGTGCAATGAAGTCAGATGAACATAGGGAATTGAGCTGATATTCAGGATTTTCTTGATTGTGCAAGCTTGGAGTATGGAGGTAGATGTATGGGGTATAGGTCAGAAGTGATGTAGGAAGTTGTTTTTGTTTGGGGGATAGCTAGCTAGAGAGTGTCCTGTGCACAGTCAACAGATGTTTTGTGTTGCAGGCAGAGGACTCCAAACTAAGCTTGGATACCTGATAGGTAGGACTCGTGCATGACATTGAACTTTGTGGAGAAGGAATGAAGAGGAAGGACAGAGGGACTCAACTGGCTAAACAATGAGATATCTAGTGTGTGGAGTGGTTGGATGAAATGCAAAGGGTGAACTGTGGGAGTTGCAAATTAGGTGGGTCTATAGGAAGCCTGGAATCCAGCTGCAGTTCTGGTTTGATTGGTCAGACTAAACATGGCCATTGGTTGTCAAACAGAGGATATATCAGGAGAGTTTCACATAAAGTCTCAGTGAGGATTTGAGAGATATTTGCAAGGGTAGGTCCTGTAGGAGAAAGAAGGAAATCTTAAATTTTTAAATACATAAGAAAAAATATACACACCCAAATTACATATTTCATGATTAGAAGAATGCATCTTTCATTTAAATGCTTAAAATGAGAGAATAAACTGTCATAGGGCCATCCCTTAATGTTTGAGAAAATCTAATATCAGAAAACTTGTACAAGTTACAAAAGTTGCTTAAGTAAAAATTTAGTGACATTTTCAATTTTTTGTGTGTACAATTTGGTTGTGGATCAGCTGTAATTAATAAAGGAAGGATCTTCCCTCTAAATATCTATTACCCAATGTCTTCATAATTGCTGTTAGACAGAATACGAACACTATATTCTGCTGTCTCCATCAAGGTCAGGCTGAAGAATCAATGTAAGTTCATATGTCTCCAGAGACACTCAAAGTATATAGTTCCCCATGAGATACATATACTGCTTAAGCTCTCTGTCTTCTTATTGGCAATAGTACATTATCAGTTTCCACTTCACAGCAGAGCTGCACATATGGAGAAGGAGAACAGCAAAGTGCTTTCCTGGATAAGGATGTTAGGTCTATGCTATACCTAGAAGATATTTCACATGCCACCTCTGTACTTCTGAGGGTGTGTTCCTAGGACAATAGTAAGTAATAACAAATATATATGTATAGGTAGTTATATCTGTAAATGGTATAAAATACTCAGTCACTTTTATCTCATAAGTTTCACAAAAAGGCAACTTGATGTGTAGAAAGGGGAAGCAGCTGAGTCTAGACAAAATAATACTAATAATTTTTTTGCTCTTGGGCACTGCCCTTGGCACTACTATGCTGCTGTAGGGTAGCCAGACTTCCTTGTTCTCTAAGGACGTTTAGATGCTGGGGTGATAGTTTCACTCCAGAGGGAGACCACATTGTAATTTTCTGATATTTATAATGTTCTATGGCATTAGAAGTCCACATATTATAGCTCCTTTTTAATTTCAGAAAGGTGTAGGACTTCAAAATGCATTTGACATGTCAAATGCTAGGTCCCTTTTCTTGGGAGCATCAACTGTTAGACATTAGTACTGTGTGCTGAACATTATGAAGAAACCAGGAAAAGATGACAAAGAGCGAGGAAGGCACTAGGTATGATTTACATGCTTTAAAAATGTTAGAATCTTTTATAACTTGTAGGAACTTATACATTTTTTCTAATGTAAGTGCAGATATAGCCTGTGAAGAAGGATGAATTTCACCATGGCCATCTAATAGAATAACATTACTTACATTTTCTGTTGCCTTGCATATAAATGCTTATTAAGTTAGAGGAATCTGTATCCCCAAGATTCTAACGTTGAAAATAGCTCTCAGGTTAAGATGCAGCTGCATAGTCAGGTGTTACTTGATCCACCATGGAAAAGATACAGTATACACCAAAAATACCTGTTGTTTGAGGACATAGATTCTGTTGAGAGGGAAAAAAATATAACTCATCATTCCTTTGTAATCTATTGTTCCTCAAACACAAATAAAACAGATGTGTGTGATCGCAATAGAAAATATTAACCTCTGTTGAAAACGAAGTCCATTATATGTAAAGAGAGTAATTAAAATTTTTTTACTTTTTGAAAAACTACACTCTTAGATTTTTATGTGTTTCTGTATATCTAAACCTCACAAAGAATATGCCTCATATACCAAGCCATTATCATCTGGTCCATGGATCAAAGAGAAGAATCCAAGGGAAGAAGACCTTGGCAAACTAGAGATAAAACAGAGTATCCATGGAGCAGCCCCTAAAATCACTGCATAGCTAGAGCTAGTGAGTTAAGCTTGGTGCAATTTTCAGAGATGGGAAATACATTAGATAAGTTTTGCTACTAAAATATAGCAAAGTTATTTATATGTTCCTGCATTGCTCTCGCTGCCAAGTAACTTTTAGTATATTATAGACAAGAATCTTTGTAAGATGTAGCAAATAGCAAATCAGTCATTTCAGGGTTACTAATATAAATATTATCTTATACCAGGAAACTATAAGAAACCCTAGTTTTGTAATTAAAAACTCTATTAATAGTGAAGAAGTAACAGTCTCCATTTGTACTAATCCCAGATATGTGACTTCATTCAGCTGATTTCTATCTAATGTAGGCTCCTTCATGTTAGATAATGCTCACATTTTAGTTAGTTAACTTGGTCAAATGTAAAATTTCATGGTAAGTTCTATGTAGAATAATTTTTCAATTCCTCTTTTCATTCTAGGAGCCTATCATAATTGCCACATAACACACATGCAGAATACTTCAGAGATGACTCAGTTTATTCTTTTGGGGTTAACAGATGCCCCAGAGTTGCAAGTCCCTTTATTTATCATCTTCACTCTTATTTATTTGACCACACTGCTTGGGAACCTTGGAATGATTATGCTGATTCTCCTGGACTCCCGACTTCACACTCCCATGTATGTTTTTCTCAGTAATCTCTCACTGGTAGACTGTGTTTATGCCTCAGCTGTCACTCCCAAGGTAATAGAAGGATTTCTCACAGAACACAAGATCATGTACAATGAATGTGCTGCCCAAATGTTCTTCTTCATAGCCTTTGCAATTATTGAAGCTTTCCTGCTTGCCTCAATGGCTTTTGACCGTTATGTAGCAGTATGTAAACCCTTGCATTACTCTACCACCATGACAACTACAAAATGTGCCCTGCTTGTTTCTGGTTGTTACATCAGTGGACTCTTACAATCTTCTATCCATGTTTTCTTCACTTTCCATCTCTCCTTCTGTCATTCCAATGTGATTAACCACTTTTTCTGTGATATTCCCCCATTGTTGGCTATTTCTTGTTCTGATATATATAATAATGAAATTATTCTGTTTATGCTGGCAGGGTTCAATACTACTTTAACTCTATTGGTTATCTTAAGCTCCTACCTACTTATCTTTGTTGCAATACTGAGGATGCGTTCTGCTGAGGGCCGGAAGAAGGCCATTTCCACCTGTGCATCCCACCTCACCACTGTTTCCATCTTCTATGGTACATTAATCTTCATGTACTTACGACCCAGTACTAGTCACTCCATGGACACTGACAAGGTAGCCTCTGTGTTCTACACAATGATCATTCCCATGCTAAACCCTCTTGTCTACAGCCTGAGGAACAAAGAGGTCAAGAATGCCTTCAAGAAGGTTTTGGTAAAAGCACTGTCTTTGCTACAGTTAGTCAATTAAGTATAAGTCCTTGAAAATTATATAAAACTTCAAATAGATGTTTACATATATATGTATATGTTAAAATTATTTTTTACTTTAATTTCTCTTAATAAATACTTAATATATGAAAATTTTCTATTCATTCTTTTTTTTTATTTTGACTAGGCCCAGATAATTTTGGATATCTTATTACTGAAATAAAGCCCTTTAATTTTAAAAATCAAAGACTCTAATCCTATATATTACAGTACCCCACATAATGCCACACTGTATATGTGAATTGCTTTTCTATAACTATTTCCCTGAATTGAAAGCCTGGACCTGAAAGAGAAGAGAGGCTATAAGTCTAAGAAATAAAAAAAAAATTAAAAGCTCATATGTCTCAAAAAAAAAAAAAAAACCTTAAAAGAACTAGGATGACAATGAATCTTGCAATGCTCCAGATCTTTTTTTTTTAAATTTTATTTTATAATTTAATTTAATTTTACATATCAGCCACAGATTCACTTGTTCTTCACCCTCAACCCCCTCTACTTTCCCCCTAGCGAATCCCCGATTATCATCTCCTTCAGGGCAAAGAATCCACTGCGGATTGAGTTCAACTTGGTAGACTCAGTCCAGGGAGGTCCAGTCCCCTTCTCCCAGGCTGAGCAAAATGTCCCTGTATAAGCCCCAGGTTCCAAACAGCCAGCATATATACTGAGGGCAGGTCCTGGTCCCATTGCCTGGATACCTCCCAGACAGATGAAGCTAATCAACTATCTCACTTATCCAGAGGGCCTGATCCAGTTGGGGGCTCCTCAGCTATTGGTTTATAGTTCATGCGTTTCCATTCGTTTGGCTATTTGTCCCTGTGCATTTTCCAACCTTGGTCTCAACAGTTCCCACTCATACAAACCCTTCTCTTTCTAGCCAATTGGACTCCTGGAGCTCCACCTGGGGTCTGGCCATGGATATCTGCATTTGGTTCCCTTAGTCATTGGATGAGGTTTCTAGCATGACAATTAGGTGTTTGGCCATCCTATCACCAGAGTAGGTCAGTTCGGGCTGTCTCTCGACCATTGCCAGTAGTCTATTGTGGAGGTGTCTTTTTGTATTTCTGTGGACCTCTCTAGCACTTTGCTTCTTCCTATTCTCATGTGGTCTTCATTTACCATGGTCTCTTATTCTTTGTTCTCCCTCTCTGTTCTTGATCCAGCTAGGATCTCCCACTCCCCTAAGCTCTCTTTCTCTCAACCCTTGCCCTTTATTACGCCCCACTCATGTCCAGGTTGTTCATGTAGATCTCATCCATTTCTCTATTATTGGGCAATCCCTGTGTCTTTCTTGGGGTCCTGTTTTCTAGGTAGACTATCTGGATTTGTGAGTAGAAGTCTAGTCATCTTTGTTTTACTTCTAGTATCCTCCTATGAGTGAGTACATACCTCATAAAGATACAATACTCACAAAACAGGTCCTTAGAACTCTAACAGTTACAAAATGCTAGCAAGAAGAGACTCTCATTCCAAGCTTTTTGTAAGTTGTTTATTGAGTTCTAGAAATTCAGATTTCTTTCTGAGTTATTGCCCATATTGGGTGGGCTTTCTAAAAGTGAATCTATTCTAGCAACACCCATGTTACTTTAGACAAATCCTCACACGTTTGTGTAATCACAGTTACCACTAAACTCATGGGTTCAGCAAGCTCTACTTGGAATTGCATCTTCAGTCTTTCACTGGGGCTCTGTCTGGTTGAATAAACATTTTTTCACCTCTCAGAATAACCATCAAATAGAGCTGTGTTGATGGCAAACCATAGATAGATAAGTAGATAGACAAGACATATGATGATGATGATGATGATGATGATGATGATGATAGATAGATAGATAGATGATAGATGATAAATAGATAGATGGATAGATATAAGTTAAATTATGAAATATTCTATAAAAATTTTATTAGTTCCTGAGTGTTTCATACAATGTATTGAGATAATACTCACCATTGCTTTTTCAACATTTCTTCTTCCCTCACATCCAATTATGTGTCATTTGTTTTTTTCTTCACTTCAATACCAAATTTCTTTATTCCATATAATCTTGAATATATGGCTTCCACTGGGGTGTGGCAAACTTATCTGTGGCTACATTTTAGAGAGAACTGTCTCTCTCTCCCAGTAGGTAAGAATTTCCAAAAATTTCATGATGACTGTGTACTCAACTCTGAGGTTTCCATTGAGTTTTTTTACTCCATCTTCATTTCAACTTCTCTTCAATAGTTCTATCTGTTTAAAGAAAATCAGATTTCAAACCCCCATGTTGTCTTTGTTATCTTACTCAAGCATATGTTAGGGGTTTTGGGGAGATCAATGAAGTGTTTATTGCTTTTCTTGATAAGTTCATTAAGCTGTTTGTTGATGTCTTATTTAAATGCTTTAAACCATTTCACAAGTTTTATGATTTTCCTTTAAATTTCATTGTCCTTGTGTTCATCTAGACAATGTTTCATAGAATACAATTCTATAGGACAAGGAATTTTAGGGGACATAGATGGTTTTGGTCTTACACATTGTCTGTGTTTTAATGATGAGTTCTGATCATGTGGACTTCTTTTGTTGGTTGTGTGTCTAATCTGAGAGATTCTAGTATGCCTCAGACTATGTTGCCTGGATAAAGCAAGAGGGCTGGGGATGGCATGGGCAAATAAGGTTCCAGGGATAATCAAGTTGTATCTGCATACAGGTGTGAAGAAAGGGGTTGGCCTTGAATTTGGGTATAGTACAACTGATCTAGAGTCAAGAAGACTCATCAGACTGTGTACAGGATGTAGGATTTTTCTAAATATTGGAGGTTGTATGTGGCTTGAGTAGCTAGAATGAAAATGGAAAGTGAGAGCAAAAGCACATATGTTGGCTAAAGTTTCCCTAGAAGCAAGTAGGCCCTGGATCCTGTGAGTTTCAAAGGAATTTTAAAAGGCTGAAGTAAGTGCGTTCTCTCTGACAAACAGCTGTCATATTAGGGGAACTGGAGTGGAAGAGAGAGGGAGGGAGGACAAGGTAGCCTAACTGTGTGTGACACATGTCCTTTTTTTAACCTCTGGTTCTTTTTGTGAAATATGAGTAAATTTTATTTATGTTTCTTTGAGAATTTAATAAATGACTATTCTCTTTATATTATTTTTATCCTTTTTTTTCCAGGTTAACTTCTTCCTTGCTCCCAACTTCCTCTCAAATTCATGACTTTCTCCTATTTTATCCATGTACCTCTGAGCCTTATATATAATAGAGTGGGATTAGATAGTCTATTTGGGGGTTTGTCCCAGGTATAAACTGATTATTCTCTCAGTATCCATTTCCATTTTTTTGCTAAATATATATAAAAATTGTTACTATAAATTTTAGGAATAAGTAATACTTCTGATTATTTAAATAAAATACAAAATAAAAACCCCAGATTATTCCCCACCCAGGAAGCATTTCTCTGAAGTTTTGCTTGATATCGTCTTGTTCTATCAAGTTTCCTGTTATATCTGTCTTCCAATTGTATATATGCATATATGTATTCTAGGTTTCCTGTTTTCTAAATTTACTTTAATCATGCTTCATGATGTATATTTTGCAGCTACTTTCTTCTTATTCAGTTTATTTAAAGTATTTTGTTATTTTATTTTTATTATAATTGAGATTAATTTCTTAATTTCCTATGTGAATTGTACATTGTTAATAAAAAGAAACACAATTGAGCTTGTGTTCATCATTGTATCATACACATCTTCTACATTTATTAGCTGTAACAAATTTCATTAGTGGAGTTTCTAGTATTTACTGCTTATAAGCAACACATAAAAATCTTCATTTTCCCTTTTTATTTGGGTAATAAGCAAGGAACACATGTATCAAAATATCACATTGTAAGCAATAAATTGGTACAACTATTATGAGCTGATATTTTTAAGATAATAAGAGGAGTTTGTGAGCTGTCCAGGAATTATAAGTAGTTGCTACCTTATAGAATACCAGGGTTTTGTTCCCCACACATGGCAGCTCACAACTGCTTGAAACTCCAGTTCAAGAGAATTCAGCAATTCTTAAGTCCTATAAGTGAACCAGATACAAACATCATGCATTGAAATATGTGTGGGCAAGCCTGAAAATGATTGAAAAAAGATAAATATTTTAAAATACAATATTAAAAAAAAAGAAATGAAAGGATGGTTAGATCAAGGTTGCATTGGTAGGGTAAGTAGGATTTTTTAATAGAAGGAAAAATATTTTCAGATAATTTTATATCCTAATGTGCGAGGAAGATGTAAAGTTGCTTTATCCAGAGACCTTAGTAGGACTTTTTTTTTTCTTCTTTTGCTGCCTGACTTAGATGTGCCACTGAGGGCCTAATAATCTGAGGTTCTCTCACCAAAGTTTTATTTCTCCATGTATCATAAGCTACCTCAGAAAAATACTAACCACCCTTGCTGTCTCCACCAAAGTGAGGTGGAAGAACCAATATACGATGATAAGCACACAGAGACATCTGACCTTGTGGCACTGCTATTCCAGAGATAAGGAGAAAGCTTGCTGTCCCTGCCTTGATATTTGATAGAGCTAAGCCACATTCTGTCCCACAACATAGCTCTACTACATGTAGCAAAGGAAATGATTTCCTGGTTCTGCATATTGAACTGATGTTCTTGACATGAACTGACCCATGTCACTCATTTGTGTCACTACTTGTATATCCCTAGAACACTAAGTATCACAACATTGTGCAACCATGATCAGTCAGAACTGTAAAAGTGTATGGAACACCTGATAATTTTATTTTACAGATGAAACAAAAATGCAAAAAGAAAGCCAAGAAATGGAAAATAGTTGTAATACAGACAATGCTTCTATCCATCTTATCATCTTTATCCTTCTATTTTATCTGCTCTACAGCACCACTCAACAGCTTCCACATTGAATTCACATAAACAACAGTTTATGGAGTAAATGTTGTTATAAAGATGTGGAATTCCAAATTATATTGTGTTTAAAATTTTTTATAAGATTCAAAATACAAAAATTATTGTTCCCTTTTTGGAATTCAGAGGACACGGCTCTTTCTACATCCATTTGACATGTCAACTGTTTGGGTATTTTCTTTAGGATTAGTTTACATTAAAATCATAATTTCAATGTTAGTCAGTATCTGTGAAGTGATCAGATGGTATCTGGACAGTAATGACTCTAATGGGTTTAATTTTAATACTAGAACATTTTCTATTGTTTTGAAGAAGCATTCGAAATTACGGCCATAACGTAACAAGAATAATCTAACCTTAGCTATTGGTTAAGATAAGGTATGAACCATATCTCACAATGAATATGAAGAGAGCAAAGTTCAGAGAAATGAGTAATCTTCAAAATTCTCAATTCAAAATTCTATATGCAGAAGTGTGCTCAGGGAGAAAAGTTCTGTCCTTAATGCAAACAGAGCAAAAGAGTGGGAGAACACCATAGCCCCATATAGGCAAGTACAAGTAGATATACTTTGTAAGACAACCTGTGGGAGTTAAAAGATCTGGAGAGTATGAAGTGCAATCTATTATCTCTTACCCTATTCTCACATACTCCCATATGTAGAATAGTTGTATATGTGAAAAATGAAGTTATTAATATGAAGTGAAAACATCTGAATTTTACAGTAACTAAAAATTCCTTGTATATTTTTTTGAGTTACTGAAAAGCATCAAGGCACTAGTAAAAGTATGTTCAAGGGATTGTACATTTTAACTCATCTATGTTTAAATGAAAGAATCTAGTTAAAATCTCTCATTAAAAAAAGCATGTCACTAGGGAAGAGATCAAATCATTACCTATCTACTGATATTTTAAAAAATGTAAGCTGGTATGTAGCTCAGTGGTACAGCATTTGCTAACTATGAGCAAATTGCTTGTTTGACCTCTGACAACAGCAATAGAAAAAGGGAAATAAAAGACAAAAATTAGTTGACAAGAGTTTATTACACATGAGATGCACTGATAGCTATTTTTTTTTTGCATTGTATCCTGATATATGACTACATGTTCCTATACTGCACCTCCACTGATTAAGACTCCAGTGGCCATTTTAAGCAAGAGTACCTACAATTTATTTCAGGTAGTACAAAATAGTCTTTGCTGGATAACTGTAATAAAGAATATGGTATAGCAAGCAAGCTGGAATGAGCCCCCGAGTCATAACTTACACAGTCTTTTTTTTTTTTTTTTTTTGTTTTTCGAGACAGGGTTTCTCTGTGTAGCTGCGCTTCCTGAACTCACTTGGTAGCAGGTGGCTCGAACTCACAGAGATCGCTGCTCTGCTCCGAGTGCTGGGATTAAAGGCGTGCGCCACCAACGCCCGGCTTACTTACACAGTCTTTTACAGTTGTTGTTACCAAAGAAATTCTAATGTCCACTTGTATCATCATCAGCCTTCTTCTACTCTGAATTCACTTGATGTTACTTTACATTAGACAAAACATTTACACATGATAAAGAATGTTACATGTTTCAAGTGGCATAGTAATGTTTATCTACCACAACATTTAATTTCCTCATCTTCTCTTAGGTCTTAATTTTCAAATGACAATAGAAAATATTTCAGAGGCAAGTGAATGTATTCTTCTGGGGCTCCCATGTACTTTTTCCTCAGTAAGCTCTCCATGTTATAGTGTGTTTATGTCTCAGCAGTAACTCCCAAAATAATGGAATGGTTTCTCACAGAAAATAAGATAGTGTGCTTCAATTTATGTACTGCACTGATGTTCTTCTTTGCAGTCTTCAAATGTTTCGTCTTAACCTCAATGGTCTATGACCATCTTGCAGCAGTGTGTAAACCTTAGCATTATGCTATCACTATGGCATGTACCACAACATTTATCCTAATGGCATCTGTCACCTGCATTTGTGGACTCCTTCAATCCTCCATATATGTTGCCTTCACTTTTCATCTCTCCTTTTAATCACTTTTTCTGCAACATTTCCCCTTTGTTGGCACTCTCCTTTTCATATCTCCAAACTGGATATCATTCACTTTACATTAGCGTCATTAGATGTTCCTTCTTGTTATTCTTTTATTTGTCTTAAACTCTTTCCTACTTAGTTTTGTTGCAGTCCTGTGAATTTATTCAGATCAGGGTCAGAAGAATGCCTTCTACACCTATGCATCCAACTTCACCACTGTTTCCATCTCCTTTGAGACTGTCATTTCATGTACATACAGTGCACCACTGTATGTGCACTGCGTGAACACTGTTAATATTGCTTCTGTGTTCTACATTATGGTCATACACATGCTTAAACATCTTGTCCATTACCTGAGAAATAAAGGGGTCAAGGGTGGTTTGAAAAGGGTTTTTGGAAAAGCAAAGTCTTCATGGTCTTAGACAATTCTATTAAAAACTCTACTGTCCAGGAATATTTTCATTTTTGTACATTTTGTGTTTAATTTCCCTGATTGGATATTCACTTCATAAGAAATCTCTTCATGCTTCTGGGAAATGAATAGGATAGAGGAAACTTTGGGTGTCTTTCTATTTTGAAAATAGAGGCCATTTCGATTTTGAGATCCAGGTCCTAATTATATGTATTATAGTATTCCACACTGAAATTTACAGGATAATCACCTACATATGTGGTGCTATAGTTATTTTTTTTCAATGCCTAGAATTTGAAATAATTCCACAATTCTTTCATACACCAAAATTAACCATTCTCTGGCACTAATGCTCCTGAGAAATATGTTGAATGATTGCCCAGACACCAAATCTCATTCAGGACAATCTCACTTTCCATATTCATGACAAAATACAGAAATTGATATCATGGTCACTCATTATCCATACATCCTTAACTCTTGAAATCAAAATGTTCAGACACAATCTGATTAAAAAAAAAAAAGAGTATGTAAAATGAGTAATAAAGAAACTATTTGGTCCTTGAATCTTAGAGATTTTAGATATAGTTCAGGAAATAGGAATTTACCAAAAATGGCATCCATTCTGTTCTTTATGACTTCTTGGACTGTCTCTCCAATGGATTTCCTCAGGGCAAGGCACATATGGAAATAGACTTTTACTTGGCAAGGATCAGCAATCCACAAGGCAGCATAGGAATTTACAAAATTGATGCAGCTTGCAGGTTCTTTTCTCTCTCATTGTACTGGTGATTCTTTGAGTGGTTTTTAGTTTTACTTTGTCAGTCACATATGCAATAGCTGTGATTTTTCCCTGGAAATTCTGATTTTTCTTGAATATTTTCCTTTAATTTTCAGCTGGGAGATAATGCTTCTCCAATCTTCTATCTGGAATTATTAATTACAACTCTTCATCCTGACAACATTTCTGACTCAATAGAGACAGTCAGATACATATGAGAGTATGAAAAAACAACAATGATCCATTGTTTATTAGAGCATTAACAATGTCTCACAGTCCTGGTAAGGAGAGTAAGGCATGCATACAGAGAACTGGGAACATCAGAGATACACATAGTGCCAACTGTAGAAAGTAAGTTTCCTGGACACAAAGTACATTTAATCAATGGTACGATTTGGTATGCTCCAAAAGGAAAAGATCTAATGTAAAATATGGGATGGGTAGATCCATATTTATCATACATGTGAGCTTATATTGGTGGAGGAAGTATGATATTGTTGGATGGAATAAGATTGCTTCATCGAGGACTTTTACAGAGAGATTGAGACATGGGAACCTTTTATAAAAAAGGGAACCCCATAACATCATATCTTATAGACAAGAAAGAATTGTTTGTGTTTGAATATTGTTGTCCTTAAAGCATTGTGGCCATGTCTATTACTTTTTAACATTGTAACCACAAGTAGCTGCCAGCTGACATAAATGCTGCAAGAGCAGGATGAGTCTGCTTCAATATTTAGTTAAGCCTGCAAAAATACAGAATAGAGTTGTGTAAGGTGTAGGAAAGTGTATTTGGGGAAGCATAAAGAAGAACAATGGGAACTTTTATAATGATTAAGATGCATTATTTAAAATATAATATATTTCCTAAAAGTCAAAAATAGAAGGCAATAGTAAAGCTGTTCATGTAAGTCTAGTAGAAAAAACCTCTCTTAAAGTATAAATAAACATGACTTGAGCTATTCAGGTCCACTGGAGTACAATTCACATGATGGTCAGAATTTTTCCTTGCACTAATAACCCTTCCTTGTTTTAGAACCTGAACCCATGCTGAGGCTGGACCCCTTGCAAATATGACTAATGAATTTATAAGTAAGTATATCTGAATTATTTCTGGAAATAGAGAAAATAATGAGTTGAAAATTGATCTCAAATTCCCCCAAAACCACCAACTTTGAATTTGACTTGTAATTGTCTCTGAAATCAAGATCAAAAGTGAGGAGAGATTCTGTCAAGAAACTTAAAGATGACTAAAATAGTATTGTGGATGGCTAAAATTAACTGACTAAATCTCAAACAAAACCATATACAAGGTGGAATTTTCAAAGTTAAGATGCTCTCTGTTATTGAAATATTTCCTTTTGAATTCTGGCTCCATTTGCTATATTAGCTCTCATTCCCTCTACCAGGGTTGTTTTGTTAATCAAAATTACCAAATGTTTATTTAATAAAATAAATTAAAATTATTAAGTAATTAAGTAAACAAAGAAAAACTATATGAGTGGATAACCATATTTAAAGATAAATAAATGAGTGAATGTTTTCAAAGAAGTATGTTTGAATGATTAACCACCAAACTGTATCTTTAATGAATGATCAGAGGAATCCAAGGCTGCATGTTTTATGGGACAGTAGAAGGAATTTCTCAAAGTTTACTCAATGGTATGCACTCTCTCCTCTTACTACATTAAAATATAAAAAGTGATCTTCATTTACCACGGTCTCCTATTCCTTGTTCTCCCTCTCTGTTCTTGATCCAGGTGGGATCTTGCGCTCTCTTTCCCTCGACCCTTGCCTTTCATTGCTCCCACTCATGTCCAGGCTGGTCATGTAGATCTCATCCATTTCTCTGTCATTGGGTGATCCCCGTGTCTTTCTTGGAGTCCTGTTTTCCAGGTAGCCTCACTGGTGATGTGAGCAGCAGTCCAGTCATCCTTGTTCCACATCTAGTATCCTCCTAGGAGTGAGTACATACCATATTTGTCTTTCTGAGTCTGGGTTACCTCACTCAGGAGGATTTTTTCTAGATCCATCCATTTGCCTGCAAACCTCATGATGTCATTGTTTTTCTCTGCTGAGTAGTATTCCATTGTGTATATGTGCCACAATTTATTTATCCATTCTTCAGTTGAAGAGCATCTAGGTTGTTTCCAGGTTTTGGCTATTACGAACAATGCTGATATAAACATAGCTGAGCAAGTGTTCTTGTGGTATGATTGAGCATTTCTTGGGTATATGCCCAAGAGTGGTATAGTTGGATCTTGGGAGAGATTGATTCCCAATTTTCTAAGAAAGGCCATATTGATTTCCAAAGTGGTTGTACAAGCTTGCATTCCCACCAGCAGTCATGAGAAAAGGAAGAAACAAAGTGCTAAAGAGGCCCACAGAAATCCACAAAGATACCCCCACAAAAGACTGCTGGCAATGGCCGAGAGACAGCCGGGACTGACCTACTCTGGTGATAGGATGGCCAAACACCCTAATAGTTGTGCCAGAAACCCCATCCAAGGACTGAGGAATCTGGATGCAGACATCTATGGCTAGGCCCTGGGTGGAGCTCAGGAGTCTAATTAGCAAGAAAGAGGAGGGTTTATATGAGCGAGAATTGTTGAAACCAAGGTTGGATAAAGCACAGGGACAAATAGTCAAACGAATGGAAACACATGAACTATGAACCAAAGGCTGAGGGCCCCCCAACTGGATCAGGCCCTCTGAATAGGCGAGACAGTTGATTGGCTTGATCTGTTTGGGAAGCATCTAGGCAGTGGTACCAGGTCCTGGGCTCACTGCATGAGATAGCTGTGTGAAACCCGGGACTTGTACAGGGACGCTTGGGTCAATCTGAAAGGAGGGGACTGGACCTTCCTGGACTGAGTCTATCAGGTCGATCTCAGTCCTTGAGGTGACCTTGATCTGGAGGTGGTTTGAATGGGGGGTGGGCTGGGGGGAAGGGGAGGGGGCAGGAAGGGGGGAACAAGGGAATCTGTGGCTGTTATGTAGAACTGAATAGTATTGTAAAATAAAATAAATAAAAAAATATATAAAAAGTGTTCTCATTCATAAGTCACATCTATAGTTCATTTTCAAATCCATAGACTACCTGATACTCTGCAGCCATCTTTTCTGTCATGAAGTTTAAGATCCTACCAAGATTTGAAGAGCAAGATGCCTCATCCTATGGAAAATGATCTTCCAAAAAATAGAGAAGAAAATGTCCACTGGTCACTCTTTACTTCCTGATGAACTCTAAGGTAACTAGGGAGAAAATGAACTAATGTTCATCTCTTACACTCATCTGAGTTAGGCATCATCGGAAAACTGACAAGAAGAACATTTATTCAACAAAAGACTTCACATATAAAATAATTCATACTTAACACATAAGGACTCCCCCACTATCACTTGGAATGTACATTAGAAAAATAAATATCTGGAAAGAAATCGCTTATGGACTTAAAACACATAAAAAATAGTCTGTTAATTTTAGGTTCTGAAGACAAGTTTCTCTGAATTGTGCATATGCAAATGCTAAGAACAGAGTTTTAAATTTGACAGAATACAGGTTCAAATCACAAAAGTTGCTCTGAGATTTTTTTTACTGTGTTTCCACAATAGGCATATGGCTAACTATTACATAAAATTGAAATAGCAATTGATGAGATATATATTTAGGCATGTATTAGTCAGTATTCTCTAGAGTAACAGCATCTATAGGATCCAAACCCCTATACATAAAGAAAGGAGGCTTATAGTGACTTACAGACTGAGATCTAGGTAATCCAAACAATGGTTGACTGGGAATGGAAAGTGTAAGTATTACAGTAACTCAGTCCATGAGTCATCATTTCTCAACTGGGCTCCAATATATGCTAAAAATACAAATGAAAGCTAAAAACACAAACTAATAGCATTGAAATTGAAGGTTGAGTTTATATAGCAGCAGATGAAACAATAATTTCAGAAAAATCTTGGCATCCAGATTGGCCTCTTCAAGAGGTGAGTATTCAGCTTGAAGGAAATAGACTTTTATCTCAGGTAAAACAAATGCAAGATGGGTCAAGTACATAGACCCAGAAAGACTAATAGGAAAATTAAAGCCATGTGTATCTAATATACCCATGACTTTATGGAGATGTGATTTGTTGTAGCAATGGAAAAAAAGGTTAACATTCCTCCAATCTCAGAAACAAACAATGAAATAAGTAATGCATCTGAGAAAAGCATTAAAAGACAATTTGCTCAGCCTTGGTACAGAGAAGAGGGAATGGACATGCCCCAACTGAATGTACAAGGCTCATCAGACACCCCAGGGGAGACCTGGCTTTTGAGGAGGTGGGAATGGAGGGTGGGTTCAGGGGGAAGGCTGGGAGTTGGAGGAGAGAGGATAAGGGATACTATGGTAGATATGTAAAATGAATAGAAAATCTCTTAATTAAAAAATGGTATTATAGCCGGCTGTGGTGGCGCATACCTTTAATCCCAGCACTCCGGAGGCAGAGGGAGGCAGATCTCTGTGAGTTCGAGGCCAGCCTGGTCTCCAAAGCAAGTTCCAGGAAAGGTGCAAAGCTACACAGAGAAAACCTGTCTTGAAAAACAAAAAAAAAATGGTATTATCAAGAACTGTAACAGATAATTCAGGTTGTTCATAAGCAGGACACAACAGTAGATAGTTGCTCAAAGGTACCAACTTCCTTTCCTTTAAAATGGTTAACTGACAAACCTGAGTAGGGTGAAAATGACTTTTGACATGAGAAAAATTACAGGCACTAGCATAGCCATTATAGGAACAGCTAAATGCTGAACTTATAGAAATGTTGACCACTCCTTGGGATTCTTTTATATTTGTCATTAAAATGAAATCTGGAGAGTAGAGAATGTCAACAGATATAAGAGCCCTAAATAAGGTACATTAGTCAATGGGCTCTTTACAGCCTGGAATTCCCTACCCTCTTTTTTTACCTAAGGGATGATCTATTATAGTGATTGAATTAGAAGCCTGCTTTTTTATTATACCTTTACAGGAATAGGATGGAGAAAAATCTTCCTTCACAGTGCCTACTTATAATAATGCTCATCTTGTTTAAAGGATTGAGTGGAAAATTCCTCCACAAGGATTATTAAAACAGTCCCACCTTGTGTCAATATTTTATGCAACAGCCATTATAAATAATTTTTAAACAGTTTCTTCAATCTAAAATTTATCATTACATAGATGATATCTTACTGGCTGATTCAGATGCAGACACCTTAGAAAAAATATTTGAAGATGTAAAGACAATTTTGCCTTGCTGGGGATTATAAATTGCTCCTGAAAAAATACAAAGAGGGGATTCTATCAATTTTCTAGTCTATATGTACCACATTTTATTTATCTATTCTTCAGTTGAAGGGCATCTAGGTTGTTTCCAGGTTCTGGCTATTACAAACAATGCTGTTATGAACATGGCTGTGCAAGTCCTTTGTGGTATGATTTAGCATTACTTGGGTATGTGCCCAAGAGTGGTATAGCTGGGTCTTGGTGAAGATTGATTCCAAATTTTCTAAGAAATTTGCCATATTGATTTCCAAAGTGGTTGTACAAGCTTGCATTCCCACAAGCAGTGGAGGAGAGTTCCCCTAGCTCCACATCCTCTCCAGCATAAGCTGTCTTCAGTGTTTTTGATCTTAGCCATTCTGACAGGTGTAAGGTGGTATCTCGTAGTCATTTTAATTTGCATTTCCTTGATGATTAGGGATGTTGAGCAGTTCCTTAAACATCTTTCAGTCATTTAATTTTCTTCTGTTGAGAATTCTCTGTTTAGTTCTATAGCCCATTTCTTAATTGGACTGTTGGGAGTTTTGATGTCTAATTTCTTGAGTTCTTTATATATTCTGGATATCAGTACTCTGTCAGATGTGGGTTTGGTGAAGAACTTTTCCCATTCTGTAGGCTGTTGCTTTGCCTTGTTGACCATATCCTTTGCTCTACAAAAGCTTCTAGGTTCAAGGGGTCCCGTTGATCGATTCTTTCTCTCAGTGTCTGTGCTACTTGTGTTATATTTAGGAAGTGATCTTCTATTCCAGTGCATTGAAGACTACTTCCTATTTTCTCTTCTAGCAGGTTCAGAGTAGCTGGATATGTTTTGAGGTCTTTGATCCACTTGGACTTAAGTTTTGTGCACAGGGACAGATATGGATCTATTTGCAGCCTTCTACACGTTGATATCCAGTAATGCCAGCACCTTTTGTTGAAGATGCTTTCTTTTTTCCATTGTATAGTTTTGGCTTCTTTGTCGAAAATTATATGTTCATAGGTGTGGAGATTAATGTCAGGGTCTTCAATTGATTGCATTTGTCCACATGTTCGGATTTTATGCCAGTACCAAGCTGGTTTTATTACTGTAGCTCTATAATAGAGCTTGAGGTCAGGGATCATAATACCTCCAGATGTTGTTTTATTGTACAGGATTCTTTTGGCTATCCTGGGTTTTTTGTTTTTCCATATGAAGCTGAGCATTATTCTTTGCAGGTCTGTGAAGAATTGTGTTGGTATTTTGATGGGGATTGCATTGAATCTGTTGATTACTTTTGGTAAGATTGCCATTTTTACTATGTTAATCCTGCCTATCCATGAACATGAGAGATCTTTCCATTTTCTGACTATTCTTCAATTTCTTTTTTCAGGGACTTAAAGTTATTGTCATATAGGTCCTTCACTTGCTTGGTTAGTGTTACCCCAAGGTATTTTACATCATTTGTGGGTATTGTAAAGGGTGATGAATCTCTAATTTGCTTCTCAGCCTGTTTGTCAATTGTATATAAGAGGGCTACTGATTTTTTTGAGTTGTTTTTGAGTTGATCTTGTATCCTGGTTTGTTGCTGAAGGTGTTTATAATACATACATATAATAAAAAAAAAAAAAATAATACATAATATATAATATATATATATATATATATATGTTTTACATAAAATTTCACCACAGGAAGGAAGTACAAACCAGAAGAGATCAATTACAAATTTGTAATTATTTTAAAAATTGCTAGTTGGTATTAACTCGCTTTAGCTCATAATTGAATCAACTACTCAAAATCTAAGTAATAAATTTAAACTTACAAGGTGATAAGGACTTAAATATTCCAAGAAAATAACTAGCTGAGGTTGAGAGTTAATTGGCCTTGGTAGAAAGAAATTAAAGGATGCATAAGTGGAATTACTTGGATCCAAAATTTGATTGTATTTTCATTATTTTCCCTTCTACTCCCATAGCAGTAGACGGAACGTTTACAAAAAGAGAAGATAATATCTTAGAATGACTATTTTGATGACATAAACAAAATACGCAAAGACCTGTGTATAAAAGTTTCTGAATTAATTCTGACAGGGAAAATGTGACTTTGTCAATTAGCAGGAATAAACCGAGCAGAAATTGTGGTACCTTTTACTATATGCTGAAATTGCCTCATTGTGGGCAAAAACACCACCCAAATATCAGAATTGGACTACAAACTGCTCAGGAAAAAATTTGAAGTACTTAGCTAAACTGGTCCAGCCTCAGAGACCTCTACAGCTAGGACTTCAGATAAGCCCTACACTTTCTTATCACAAATAGACTGGAATTCCAAGGTCTTCCAAAGATGCCATCACCCCCAAACTATATAGGAAGTAATTTTAACAGCATGATGCCCATATTTCTAAAAGGTCAGTTGGATGGTTTTTGGTCAAAGGTATGTTATGAATGTTTGTCATTGTTTAGAAGGTTATTTGAGAATTTTTAACTCTAACATAATAAAATATATAAAGTATGAACAATCATCAGGTATGGCCTAAATAAATAGTCATTATGAGGGAGGAAACTAAGCAAAGGAGATAAGATTCAGGGATGTCTTTCTGAAAAATAAAGAAAGCAATATAGTAATGATATGATAAAAGGGTAGCGTACTGAATCTACTTTTAAACTAAAATGTGTCTACTAGTTTCAAATATTTTAAATTATATAGATTTCAAATATTGATACAAATTTAAGATTATTTTTGTTTTATGGTACTGTATACTATTTTCCTACTCTTGTTTATGGATATTTTTTATATTGATGAAGATTTAAGGTTATTTTTGCTATAAAATATATATGCTTCTACTTTTATTTGAGGTGTTGTACCTATGTAGCTCATTAAAATGATAATGTAAAGTTCTAGTCCTTGAGAAATGTTATTACAAACTGTTAACAATAATTAACAAATTCAGGTTAGTACTTAGCCATCTATAACAATCAAACTTGTAGTCATGATATGTTTTTAAATTTAAAAAGAGATATTTTAGATAGATAGTTGGTCTTCAGACACTTCAAAGATCTACAAAATATGGAATTTAAGATGTTTTAATAAAATAAACTATTTCATGACTGTGAGATATGTCTATTCCTGGAGTTATGAACCTACTTAAAACAAAAAAGAATAATGGGCACCATATGAAGTTTGCTTTCAATGTGGCAAAGTTAGTCACTAGGCAACATACTGCCCTTGCCTCATCTGCTGACTGTATACTGTCCAAATTGGACAAGCAGGATACAAAAGAAGGTGATTGATGAGCTTTGCCAAAAGTGGTTAGAACAGTCCTTCAAAATTCCTGCTTCATAGAAAAGTCTGGCAGATAGTCTATGCCTATAGGCTCAAGATAGGTACCTCAATGTTGTAGAGTAACCTTGGGTGACTGTTCAGAAACCCAGTTGTCTCTGTCATTTCTATAGTTTTAGCAGTTGTTTGCTTTGTACTTCCTGTTTAATCAGGTAATATTTTATCCTTCTTGGGTTTCTGATGGGGGTTGAAGACTAGATAGTTATACCATTTTCTTTCCTACCAAATTCAGAAAAGAAAGTTGCAAAATAGATGTAAATTTTATAAAGTATGAGAGACATGAAAGCTTAAGTTGTTTAAGAAAATTATTTAAGGTATAAAAATATATGTTTATGTTGTTAATACTAGTTATTATAGTAAGTGGTTCCAACTTTGAACTCACCAAGATAGATTAAATAACAGAGTATTTTCTCCAAATTTGCCAAAGAGTAATGGACTTCACATTGTGAAAACGTTTCTGACCTGATAATTGTTTCTATTGTATATAGGTACTATGTTAGAGTTAAAACCTTTCTTTTGTATCTTTATCTCAAATTTTTGTAGCCATTTCTCACCAGGTCACTACTGTAGAGTATTCCCAGGAACCAAGCTGTGATGATCTTGTATTATCTAATTTTCATAGTGGTTAAGTCTTAAAAAAACATAATTCATATCCAATGTACTCTGGTTATCATGTCTCAAGCCATGGAAAGTAATACAATGGGTTTTTTGTTCAGACTAAAGAAGCCACAATTGCATCAAAACCCTGCTCTGAATTAAAGGCTTACAAAAGGTATGGGATACTTCTGTGACTAGGACAACCAGATATTTATCATTAACATAGGCTGATTTCCCTAGGTACCTAGTGGTTGTATACATGGGATTTCACCCAGATTCCCCTGATGATTTCATTCCCTTAATGGCCAAAAATACATTCTTAAGTGTTAAAATTCTAAAGTTTAGAATATTTTGTGGATCTCAAAGATCAATCAAAATTGGCAAGAGTATTGATAAGTCTTGATTTTGTGTGGTAGACAGTAGATAGGACAAATGATAGGTGTTGTATAAGAGGTCCTTAAGATACTGTTGAAAAATCATGAGTAAATGATGTTGAGACCATGTACTAAAAACATGCATTTACTTTCAGACTCAGAGGTAAAGTCATATTGTAGAATATGGTCCTGATTTACCGTGTACCAGAACCTGGAAATTCCAAAGGTCCCCATGAGGTATACCTTTGCAAATGGAAAGCAAGAAATTAGAGAAAGTGGAACACATGTCAAATATATAAGCAAACTGATAAACTATTTTTTCTCTCCTGAATGAACTGCTATGAGCTATAGTTTCTCTTTTCATTGTACTCAAACACTGAGTAAATAGATATGTTGAGAAATATTCTGTCCTTTGCATGTTTCTTATGAACAAAGTCTCCCAAAGCAATGCTTTGTGTAGCATCATTTTTGTATTTGTCTTGTCCTCTCTGTATGATATTCATTCTCCTTATATACCTGACACTTTTCTTTCTATAGAAGCACCAAAACTTAATTTTTGGCCTTGGGCTATGTTTCATAGAAGGTTCATCTTAAAACTGTAACCAAATTAACAATTCAGAATTATCTTTTGTGTATAAATCGGGAAACCAAGGGTTCTGTCTCTACCATATTTTCATTCCCATCTGAGACCAGATAGAGAGACAGATAAAAGGAAAGAAATGGGAATGTAAATAGAGAGTCACACCGAAACATATATATATAGAGAGAGAGAAAGGGAAGACAGATGGTAGATGACATATACTACAGGGCAGATAGATAATAAATAGATAGTAGATATAAATAGAGAGACAGAGAGAGAGAAGTAGATGGTAGACGACAGCTAAGACAGGACTTATAGATGATTGATAGGTAGTAGACAGATATTGGATTAGATAGATAGATAGATAGATAGATAGATAGATAGATAGATAGATATAAATGAGAGATAATAGAATAATTCATCATTCTTCACCAGCACCTAATATTAACCATGAACACATGTGATTAAATATACATCATGTTTGTTGTTAATAAGATTGATGTACTATTTTTTTTTTTTTTGGTTTTTGAGATAGTGTTTCTCTGTGTAGCTTTACACCTTTCCTAGAACTTGCTTTGTAGACCAGGCTGTACTCAAACTCACAGAGATCCACCTGCCTCTTCCTCCCAAGTGCTGGGATTACAGGCATGCACCACCACCGCCCGGCAAGCTAGGCTCACAACAAAAAATATATATATATAAGATTGATGTACTTCTTAAAGGAGTGGAATGAATGCTCTTGACTTAGTTGAGAAATAACTCCAAAATTTTATGAGGGACATTATATGGAAGAACATATTAATTTTACCTCTGTGTCTGTGTGTGCAGGCTCCATTATTTTTGTACAGTTCAGTGTCTGTTATTCCACATTTACTTGTGACCAAAGAAACAATTCAAATCATGTAGATACTGTTTCTCAATATTATTATAAGGGGATATTTTTATTTTTTAATTAAAAGCCCTGGGTATTGAATCACTGGCTTTACAAACTATATTTAACTTTGGCATCCAATGACGACTACAGAGCACATGGTCTATGTTCTTCTTTGAGAGATGGAAACTCTCTCATTCACTGGCAAAAGAGTCTATCTCAATATTCTAAGCATTTCCTCAATGTTCTTTTCTGGGTAGCATAAGAAGAAAATACAGATGCATCTCTCAATGTTTCTTTACTTCCCTGGGACTGTAAGAAACACATGGCCAACATTCCACTTTCTTTGTATGGCAATAATGGACTAAGTAACAAATATGGTGATATTTTATTTGTACTGAAGTGTGATTTTATTGTGTGTTAATAAATAAGGTTGCCTGGGAGCCAGAGCTAATAGCAAGACATAGCAAAAGCTGGGTGGTGGTGGTTCACGTCTTTAATCCCAGTACTTGGGAGGAAGAGCTAGGCAGATCTCTATGTGTTCAAGTATACAGCCAGCATGGAGACAAATGCCTTTAATCTCAATGCCAACCATAGAAGACCTGTATAGATGGGCAGTGACAAGGAGGTCATGCGGTTGAGTTTACAACCAATGAGGAGGCAGAATATAAAGTCAATAAAAAAGACAGACAGGAAGTAGCTCTCTTGCTAAAGAGGACAACAGCAGCAGTGAAGGGTAAGGTCTTTAGCTCTGACCTCTTGGACTTTCATCTCTGTATTGGCTCTCTGTTTCTTATTTAACAAAATTGTTCATCTACAGAAATGTAACAGAGTAGAAACAGCACTGGAAAAAAACCCAAAGAAAAAAACAGTTACCTGCCTATTCCCTATTGCTTCTTCTAGACAACAATATGAATATAACTGTTTGTCTTGAGGTAACACTTCAGGGATATTGTCCCCAAGGAGCTTAAAGGAGTCTCATGTCCCATGTGAGCCAATGTGACCATGACTACATTAATTCTGGGGCTCAGCTAAAAAATCAAGCTCTGAGAAGCTCATTAGAGGTGCTTTCATTTCCACCTCTGCTCTGGTGTAGATTTTAGTAACTTCCATGATTTTATCTTCATTCAGAGGAGAGGCTTTTGGAATTTGTCCATTGATTTTCACCAGGTATAGAGTCACCTTAAATATGCAAAACAATTTGAACAACACTCCAAGAAGCTTTTGGGAAATATAATAGGAAGATTAGATTTGATATTGTCAACTGAAGATGAACAAGTTCCCATTATAGTCAATCCTAGACTGATCTAGGGCTTCATCACCAAAAGTCCTTTCATGCTACTCTATGTCCTAGGTGTAGATCCTTTCCTGATTGTTATCTATTTTAGTTTTTTCATGAAGTCATGCTTCAGCATATATGTCCCTTTCAAATTTGTAAGCCAAGCATCTCAGGAAAGATCTCTGAACTGTTGCTCCAGCAGAGCCCTGCCTTCATTTATCTAGTCTCAATAGTATGGTCCAAGATTTTCTAAATTCTTAATATATAAGAAAACCCTTTAAGAGACTAAACAATTCCAAGTGTCTGGGACACTTCCAGGCCAGTGCAGTTTTACGCAGCTCAAGGTGTCTGGGATTCCTTGCCCTCCATGGCTGAATTGTCTCTTTACAGCTCCAGCCATCAGATCTGTTCTAAGCAGCTCAAGGTGTTGCCTGACTCTCCAAGTAGTCAGGATACCTTTCCCAGAGTTGCAGAACTCACATTTTTGTCCCAAAACCTGGTATCAAACCCACAGAGTTGCAACAAATTTAGTTACACTTACCTCCTAGCACATGGGCTTCTCTTGCCACAGTCCCCATTTGTCCACTCCCCAGTGATGCCATGCCGGATCAGCTGCCTGTGGTGATATTTTGTTTGTGCAGAAATGTGGTGATATTTTATTTGTGCTTTGATAAATAAAACTTGCCTGGAGATGAGAGGAAAAGGGCCAGCCATTATAAGTAAACAAAGAAGTCAGGCAGTGGTAACACATGCCTGTAATCCTATCACTTGGCAGGTAGGCTCTCTGTGTGTTCAAGGCCACATTGGAAACAGAGCCAGGTGTGTTGTCACATGCCTTAAATTCCAAAACTATGGAGGTCTATAGTTATGTACAGATAGACAGGAAGTGACAGAGCTGGGTAGGAGAGGAACATATGTAGCTGAATGGAGAGAACAAATCAGATGGCAGAACAGCAAGGCCATAAAGGCATGGATAGACAGGAAGTAACTCACATTTGGAAGCTGCAGAGATGGTGAAGTAAGGTTGGCTGATGGTTTACCCTATTTCACTGATCTCTCCTAGGTTTTCAGCCATATAGCTGGCTTTGCTTTTTTTAAAAAAAAAAAAAAAATAAGACCATTTAGAAATTCATCTACAGCTGCCTTGACACCCACTCGTGCCCACTCAGGCTTCTGCTGCTGCCACTGCTGCTGCTGCTGCTGTTACCACACAACCTGGCTCCAGTGTTGCTGCTAATTGATCCTGTGTATAAACTGAAAAGTCAGAAGATCTGGTGAAACACCTGGGAAATCTTAAGGAGAGAATTGGGTTATATTTTAAAAAAATCTTTCTCACATTAAGGATAGAGAATATCACAAAGCATGGAGTTAGGATTCTGCATAATGCCAATATGAATGGCTTAAAAAAGAAAAATGAATGGATAACTGACTTAGCTGAGATTGACATAATGACAATTATAGTTACTATCAGCTTGTTAAATTATATTTTATCCCTAAAAAGGTGATTTGATAACTGTGCCAAATATAAGAAATTAACTGATAAGATAGAAGCTTCATAAGACTTACTCCTAATAAGATACAAGCCCTAGAATGAACCACCAATGAAAACAGGAAATACATTCAGACACAGACTGAGGAACTTAGACAAGAAGCTACTTCATCACTGCATGGTGAAACTGAAGACTAGTGGCCCAAGTTTATTACCATACCAATCACAGTTTATTGAGTTATTATACAAGAACAGAAAGCAGATGATAGACAGCCCTGAGGTTATGTAAAATCATATGAAATCCTGTAGAATTTTTAGGTTTGAGGAGATTTAAGGAAGTGGTCATTTCATGTAATATGCATTCACCCTATGTGAAGCAGAAATTAAATTCATGAAGAACTAAGAATAGAATTATCCCCCAAGACTGGAAAGTTTTTAGCAGCAGCAATATTGGAATCTGACCCTCAGTTACAATGGCAAGCATGGTGGAAATAGGAAACTAAGGCCATAGAACAACAAAATAGAGCTGGAGGTATTGATATTTCCAAGACCAGTTTCTGAGTTTCAATTCAGCCCATATGCTGAATTTTGAAGACAGGGTAACTTGATGATTACATTTGGCTTTATGTCATTTATCAGCTTTGAATGTTTGAGTCAAGGTTACAGAATCAGGGAAGAAATCTGAGACTTTTACTAAAATTACACAAGGCCCACAAGAAGCATTTACTATTTTTTTTTTTTTACAAAGCTTGACCCCAGCTGTAGATAGAATAGTATCAGGTCCAGAAATCAGATGAATTTTTTTTTCATTTTTTGGGTTTTTGAGATGCGGTTTCTCTGTGTAGCTTTGTACCTTTTCTGGAACTCACTTTGTAGACCAGGCTGGCCTAGAACTCGCAGAGATCCACCTGCCTCTGCCTCCCAAGAGCTGGCATTAATAGCATGTGCTACCACCGCCCAACTAGATGAATATTAATTGAATGTTTGTCTTTTGAAAATGCTAATTGATAATACAAAAGGGGAATTAGGCTTTGAAAAAAAGACCATTATCAATAGATGAATTGACTAGAAATACAAATGATATTGGATCTTACTCTTAATGATGCTATTTTGATAAGACATGATTTCTAAAAATATTTTAAGAAAAATAAAAATGTCAAATGTTTTATGGTGATAAACAATGTCATTTAAAAGAGATTGTAGGCAAGGGTGCCTGGAACCAATGTTATTTCTAGATATAATACAAACAAAAGTCTCCAGTCTTCTGGAGTATGCAGAAAGTATGGCAAAGGCCAGGATTGGACTAGTGAATGCAGATCAACAAGGGACGGGCAAGACAACTATTTGCCATCAGGAAATGACTTAGGGGGGCTCTCCCAATATCAATATAAAATTTGGTTCAATCATTCCCTGTCAGCATTGGAGAAACTCATCCACAGATCAAGTAAAAGACTAAATGCCTGTTTTTGCAAACCAGACTGCTCTGGATATGACCAAGGACAAAAGAACTTCAGTAGATAAAACAAAAAAAAAATCAAGAGAAACCAAAAAATAAGTAATTTGATGAACTTCTATGAATGATTAAAGACCAAAGCCAAAAATACAAATAAATGACATTGTAATTGAAGGTACATAGGAGCAGATGTAACAGCAATGTTACCAAAATTGTGGCATGCAATTGACCTCTTCAAGTGGTAAATATTCAACTTCAAGGGACTAGAATGTTATCTCAGGAAAAACAAAGTACAAGGTGGGTCAAGGGTACAGGGCCAAAAAGACATATAGAAAAATTAATTAAAGCTATATGTAGATAACATCAATGAATTTTTGGAGACATGATTTGTTACAACAATGAAAACACAGATTAATATTCCTCCAATTGCAGAAGTAAACTATAAAATAATGAATGCTCCTGAGAAAAATATTAAAATGTATTATCAAAACCAGTCACCAACCATTCAGGTTTCACATAAACTGGGCACAGCAGTGCTTGGTGTATCAAAGGTGCCAACACCCCTATCTCTAAAATGGTTAACTGGCAAACCTGTATGGGTGGAACAATGGCCTTTGACATTAAAAAAAAGTACAAGCACTAGAACAGCTGATGCAGGAGCAGCAGCTAAATTCTCAACATATTAAAGAATCCACAAGTCCTTGAAACTGTCTTATATTTGTCAATAAAAAGAAATCTGGAAAATGATAGATAGTAACAGATCTAAGAGCTGTATGTAAGCTGATCCAACCAATGTGCTCTTTGCAGCCTGAAATTTCCATGCCTTCCTCATCTACTATGGTGATTGATTTAAAAGACTCCTTTTTTATTATACCTTTACAAGAAAAGGATAGTGTAGCTTGTAGTTTTCCTGTGTCCTGGCTGGCTGGCAGTTGGAACAAATCTCTTCCATTCACATCACCCAAGCAAACACACAGAGGCTTACATTAATTATAACTGCTCAGCTATTAGCTCAGGCTTACTACTGGCTAGTTCTTACACTTAAACTCAGCCCATTACTGTTCATCTATATGTCGCCACTTTTTCCGTGGCTATACCTGTGTGCCATTCCATGCTGCTCTCTAGACAGTGGGCTCGTGTCTCCTGACTCAGCCTTCCTCTTCCCAGAATTCTCCTTGTCTGCTTATTCTGCCTATACTTCCTGCATGGCTAAAGGACAGTCAGTGTTTTATTAAGCCAGTGTACAAAAGCATTATTCCTTTTTCCAGGTAGCCTCCTTGGTGATGCAAGTAGCAGTCCAGTCATCCTTGTTCCACATCTAGTATCCTCCTAGGAGTGAGTACATACCATGTTTGTCTTTCTGAGTCTGGATTACCTCACTCAGGATGATTTTTTCTAGATCCATCCATTTGCCTGCAGAACTCATGATGTCATTGTTTTTTTCTGCTGAGTAGTATTCCATTGTGTATATGTACCACATTTTATTTATCCATTCTTCAGTTGAAGGGCATCTAGGTTGTTTCCAGGTTCTGGCTATTACAAACAATGCTGATATGAACATAGCTGAGCAAGTGCACTTGTGGTATGATTGAGCATTTCTTGGGTATATGCCCAAGAGTAGTATAGCTGGATCTTGGGGGAGATTGATTCCCAATTTTCTAAGAAATTTGCCATATTGATTTCCAAAGTGGTTGTACAAGCTTGCATTCCCACCAGCAGTGGAGGAGAGTTCCTCTAGCTCCACATCCTCTCCAGGATAAGCTGTCTTCAGTGTTTTTGATCTTAGCCATTCTGACAGGCTTAAGGTGGTATCTCAGAGTTGTTTTGATTTGCATTTTCCTGATGTTTAGGGATGTTGAGCAATTCCTTAATGTCTTTCAGCCATTTGATTTTCCTCTGTTGAGAATTCTCTGTTTAGTTCTATAGCCCATTTCTTAATTGGTCTGTTGGGCACTTTGATGTCTAATTTCTTGAGTTTCTTATATATTCTGGATATCAGTCCTCTGTCAGATGTGGGGTTGGTGAAGATCTTTTCCCATTCTGTAGGCTGTCGCTTTGCCTTGTTGACCGTATCCTTTGCTCTACAAAAGCTTCTCGGTTTCAAGAGGTCCCATTGACTGATTGTTACTCTCAGTGTCTGTGCTACATGAACAGCCTGGACATGAGTGGGGGTAATGAAGGGTCAAGGGAAAGAGAACTTGGAGGAGCTGGAGATCCTAGCTGGATCAAGAACAGACAGGGAGAACAAGGAATAGGGGACCATGGTAAATAAAGACCACATGAGAATAGGAAGAAGCAAAATGCTAGAGAGGCCCACAGAAATCCACAAAGATACCCCCACAATAGACTGCTGGCAATGGTTGAACTGACCGAACTGACCTGCTCTGGTGATGGGATGGCCAAACACCCTAATAGTTGTGCCAGTAAGCCAGAAACCCCATCCCACGACTGAGGGATCTGGATGCAGAGATCCACGGCTAGGCCCTAGGTGGAGCTTCGGGAGTCTAATTAGCGAGAATGAGGAGGGTTTATATGAGTGAGAATTGTTGAACCAAGGTTGGATAAAGCACAAGGACAAATAGCCAAACGAATGGAAACACATGAATTATGAACCAAAGGCTGAGGGGCCCCCAACTGGATCAGGCCCTCTGAATGGGTGAGACAGTTGATTGGCTTGATCTGTTTGGGAGGCATCCAGGCAGTGGGACCGTTTCCTGTGCTCATCGCTTGAGTTGGCTGTTTGAAACCTGGGGCTTATGCAGGGTCTCTAGGCTCCTCCTGGGAGGAGGGGACTGGACCTGCCTGGACTGAGTCTACCAGTTTGATCACAGTCCTTGGGAGAGATTTTGCCCTGGAAGAGCTGGGAATGGGGCGTGGGCTGCGGAGAAGGGGAGGGGGCAGAACAAGGGAATCCGTGGCTGATATGTAGAATTGTATTGTATTGTAAAATAAAAAAAAAAAAACATTATTCCACGGCAGGATAGAGAATTTTTTTTCCTTCGCAGTGTCTACTTATTAGAAGATGGCAGTGGAGGGGTCTTGTCGCAAGGAATGTTAAACAGCCCTACTTTGTGTCAATATTTTCTACAACCATTAAAAATAATTCATTTCTTTTAGGTTTTCCAGTTTTGTGGAGTAGAGGTTTTTGAAATATGACCTTACAATTCTCTGGATTTCCTCAATGTCTGTTGTTATGTCCCCTTTTCATTTCTGATTTTGTTGATTTGTATTCTCTCTCTGTGTCTTTTGGTTTGTTTGGATATGGGCTTGTCTATCTTGTTGATTTTCTCAAAGAACCAACTCTTTGTTTCATTAATTTTTTGTATTATTCTCTTAGTTTCTAATTTATTAATTTCACCTCTCACTTTGATAATTTCCTGGCGTCTATTCTTCCTGGGAGACTTTGCTTCTTCTTATTCTAGAGCTTTCAGGTGTGCTGTTAAGTCACTACTGAATTGTTGAAACCAAGGTTGGATAAAGCATAGGGACAAATAGCCAAACGAATGGAAACATATGAACTATGAACCAAAGGCTAAGGGGGCCCCAATTGGATCAGGCCCTCTGAATAGTTGGGACAGTTGATTGGCTTGTACTGTTTGGGAGGCATCTAGGCAGTGGTACCAGGTCCTGGGCTCATTACATGAGTTAGCTGTTTGAAACCTGGGACTTATGCAGGGACGCTTGGCTCAATCTGGGAGTTGGGGACAGGACCTGCCTGGACTGAGTCTATCAGGTCGATCTCAGTCCTCTGGGGAGGCTGTGCCTGGAGGAGGTGGGAATGGGGGTTAGACTGGGAGGAAGCAGAGGGTGGCAGGAAGGGGGAGAACAAGGGAATCTGTGGCTGTTATGTAGAACTTAATGGTACTGTAAAATAAAATAAAGGAAAAAAATAAATAAATTATGAATTGATGATTTTTTCAAAAATTTGTGGGAGATATTAACTGGCTTTGGCCTGCAATTGGATTAACAACTCAAAAACTGAGTAATTTATTTCAAACCTTACAAGATAATAAGGGCTTAAATAGTCCAAGAAAATTATAAGTTGGGACTGAGAGAGAATTGCCTTCAGTAGAAAAAAAATTTCAGGATGAACATGTGGATCACTTGGACCCAGGATTTGATTGTATCCCAACCATACTACATGCTACTCATTCTTCTCAGGAATTCTTATTCAGAGAAAAGATAATATCTTGGAATGATTTTTTTTTTCGAGACAGGGTTTCTCTTGTGTAGCTTTACGCCTTTCCTAGAACTCACTTGGTAGCCCAGGCTGGCCTCGAACTCACAGAGATCCGCCTGCCTCTGCCTCCCGAGTGCTGGGATTAAAGGCGTGCGCCACCACCGCCCGGATGGAATGAATATTTTTTTACTACAAAAACAGAATAAAAAATTAAAGACCTATGAAAAAAGGTTTCTCAGTTGAAACCTTTGAGTCTTCACTGATTATCAGCAACAGATCCATCAAAAATTGTGGAACCTTTATGAATGCTAAATCTCACTATTGGCAAAAAATGAACATTGACAAGAAGTTTGTTCTCATTTCTTGGGAGAGTTTTACAATAACTGTGCCCAAAGCAAGAAATTTCAGTATATATATAAACTTATTGGAGTTTCTCTCACATACTACAAAGAACACTAATTTCTGGAGCTCCTACATTCTTTAATGATATAAATGAATCAAGAAAGACTAGTTATGTCATGGAAAAATAAGTAAATTGTCTCTAAATCCTTATGATTGTTTAAGAAGTCAGAATTACATGTGCTTTCCATGGTATTATTAGATTTTCCAAAACATCTTACTATAGTTACTAACACTCAACATGAATGAAGAGTTGGTTTACACATTGAAACTTCTAAACTTATTACAAATGATTTAAAAATAGCTTTGTTATTTATTCAATGACAACATGTAATCAGAAATAGAAACCATCCATGGTATATTACACATTTCAGAAACCTTGGAGGCCTACCGTGCACTTTAGCAGAAGGTAATGATGAAATTAATCAGCTATATGGAGAAAAGTGCTAGAAGCCTCAAATTTTCATTAAAAACATGTTAATAACAAAGGTTTGAAGAAAGATTTTTCCATTACTTGGCAATAAGCCAAGGAAATTTCCCATGTGCTATCTGTATAACCATAGTCATTTATAATACTTGAATTTATAGTCATGTTAGTCAGTTTTTCCAGATATGCAGATATTTATTTTAAATTGGTAGGTAATCTTCAAAAACTTCAAAGACCTACAGAAGATGGCATTTAAAATGTTTTAAGAACTTAGGCTTTTCTGGACAGTGAGACAAGCCAGCTCCTGGCAGCATCAACTACTTCAAAGAGGGTATGGGGATCAAAGAAACTCATTATGGAATGTGATTTCAATGTGGCAAAGGCTAGCCATTTGTCAAGACACTGCCTGGACTGCTTGACAGTATGTTAAGCAAACTCAACATACAGGACCCATAGGAAAGTGACCACTGATATTTGCCAAAACAAGGCAGGATGGTCCTTCAGGTACCTGTTTCACAGAAGAAACTGCCAGACATTCTGCAGAACAGAGAAGAAAGTGACTGACGACCTTTGCCAAATAGGTGGGACAATTCTTCAAATTCCCTGCTTCACTGAAAATTGTTCCAGATACTCTAGGCATATAAGCTGAAGATGGATACACCAATCTTAGAAAAGAACTTTGGGTGACTATCCAGGCAACCAGATGTCTTTTGTCATTTCTAAAGTTTTGAAGTGCTTACAATACACTTCCTGTTTACTCGGGTAATATTATATCCTTCTGGGGTCTTCGGTGGAGTTGAAAACTAGATGGTTATGATTATAATTTTCTTTAATTTTGATAAAAGATAAATTAGATATGAAACTTTACACTCACAGAGATAGTATAGATGACAGAATACTTTCTTTATTCTTGTCAAATACACATAGACTAAATATTCTAACTGTAATTCTTACTTGATAACTGTTTTGTTACATGTAATCTTACTATGTTAAAATGAAAACTTTCCTTTTTCATTAGACAGAAAAGGGGAAATACTGTGGGACAGTCTTTCTGCATCCCGTGTATATGCTGCTATCATTGGTTAATAAATAAATCTACTTTGGCCTATGGTATGGCAAAATAAGATCCAGGAGGGAAATCCAAGCAGAGATACAGAGAAAAGAAGGGTGGAGACATGTCAGACACCATTCAGGCACCCAAGGAACAAGATGCCAAAAGACCAGTAATTCTGTGGCCACACGGCACAATACAGATTAATAAAAATAGGTTAATTTAAGATGTAAGAGCTAGCTAGCAAAAATCCTGAACACACAGTTTATAATTAATATGAGGCCTCTGAGTAATTATTTTATAAATGGATATGGGACTGCAGGACTAGGCAGGACAGAGAATGGCTTCAGGCTACACTAGTAAACTTCTTTGCTTTTTCTAATTTAGTTATTAGACTTCCATTTCCATCTTCATTTTAGCTTTAGTCTTCAGTGTTTCTATCTCCACCTCCACATTGAATTCCATTCTCAATTCTTCAACTGTCTTTTTTCATTTCTATCAGTCTTCTGTTTGTGTTTACATTACTCAGATTCTCCTTAAGTTATTTATTCTTAATTTAACTGAACTGCTTCTTGGTGGCTTCTTTAAACTCCTTGAATTCATTGATATAGTTTGTGATTATTCTTTTAAATTCTGTGTCATGATGTTCATATAGGAAATTCCCATTGGTAAACATTTCTATAGATCTGATATGTTTTGAAGAAAAGATACTGGCATGATCTTTCACATTCTGATATTTTGCAATGATATATGAAAAAGTAGATTTCTTTAGTTATTTCTAAGTTTTATATGGAGCAGGTTGAGGAATAATGGAGAATGTGTGGGCAGGTTTAGGAAAATGATTTGGGTGGAATGAAGTCAGATGAACATAGGGAATTGAGCTGATATTCAGGATTTTCTTGATTGTCTAAGTTTGGGTATGTAGGTAGATCTACCTGGGTATAGGTTAGAAATGATGTAGGAAGTTCTTTTGGTTTGGGGGATAGCTAGCTAGAGAGAGTCCTGTGCAAAGTCTACAGATGTTTTGTGTTGTAGGCAGAGGAGTCCAAACTAAGCTTGGACACCAGATAGGTAGGACTCAGGCATGACGTTGAGCTTTGTGGAGAAGGAGTAAAGAGGAAGGACAGGGAGACTCACCTGGCTAAACAATGAGATGTCTAGTGTGTGGAGTGGTTGGATGAAATGCAGAAAGTGAACTGTGGGAGTTGCAAATATGATGGGTCCTATAGGAAGCCTAGATGCCAGCTGCATTTCTGGTTTGATTAGTCAGAGTAGACAAGGGCATTGATTGTGGTACAGAGGATATATCAGGAGAGTTTCAGATAAAGTCTCAGTGGGGATTTGAGGGAGATTTGCAAGAGTAGAGCCTGGAGGAGAATGAAGGAAACATTAAAATTTTAAATACATAAGAAGAAATATACATACTCAAATTACATATGGCATGAGAGGATTAATGCATCTCTCCTTTACAATGCTTAAAATGAGAGAATAAACTGTCTTAGGGCCATCTCTTAAGTTTGTGAAAATCTAATATCAGAACACTTGTACAAGTTACTGATGTTGCTTAAGTAAAAATTTAGTGAGGCTTTATATTTTTTTGTGTGTACAATCTGGTTGTTGAGCATCTGTTATTAATAAATGGATTTTCTTCCTTCTAAACATCTATTACCCAATATCTTCATAAGTGCTGTTAGACAGAATATGAACACTGTATTCTGCTGTCTCCATCAAGGTCAGGCTGAAGAATCAATGTAAGTTCATATGTCTCCAGAGACACACAAAGTGTACTCTTCCCCATGAGATACTTATACTGCTTATGCTCTCTGCCTTCTTATTGCAATGGTAAGAGACCAGTTTCCAGTTCACAGCAGAGCTGAACCTGTAGAGAAGGAGACCAGCAAAGTGCTATTCTGGATAAGGATGTTAGGTCTATGCTATACATATGAGGTATTTCACATGCCACCTTTGTACTTCTAGGGGTCTGTTTCAAGCTCAACAGTAAGTAGTAACAAATATATATGTGTAAGTAGTTAGATCTGTAAATGGTGTTAAAATATCCAGTCATTTTTATCTCATAATTGTCACCAAAAATCAATATAATGTGTAGAAACGGGAAACAGCTGAGTCATAGACAAAATAATACTAATAATTTGTTACTCTTGGACCACTGCCCTTGGTACTACTATGCTGCTGTAGAGTAGCCAGACTTCCTTCTACTCTAAGGAGTTTGGGTTCTGGGGTGTTACTTTCACTCCAGAAGGAGACCATGTTCTAATTTTCTGATATTTATAATGTTCTATGGCATTAGTAGTCCACTTATTATAGCTCCTTTTTAATTTCTGAAAGCTGTAAGACTTTCAAAGTGCATTTGACATGTCAATTGCTAGGTCCCTTTTCTTGGGAGCATCAACTGTTAGACATTAGTACTGTATGCTGAACATTATGAAGAAACCAGAAAAAGATGAGAAAGAGCAAGGAAGGTACTGGGTATGATTTACATGCTTTAAAAATGTTAGAATCTTTTATAACTTGTAAGAACTTATACATTCCTTCTAATGTAGGTGCAGATATAGCCTGTGAAGAAGGATGAATTTCACCATGGACATCTAATAGAATAACATTACTTACATTGTCTGTTGCCTTGAATATAAATGATTATTAATGTAGAGGAATTGGTATCCCCCAAATTCCAAAGTTGAAAGTAGCTCTCAGGTTAAGAGACAGGCTCATGTGTAAATGTAGCTTCATATTCAGGTGTTACTTGATCCACAATGGAAATGGTACAGTGTACACCATGAAATACATGTTGTTTGAGGACATAGATTCTATAGAGAGAAAAAAATGTAACTCCTCATTCCTTTGTAATCTACCGTTCCTCAAAAACAAATAAACAGATTTGTGTGATAGCAATAGAAAATATTAGCCTCTGTGAAAAATAAAGCCCATTATGTGTAAAGAGAGTAATTAAAATTGCTTTTATTTTTTGAAAAGCTACACTCAGATTTCTAGGTTTTCTATATATCTAAACCTCACAAAGAATATGATTCATATAGCAAGCTGTTATCATCTGGTTCATACTTCAAAGAGAAGAATCCAAGGGAAGAAGACCTTGGCAGACTAGAGATAAAACAGAGTATCCATGGAGTAGATCCTAAAATCACTGCATAGCTACATCTAGTGAGTTAAACTTGGTGCAATTTTCAGAGATGGGAAATACATTAGATAAGCTTTGCTGCTAAAATATAGGAAAGTTAATTGTATGTTCCTAAACTGCTCTTGCTGCCAAGTAACTTTTAGTATATTTTAGACATGTATTTGTTTGTAAGATTTAGCAAACAGCAAATCAGTCATTTGAGGGTTAGTAATATAAATATTATCTTATACCAGGAAACTATAAGAAACCCTAACTTTATAAATTAAAAAACTCTATTAATAATGAAGAAGTGACAATATATATTTGTACTAATCCCAGATATGTGACTTAATTCAGCTGAGTTCTATCCAGGGTAGGCTCCTTCATGCTAGATGATGCTCACATTTTAATTAGAGAACTTGATCATATATAAAATTTCATGGTAAGGTCTATGTAGAATAATTTTTCATTTCCCCCTTTCATTCTAGGAGCCTATCATAATTCCTATATAACACAGATGCAGAATACTTCAGAGATGACTCAGTTTATTCTTTTGGGGTTAACAGATGCTCCAGAGTTACAAGTCCCTTTATTTATCATCTTCACTTTTATTTATTTGACCACACTGCTTGGGAACCTTGGGATGATTATGCTGATTCTCCTGGACTCCAGACTTCACACTCCCATGTACATTTTTCTCAGTAACCTCTCACTGGTAGACTTTGTTTATGCCTCAGCTGTCACTCCCAAGGTAATAGAAGGATTTCTCACAGAACACAAGATCATGTACAATGAATGTGCTGCCCAAATGTTCTTCTTCATAGCCTTTGCAATTATTGAAGTTTTCTTGCTTGCCTCAATGGCTTTTGACCGTTATGTAGCAGTATGTAAACCCTTACATTACACTATCACCGTGACAACTACAAAATGTGCCCTGCTTGTTGCTGGTTGTTATATCAGTGGACTCTTACAATCTTCCATCCATGTTTTCTTCACTTTCCATCTCTCCTTCTGTCATTCCAATGTGATTAACCACTTTTTCTGTGATATTCCGCCATTGCTTGCTATTTCTTGTTCTGATATATATAATAATGAAATTATACTGTTTATGTTGGCTGGGTTCAATGTTACTTTAACTCTACTGGTTATCTTAAGCTCCTACCTACTTATCTTTGTTGCAATACTGAGGATGCGTTCTGCTGAGAGCCGGAAGAAGGCCATTTCCACCTGTTCATCCCACCTCACCACTGTTTCCATCTTCTATGGTACAATAATCTTCATGTACTTACAACCCAGTACTAGTCACTCCATGGACACTGACAAAGTAGCCTCTGTGTTCTACACAATGATCATTCCCATGCTAAACCCTCTTGTCTACAGCCTGAGGAACAAAGAGGTCAAGAATGCCTTCAAGAAGATTGCTGTGAAAGAACTGTCTTCACTACAATTAGTCAATTAAGTATAAGTCTTTGAAAATGATACAAAACTTCAAAGTAGATGTTTATAAATATTTGTTATAATTATTTTTTACTTTAAGTCCTCATAATAGATATTTCATAGATGAAGTATTTTTTATTCATACTTTTAAATTTCTGACTAGGTATAGATAATTTTGGATATTTTATTACTGAAATAAGGTACTTTAATTTTAAAAATCAAATATTTTAATCCTATATATTACAGTGAATTTCTGTTCTATAACTAGTTCCTCTGAATTGAAACACTGGTGCTTGAAAATGAGAGAGGCTATAAGACTTAAGAAATATAAAAAATTAAAAGCTCATATGTCTCAAAAAAACTTAAAAGACCTAGGATGACAATGAAACTTGCACAGCTCCAGATCTTATAAAGATACAATACTCACAGCCAGGTCCTTAGAACTCTAACAGTTAAAAAATACTATCAAGAAGAGACTCTAAATCCAAGCTTCTTGTAAGTTGTTTATTGACTTCTAGGAATTCAAATTTCTTTCTGAGTGGTTACCCATGTTGGGTGGGCTTTCTAAAAGTGAATCTGTTTTAGCAATACCCATGTTACTTTAGACAACTCCTTATACACACTTGTGTAATCACTGTCACCATTAAGCTCATGGGTTCATCAAGCAATACTTGGAATTGCTTCTTCAGTCTTTCACTAGGGCTCTGAATGAGTTGAATAAACATTTGCTCACCTCTCAAGATAGTCATAAAATACAGCTGCATTGATGGCAAATCATAGACAGATAAGTAGATAGACAAGACAGATGATGATGATGACGATGATGATGATGATAGATAGATAGATGATAAATAGACAGACAGATATCACAGTTAAATTCTCAAATATTCTATAAAATGGTATTAGTTTCTTGAGTGTTTCATATAATGTATTGAGATAATATTCACCACTACTTTTTCAACATTTCTTCTTCCCTACCCATCCAATTATGTGCCTTTGTTTTTTTTTTTTTTCACTTTAAGACCAAATTTGTGTATTCCATATAATCTTGAATTTATGGCTTCCACTGGGGTGTGGTAAACTTATTTGTGGCTACATTTTTAGAGAGAACTGTCTCTCTCTCCCAGTAGCTACAAATTGCCAAAAACTTCATGATGACTGTATATTCAACTCTGAGGTTTCCATTGAGTTTTTCGATTCCATCTTCATTTCAGCTTTACTTCTCTTCAATAGTTCTATCTGTTTAATAAAAACAGATTTCAAACCCCCAGGTTGTCTTTGTTATCTTACTCATGCATATATGTTAGGGTTTTCTGGGAAATCAATAAGGTATTTATTGATATTCTTGATAAGTTCATTAAGCTGTTTGTTGATGTCTTATTTAAATGCTTTGAACCATTTCATAAGTTTTATGATTTTCCTTTAAATTTCTTTGTCCTGGTGTTCATCTAGGTAATTTTTCATAGAATACAAGTCTGCAGGACCAGGAAATTTTAGGGTATAGTTTTGGTCTTACACATTGTCTGTATTTTAATGATGAATTCTGAGCATGTGGACTTCTTTTCTTGGTTGTGTGTCTGATCTGAAAGATTCTAGGTTGCCTCCAACTATTTTGGCTGGATAAAGCAAGAAGACTGGGAATGGCATGGGCAAATAAGGCTCCAGGGAATCATCAAGTTGTATCTGCATACAGATGTGAAGACAGGGGTTGACCTAGAATTTGAATATAATGCAAGTGATCTAGAGTCAAGAAGACTCATCAGATTGTACACAGGATGTAGGATTTCTCTAAATATTGGAGGTTGTATGTGGCTTGAGTAGCTGGAATGAAAATGGGGAGAGAGAGCAAAAGCATTATGTTAGCTAAAGTATCCCTGGAAGCAAGTAAGCCTGGGAAATGGTGAGTTTCAAAGGAATTTTAAATGGCTGAAGGAAATATGTTCTCTCTGACAAACAGCTGTCAGATTAGGGGAGCTTGAGTGGAAGAGAGTGGGAGAGAGGACAAGGTAGCCTACCTGTGTGTGACACATGTCCTTTTTTTAACCTCTGGTTCTTTTTGTCAAATATGAATAAATTTTATTTTTGTTTCTTTGAGAATTTCATAAATGACTACTGTCTTTATATTATTTCTACCCCTTCTTCTTCTAGTTAACTTCTTCCTTGCTCCCGACTTCCTCCTCTTTTATGCATGAACCTCTGAGACACACACACATACACACATACATATATATATATATATATATATATATATATATATATATATATATATAAAATCATGTGGGATTGCATAGTCTATATAATCATGTGGGATTGCATAGTCTATATAATCATGTGGGATTACATAGTCTATTTGGGGGTTTATCCCAGGTATAAACTGAATATTCTCTCAGTATCTATTTCCATTTTTTTCTTAATATATATAAAAAGTGCTACTATAAATTTTAGGAATAAGTAATACTTCTGATATTTAAATAAAATACAAAATAAAAACCCCAGATTATTCCCCTCTCAGGAAGCATTTATATGAAGTTTTTCTTGATATCTTCTTGTTCTATTAAGGTTCTTGTTGTAACTGACTCCAGTTGTATATACGCATATATGTATTCTAGGTTTCCTGTTTTCTAAATTTACTTTAATCATGCTTTATGATTATTATTTTGCAGGTACTTTCTTTTTATTCAGTTTATTCTAAGTATTTTATTATTTTTTTATTATAATTGAGATTAATTTCTTAATTTTCTATGTGAATTGTACATTGTTAATAAAAAGAAAGACAATTGAGCCGGGTGGTGGTGGCACACGCCTTTAATCCCAGCACTCAGGAGGCAGAGCCAGGCGGATCTCTATGAATTCGAGGCCAGCCTGGGCTACCAAGTGAGTCCCAGGAAAGGCGCAAAGCTACACAGAGAAACCCTGTCTCAAAAAAACAAACAAACAAAAAAAAAAACCACAATTGAGCTTGTGTTCATTTTATCTTACACATCTTCTACATTATTAGTTTTAACAAATTTCATGAGTGAAGTTTCTAGTATTTACTGCTTATAAGCAATGCATAAAAATCTTTATTTTCCCTTTTGATTTGGGTAATAAGCAAGGAACATATGTATCAAAATACCACATTGTAACCTATAAATTGGCACAATTATTGTGAGCTGATATTTTTCTTTTGAGAAAATAAGAGGAGCTTGTGAGCTGGCCAGGAATTATAAGCAGTTGCTACCTTATAGAAGACTAGGGTTTTGTTCCCAGCACTTACATGGCTACTCACAACTGCTTGGAACTCCAGTTCAAAGGAATTCAGCACATTCTTATGTCCTATGAGTGAATCAGATACACACATCATGCATTGACATATGTGTGGGCAAGCCAGAAATAGATTGAAAAAAGATAAATATTTTAAAATACAATTTTAAAAAAAGAAATGAAAGGGTGGTTACATCAAGATTGCAATGGTAAGGTAAGTAGAATTTTTAATAGAAGGAAAAATATTTTCAAATAATTTTATATCCTTTTACACAAAGAAAAAATGTGTGAGGAAGATGTAAAGTTGCCTTATCCAAAGACCTCAGTAGGACTTTTTTTTTCTATTTTTGCTGCCTGACTTAGATGTGGCATTGAGGGTCTAATTATCTGAGGTTTTCTCAATAAAGTTTTGTTTCCCCATGTCCCATAAGCCTCAGAACAAATACAAACTAACCTTGCCATCTCCACCAAAGTGAGGTGGAAGAACCAATATGGGATCATAAGCACACAGAGACATCTGACCTTGTGGCAATGCTATTCTGGAAATAAGAGAAAGCTTGCTGTCCCTGCCTTGATATTTGATAGAGATGAGCCACATTCTGTTCCACAACATAGCTCTACTACATGTAGCAAAGGAGATGATTTCCTGGTTCTGCACATTGGACTGATATAGTTGACATGAAGTGACTCACGTCACTCAATTGTGTCACTACTTGTATATCCTTAGAACAATAAGTATCACAACATTGTACTTGCATGGTGAGTCAGAACTGTAAAAGTGTATGGAACACCTGATAATTTTATTATGCAGATTTTACAGATGAAACAAAAATGTGAAAAGAAAGCCAAGAAAGGGAAAATAGCTGTAATACAGACAATGATTCTAGCCATCTTATCATTTTTATTCTTCTATATTATCTGCTCAACAGCTTCCACATTGCATTCTCATGAACAACAGACTCTAGAGTAAATTTTGTTATAAAGATGTGGAATTCCAAATTATATTGTGTTTAAAAATTTTTATAAGATTCAAAATACAAAACTTATTGTTTCTTTTTTGGAATTCAGAGGACACAGTTCTTTCTACATCCATTTGACATGTCAACTGTTTGGTTATTTTCTTTAGGATTACTTTACATTAAAACCATAATTTCAATGTTAGTATCCATGAAATGATCAGATGGTATATGGACAGTAATCACTCTAATGGGTTTAATTTGAATATTAGTGCATTTTCTATACTTTTCTAAATTATGGCCATAACAGAACAATCATAATCTAACCTTAGCTATTGTTTAAGATAAGGGATAGAGAGGTCTACAGAAATCCACAAAGATATCTTCACAATGGACTACTGGCAATGGATGAGAGAAAGCCCGACTTTCTCTAACCTACTCTGGTGATAAGATGGCCAAACACCCTAATTGTTGTGCTAGAAATCTCATCCAATGACTGAGGCAACCGGATGCAGAAATCCATGGCCAGACCCAGGGGGAGCTCCAGGAGTCCAACTGGCGAGAAAGAGGAGGGTATGTATGAGCGAGAATTGTTGAGACCAAAATTGGAAAAAGCACAGGGACAAATAGCCAAACGAATTGAAACACATGAACTATGAACCAGTAGCTGAGGAGCCCCCAACTGAATCAGGCCCTCTGGATAAGTGAGACAGTTGATTAGCTTTAAGTGTTTGGGAGGCATCCAGGCAGTGGGATCAGGACCTGTCTGTCCTCAGTGCATGAGCTGGCTGTTTGGAACCTGGGGCTTATGCAGGGACAGTTTGCTCAGCCTGCGAGGAGGGGACTGGATCTGCCTGAACTGAATCTACCAGGTTGAACTCAATCCTCAGGGGAGTCTTTGCGCTGGAGGAGATGGGGGGGTGGCTGGGGGAAAGTTGGGGGGGGTAGGGAGGGAAGAGGGCAAGGGAATCTGTGGCTGATATGTAAAATTAAGTTAAATTATAAAATAAAAAACAAAAAAGTTAATATTTAAAAAAAAGATAAGGGATGTATGGTCATATTTTATTTGTACTGAAATGTGATTTTCATTGTATGTTAATAAATAAAGTTGCCCAGGGGTCAGAGCTATTAGGGCCATAGCAAGAGCATGGTGGTAGTGGCAGTGGCGGCGGCAGCGGCGGCTGCAGTGGTGGCAGTGCACGCCTTTAATCCCAGCACTTGGTAGAAGAGCTAGGTAGATCTCTGTGTGTTCAGGGATACAGCCAGCATTGGAGACATATGCCTTTAAGACCTGGAGGGTGGTACTTACAGGCAGTGACGAGGCAGTCATGTGTTTGGGTTTACAACTAATGAGAAGGTAGAACAGAAAGACTATTTAAAGACAGACACACAGGAAGTAGCTCTCTCTTTCGGGAAGCTAGGAGCACTGCAAGAGGTAAGATTTTAGCTCTGAGCTCTGACCTCTCGGCTTTCTCTTTTATACTGGTTCTGTGTTTCTTACTTTAGTAAGATGGTTGGTTACATCTACATCTGGCACCCAATGTGACAAGAATCCATTAAAAACCACTTGGGGCTGGCTCCCTAGTCTGAGCACCAGCTCCCTAGCCCCGATCAGGTCTGTTTGGCCTCAGGCCAGACTAGCCATGAGCTGCTTGGTTAAAGCCGGTGCTACAAACAACTCAGGCCTGCCGAACAGGGCCCCTGCCTGTAAAGCCAATTCACGTGGTAGGAGCTTAAGGAAGCCAGAGCCAAGCCTTGACTTGGCTCAAGAGGGAACACGTGGCTAGATTTAACCTTTAGCTGGCTATGCTTTCTTGTTCTCTCTCTTTCTCTCTCTCTCTCTCTCTCTCTCTCTCTCTCTCTCTCTCTCTCTCTCTCGATTCATACCTAGGACACTAGGTGGCTTTTTTGAAATTCCCTGGGATTTCTAGTGTTCTACGCAGATTTGGTAAGTCACAACATATCAGATATTTTAAAGGAAACTATTTAAAAGAGAAAATTTTTTCCTATCTTGAAAAAAAAATGGGTTTTATGTGTACATTGAAAGAATGGGTTTTGTTTGAAATTTTAGGCAGTCTGACAATGGAACAACTTTATGAGAAGATTAGTATTATTGGAATTATGCAGTTTATCACTATGCTTATCCTCATTTTACAATTTAAAAAGATAGTCAATTTAAGTGCCAGGATGACAGCTTTAGAAAAACTTATTAAACCTGTAAAAATTCAGACAGAAGAAATTAACAGTGAAGTTGTTTCAAGTTTAGATCATAAAGTTACAGAAAGAAAGCCTGTTTTCACACAGTCACCCTTAATTTATCCTATAACCATACAGCAGTTGCCTGATCAAATGACTACACAAAATATTTGGGCTCCAATTTAAATGTTGGATTTAAAAAAGGTTTAAGGAGGCAATAGTATCTTATGGCATGCATTCCCCATATGTAAAGCAAATGTTAAACTCTTGGTCAACATATAATAGGACTGTACCACAGGACTGGTGGGAGCTGGCACAAGCTGTTCTTGAATCCAGGCAGAGGCTGCAATTTTTAACTTGGTTTAAGGATGAAGCTAAAAACAGAGAAAAACAATGGAGGGATAAAGGAATACAAGTTTGCCAGGATCAGCTTATTGGAGAAGGCCAAAAAGCTTCAGTACAAGCACAATATTTATATGATGTCCAAACCCTAATTTTATGTCGAACGGGAGCCTTGAATGCATGAGACAGAGTTGAGGAACCTGGAAAAAAACTGAGTCATTTACAAAGGTTATGCAAGGCCCAAAAGAATCTTTCACAGATTTTTTACAAAGACTGATATCAGCAGTAAAGAGAATGGTCTCAGATTCAGAAGGTAGTAAGATAATAATAGAATCTTAGGCCTTTGAGAATGCGAATGCAGCATGCAAAAGAATAATCAGGCCGTTAAAGGCAAGATCTGCATCTTTGGAAGATTGGATTAGAGACACAATTAATGTTGAGGCTCATGAGCATGACGATATGTGGATAGGAGAAGCAATTTCAAAAGGTCTGAGGAGATTTACATGTTTTGGATGTGGAAAGCAAGGACATTTGAAAAGGGACTGAAAACAGGTCATTCCCAGAAACAATGTTTCTTCAAGGAACAATGGCAACAGAATGCCCCTTCCTTCTGGAGTATGCAGAAGGTGTGGTAAGGGAAAACACTGGACCAATGAATGTAGATCAACAAAGGACAGACAGGGTAATCATTTGCCTCAGTTTTTGGGAAACTCCCAGAGGGGCCTCATGCAGGCCCCCATAGTAAATCCTGTTCAAACCTTTCCTGCAGCCATAGAGGAAATTCCTGCTCAGAGCAATTAAATAACCAAATGCCTATTGGAATAAGTCATGCTGGTCAGGATGATGAAACAGAGAGAATAGAAAATTCAGGAGAAAACATAAAGAAAATTTTTTGGCAAACTTCTATTAATGAACAAAGACCAAAATTAATGATAAAAATAAATGGTGTTTTGTTGTCTGGTCTGGTAGACACAGGTGTTGATGTTACCATAATTGCACCAGAATTTTGGCATCCAACTTGGCATCTTCAGGAGGTAAATGTTCAACTGTTAGGAATTGGGACATTATCTCAGGTGAAACAGAGTGCAAGATGGCTCGAATGTATAGGTCCAGAAGGACAGAGAGGAAAATTAAAACCATATGTGGCTAACATAGCTATGAACCTGTGGGGTCGAGACTTGTTGCAACAATGGAATACTCAGATTAACATCCCTCCGATCTCAGAAACAAATCATAAACTAGCACATGTTTCTGAGGGAAATATTAGAAGGCATTATTTTGAGTGATCACCAGCCATCCATATTATACAAGAACAGGGAACAACAAGTGATGATCTTCCAAAAACACCAACAGCTCTACCTTTAAAATGGTTAACAGACAACCCTGTATGGGTTCAGCAATGGCCTTTAATAACAGAGAAACTCCAGGCTTTAGAAGAGCTGGTAGTAGAACAGTTAAATGCTCAGCATATTGAAGAATCAACCAGCCCTTGGAATTCTCCTTTATTTGTTATTAAAAAGAAATCTGGTAAATGGAGAATGGTAATAGACCTAAGAGCAATTAACAAAGTGATTCATCCAATGGGCTCTCTACAATCTGGAATTCCTTTGCCTACTCTGTTACCAAAAGGATGGCCTCTCATAGTTACTGATTTAAAAGACTGTTTCTTTTCAATACCCTTACAAGAAAAAGACAGAGAAAGATTTGCTTTCACAGTGCCTACTTATAATAATTCTCAACCAGTTAAAAGATTTCAATGGAGGGTCCTCCCACAGGGAATGTTGAATAGCCCAACTCTGTGCCAATATTTTGTACAACAGCCACTGGAAGTGATACGTAAAAAATTTCCTAAATCTATAATTTATCATTATATGGATGATATTTTACTAGCTGACTCAAATGCAGATACTTTAGAAAGAATGTTTGAGGAAGTAATGAAAATTTTGCCTTGCTGGGGATTACAAATTGCTCCTGAAAAGATACAAAGAGGAGATTCTATTAATTATTTAGGACATAAAATAGAGCTACAAAAAATTAGACCCCAAAAGGTGCAAATTCGGAGAGATAGACTACAGACTCTTAATGACTTTCAAAGATTATTTGGAGATATTTCTCATCTATGAACTATTGTAGGGGTAAAAAATGATGAACTGACTAATTTGTTTAAAACCTTAGAAGGTGACAATGACTTAAATAGTCCAAGAGAATTATCACCTGAAGCTGTGAAAAAATGGCATTGGTAGAAAAGAAAGTACATGAAGGGCACGTGGATCATATTGATCCAAAGCTGGATTGCATTTTGGTTATTTTACCTTCTAGGCATTCTCCTACTGGAGTATTAATGCAGAGGGAACATATTATATTGGAATGGATATTTATACCAAATAAACCAAATAAAAAATTAAAAACTTATGTGGAAAAAAATCTCTGACTTGATTTGGAAAGGAAAATTGAGACTTCAATTAGCAGGAATAGACCCAGCAGAAATTTTTGTACCTTTAACTAAGGAGGACATTGAAAAATTATGGACAGAAAGTGAATCTTGGCAAAGAGCTTGCAGTAATTTTTTGGGAGAAATTAACAGCAAATATCCCAAAAACGGTAGAATTGATCTTATAAAGTGAGCTGATTGGATCTTGCCTCAAATTGTATGGGAAAAATCCATATCGGGAGTACCCAAAGGGTACTCAGAGGAATGAAATCTGGCAGATGTACGTGTTTTACTTTGCAGAATTTGGAAAACTGAAATATGTACACCACACCATCCATACTTATTCAGGATTTCAATGGGCAACTGCTTTGAGTTCTGAAAAAGCTGTTTCTGTAATCACTCATTTGCTAAAAGTTATGGCCCTCATGGGTATACCTGCACAAATCAAAACTGACAATGCTCCATCATATGTCTCTGTTAAAATGAAACAGTTTTTTGCTTATTACAATATAAAGCATATTACAGGTATACCACATAATCCTCCAGGTCAAGCAGGTATAGAAAGATCAAACAGAACTATAAAGGACATGATAAGTAAACAGAAAGGGGTAAAAAAAAACAGAAATAGACTGCATAATGCTCTATTAACTTTGAATTTTCTGAAGGCCAATGAGAAAGGAACAACAGCTGCAGAGAGACATTGGATAATTGAAAAAAACTACAGAATTAAGTCAGCCTATATACTTTAAGGATGTGCTAACCACAGAATGGAAACCAGGGTATGTATTACATTGGGGATGTGGTTTTGCTTTTGTTTCCACAGGAGAAAATAAGCTGTGGGTACCATCAAGATTGATAAAGGTTCGATTTGAACAAGAGAAACCTCTGAATTAGAGGAGGTGATAGTTCATCAAACAGCATGAACATCCAATTTAAACTAACTTGTACCAGTAACACATGCCTTTTCATTTAATCAGATAATAACTTGCCAAAAAGGAACATCCCCAAAATTAGTCTTGGGGAAAGGTTTTTGTTTTTTTCTTTGAGGAGAATGAAGGTTAAGGAATCTGAAGAAAACAAGACAAATGAGACAACTGAAGAAAAGGGACAAATCATCTATCCCAGGAAACAGAGTGAAATGGCATATGGGTATATATTATCTAAAAAATTTTATGTCTTCCTAAATGTTTGTTTCTTCTTTTCTCTAAAGATTTGACACTATTGGTCTTCTAATAGTCCCAGTTCAATTAAAATTTAAAGCTGACTTTGGAATTGGAGAATGGCTCTCTCCTTCTTTAAACTCAAGCATGTTGTTAAAAGGAAAATGCAAACTCCCTGTATCATGCAAGAATAAAAGAGCCATCTTCTGCTATGGGACAGGACAAAAGCCAAATTAATTAAGGGACTATTCTATTACTAATCTCAACTCTTTGATTCTATTCTGATTCTTTAAACTTTTCATAAGGTATAAATTTTATATCAAAATTTACAAGATTAATAGATATATAAGTATATATATATACATTTTAAACTTTGTTAAGATATGAATGGTCATATAGAGTACTAACTAATTCTAAAAATAAGGTTTGAATTAGCTGCATATATATTACTTTGTGTTTGAGTCTCTTATCAGTTTTCTGCAGGCAATCACGGCCAGACCTAACATCAACTGGAGTCTCCAGGAAGAAGATGGGGCCCCACAACAACAACAATTCCACGTGGACAATAATAATATCATTAAGCTGACAACCATTATCTACAGATCAGCTTTGAACTACAAGGTGCTCAGAGGAATTTTGAGATGACTAGCTGAGATGATCCAGTCTCAAAACTACTTGAATAAGGACTTGAGATAAACCCTGAATTTGGCATTATACACAGACTGGATAATGAAGGACATAGTTACCTTTCCTACAATTTGACAATTAACCTAAACTTTTTCTTTCAGGATGAAGATATATAGCAGGAATCAATTTTAAGAATACGACGCCCACATTCCCAAAGAGGTGGTGTGGGGCGGGTGGTTTTTTGGTCTTTTTAATGGGTTTGGGGTCTGGAATAATTTTCATTGTTAAGGGGGTTGGTTACAAGTTGTTGTCAAGGGTTAGGAAAAAGGCTAAGCAAAGGAAATTAGATTTAAGTTTCTTGTTTAAAAAAAGAAAGAAAAGAAAAGAAAAAGACAATTACTAGTTTTAAATACTTTACATTATTACCAACTATTAGGATATAAAGAAATGAAAGTTAGTAGTTAGACATTACAATAGAAATTGTAGTCATATTAGATATTTTTAAAAAATTGAGCAGATATATTTTAGATAGGTCATCTTCAAACCCTTCAGAGATCTACAGAATATGGCATTTAAAATGTTTTAATAACTTAAAATTTTTTATTTTTTGAGACATGTCGGCTCCTGGCAGTACCAATCTACTTCAGAGAAAATATGGGCATTGAAGAAACTGCATATGGACTTAACTTTCATTGTGGCAAAAGTTAGAAACTGTACAACAAAGTATCCTCGAATCAACAGGACAAAATGGACAGACAGGACACGAAACAAAGGACTACTGATTGTTGCCAAAACAAATGTGGTTATGGCTTTATCAAAAGGCATCTTCTGAGGCCAGGACAATATGGCCCCATCCCTGAAGTGGCCTTCGCAATCCAGAAAAGGTACAATGCCCTTTTCTTCAAAGGCAGCTTAGCAGGCAGTGGCACAATGGCTTCTGTTGTGCAATGCAACAGCATCTGAAAGCTCACACCTCTTAAGAGTAGACTGGCATTTAATAGAGGGATGTCGAGAAGAAGGGGATGCTGAGATGAAACCATATATACACAGCCAAGAAGAATGGACAGCTGAATTCAAAAACCATCAACAATTTCCAGAATTTAAAATCCCGAATCATGACAGGACACTAGTGGAATTCAGGCATTTCTGGTACATGGACTGCTCTCACCCAATGTGAGGTTGAACTGTTGACCTTGTGTACATCCTAGTTCACAAATGTGTCTGCCAGATACGCTAAGCCTATAGGCTGAAGATGATGACCCAACACTGCAGAGAAACCTCAGGTGACTGTCCAGGCAGCTGGCTGTTTCTGTCAACTCCCAAATTTTTTGGAAGTTGCTTACATGCACTTCCTGTTTTTATTTTTGCTAGCTAATATTATTTCCTTCTTGGGTCTCTGAGAGAGTTGAAGATTAGTTAGTTATTATTGAAGATTAATTAGGATAGAAAGTGAATTAGATACATTTTGGACTTACTAAAATAGGATAGATAATGGAATTATTTTCTCTGATTTGTCAAATACAAATGGACTAGACATCATTTAGGTATTTGTTACTTGTATATAGTTATTGTACTTTTGTATATAGTTTTTCTTTTGTTAGTTTAACCTTTTGCCTTTTTTCTTTTATTAAAATAGAAAAGGGGAAATATGGTGGTATTTTATTTGTACTGAAATGTGATTTTCATTGTATGTTAATTGTAAGTTCCCCAGGAGTCAGAGCTATTAGAGCCATAGCAAGAGCATGGTGGTGGTGTCTGCGGCGGCGGTGGCGGCAGCACACGCCTTTAATCCCAGCACTTGGTAGAAGAGCTAGGTAGATCTCTGTGTGTTCAGGGATACAGCCAACATTGGAGACATATGCCTTTAAGACCTGGAGGGTGGTACTTACAGGCAGTGATGAGGCAGTCATGTGTTTGGGTTTACAACTAATGAGAAGGTAGAACAGAAAAACTATTTAAAGACAGACACACAGGAAGTAGCTCTCTCTTTCGGGAAGCTAGGAGCACTGCAGGAGGTAAGATTTTAGCTCTGAGCTCTGACCTCTCGGCTTTCTCTTTTATACTGGTTCTGTGTTTCTTATTTTAATAAGACGGTTGGTTACATCTAAAGGGATGTACCATCTCTCACATTGAATGTGAAGTGAGCATAGTTCAGAGAAAAGGGTAATCCTCAAGATTCTCAATTCTTTTTAAGAAGTCCACTGAGTCTATTTAGGGCTACCTATGTGTGCATCATTACAGGACCATCTACAGGAACATGGGTAACCTGGCAGGGTCACATCTCTGAAACAACAACAACAACAGTAAATTCCATACCCCAGAAATTTATCGACAGCTCCTCACCTAAGGTTGGGACTTCACAAGTGGCTCTCAATCTGTGCTGGGATTTTTTTTTATTTATTTAATTTTATTTTATTTTACAATATAATTTAATTCTACATAACAGCCACAGATTCTCTTGTTCTCCCCCCTCCCGCCACCTGCCCCTTCCCACCAGTCCACCCTCCATTCCCATCTCCTTCAGGGCAAGGACTCCCCCAAGGACTGAGATCAACCTGTAGACTCAGTCCAGGCAGGTCTAGTGCCCTCCTCCCAGGCTGAGCCAAGCATCCCTGTATAAGCCTCAGGTTTCAAACAGCCAACTCATGCGCTGAGCACAGGACCCAGTCCCACTGCTTGGATGCCTCCCAAACAGATCAAGCCAATCAATGAGTTTGGTAATGAAAAGAAGCAGAGGGGACAGGGATCAATTAGAGAGGAGGGGATGGAGTTTGGATTTGATCTTTAAAATTTTGTAAACAGATAATCATATTAAAATGGAAAAATAAGTTCAAACTCCTACTAAGTATCTAGTAATTTATATACTTTCTCATAAAAATGTCTGAAGAAACCTTTACCATATGATAGCATGAGCTGTGGTATTTTAATAACACTTGGCATTTGAAGAGATAATGAACAATATTTAAACAGTTAACCAATACTATCATTACTCCATGGAAGTTCTCAATAATGCCTTACTCCAAGTCTACACAGAAAGTAATGCCTAATAGCAAAACATTCTATATCTGAGTTCATAAATTCCTTTCAATGGAGTCTGAAAGAAATTATCTTTGTTAACTAATTTTATTAAACTCTGAATGATATTTTAAAAAAGATTCTCAATTCGAGATTCTGTATGCAGAAGTTTTCTCAGGGAGAAAAGATCTGTCCTTAATGCAACCAGAGCAAAAGAGTGGGAGATCACCATAGACCACACATAGGCAGGTGCAAGTAGATATGCTTTGTAATACAGCCTGTGGTGGTTACAAGATATGGAGAGTATAAAGTGCTATCTATTCTCTCTTACCCTATTCTCCCATAAGTAGAATAGTTGTCTATGTGAACAATAAAGATATTGACATGAAGTAAAAACATCTGAATCTTACTGTAACTAAAAATTTCTTGTTTATTTTTCAAGTTACTGAAAAGTATCAAGGCACCAGTAAAAGTATATTCAATGGATTGTACATTTAAACTCACCTGTGTTTAAATGAGTCTATTTAAAATCTCTCATAAAAAAAGCATGTTGCTAGGGAAGAGAACAAATCATTACCTGTCTCCTGATATTTTAAAAATGTAAGCTGAGATGTAGCTCAATGGTATAGCATTTGCTAACTATGAGCAAATTATTAGTTTGACCACTGACAACAGCAATAGAAAAAGGGAAATAAAAGACAAAAATTAGTTGACAAGGGTTTATTACACATGAGATATGCTGATAACATTTTCTTGCATTGTATCCTGATGTATGACTACATGTTCCCACACTGCACTTACACTGATTAAGACACCAGTGGACATTTTAAGCAAGAGTACCTACAATTTATTTCAGGTAGTACAAAATATTCTTTGCTAGATAACTGTAATAAACAATATGGTATAACAAGCACACTGAAATGAGACCCCGAGTCATAACTTGCACAGTCTTTTCCAGTTGTTGTTACCAAAGAAATTCTAATGTCCACTTGTATCATCATCAGCCTTCTTCTACTCTGAATTCACTTGATGTTACTTTACATTAGACAAAACATTGAACATGAAAAAGAATTTTACATATTTCAAGTGGCATAGTAATGTTCATCTACAACAACAATTATTTTCCTCATCTTCTCATAGGTCTTAATTTTCAAATGACGATAGAAAATATTTCAGAGGCAAGTGAATGTATTCTTGTGGGGCTAACGAATGCCCCAGAACTGCAGATCCCTTTATTTATCATTTTCACTCTCATTTATTTGATCATGATGATTGTTAACCATGACATGATCACATTGATTCTACTCCACTGGACTTCCGACTCCACACTCCCTTGTACTTTTTCCTCAGTAAGCTCTGCATGTTATGGTGTGTTTATGTCTCAGCAGTCACTCCCAAAGTAATGGAATGGTTTCTCACAGAAAATAAGACCATGTGCCACAATTTATGTACTGCCCTGATGTTCTTTGCCGTCTTTGCTGTCTTCAAATGTTTCATCTTAACCTCAATGGTCTATGACCAACTTGCAGCAATGTGTAAACACTAGCATTATACTACCACTATGGCATGTACCACAACATTTATCCTAATGGCATCTGTCACCTACATTTGTGGACTCCTTCAATCCTCCATCTTTGTTGTCTTCACTTTTCACCTCTCCTTTTGTCATTCCAGTGGGTTTAATCACTTTTTCTGTGACATTTCCTCTTTGTTGGTACTTTCTTGTTCTCATATTTCCAAACCGGAGATCCTTCACTTTATATTGGCATCATTAGATGCCCTTTGTTGTTATTCTCTTGTTTGTCTTAAACTCTTCCCTACTTTTCAATTTTGAGATCCAAGCCCTAATTATAAGTATTATAGGATTCACACTGAAATTTACAGGATAACCTCATACATATGAGGTGCCATAGTTATTTTTCAATGCCTAGAATTCAAAATAATTTCACAATTTTTCATACACTAAAATTAACCATTCTCTGGCACTGATGCTCCTGAGAATTACCTTGAATGATTGCCCAAACACCAAATCTCATTCAGGATGATCTTATTTTTTATATTCATGACAACATACAGAAATTGATATCATGGTCACTCACTATCCACACTTCCTTAACTCTTGAAATCAGAATGTTCAGACACAATCTGATAATAAAGAGTATGTAAAATGAGTAATAAAAAGTATATTTGCCCACTCCAGAGTGACCCTGAGTCTCGGCGGGACCCGAGTCCGACCCGACCCGACCCTCGAAGCCTCGTCCACGTCCCCCAGCCACGCTCCGGATTCTCTCGTGCCGCGCAGAGGCGCGAGCTCGAGCATCTCCCATGCGGCCGCCGCTGGGGCTAGGAGTAGGGACACCGAGGGCCACAGATCATCCCCACCCCCGAGCCCGAGCGCAGCAGCCCCTTCCCATCGTCGGGACCGCCATGACCCACTTCAACAAGGGCCCTTCCTATGGGCTCTCCGCCGAGGTCAAGAACAAGATTGCATCCAAGTATGACCAGCAGGCGGAGGAAGATCTGCGCAACTGGATAGAAGAGGTGACGGGCATGGGCATTGGCACCAACTTCCAGCTGGGCCTCAAGGACGGCATCATCCTCTGCGAACTCATAAACAAGCTACAGCCAGGCTCTGTGAAGAAAGTCAATGAATCCTCACTAAACTGGCCTCAGTTGGAGAATATCGGCAACTTTATTAAAGCCATTCAGGCTTATGGCATGAAGCCCCATGACATATTTGAAGCAAATGATCTTTTTGAGAATGGCAACATGACCCAGGTTCAGACTACGCTGGTGGCCCTAGCAGGCCTGGCGAAAACAAAAGGGTTCCATACAACCATTGACATTGGAGTTAAGTATGCAGAAAAACAAACGAGACGTTTTGATGAAGGCAAGTTAAAGGCTGGCCAAAGTGTAATTGGTTTACAGATGGGAACCAACAAATGTGCCAGTCAGGCAGGTATGACAGCCTATGGGACAAGGAGGCATCTTTATGATCCCAAAATGCAGACTGACAAACCTTTTGACCAGACCACGATTAGTCTGCAGATGGGCACCAACAAAGGAGCCAGCCAGGCTGGGATGTTGGCACCGGGTACCAGAAGAGACATCTACGACCAGAAGCTGACATTACAGCCAGTGGACAACTCGACCATCTCTCTTCAGATGGGTACCAACAAAGTCGCTTCCCAGAAAGGAATGAGCGTGTATGGGCTTGGGCGGCAAGTGTATGACCCCAAGTACTGTGCTGCCCCCACGGAGCCTGTCATTCACAACGGAAGCCAGGGCACGGGAACAAATGGGTCAGAAATCAGTGATAGCGACTACCAGGCAGAGTACCCCGATGAATACCATGGCGAGTACACTGATGACTATCCCGAGAATACCAGTATGGCGACGACCAGGGCATTGACTACTAGAGTCACACATGGAGCGCAGTATTTAGTCCATTGTTGTTATCCAGTGAGACCCGAGCTAGCCTTGAGTAATTCTTCTCTCGTCTTCCTCAGACACTATTATGCTTATTGTACCTTAAAAAAAAAATGCCTTACATACATTCCCTTTTCCTTTTCTGCCTCCTAAATAGTCGCCTTTTAGTGCTGTCAGAGTTAAATCCTACAGCATAACCAATAACTTGCATATGAAGTAAAAAGGAATGCCGTGGGAAGGCAGCCAGTTCTTTTATTGAAGATCTATGCATTTTTTTACAGTCTGACACTTAAACTGGTATTTTCAAACAATAGGAAACTATTTTTCCTTTTTTACAGTGTAGTGTGTATCTGGCTTGTACATGGAAGACTAAAATGTTGATTTGCTAAATGTGGTCTTTGCCAACTAAATCGAAGATGCAGCGTTTAGAATCTGACACATGGATGTTTTTCTGCAGTACTGCTTGCTGAGTTTTAAATAAAGTCATGATCAGTGTGAAAAAAAAAGTATATTTGGTCGTTAAATCTTAGAAATTTTAAGTATAGTTCAGCAAATAGGAATTTACCAAAAATGACATCCATTCTGTTCTTTACTACTTCTTGGACTGCCTGTCCAATGGATTTCCTCAGGGCAAGGCATCCATGGAAAGAGACTTTTACTTGGGAAGGACCAGTAGTCTACAGGATAGCATAGGAATTTACAAAGTTGATGCAACGTGCAGGCTCTTTTCTCTCTCATTGTTCTCGTGATCCTTTGAGTGGTTTTTAGTTTTAATTTCTCAGTCACACATATAATACCTGTGATTTTCCCTGGAAATTCTGATTTTTCTTTAATATTTTCCCGTAAGTTTCAGCTGGTAGTTAATGCTTCTCAAATATCCTATCTGGAATTATTAATTACAACTCCTAATCCTGGGAACTTTTCTGACTTAATAGAGACAGTCAGATACATATGAGAGAAAAACAACAATGTTCTATTGTTAATTGGAACATTAACAATGTCTCACAGTCCTGGAAAGGAGAGTAAGGCATGCATACAGAGAACTGGGAATATCAGAAATACACATAGTGACAACTGTAGAAAGTAAGTTTCCTGGACACAAAGTATATTGAATCAATGGTACAATCTGGCATGCTCCAAGAGGAAAAGATGCAATGTAAAATATGGGATGGGTAGATCCATATTTATCATACATGTGAGCTTATATTGTTAGAGGAAGTATGATATTGTGGGATGGAAAAAGATTGCCTCATCAAGGACTGCTTTTTACAGAGAGATTGAGACATGGGTCCCTTTTATAAAAAAGGGAACCCCATAACATCATATCTTATTGACAAGAAAGAATTGTTTGTGTTTGAATTTTGTTGTCCTTAAAGCATTGCAGCCATGTCTATTACTTTTTAACATTGTAACCACAAGTAGCTGCCAGCTGACATAAGTGCTGCAAAAGCAGGATGAGTCTGGTTGGATATTTAGTGAAGCCTACAAAAATGCAGAATAGAGTTATGTAAGGTGTAGGAAAGTGTATTTGGGTAAGCATAAAGGGGAACAAGGGGGACTTTTATAATGATTATGATGTATTTCTTAAAATAAAATATATTTCCTAAAAGTCAAAAATAGAAGGCAATAGTAAAGCTGTTCATGTAAGTTCAGTAGAAAAAAAAAAAACACTTTTAAAGTAGAAATAAACATGACTTGAGCTATTCAGGGTCACTTGAACATAAATCACTTAGTGGTCAGAATTTTTTCTTGCACTAATACCCCTTCCCGGTTTTAGGTCCTGAACCCATGCTAAGGCTGGACCCCAAGCAAATACGACTAATGGATTTATAAGTAAGTATATCTGCATTATTTCTGAAAATAGAGATAATAATGAGTTGAAAATTCAGATCAAATTCCCCCAAAACCACCTTTGAATTTGACTTGTAATAGTTTCTGAAATCAAGATCAAAAGTGAGGAGAGATTCTGTCAAGAACCTTCAGATGACTGAAACAATATTGTAGATGGCTAAAATTAACTGAATAAAGCTCAACCAAAACCATATACAAGGTGGAATTTTCAAAGTTAAGATGCTCTCTGTTACTGAAATATTTACTTTTGAATTCTGGCTCCATTTGCTATATTAGCACTCATACCCTCTACCGAGGTTGTTTTGTTAATCAAAATTACCAAATGTTTATTGAATAAAATAAAATAAAATAAAATTATTAAATAATTAAGTAAATAAATAAAAACTATATGAGTGGATCACCATATGAAAAGACAAATAATTGAGTGAATTTGTTTGAGGAAGTATGTTTGAATGATTAATCACCAAACTGTATCTTTAATCAATTATCAGAGGAATCCAAGGCTGCTTGTTTTATGGGCCTGAAGAAGGAATTTCTCAAAGTGTACTCAATGGCATGCTCTCTCTCCTCTTAATACATTAAAACATAAAAAGTGTTTTATTCACTGGTCACATCCATAGTTCATTTTCAAATTCATAGACTATCTGATACTGTGCAGCCATCTTTACTGTCATGAAGTTTAAAAACCATCCAAGATTGTGTAGATCAAGATGCCTCATCCTATAGAAAATCATCTACCAAAAAATAGAGAAGAAAATGTCCACTGGTCACTCTCTACTTCCTGATGAGCTCTAAGGTAACTAGGGAGAAAGTGAACTGGTGTCCATCTCTTACATTCATCTGAGTAGGCACAGTCTGGAAACTGACAAGAAGAACATTTATTCAACAAAAGAATTCACATATAAAATAATTTATAATTAACAAATAAGGACTCCCCCACCATCACTTGGAATGTGCATGAGAAAAATGCGAAAAAATAAATATCTAGAAAGGAATCACTTGTGGACTTAACACACAAGAAAAATGTTCTGTTAATTTTAGGTTCTGAAGACAAGTTTCTCTGAATTGTGCAAATGTAAATGTTAAGAACAGAGTTTTAAAATTCACAGAGTACAAGTTCAAATCACACAAGTTGCTCTGAGAGTATTTACTGTGTTTCCACAATATGCATAGGACTATCTATTACATAAAATTGAAGTAGCATTTGATGAGATATATTTTAGGCATGTATTAGTCAGTATTCTCTAGAGTAACAGACTCTATAGTATCCAAACCCCTATACATAACAAAAGGAGACTTATTATATTGACTTACAGGCTGAGGTCCAGGTAATCCAAACAATGGCCTACTGGGAATTGAAAGTGTAAGTATTACAGTAACTCAGTTCATGAGACTTGATTTCTCAACTGGGCTGCAGTATACGCTAAATATACAAATGAAAGCTAAAAATATAAACTAATACCAATGAAATTTAAGGTTGAGTTGACATAGCAGCAGATGAAACAATAATTTCAGAAAAATCTTGGCATACAGATTGGCCTCTTCAGGAGGTGAGTATTCAGCTTGAAGGAATTAGACTTTTATCTCAGGTAAAACAAATGCAAGATGGGGCAAGTACATAGGCCCAGAAAGACTAATAGGAAAATTAAAGCCATATGCAGCTAATATACCCATGCCTTTACGGAGATGTGATTTGTTGTACAATGGAAAACACAGGTTAACATTCCTCCAATCTCAGAAACAAACCATGAAATAAATACTGCATTTGAGAAAAGCATTAAAAGACACTTTACTCAGCCTTAGTGCAGGGAGGAGGGTATTGGACAGGCCCTAACTGAATGTACAAGGCTCTCCTGACACCCCAGGGGAGACCTGGCTTTGGAGGAGGTGGGAATGGAGGGTGGGTTTAGGGGGAAGGCTGGGAGTGGGAGGAGAGAGGACATGGGAAACCATGGTTGATATGTAAAATGAATAGAAAATCTCTTAATTAAAAAACAGTATTACCAAGAACTGTAATAAATAATTCAGGCTGTTCATAAGCAGGACACAACAGTAGATAGTTGCTCAAAGGTACCAACTTCCTTTCCTTTAAAATGGTTAACTGACAAACCTGAGTAGGGTGAAAATGACTTTTGACATGAGAAAAATTACAGGCACTAGCATAGCCATTATAGGAACAGCTAAATGCTGAACATACAGAAATGTTGACAACTCCTTGGGATTCTTTTATATTTGTCATTAAAATGAAATCTGGAGAGTAGAGAATGTTAACAGATTTAAGAGCCCTAAATAAGGTACATTAGTCAGTGGGTTCTTTACAGCCTGGAATTACCTAACCTTTTGTATTACCTAAGGGATAATCTACTATAGTGATTGAATTAGAAGACTACTTTTTTTTATTATACCTTTACAGGAATAGGATAGAGAAAAATCTTCCTTCACAGTGCCTACTTACAATAATGCTCATCCTGTTTAAAGGATTGAATGGAAAGTTCCTCCACAAGGAAAATTATACAGTCCCATCATGTGTCAATATTTTATGCAACAGCCATTATAAATAATTTGTAAACAGTTTCCTCAATCTAAAATTTATAATTACATGGATGATATTTTACTGGCTGATTCAGATGCAGATACCTTAGAAAAAATATTTGAAGAGGTAAAGAAAATTTTGCCTTGCTGGGGATTATAAATTGTTCCTGAAAGAAATACAAAGAGGGGATTCTATCAATTTTCTAGTATATAAGATGGGTTTACATAAAATTACACCACAGGAAGTACAAACCAGAAGAGATCAATTTCAAATTTGTAATTATTTTAAAAATTGCTAGTTGGTATTAACTCACTTTAGCTCATAATTGAATCAACTACTCAAAATCTAAGTAATAAATTTAAACTTACAAGGTGATAAGGACTTAAATATTCCAAGAAAATAACTAGCTGAGGCTGAGAGTTAATTGGCCTTGGTAGAAAGAAATTAAAGGATGCACAGGTGGAATTACTTGGATCCAAAATTTGATTGTATTTTCATTATTTTCCCTTCTACTCCCATAGGAGTAGACGGAACGTTTACAAAAAGAGAAGATAATATCTTAGAATGACTATTTTGATGACATAAACAAAATATGCAAAGACCTGTGTATAAAAGTTTCTCAATTGATTCTGACAGGGAAAATGTGACTTTGTCAATTAGCAGGAATAAACCGAGCAGAAATTGTGGTACCTTTTACTATATGCTAAAATTGCCTCATTGTGGGCAAAAACACCACCCAAATATCAGATTTGGACTATAAACTGCTCAGGAAAACTTTAAAGTGCTTAGCTAAACTGATCCAGCCTCAGAGACCTCTACAGCTAGGACTGCAGATAAGCTCTGCACTTTCTCATTACAAGAAGACTGGACAACAGCTAGCTATTACCAGACTTGACCATTATTTCAATATTTCCAAGGTCTGCCAAAGATACCATCACCCCCAGACTATATAGGAAGTAATTTTAACAACATGATGCCCATATTTCTAAAAGGTCAGTTGGATGGTTTTTGGTCAAAAGGTAGGTTATGAATGTTTGTCATTGTTTAGAGGGTTAGTTGAGAATGTTTTCTCTAACATAGTAAAATATAAAAAGTATGAACAATCATCAGGTATGGCCTAAATAAATGGTCATTTTAAGGGAGAAAACTAAGCAAAGGAGATAAGATTCAGGGATGTCTTTCTGAAAAATAAAGAGGGAGATATAGGAATATGATAAAAGGGTTGAGTATTGAATCTACTTTTAAACTAAAATGTGTCTACTAGTTTCAAATATTTTAAATTATATTGATACAAATTTAAGATTATTTTTGTTTTATGGTACTGTATATTTTTTCCTACTCTTGTTTATGGTTATTTTTTATATTGATACAGATTTAACATTATTTTTGCTATAAAATACTTATATATGTTTCTATTCTTGTTTGAGGTGTTGTACCTATGTAGCTCAGTAAAATGATGACGTAAAGTTCTAGTCCTTGAAAAATGTTATTACAATCTGTTTACGATAATTAACAAATTCAGGTTAGTACTTAGCCATCTATAACAATCAAACTAGTCATGATAGAGTCATGATAGATATGTTTTTAAGGTTAAACAGATATATTTTAGATAGATAGTCGGTCTTCAGACACTTCAAAGATCTACAATATATGGCATTTAAGATGTTTTAATAAAATAAACCATTTCATGACAGTGAGATATGTCTATTCCTGGCAACACGAATCTACTTAAAAAATGAATAATGGGTACCATATGGAGTTTGCTTTTAATGAGGCAAAGTTAGCCACTGGGCAATATATGGCCATTGCCTTATCTGCTGACTGTATGCTGTCCAATTTGGACAAGCAGGATACAAAAGAAGGTGATTGATGAGCTTTGCCAAAACAGGTTAGGACACTCCTTCTAAAATCCTGCTTCATAGAAAAGTCTGACAGATAGTCTATGTCTGTAAGCTGAAGATAGGTACCCCAATGTTGTAGAGGAACCTTGAGTGACTACTCAGAAGGCCAGTTGTCTCTGTCATTTCTATAGTTTTAGCAGTTGTTTGCTCTTCACTTCCTGTTTAATCAGGTAATATTTCATCCTTCTTGGGTATCTAATGGGGGTTAAAGACTAGATAGTTATACCATTTTCTTTGTTACCAAATTCAGAAAAGAAAGCTACAAAATAGATGTAAAGTTTATAAAGTTTGAGAGACATAAAAGCTTAAGTTGTTTAAGAAAATTATTTAAGGTATAAAAATATATGTTTATGTTGTTAATACTAGTTATTATAGTTAGTGGTTCCAATATAAAACTGAACTCACCAAGATAGGATAAATAACAGTATTTTCTCCAAATTTGCCAAATACGATGGACTTCACATTGTGATAACGTTTCTGACCTGATAATTGTTTGTATTGTGTATAGATATTATGTTAGAGTTAAAACCTTTCTTTTTTATTTAGGCCATACCTGATTATTGTTCATTTTATATATATATATATATATATATATATATATATATATATATATATATATATATTACTGTGTTAGAGTTAAAAATCTTTCCTTTTACTTAGATTAAAAGGGGGAAATATTGAGAGTATTTGATTGCACTGTGTCACTCTTAGACTGTGTTAATAAAGTTAATTTTTAATTAGTGGTAGAGTCAGCAACTAGCTGACTGGAATTAGACAAAGAGAAGCCAGGAAATTCATAGGGAAGAAAGGAGAAGGGAAGTACTTGGAATTTCCATGTTCTCTTCAATCTGGGATATGGGGAGAAGAGGTGCTGGCTGGGTCTCCAGTAAGAAAGGGAAGATAATCTAGTTACTCCTCCTCTGCTTCTTTGATATATAAGATTTTCATCCAGTATTTGACTTTCAAATTTTCATTGGTAATAGAATGATTTATTAAAACAAGATATATATTAGCTCTCTATTGGATGTGTAGTTAGTAAAAATTATTTCCTATTCTCTAGCCTATCACTCTATCCTAATTAAGTTGTCCTTTGCCATGCACACACTTTTGAGTTTCAAGAGGTCCCATTTATCAATTGTTAATCTTAGTGCCTATACTAATGGTGTACTGTTCAGAAAATCTTCTCCTGTGCCAATGAGTTCAAGGTTATTTCTCACTTTCTTATCTATCAGATTTAGTGTATCTGGTCTCATGTTGAAGTCTCTGATCTATTTGGAGTTGATTTTTGTGCAGGGTGGTAGCTATTGATCTATTTGAATTCTTTTAATTACAACTGTCCAGTTTGACCAGCATGATTTGTTGAAGATGTTCTGTTTTATGCAGTGTGTATTTCTGTCTTCTTTATCAAAAATCAGGCATTTATGGATGTGTGGATTTATGTCTCTGTCTTCAGTTTGATTCCATTGATCAGCAGGTGTGATTTTGTGCCAGTGTCATTCTGGCTTTTATTAATATTGCGCTGTCACAGTGAGCATCAATTTCTTTTCATTTAGCATAGATAGTTATTTTCTTTCCAAACTTGAAATGCATCGTTTCATACCTACCTGTACTTAAAGATTCTGTTTAAAAACTACTCATATTCTAATAGTATTACCTAATCTTAATGGTACTACTACTACTACTAATGCCTATCAATTAACAGCACCATAACCAAAAAAGTTTTAAATTAATGGAAAAATAAAAACCTCTCAAAAGAAGTATAAACCAAAAGAATTAATTACCACTAAGTCAGGACTGCAAAAAAATACACAAATAAGTTCAATGTTAATTTGTCTGAGTAAACAGTGATTCTCTCCCACAGCCTTCAATATTCTTTCATTTCTCTTTATAATTATAGTTCAATGATATTATCATATGAAGAGGTTTTACTTTGACCATGTCTTTTTGAGATTTTAAATGCCTTGTGTCTTAGGGTTTCTATTGCTGTGAAGAGACACCATGACTACAGTAACTTTGAAGGAAAATATTTAATAAAAATTGAGGTTCTGGCCAACAGTTTCATTTCAGAGTTTTACTTCACTATCACCATGGTGGAGAGCATGGTGGCATGAAGGCAGATATGGCCCTGGAGAAGGGGTTGCAACACACTGATATTCAAGCAAAAGGAAGTAGAATGAGTGTCACAAGGAGTGAAGCTTGAGCAAAAGAGACCTTAAAGCCTACCACCAGAGTAACATACTTTCTCCAAGAAGGCCACACCTACTTCAACAAGGCCACACATTCTAACAGTGCCACTCCCTTTGGGGGAGGCATTTTCTTTTTAACTATCACATTCTACTTCCTGGCCCTCAAAAGCAGGTAGCCATATCATAAAGTAAAAATGCATTTAGTACAACTTCAAAAGTCCCCATAGTCTATCATATTCTGAACAATGTTTAGAAGTCCAAAGTTCAAAGTCTTTTCTAAGAGTCCAGCAATAGCTTAACTATAATCCCCTATGAAATGAAAAATCAAAAAGTAGATTACATACTTCTGACATATAATGGCACAGGATATTACATTAACAATCCAAAACATAGGGAAGGGAGCATAGTTAGAAAATGCTGGACTAAAACAAAGCTAAAAACAACCTTGGCAAACTCCAAACTCTGTTTCTCCATGTCTGATGTCAGAAAGTTATTCAGATCTCCAATTTCTTTAATCTTTGTTAACGTCAACACAGTTCTTTCTCTTGAATTAATTTCACTCCCTGTTAGCAGCTTTCCTGGTCAGATTTTCCAAGACTCTAGAATCTCTAACTTCTTGGGGTCTCTAAGGCAATCTAGCCTTCAACTTTGCAGTTTCATGGAATGGTCTATCTAACGGGCCTCCATTCAGGGACACCTCTAACAAATGGCTTGCCTAGTAGCTTTATTCCACAACTCCTTTCTTCTATTCTTAACTCTAAAGCCAGAACCACATGGCTAAAGCTGCCAAGTTCTGCTGCTTGCTGGGGCTGCAGTATGGCCCCTCATTCAATGGCATCTTCACCAACCTTTTCTTTTTGATTGCTACCTTCATTGCCTAAGCTTGGCTACTTTCAAGTTGCTCTGTACACCAACCTGTCCTCAAACTCAGAGATGTGCCCCAGCTTCTGACTTTCTAGTGCTTGGATTAAAGGTGTACACCACCACATTGGGCTCTAAACTTTTCTTTAATTCCTTTTTACACGTTAGAAGCTTAGCTAGGTGGGATCTTCCTCTGAGGTCACCATTCCCTCTATACCATTTATGAATCCTTTTATCTCCTAGAACACAGAATTTAACTCTAGTCTACTTCCTGATGCCCCCTTTCTCAGTTTAAGTATATTTTGTATTTTTATTTGCTCACTTTGCTCATTTTTGTTATAAATCTTTACCAGAGTCAGCACTGATAACCACACAACAGAGTCTATACTAGGCTGTTTTGAGATTTCTTCTGCCAACAGAACAAATCCAAAACTCTTCACCTTATCCTCGGGCAGACTTTTTGCACTAGGGAAAAAAGCAGCTACATTCTTCACTAAAATATTACAAGACCAGCCACTAGGCCACATGCTAACATTTTTCTCCTCAGAAACCTCTTGATGCCCACAGCTGAAACCATTCTCAGCACCATTGTCTTCTATGCTCCTACTAGTGTGGCCCACTGAGCAGTGCTTAAAGCATTCCACAGCTTTCCTCACTCAAAGTACCAATGTCCACATCCCTCCAAACAAAAACATGGTCAGGCTTATCACAGCAATACCTAGTCTTCAGTACCACCCTCTATCTTAATTATGGTTTCTATTGCTATGAAGACACACCATAACCATAGCAACACTTCTCTTAATAATTTTTTTTTTCATTTTACATACCAACCCCAGTTCTCTCTCCCTCCCCTTTTTTTAACCCCCATCTCCTCACCATCCCATTTCCATTCACTCCTCAGAGTGGGTAAGGCCTTCCTTGGGTAATCAACAAAGTCCAGCATACCAAGTTGAGGCAAGGCCTATCCCCTAACCCCTGCGTCAAGGATGAACAAGGTATCCTGCCTTAGGGAATGGGCTCCAAAAAGCCAGTTCATGCACCTGGCATAAGTTCTGGTCGCACTGCCAGGGGCCCCACAAACAGATCAAGCCACACAATTGTCACGAGCATTCAGAGGGCCTAGTTCAGTCCCATGCAGGTTCCCAGCTGATAGTCGAGTTCATGAACTTCAAAGGAAAACATTTAATTGAGTTGGTAACTTATAGTTTCAGAAGTTTAGTCCATTATCATCATGGCAGGAAGCACGATATTATGCAGCCAGACATGGTGCTGGAGAAGAGTCTGCTACATGTTAATATGCAGGCAACAGGAAGTAAATTGAGTATCATAAGGAGAGAAGTTTGAGCAAAAAAGACCTTAAAACCCACCCCCACAATAACACACTTCCTCTAACAAAGCTACACCTACTTCAACAAGGCCACACCTCCTAATAGTACCACTCCATTTGGGAACCATATTCTTTCAAATAACCATACCTTGTGAACCTATAGATACAATGTTTCATATTATCTGGGTAATTTTCTAATTTCACTAATTAGATTTTTTAAACATTTTTATTTTTGAGGTTACAATATAATTATCACATTTATATCTTCCCTTTTTTCCCCAACAAACTCATTCATACAGTTTGCTATCTTATAAATCCATGGTCTCCTTTATATTAATTGCTATTATTTATTCATATTCAATTTATGCATATACATATATGATATTGTTTAAACATATATATACATATATGTTTCTAAATATAACCTGCTCAATTTATATAATGTTACTTTTATGTAAATAGATTTTTATGCCATTAGCCTGTATTTCTACTCCTTTTTTTTAAGATTGCTTCATCTTAATTTTGTTTTGCACTGGAAAAGAATAATAGTGAAACCTTATGATAATCCTGAGTCTCTCTTTAAGTCAGTTTCTTGACATGCCTGTCCTGGAGTTTAGAATAGGCAAATTGAAGTGAAAATATTGATTGTACATGCAGGTAACATTACTCCACATTTCTGTGGTTCTGGGATGAATATAAAGGAAAAAGAAAACTGAACAAAAATATTCATCTCTACCCACTGCCTAAATCTGACTGTAGAGTTACTAGTAACTTCTCCCAAGCTACTATCACCAAGATAGTATATATTTCCTTGAACTATGGCTTGAAATAAAACCTTCTTTCCTTAAGTTGTCCTTAAAACATTTTTGAGATAATAATTATATAATCATCCCTTCCCTTTCCTTTTCCAAACTGTGCCATATAGCCCTCCTTATTCTCTTTCAAATATACAGCCTAGCCTCTCTTCACTAGTTTTATCATATACTTATATGTATGTACTCATACTCACATACAAGCATATATATATATATATATATATATATATATATATATGTATGTATATATAATAACATGTTCAATTCTTTGTCAGACATTTTATCCCAGCAGCAAGACAAGAAACTAATATTCAATACATAAAATTTTTGTATGTCTATGTCAAAACTTTATCTCCTTTCCAATTGTATCTGTCTCTAATTTTTATAGCCATTTCTCACCAGGTCACTACAGTAGAGTATTCCCAGGGACCAAGCTATGATGATCCTATGTTTTCTGTGTCTCATAGTGGTTAAGTCTAAAACAACATATTTCATTTCCAGGTGTACTCTGGTTATCATGTCTCAAGGCATGGAAAGTAATACAATGGGTTTTTTGTTCAGACTAAAGAAGCCACAATTGTACCAAAACCCTGCACTGAATTAAAGGCTTATAGAAGGTATGAGATAATTCTGTGACTAGGACAACCAGATATTTATCATTCAGATTGGCTGATCACTCCAGGCTTACCTAGTGCTTGTATACATGGGATTTCACCAAAATCCCCCTGATGATATCATCCCCTTAATGGCCAAAAATACATTCTTAAGTGTTAAAATTCTAAAGTTTAGAATATTATATGGATCTCAAAGATCAATCAAAACTGGCAAGAGTATTGATAAGTGCTTGATTTTGTGTGGTAGACAGTAGAAACGACAAATAATAGATGTTGTATAGGAGGTCCTTAAGATACTGTTGAACAATCATGATTAACTGACATTTAGACCAAATACTAAAAACATGTATTTACCTTCAGACTCAGAGGAAAAGCCATATTGTAGAATATGGTTCTTGGTTTCCAGTGTACCAGAACCTGGAAATTCCAAAGGTCCCCATGAGGTATACCTTTGTAAATGGAAAGCAAGAAATTAGAGAAAGTGGAACACATATCAAATATATAAGCAGTCAGATAAACTATTTTTTTCCACTCCTGAATGAACTGCTGCAAGCTATGGTTTCTCTTTTCACTGTACTCATACACTGAGTAAATAGATCTGTTGAGAAATATTCTGTCCCATAAACAAAATATGCAAAGACTTGTGTATAAAAGTTTCTGAATTGATTCTGACAGGGAAAATGTGACTTTGTCAATTAGCAGGAATAAACCGAGCAGAAATTGTGGTACCTTTTACTATATGCTGAAATTGCCTCATTGCATGCAAAAACACCACCCAAATGTCAGATTTGGACAACAAACTGCTCAGGAAAACTTTAAAGTGCTTAGCTAAAATGATCCAGCCTCAGAACCTCTACAGCTAGCGACTTCAGATAAGCTCTGCACTTTCTCATCACAAGAAGACTGGAACAACAGCTAGCTATTACCAGACTTGACCATTATTTCAATATTCCAAGGTCTGCCAAAGATACCATCACCCCCAGACTATATAGGAAGTAATTTTAACAACATGATGCCCATATTTCAAAGAGGTTTTTGGTCAAAAGGTAGGTTATGAATGTTTGTCATTGTTTAGAGGGTTAGTTGAGAATGTTTTCTCTAACATAGTAAAATATAAAAAGTATGAACAATCATCAGGTATGGCCTAAATAAATGGTCATTGTAAGGGAGGAAACTAAGCAAAGGAGATAAGATTCAGGGATGTCTTTCTGAAAAATAAAGATGGAGATATAGGAATATGATAAAAGGGTAGAGTATTGAATCTACTTTTAAACTAAAATGTGTCTACTAGTTTCAAATATTTTAAATTATATTGATACAAATTTAAGATTATTTTTGTTTTTATGGTACTGTATATTTTTTCCTACTCTTGTTTATGGTTATTTTTTATATTGATACAGATTTAATGTTATTTTTGCTATAAAATACTTATATATGTTTCTATTCTTGTTTGAGGTATTGTACCTATGCAGCTCATTAAAATGATGACGTAAAGTTCTAGTCCTTGAAAAATGTTATTACAACTGTTTAGTATTAATTAAGAAATGCAGGTTAGTACTAGCCATCTATAACAATCAAACTTGTAGTCATGATAGAGTCATGATAGATATGTTTTTAAGGTTAAACAGATATATTTTAGATAGATAGTCAGTCTTCAGACACTTCAAAGATCTACAATATATGGCATTTAAGATGTTTTAATAATATAAACCATTTCATGACAGTGAGATATGTCTATTCCTGGAAACACAAATCTACTTAAAAAATGAATCATGGGTACCATATGGAGTTTGCTTTTAATGTGGCAAAGTTAGCCACTGGTCAATATATGGCCATTGCCTTATCTGCTGACTGTATGCTATCCAATTTGGACAAGCAGGATACAAAAAGAAGGTGATTGATGAGCTTTTGCCAAAACAGATTAGGACACTCCTTTCTAAAATCCTGCTTCATAGAAAGTCTGACAGATAGTCTATGTCTGTAGGCTGAAGATAGGTACCCCAATGTTGTAGAGGAACCTTGAGTGACTGCTCAGAAGGCCAGTTGTCTCTGTCATTTCTATAGTTTTAGCAGTTGTTTTCTCTTCACTTCCTGTTTAATCAGGTAATATTTCATCCTTCTTGGGTATCTAATGGGGGTTAAAGACTAGATAGTTATACCATTTTCTTTGTTACCAAATTCAGAAAAGAAAGCTACAAAATAGATGTAAAGTTTATAAAGTTTGAGAGACATAAAAGCTTAAGTTGTTATTTAAGGTGTAAAAATATATGTTTATGTTGTTAATGCTAGTTATTATAGTTAGTGGTTCCAATATAAAACTGTACTCACCAAGATAGGATAAATAGCAGAGTATTTTCTCCAAATTTGCCAAATACGATGGACTTCACATTGTGAAAACGTTTCTGACCTGATAATTGTTTGTATTGTGTATAAGTAATATGTTAGAGTTAAAACCTTTTTTTTTATTTAGGCCATACCTGATTATTGTTCATTTTATATATATATATATATATTATATATATATATATATATATATATATATAATATATACTGTGTTAGAGTTAAAAATCTTTCCTTTTACTTAGATTAAAAGGGGAAATGTTAAGAGTATTTGATTCACTGTGTCACTCTTAGACTGTGTTAATAAAGTTAATTTTGAATTAGTGGTGGAGTCAGCAACTAGCTGACTGGAATAGACAAAGAGAAGCCAGGAAATTCATAGGAAGACAAGAGAAGGAAGTACTTGGAATTTCCACGTTCTCTTCAATCTGGGATATGGGGAGAAAGAGGTGCTGGCTGGGTCTCCAGTAAGAAAGGGAAGATCAGCTAGTTACTCCTCCTCTGCTTCTTTCATAATAAGATTTCATTCCAGTATTTGACTTTCAAATTTTCATTGGTAATAGAATGATTTACTAAAACAAGATATATATTAGCTCTCTATTGATGTGTAGTTTAGAAAAATTATTTCCTATTCTCTAGCCTATCACTCTATCCTAATTAAGTTGTCCTTTGCCATGCACACACTTTTGAGTTTCAAGAGGTCCCATTTATCAATTGTTAATCTTAGTGCCTATACTAATGGTGTACTGTTCAGAAAATCTTCTCCTGTGCCAATGAGTTCAAGGTTATTTCTCACTTTCTTATCTATCAGATTTAGTGTATCTTGGTCTCATGTTGAAGTCTCTGATCTATTTGGAGTTGCTTTTTGTGCAGGGTGGTAGCTATTGATCTATTTGAATTCTTTTCATTATAACTATCCAGTTTGAACCAGCATGATTGTTGAAGATGCTATGTTTTATGCAGTGTGTATTTCTGTCTTCTTTATCAAAAATCAGGCATTTATGGATGTGTGGATTTATGTCTCTGTCTTCAGTTTGATTCCATTGATCAGCAGGTGTGATTTTGTGCCAGTGTCATTCTGGCTTTTATTAATATTGCGCTGTCACAGTGAACATCAATTTCCTTTCGTTTAGCATGGATAGTTATTTTCTTTCCAAACTTGAAATGCATCGTTTCATACCTACCTGTACTTAAAGTTTCTGTTTAAAAACTACTCATATTCTAATAGTATTACCTAATCTTAATGGTACTACTACTACTACTAATGCCTATCAATTAACAGCACCATAACCAAAAAAGTTTTAAATTAATGGAAAAATAAAACCCTCTCAAAAGAAGTATAAACCAAAAGAATTAATTACCACTAAGTCAGGACTGCAAAAAAATACACAAATAAGTTCAATGTTAATTTGTCTGAGTAAACAGTGATTCTCTCCCACAGCTTTCAATATTATTTCATTTCTCTTTATAATTATAGTTCAATGATATTATCATATGAAGAGGTTTTACTTTGGCCATGTCTTTTTGAGATTTTAAATGCCTTGTGTCTTAGGGTTTCTATTGCTGTGAAGAGACACCATGACTACAGTAACTTTGAAGGAAAATATTTAATAAAAATTGAGGTTCTGGCCAACAGTTTCATTTCAGAGGTTTACTCCACTATCATCATGGTGGAGATCATGGTGGCATGAAGGCAGATATGGCCCTGGAGAAGGGGCTGCAACACACTGATATTCAAACAAAAGGAAGTAGAATGAGTGTCACAAGGAGTGAAGCTTGAGCAAAAGAGACATTAAAGCCTACCACCAGAGTAACATACTTTCTCCAAGAAGGCCATACCTACTTCAACAAGGCCACACATTCTAACAGTGCCACTCCCTTTGGGGGAGGCATTTTCTTTTTAACTATCACATTCTACTTTCTGGCCCTCAAAAGCTTGTAGCCATATCATAACGTAAAAATGCATTTAGTACAACTTCAAAAGTCCCCATAGTCTATCATATTTTGAACAATGTTTAGAAGTCCAAAGTTCAAAGTCTTTTCTAAGAGTCCAGCAACAGCTTAACTATAATCCCCTATGAAATGAAAAATCAAAAAGTAGATTACATACTTCTAACATATAATGGCACAGGATATTACATTAACAATCCAAAACATAGGGAAGGGAGCATAGTTAGAAAATGCTGGACTAAAGCAAAGCTAAAAACAACCTTGGCAAACTCCAAACTTTGCATCTCCATGTCTGATGTCAGAAAGCTATTCAGATCTCCAATTTCTTTAATCTTTGTTAACATCAACACACTTCTTTCTCTTGAATTAATTTCACTCCCTGTTAGCAGCTTTCCTGGGCAGATTTTCCAAGACTCTAGAATCTCTAACTTCTTGGGGTCTCTAAGGCAATCTAGCCTTCAACTTTGCAGTTTCATGGAATGGCCTGTCTAATGGGCCTCCATTCAGGGACACCTCTAACAAATGGCTTGCCTAGTAGCTTTATTCCACAACTCCTTTCTTCTATCCTTAACTCTAAAGCCAGAACCACGTGGCTAAAGCTGCCAAGTTCTACTGCTTGATGGGGCTGCAGTATGGCCCCTCATTCAATGGCATCTTCACCAACCTTTTCTTTTTGATTGTTACCTTCATTGCCTAAGCTTGGGTACTTTCAACTTGCTCTGTACACCAACCTGTCCTCAAACTCAGAAATGTGCCAGCTTCTGACTTTCTAGTGCTTGGATTAAAGGTGTACACCACCACATTGGGCTCTAAACTTTTCTTTAATTCCTTTTTACACCTTAGAAGCTTAGCTAGGTGGGATCTTCCTCTGAGGTCACCATTCCCTCTATACCATTTATGAATCCTTTTATCTCCTAGAACACAGAATTTAATTCTATTCTACTTCCTGATGCCCCCTTTCTCAGTCTAAGTATATTTTGTATTTTTATTTGCTCACTTTGCTCATTTTTGTTATAAATCTTTACCAGAGTCAGCACTAATAACCACACAACAGAGTCTATACTAGGCTGTTTTGAGATTTCTTCTGCCAACAGAACAAATCCAAAACTCTTCACCTTATCCTCAGGCAGACATTTTCACTAGGGCAAAAAGCAGCTACATTCTTCACTAAAATATTACAAGACCAGCCACTAGGCCACATGCTAACATTTTTCTCCTCAGAAACCTCTTGATGCCCATAGCTGAAACCATTCTCAGCACCATTGTCTTCTACACTCCTACTAGTGTGGCCCACTAAGCAGTGCTTAAAGCATTCCACAGCTTTCCTCACTCAAAGTACCAATGTCCACATCCCTCCAAACAAAAACATGGTCAGGCCTATCACAGCAATACCTAGTCTCCAGTACCACCCTCTATCTTAATTATGGTTTCTATTGCTATGAAGACACACCATAACCATGGCAACACTTCTCTTAATAATTTTTTTTCATTTTACATACCAACCCCAATTCTCTCTCACTCCCCTTTTTTTAACCCCCATCTCCTCACCATCCCACCCCCATTCACTCCTCAGAGTGGATAAGGCATTCCTTGGGTAATCAACAAAGTCCAGCATACCAAGTTGGGGCAAGGCCTATCTCCTAACCCCTGCATCAAGGATGAACAAGGTATCTTGCCATAGGGAATGGGCTCCAAAAAGCCAGTTCATGCACCTGGCATAAGTTCTGGTCACACTGCCAGGGGCCCCACAAACAGATCAAGCCACACAATTGTCACCAGCATTCAGAGGGCCTAGTTCAGTCCCATGCAGGTTCCCAGCTGATAGTCGAGTTCATGAACTTCAAAGGAAAACATTTAATTGAGTTGGTAACTTATAGTTTCAGAAGTTTAGTCCGTTATCATCATAGCAGAAAGCACGATATTATGCAGCCAGACATGATGCTGGAGAAGAGTCTGCTACATGTTAATAAGCAGGCAACAGGAAGTAGATTGAGTATCATAAGGAGAGAAGTTTGAACAAAAGAGACCTTAAACCTACCCCCACAATAACACACTTCCTTTAACAAAGCTACACCTACTTCAACAAGGTCACACTTCTTAATAGTACCACTCCATTTGGGAACCATATTCTTTCAAATAACCATACCTTGTGAACCTGTAGATACAATGTTTCATATTATCTGGGTAATTTTCTAATTTCACTAATTAGATTTTTTATACATTTTTATTTTTGAGGTTACAATATAATTATCACATTTATATCTTCCCTTTTTTCCCCAACAAACTCATTCATACAGTTTGCTGTCTTATAAATCCATGGTCTCCTTTATACTAATTGTTATTATTTATTCATATTCAATTTATGCATATACATATATGATATTGTTTAAACATATATATATATATATGTTTCTAAATAAAACCTGCTCAATTTATATAATGTTACTTTTATGTAAACAGATTTTTATGCCATTAGCCTGTATTTCTACTCCTTTTTTTAAGATTGTTTCATCTTAATTTTGTTTTGCACTGGAAAAGAATAATAGTGAAACCTTATGATAATCCTGAGTCTCTCTTTAAGTCAGTTTCTTGACATGCCTGTCCTGGAGTTTAGAATAGGTAAATTGAGGTGAAAAGATTGATTGTACATGTGGGTAACATTACTCCACATTTCTGTGGTTCTGGGATGAATATAAAGGAAAAAGAAAACTGAACAAAAATATTCATCTCTACCTGCTGTCTAACTCTGACTGTAGAGTTACTAGTAAATTCTCCCAAGCTACTATCACCAAGATGGTATATATTTCCTTGAACTAAGGCCTGAAATAAAACCTTCTTTCCTTAAGTTGTCCTTAAAACATTTTTGAGATAATAATTATATAATCATCCCTTCCCTTTCCTTTTCCAAACTGTGCCATATAGCCCTCCTTATTCTCTTTCAAATATACAGCCTCTCTTCACTAGTTTTATCATATACTTATATGTATGTACTCACACTCACATACAAGCATATATATATATATATATATATATATATATATATATATATATATAACATGTTCAATTCTTTGACAGACATTTTATCCCAGCAGCAAAACAAGAAACTAATATTCAATACATAAAATTTTTGTATGTCTATGTTAAAACTTTATCTCCTTTCCAATTGTATCTTTGTCTCTAATTTTTATAGCCATTTCTCACCAGGTCAATACAGTAGAGTATTCCCAGGGACCAAGCTGTGATGATCCTATGTTTTCTGTGTCTCATAGTGGTTAAGTTTAAAACAACATATTTCATTTCCAGGTGTATTCTGGTTATCATGTCTCAAGGCATGGAAAGTAATACAATGGGTTTTTTGTTCAGACTAAAGAAGCCACAATTGTACCAAAACCCTGCACTGAATTAAAGGCTTACAAAAGGTATGAGATAATTCTGTGACTAGGACAACCAGGTATTTATCATTCAGATTGGCTGATCACTCTAGGCTTACCTAGTGCTGGTATACATGGGATTTCACCAAAATCCCCCTGATGATATCATCCCCTTAATGGCCAAAACTACATTATTAAGTGTTAAAATTCTAAAGTTTAGAATATTATATGGATCTCAAAGATCAATAAAAACTGGCAAGAATATTGATAAGTGCTTCATTTTGTGTGGTACACAGTAGAAATGACAAATGATAGATGTTGTATAGGAGGTCCTTAAGATACTGTTGAACAATCATGATTAACTGACATTTAGACCAAATACTAAAAACATGTATTTACCTTCAGACTCAGAGGAAAAGTCATATTGTAGAATATGGTTCTTGATTTCCAGTGTACCAGAACCTGGAAATTCCAAAGGTCCCCATGAGGTATACCTTTGTAAATCGAAAGCAAGAAATTAGAGAAAGTGGAACACATATCAAATATATAAGCAGTCAGCTAAACTATTTTTTTCTCTTCTGAATGAACTGCTGCAAGCTATGGTTTCTCTTTTCACTGTACTCATACACTGAGTAAATAGATCTGTTGAGAAATATTCTGTCCCCCGACTTCCCTTCTGGACCAGAGGTGAGTATCCGGCTCCAACCCGGACCCCATCCCTGGGCACCAGCCACTCCAGGAAGACCTGCCCAACTTGGCCACAGGCTCTGGCCACCGGGCGGGTCCCCTTCTAGCCCCACCGGGAGGGATTCCCTTTTCCAAGCCCGCTGGCAGCCCCTGCAATCTCCGCACCCTGCCCCCACGCCCATCTGCCTGAGACCCCAGCCACTTCCTGAGACTTAGAGACCGGCCCCCAACTCCCATCCTGCCCCAGACTTCCCTTCTGGACCAGAGAGAGTTGGACAAGAGAACTCCCTTTTGGAAGAAAGAGAGAGACTTCCTGAATCTGTCAGCTCTTTCTGAAACAAGTACACTGATAAGACCAAGAAGGAACAAAGAGGAAATGGGCAGACGTCAAGGCAGAAGTACATACAACAAAATGAAGAGCAATACAGCATCACCAGAACCTAGCCCCCCTCCAACATCTAGACCTGAACACCAAAAATTGGAAGAAGCAGAAGAAAGTAGCCTTATGAGTAACTTCATGAAGAAGGTAGAGGCTTGTGTAGAGGAAAAGACAAGAAAATTGGAAGAACGCTGTAAACAACTAGAGGAAAGGGCAAACAAATTAGAAGAAAACAATAAAGCCCTCCAAGAAAACAATAAAGTCCTCCAAGAAAACAATAAATTCCTGGAAGAAAACAATAAAGTCCTGCAAGAAAACAATAAAGCACTGAAAGAAAATCATGAAAAAGTAATGAAACAAACAAAGGAAACAGTCCAAGAACTGAAAAGGGAAATTGAAAAAATAAAGAAGACACAAACAGAGGGAATGCTGGAAATAGAAAACCTGAGTAAAAGATCGGGAACTTCAGATGCAAGTATAACCAACAGAATGCAAGAGATGGAAGAGAGGATTTCTGGCATTGAAGACACAGTAGAAGAAATAGTTTCATCAGTCGAAGGAAACACTAAAGCCAACAAAGTCATGAACCAAAATGTCCAAGAAATTTGGGACACCATGAAAAGACCAAACCTATGAATTATAGGGATAGAAGAAGGTGAAGAATACCAACTCAAAGGCACAGAAAATATATTCAACAAAATTATAGAAGAAAACTTTCCCAACTTAAAGAAGGAAATGCCTATGAAGTACAAGAAGCCTATAGAACACCAAACAGATTAGACCCCCAAAAAAGTCCCCTCGACACATAATAATTAAACAACTAAATGTACAGAATAAAGAAAGAATATTAAGAGCAGCCAAGGAAAAAGGCCAAGTGACCTATAAAGGTAAACCCATCAGAATAACACCCTACTTCTCAATGGAGACATTGAAAGCCAGAAGGACCTGGACAGATGTAATGCAGACACTAAGAGACCATGGATGTCAGCCCAGACTAATATACCCAGCAAAACTTTCAATCATCATAGACGGAAGGAACAAGACATTCGAAGACAAAGCCAGATTTAAACAATACCTATCCACAAACCCAACCCTACAGAAAGCACTAGAAGGAAAATTCCAACCGAGGGAAGTCAGATACACACTCGAAAACACAGGCAATAGATAAAGCCACAACAGTAAACCCCAAAGAAGAGAAGTACACACACACTATCACCAAAAATAACAGGGATGAAGAATCACTGGTCATTAATATCCCTTAATATCAACGGACTTAATTCACCTATAAAAAGACATAGACTTACAGAATGGATATGAAAGCAGGACCCATCTTTCTGCTGCATACAAGAAACACATCTCAAATTCAAAGATAGACACTACCTAAGAATAAAAGGCTGGGAAAAGACTTTTCAATCAAATGGTCTTAAGAAACAAGCAGGGCTAGCCATCCTGATATCCAACAAAATAGACTTCAAACTAAAATAAATCAAAAGAGATCAAGAAGGACATTACATCCTCGTCACAGGAAAGATCGACCAAGATGAAGTTTCAATTCTGAACATATATGCCCAAACACAAGGGCACCCACATATGTAAAAGAAACATTACTAAAGCTTAAACCACATATAAAACCCCACACATTAATAGTGGAGATCTCAACACCCCACTTTCACCACTGGACAGATCTCCCAAATCGAAACTTAACAGAGAAATAAAGAACTTAACTGATGTCATGACCCAATTGGACCTAATAGATATCTACAGAACATTCCATCCTAACAAGAAAGAATATACTTTCTTCTCAGCACCCCATGGAACTTTCTCTAAAATCGACCACATACTTGGCCACAAAGCAAATCTCAACAGATACAAAACAATTAGAATAACCTCCTGTGTTCTATCAGACCACCATGGTTTAAAGTTAGATTTCAACAACAACAAAAACTACAGAAAACCTACAATCTCATGGAAACTGAATAATGCTCAACTGAATCACCAATGGGTTAAGGAAGAAATAAAGAAAGAAATTAAAGACTTCCTAGAGATCAATGAAAATGAAGACACCACATACCCAAACTTTTGGGACACTATGAAAGCAGTGCTAAGAGGGAAATTCATAGCACTAAATGCCCACATAAAGAAGTTGGAGAAATCCCACACTAGTGAATTAAGAGCACATCTGAAAGCTCCAGAACAAGAAGAAGCAAAGACTCCCAGGAAGAATAGACGCCAGGAAATTATCAAAGTGAGAGGTGAAATTAATAAATTAGAAACTAAGAGAATAATACAAAATATTAATGAAACAAAGAGTTGGTTCTTTGAGAAAATCAACAAGATAGACAAGCCCTTATCCAAACTAACCAAAAGACACAGAGAGAGAATCCAAATCAACAAAATCAGAAATGAAAAGGGGGACATAACAACAGACATTGAGGAAATCCAGAGAATTATAAGGTCATATTTCAAAAACCTCTACTCCACAAAACTGGAAAACCTTAAAGAAATGGACATTTTTCTGGATAAGTACCACATACCTAAGTTAAATCAAGACCAGATAAACTATTTAAATAGTCCAATAACCCCTAAGGAAATAGAAACAGTCATTAAAGGTCTCCCAACCAAAAAAAGCCCAGGACCAGATGGTTTCAGCGCAGAATTCTACCAGATCTTCAAAGAAGAGTTAATACCAATACTCTCTAAATTGTTCCACATAATAGAAACAGAAGGAACATTACCAAACTCCTTCTATGAGGCTACAATTACCCTGATTCCTAAACCAAACAAGGATGCAACAAAGAAAGAGAACTACAGACCGATCTCCCTCATGAACATTGATGCCAAAATACTAATTAAAATACTGGCAAACAGACTCCAAGAACACATCAGAACAATTATCCACCATGATCAAGTAGGCTTCATCCCAGGGATGCAAGGGTGGTTCAACATACGAAAGTCCATCAATGTAATACACCATATAAACAAACTCAAAGAAAAAAACCACATGATCATCTCACTAGATGCAGAAAAGGCATTTGACAAAATCCAACACCCCTTCATGATAAAAGTCTTGAAGGGATCAGGAATACAGGGAACATACCTAAATATAATAAAGGCAATATATAGCAAACCAACAGCCAACATCAAATTAAATGGAGAGAAACTCAAAGCAATTCCACTAAAATCAGGAACGAGACAAGGCTGTTCACTCTCCCCATACTTATTCAATATAGTACTTGAAGTTCTAGCCAGAGCAATAAGACAACATAAGGAGATTAAGGGGATTCAAATTGGAAAGGAAAAAGTCAAGCTTTCCCTATTTGCAGACGACATGATAGTATACTTGAGTGACCCCAAAGATTCCACCCAGGAATTGATAAAGCTTATAAACACCTTCAGCAACATAGCAGGATACAAGATCAACTCAAAAAAAATCAGTAGCCCTCCTATATACAATGGACAAAGAAGCTGAGAAGGTAATTAGAGATACAGCACCCTTTACAATAGCCAAAAATGACATAAAATACCTTGGGGTAACACTAAACAAGCAAGTGAAGGACGTATATGATGAGAACTTTAAGTCCCTGAAAAAACAAATTGAAGAAGATGTCAGAAAATGGAAAGATCTCCCATGCTCATGGATAGGCAGGATTAACATAGTAAAAATGGCAATCTTACCAAAAGCAATTTACAGATTCAATGCAATCCCCATCAAAATACCAACACAATTCTTCACAGACCTGGAAAGAATAATACTCAACTTCATATGGAAAAAGCAAAAACCCAGGATAGCTAAAAGAAACCTGTACAATAAAACAACTTCTGGAGGCATCACAATCCCTGACTTCAAGCTCTACTATAGAGCTACAGTAATAAAAACAGCCTGGTATTGGCATAAAAACCAACATGTGGACCAATGGAATCGAATTGAAGACCCTGACATTAACCCACACACCTATGGACATATAATTTTTGACAAAGAAGCCAAAAGTGTACAATGGAAAAAAGAAAGCATCTTCAACAAATGGTGCTGGCATAACTGGATATCAGCATGTAGAAGGCTGCAAATAGATCCATATCTGTCACCGTGCACAAAACTTAAGTCCAAGTGGATCAAAGACCTCAACATAAATCCAGCTACTCTGAACCTGCTAGAAGAGAAAGTAGGAAATAGTCTTGAATGCATTGGCATAGGAGATCACTTCCTAAATATAACACCAGTAGCGCAGACACTGAGACAAACAATCAATCAATGGGACCTCTTGAAACTGAGAAGCTTTTGTAGAGCAAAGGATACGGTCAACAAGGCAAAGCGACAGCCTACAGAATGGGAAAAGATCTTCACCAACCCCACATCTGACAGAGGACTGATATCCAGAATATATAAGGAACTCAAGAAATTAGACATCAAAAGGACCAACATTCCAATTGAGAAATGGGCTTTAGAACTAAACAGAGAATTCTCAACAGAGGAAACCCAAATGGCTGAAAGACATTTAAGGAATTGCTCAACATCCCTAATCATCAGGGAAATGCAAATCAAGACAACTCTGAGATACCACCTTACGCCTGTCAGAGTGGCTAAGATCAAAAACACTGAAGACACTTTATGCTGGAGAGGATATGGAACTAGGGGAACTCTCCTCCACTGCTAGTGGGAATGCAAGCTTGTACAACCACTTTGGAAATCAATATGGCGCTTTCTTAGAAAATTGGGAATCAATCTCCCCCAAGATCCAGCTATACCACTCCTGGGCATATACCCAAGAAATGCTCAATCATACCACAAGAGCACTTGCTCAGCTATGTTCATATCAGCATTGTTTGTAATAGCCAAAACCTGGAAACAACTTAGATGCCCTTCAACTGAAGAATGGATAAATAAATTGTAGCACATATACACAATGGAATACTACTCAGCAGAGAAAAACAATGACATCATACGATTTGCAGGCAAATGGATGGATCTAGAAAAAATCATCCTGAGTGAGGTAACCCAGATTCAGAAAGAAAAATATAGTATGTACTCACTCATAGGAAGATGCTAGTTGTGGAACAAGGATGACTTGACTGCTACTCACATCACCAGTGAAGCTACCTGGAAAACGGGACCCCAAAAAAAGACACGGAGAAATGGATGAGATCTACATGAACAGCCTGGTCATGAGTGGGAACAATGAAGGGCGATGGTCGAGGGAAAGAGAGTGGGAGATCCTAGCTGGATCAAGAAAAGAGAGGGAGAACAAGGAATAGGAGACCATGGTAAATGAAGACCACATGAGAAGGTGAGAAGGGGAGGAAGCAGAGAGCTAGGGAGGCCCACGGAGATCCACAAAGATACCCCCGCAAAAGACTGCTGGCAATGGTCGCGAGACGGCAGGAACGGACCTACTCTGGTGATGGATGGCCAGACACCCAGATAGTGGTGCCATAAACCCCATCCAAGGACTGAGGAATCTGAATACAGACATCCATGGCTGGGCCCCTGGTGGAGCACTGGGAGTCTAATTAGTCAGAAAGAAGAGGGTTTATATGAGCGAGAATTGTTGAAGCCAAGGTTGGATAAAGCACCGGGACAAATAACCAAATGAATGGAAGCACAGGATCTATGAACCAAAGGCTGAGGGGCCCCAACTGGAACAGGCCCCCTGAATGCGTGAGACAGTCATTTGGCTTGATCTGTTTGGGAGGCAGCTGTGCATTGGTGCCAGGTCCTGGGCTCGTTGCATGAGTTGGCTGTTTGAATCCTGGACTTATGCAGGGACACTTGGCTCGGTCTGGGAGGGGGGAATGGACCTGCTTGGACTGAGTCTACCAGGTCGACCCGGTCCTCGGGGAGACCTTGATCTGGAGGAGGTGGGAATGGGGGGTGAACTGGGGGGAGGGGTGGCGAGAGGGGGGAGAACAGGGGAATCTGTGGCTATTATGTTGAACTGAATGGTGTTGTAAAATAATAATAAAAAAAAAAAGGAATTGAAAGAAAAAAAAGAGAAATATTCTGTCCCTTGCATGTTCCTTATGAACAAACTCTCCCAAAACAATGCTTTGTGTAACATCATTTTTGTATTTGTCTTGACCTCTCTGTGTTATATTCATTCTACTTACCTTCCTTACATTTTTTTCTAAAGAAGCACCAAAACTTAATTTTTGGCCTTGGGCTATTTTTCCTAGAAGGTTCATCTTAAAACTGTAACCAAAGTAACAATTCAGAATTATCCCTTGTGTATAAGTCAGGAAACCAAAGGTTCTGGCTATACCATATTTCATTCCCATCTGAGACCAGATAGAGAGACAAATAAAAGGAAAGAGATGGAATATAAATAAATAGTTGCACAGAGAGAGATAGAGAGAAAGACATAGAAAGAGAAGACAGATGGTAGAAGATAGATACTACAGGGCAGATAATCAATAGATAATAAATAGATAGTAGATATAAATAGAGAGACAGAGAGAGAGACAAGTAGGTGGTAGATGACAGCTAAGACAGGGCTTATAGATGATTGATAGGTAGTAGACAGATATTGCGTTAGGTAGATAGATAGATAGATATACAAAGATTGATAGATAGATGAGAGATAATAGAATAATTTATCATTCTTTACCAACATCATGAAAACATGTGATTAAATATACATCATGTCCGTTGTTAATCAATAAAATTGATGTACTTCTTGAAATAATGGAATGGATGCCCTTGAATTAGGTGAGAAGTAACTCCAAAATTTTATGAGGGACGTTATAAGGAAGAACATAATTTTACCTCTGTGTCTGTGTGTGCAGGCTCCATTATTTTTGTACAGTTCAGTGTCTGTTATTCCATATTTACTTGTGACCAAAGAAACTATTAAAATCATGTAGATGCTGTTTCTCAATATTATTATAAGGGGATATTTTTTATTTTTTAATTAAAAGCCCTGGGTATTGAATCACTGGCTTTACAAACTACATTTAACTTTGGCATCCAATGAAGACTACAGAGCACATGGTCTATGTTCTTCTTTGAGAGATGGAAACTCTCTCATTCACTGGCAGAAGAGTCCATCTCAATATTCTAAGCATTTCCTCAATGTTATTTTCTGGTTAGCATAAGAAAAAAATAGAGAAGCATCTCTCAGTGTTTTTCCACTTTACTGGGACTGTAAGACTCACATGGCCAACAGTCCACTTTCTCTGAATAACAATAATGGACTAAGTAACAAAGAGAAAAGTATCAGTGTAGGAACAGCACTGGAAAAAACCCAAAGGAAAAAACAGTAACTTACCTATTCCCTATTGCTTCTTTTAGACAACAATATGAATATAACTGTTTGTCTTGAGGTAACACTTCAGGGATATTGTCCCCAAGGAGCTTGGAGGAGTCAAATGTCCCATGTGAGCCAATGTGACTACATGACTACATTAACTCTGGGGCTCAGATAAAAAATCAAGTTCTGAGAAGCACAGTAGAGGTGCTTTCATTTCCATCTCTGCTCTGGTAAGTTTAAACAGCTTTAATGTCTAGATTTTAGTAACTTCCATGATTTTAATCTTCATTCAGAGGAGAGGCTTTTGGAATTTGTCCCTTGATTTTCACCAGGTAGAGTCACCTTAAAGATGCAAAATAACTTGCACCACACTCCAAGTAGCTTTTGGGGAATGGAATAGGAAAATTAGGTTTAATATTGTCAATTAAGATGAACAAGTTCCCATTATAGTCAATCCTAGACTGATCTAGGGCTTCATCACCAAAAATCCTTTCAAGCTACTCTATGTCCTACATGTAGATCCTTCCATGTTTGTTATCTATTTTAGTTTTTTCATGAAGTCATGCTTCAGCATATACATCCCTTTCAAATTTGTAAGCCAAGCTTCTCAGGAGAGATCCCTGAACTGTTGCTCCAGCAGAGCCCTGCCTTTATTTATCTAGTCTCAATACTATGGTCCAAGATTTTCTAAATTCTTAATAGAAAAGAAAACCCTTTAAGAGACAGTAACATGGGGCCAATAATACAATACAAAGAGGAGAAGAAAGAGAGATTCCAAATACCACTTGACTCTCAGACTGGTGTTTCTTCAGTGAGTCTCAATGAAAATCACCCTAGTCCAACATCTCTTCCACATCTCTGGGTGACAATTTGTGATGTATCAGTAGTAGTACTGTCATTGATAGTTTGAAAGCATCTTTTATTTTAGTACTGAAGACCTTTTTCCATGTACAAAAAGCCAAGTCCAGCAAAAGTTAGAACTTCAGTTTCTCAACTAGTTCGATGCATGCCTTCATTTTGAGGATCAAGTCTCCTACATGTATTCACTGTTATTGGAGAGCCAATAAAATCTATTCTTCCTCTGCTTTTTAGCACTATATTTTCCATCACACTATTGCTTATTCTTATCATCATCTTCATGACTGTTATTATTATTTTGGCTTGCCTTTAAAATTTTTATACTATACAAACATGGGGAAAGAATAGGAGAAAAGTCAAACCGTTCAGTTTTTTTGCCAAAAAGTTTTACCATTTGATTCTTTACATGAGGCAAGCAAATTTTCTCATGTGATCATTGTGGAGTTGTTAAGAGCCCCCCTTTGGACTCTATACAATTATGTCATTCCTTGAGAAGGATAATGAAGTTTCTCCCTTTGCTCCTGAAAATTCCCTTTGCATATGAAAGCCACCACATCACCTCCTGATGTGGCAGTTTCTTCTACCTCAGCAGCCTGTTTGTTAATTAATATCCTATTAATTGTGTCTTGAGCTTCAGTGTTTGTTATTGCTACACTATCAGAATCATACTGATGTTTTCTTTACTGATGTCTACATTTCTTAATTATGTTTTAAATTGTTCTATGTAAATGAGGAGAGACATATGCTTAAGACATGCACAGGTGCTCAGCTCTACATTAATCCACTTGGATGCAAATTCTGGCAACAGGAATGCCAATAACCAACATATGCATTTGCAATGGGCTTAATCTCTAAAGACCTCAATTGTAATAGATAGGGCTCTAAAAAGGTAGGATTACATGTCTCAAAGGTTTTAGACATTCAATTTTATGTGTATCTTGTAAATGGTTATACATATGACCTATACCTACAGATTTCTGTGGTCTCATAATTCTCTGAGATATTTTTAATTTTGTATATACAGTGGATTGGTATTATGCACATAATACTCATTGTTATGCTATCAATCATTCACAAAGGAGTGACCACAAGCCAATGAATTTATCATCATTAACCAACAGGCCATTTCAACAAGAACATCAATAGTTTAATTGTTGTGCTTTCCACTGTACATTGATATGCTGAACCCACCTCAAAAAATTCTCTAGTGTTACATAGGATAAAAAAATTTAAATAGATAGACATTAGTCAGAGAAAAGTCACAATCTGTGTGAAACTTGAGTGATTGTAGAATAATCTGTGGAAGGAGCCATTAAACACGGATTGGCTTTGAAGGAAATTTAGAGATCCTGAAATTTTACATCTTAAGTCAATTTATTTGAAATAAAATAAATTTGGAGATACATAAATAAGAGTGAAAAAATGGAAATTTTTGTCTTTACCTATAACAGTAATGTAAATGATAGTTAAATTAGTGAAGCCAAAAGCTGAAAAATTTTCACCTGACCTTCCCAATGAAGTTAATTAGACACTCAGAAATCAGCAAATATACTCAAGATGGCAGGGTTAATGTAGTCTCTAAGAACAGATATGGAGAGAGCTATAGAATAATGTGAGCAGTAGTTTCTTTCAGTCTATGAGTTTGTGTGGATTATTAGGTGACAAAGAAAGGAAAAGATGAATACCTTTGACCTAGCCAGCCATGATTTTGGGGCCAGTTAATGGTCCCAGGCCTCAAATTCCTTCTTGCTGAGTGGATCTTAAATCCAAGCATGATATGATTGGCTACTCCTATAACATTAGTTATATATCACTGTTGCACCAGTGAGAATATTAAGCTACGTCACTGGTAGCCAAATGGGTTCACAGCTGACAGATGTAATTACTTTTTTCCCTAATATCACACATACTACCTTCCAGCACTCTGAAATCCAGCTAGTAGGGATGAAGCTTCCAGTGTGATTTATCCATGTCCTATAATGCAAGTAAGGCCTTTAGCAATAAGGTTTCACATCAAGTACTGCACATATACATAAGCTCTCTCTCTCTCTCACTCTCTCTCTCTCTCTCTCTCTCTCTCTCTCTCTCTCTCTCTCTGTGTGTGGGGGGGTTGTAGCATGTTTCTCCTTTGCTTTATGACTAATATCCACTTATGAGTGGGTGCATACCATGTTTGTCTTTGTGGGTCTGGTTACCTCAGTCAGGATGATCTTTTCTAGTTCCATCCATTTGCCAGAAAATTTCCTAATGTCATCGTTTTAAACAGCTGGGTAATACTCCATTGTATAAATGTGACATTAAGTATTAAACTAGATACAAATACAATTATTAAATTAGACATATTTTTCTCAGTTTTCTTCTAGTACATTATAGTGGTCTGATTCATGGCTTATTCCATAGCAACTTTTAGCAACTTATAATCACCAAGTATTTTTCAAACATTCAAATGCCTCTTTTCATTAAACACTTTCATATTCACAAACCATTAATAGATCTTGTCACATTTAATAAAAACTAGCGTATTAAAACAAGTCATGTGATTTAGTGGGTTGAGGAAAAATCTGGTGAGTTGTAAACCTCCCGGGTTCAGCCCAGACTTTGGACAGTCCTTGGTATAAGGGAGTATGGATTGAGAAATAATAGAAATGAAAAATGTAGATGAAGACAAAGAAAAAGACAGAGACACAAGCTAGCTTCAGGAGGGCTCTGGGTCAATACCACAGTTTCCTCAATTTTATTTCTAATGGGATTTTTGTATACCAACAAGGGTGTACAAAAGACCTCCCTCTTTCGAGGTCAGGGTACAAAGTACAAACAAGTGTAGATCCTTTCTTAATTTTCAAAACACTTGGTAACCGTACTTTGTAGTAAAACATTTTTCTTTTCATGTCTTAGTTTTTTTCCTTTCTGTTTTTTTATTATTATTAAGAGACTTTTTTTTATTCCCCTCACCTTCCTCCTCCAGCTCCCCAAACTTTCCCCACAACCCACCCCCCATTCCCACCTCCTCCAAGGTAAGGTCTCCCATGGGGAGTCAGCAGAACCTGGTACATTCAGTTGAGGCAGGTTAGAACCCCTCCTCCTTGGACCAAGGCAAAGTGTCCCACCATAGGCACTGGGATCCAAAGAGCAGGCTCATGGACTAGAGACAGTCCTGATCCCACTGCCTGCCAGGGGGGCCCCTAAACAGTTCAAGCTAAACAACTGTCTTGCCTATCCAGAGGGCCTAGTCCAGTACCATGGGGGCTTCTCAGATAATGGTCCACAGTTCATACATTTCCACTAGTTTGGCTGGTCATCTCTGTACATTTTCCCATCATAATCTCAATGTCCCCTACTCATAGAATCCTTCCTCTCTCTCATTGATTGATTGAACTCCTAGAGCTCAGCCTGGTGCCTGGCCATGGATCTCTTCCATTTGCTTCATCCTCACTGGATGAGGGCTCTATGATGACAGTTAGGGTATTCAGCTATCCAATCACCAGAGTAGGGCAATTTAGGCACCCTTTTAACTATTGCCAGTAGTCTAAGGTGGGGTCATCCTTGTGGATTCCTGGGAACTTCCCAAGCACTCTGTTTTTCCCAATTCCTATGATGTCATCATTTATCATGGTATCTCTTTACTTGCTCTTCCACTCTGTCCCTGTTCCAGCTCAAACCTTCCATTCCCCTACATTCTCATCCCCCATCCCTTGCCTTTCATTACCCCCCACTAACTCCCAGCATGCTCATGTAGATCTCATCTATTTCTCCTTCACTGGACAATCCATGCATCCTTCCTAGGGTCCTCTCTGCTAGCAAGACTCCCTGGAGCTATGAGTTGCAGTCTGGTTATCCTTTTCTTTGCATCTAGCATCCACTTATGAGTGAATACATACCATGTTTTTCCTTCTGAGTCTGGGTTACCTCACTCACTCAGGATGATATTTTCTAGTTCCATCCATTTGTCTGCAAATTTCATGATGTCATTCTTTTTCTCTGCTAAGTAGTACTCCATTGTGTATATGTACCTCATTTTCTTAATCCATTCTTCAGTTGAGGGGCATCTAGGCTTTTTTGAGTTTTTGGCTATTATGAAGAATGTTGTTATGAACATAGTTGAACATGTATCCTTATGGTAAGACTGAGCATTCCTTGGGTATATGCCCAAGAGTGGTATAGCTGGGTTTTGAGGAAGATTGAATCCCAATTGTCTGAGAAACTGCCACATTGATTTTCAAAGTGGCTGTACAAGTTTGCACTCCCACCAACAGTGGAGGAGTGTTCCCCTTGCTCTACATCCTCTCCAGCATAAGCTGTCTTCAGTGTTTTTGATCTTATGGCAAAGCATCTTGTAATTAGTCCTTGAAGTATAAGACACCTGGTAACCATGCCTTTGGCCAAAGTATCTTATTATGCAGTTTTGCAGGACAAAATAAGCTCGATCTCTCTGACCCTGAGTCAAGATGGAATAAAGCCTCCCTATGGAGTCTCTGTGGGCCCCCACATAAACCAACATGTTTTGTGGGATAGAAATGCTCCAATATGCTGGAGAGCAAACTGTGGGTCTCTGTGTTTATCGTCAAGGGCAGCATACAGCACATTATTCCGGGAAAAATGAGGAACACTGGCTTATCTGATACATCCAGTAAGTGAAAATTGGTTAATAGATTCTCCACTGCATTTTTTGTAGTAACCACTACAGTGAGTTTCTTTTTGACCCTAACATGTGCAGTTGATTTTCTTGTGTTTGCATTTGGATTATCAAGTCATGTTTCTCTGTACATTGTATTAGACAATCATGGAACAAGACTAAACCAAAATGATGGTGAACTTTTGTTTCACTATATTTGAATTTGCTTGGATGACTTATCTTGTGAGCATGTAATTTTTGTCTTCAAGGGAAATAAAAAAAACCTGCTTAAGCTTATTTTCATTAACAAGCACTTTCTTAGCTTATTTTAAATGTTTATCTTCTTTTCTTCATCTTCAGCCCATTTTATTCTACTGTATATAATTTTAGAACATTACTTTTCTAATTGGAATGAATATGCCTGGTTTACAGTATCCATGAATGTCCATTGTCTGGAGTTATGAATTGGATAAACATATACCTTAGAGATATAAAACCGTAAATCTTGCCAAGTGTGGGGTCACACAGCCATAACTCTAGTATTCAGGAAGCTAACCTGGTCTAAAATGTGAGTTCCAAGTCACACAGATATATATAATAATATCTTTTATAAAAAGCTAAGTAGATAAATAAAAACAAAAACCAAACAATAAAAGAGGTGCCTCGAGTCCTCTTCAAATAAGACCTTATTATTTCATAATTTTCCCTATCCCTTCTTATAAGTTTACCAATTATATACATTGTAGGTTAAATTTTCATAGTGAGCTGGGTGGTGGTCACACACGCCTTTAATCCCAGCACTCGGGAGGCAGAGCCAGGCGGATCTCTGTGAGTTCGAGGCCAACCTGGCTACCAAGTGAGTTCAAGGAAAGGCACAAAGCTACACAGAGAAAACCTGTCTTGAAAAACCAAAAAAAAATTTCATAGTGAATTGACTTTTTACAATTTATAATGTTATATTTTCAAAAATTATTTATGGGAATTATTTTTCATCTTAATATTTGAATTAACTATTTAATCTTAAAAATATGTTGTATTAGTGATTGATGCAAAGCATATTATTTTACCTTACAACTTCTCTATTGTGAGTCACATATTTTGATTAGTCATGAAGCAACCCAGAACCTTTGTTCAGGAGTTGTTTTAATTGTATTTATCCAGGAATATAAACTACATGCCTTATAATTACATATAGAAATTAAAACACAGTTATGCTAATCTGTAGTGATAAATGTCAAGAGTGGTTATTTATGAGGAATAAGGACTGAGGTAAAATATGAAAGATGTTTTTAGGTTGTTAAAATTCTTCCATTTCTTAATGTTGACTGCTTTTTTACTTGAATACTCATTATCTATCTCAAAAAAAATTGAAAATTCACTTCTATTTGGATTTTCTGAAATTCTCTGTGTGTATATTGTATCTTAATAATAATGCTTAGCCAAACAGATGGCCAGAATTCCATCTACCTAACTATAAAATGTATGCAACCCTACCTGTTTAATTAAATACAACAAAATACAAAGTATTAGTTCACGCCAATGGGATTTAAAATGCCATGTAACAAGATATAGTGGGTGGAAAACCTATTGGCAGGGCTTGTTATGGGAATTTATAGGAAAGTGCCCAATTAGTGGAGATGTCCAGGGAAAATTATGTGAGACTTTATATTATGAATGTTTTTCCACCACCATTGTGTTTGAAAACTAAATACTAAATAGGCAATCCCTAATAAAACTCTGATTCAGCCTCCGTGCCATTAACACAGGCAAAAAATCATTGGCTTACTTTTTCTTTTACAGAAAACATGGTGGCTGGAAAGTGTTTCTTCAACAAATCCGACCCCCCAGAATTCGTGTTCCGTGTATTCACTAATGTCCCTGAATTCCAGGCTCTCCTCTTCACCCTTTTCCTCCTGCTCTATCTGATGATCCTCTGTGGCAACACTGCCATAATCTGGGTGGTGTGCACCAATAGTTTCCTACGCACACCCATGTATTTCTTCCTAGGCAGTCTGTCTCTTGTGGAAATCTGCTACATCACAGATGTGGCGCCCTTGATGCTTTCCAACATCCTTGGAGTCCCAAAGCCCATGCCGTTGGCTGTTTGTGGGACACAGATGTTTTTCTTTTCTGTCTTTGGCTGCACTGACTGTTTTCTCTTGACAGTCATGGCCTATGACAGATATGTTGCCATCAGCCACCCACTACACTACAGCCTCATCATGACCCAGAAACTGTGTGTTAAGATGGTGCTGGGCTCCTTGGGCCTGGCACTCCTTCTCTCCTTGCAGCTTACCGCCTTTACATTCACGTTGCCATTCTGTAGACGTCGCCTGGAAATCAACCACTTCCTTTGTGATGTGGCTCCCATCATGCGCCTGGCCTGTGCTGACATCCATGTGAGCCAGGCAGTCCTCTATGTAGTGAGCATCCTGGTCCTGACAGTCCCATTCCTGCTGATTTGCATCTCCTATGTGTTCATTGCGGCTACCATCCTGCGCATGCGCTCTGCAGAGGGTCGGCAGAGGGCGTTCTCCACCTGCTCCTCCCACCTCACTGTGGTTTTGCTACAATATGGTTGTTGTAGCCTGGTGTACTTGAGGCCCCGCTCCAGCACTTCAGATGATGAGACCCGCCAAATTGCTCTGGTTTACACTTTTGGTACCCCGTTACTCAACCCTCTGATTTATACCCTTAGGAACAAAGATGTCAAAGGTGCACTGAGGAACTCTCTCTTCCATAAAGCAGTGTCTGACCCTAGTTGATGGCTTGGGTGGGAAGACATTGAACAGAGTATTTATCAGTTAAACCAATCAACTGTAGGTGGGGTTTTTCAACGGGATTACCAACTCCCTAATAAACATCAGGGAGACTTATTAATTATAAATGCTCAGCTGATAGCTTAGGCTTCTTATTCACTAGCTCTTACAACTTAAATTAACCCATATGTATTAATTTATGTGCTTCTACGTGGCTCACGGCTCATTACCTCAACTTCTACATGCTCTGCTTCCTGTGCATCTAGGGTGGTGGCTCCACCCTTCTTCTCCCAGTGTTTTCTGAGTCTGGCTCTCCTGCCTAACCTCTTCCTGCCTAGCTATTGGCCTGTTAGCTCCTTATTAAACTAATGAGAGCAGCACATCTTCATAGTGATCAAAAGGATTATTTCACAGCAATCAACTCTAAAGGGTAAAAAAATAATACATTTATTTTCCTTCTACATTTGGCTCTTTATTCTTTTTCTTTCGATGTGCACCATGTCAATATCTGTACTTATTTCCCAAATTGCTATGATTATAATTGCTTTTAATTTTAATTTTTTAAGTTCTCCTATAGCAATTTTTCCATCAGAGACAATATCTTCATGGTTAAAGACTGATAGCTTTTGTACATGCTGCTTACTGAGGAGGAGTCTTCATTAAGGAAGATCCATAAAGTCACGTATCATTCTCTAAGATGTAGATTCCATTATCTTAGACATAATGGCATTCAAAAAAAACTTAGATAATTCATCAATTGCCTTTGTTTTTGCATTTCAATGAGGACAAGTATTTCTTTCCCTTGATTTGGTATCTAATATATGCCAGTTGTGGTAGGGTAGCAATAACTAACTATAGTCATTGACAACATCTCTGTGATCTTTGATTTCATATTAATTTTATTATTCCTTTAAAAAGAGAAAAATGATTTCTTTATTTCAAAGTTATGTGTATTAGTGTTTTGCTTGCATGCATGTATGTACACTGTTGCCCAAAGAAGCCGTAAGAGGACACCCCACCCTGGAACTAGAGTTATGGATAGTTGTGAGCAGCTATGTGGGTGCATAGAACTGAACCAAGGCTCTCTGTAAGAGCAGCAAGTACTCATAACTACTGAACCAACTCTTTAACCAACAGAAGATATTACTTTTAAGTGTACATGCTAAGTGTAGTGGGTAGCCATTCCAGCTTTGATCTGGAAGTTCCAACCCCCATTGAGATTTCAGCAACTGTCATACCTACAAGGCAGGGCCAAGGGAGGCTCCTGGAGATCTGGATGGGCCAGCGCTCTCTCTGTTCTGGGACCCTGAACGTTGGAGGTGGACCGAGCAGAGCTCCAGAGAACACCACTGTACTGCGATACACCTTTCCCAGACCCTGCGACCTAACTATCCCTTAATTTATATGTTACACCATTAAATAAATCTCCTTTTAACTACGTGGAGTGGCCTTAATAATTTCACCAATAGTAAGTATCTACAAAGTGAATTAAAACATATAAAACAATTATATTTCTCTGTTATTTATTTTGTTTCATTTTATTTTACTTTGCTCTCTATTTTGTCTATTTTCTTGATAATTTTTTATTAAAGAATTTTTTATTCATTTTACATACCAATCACAGATCCCTCTCTCTTCTCCCCTTCTGCCCCTCTAGCCTCACCCCCCAACCCAACCCCCATTCCCTCCTCCAACAAGGTATGGCCTTCCATGGGGAGTAAGCAGAGCCTAGCACATTCAGTAGAGGCAGGTCCAAGCCCCTCCCCCTGCATCAAGGCTATGCAAGGTGTTCCACCATAGTTAGGGGTCTCCGAAAGGCCAGCTCATGTACCAGGGATGGATCCTGATCCTACTTCCAGGGGCCCCTTAAGCAGATCAAGCTACACAACTCTCTTATTTATGCAGAGGGCCTAGTCCTGATAATTTTTTATTTATTCTTCTCTCATACAATATACCCCAACCTCAGTTTCCCTTCCCTCCACCTCTTCCAGTCTCCTCCACCTTCCCCTCTAGCCAAGATCCAGTCCCCAACCATTTCCTTCAGAAAAGAGCAGGCCTCCCATGGATATCAACCAAACCCAGCATAACAAGATATAATAAGACTAGGTATAAATATCCTATCAAGTTTGTGTGAGGCAATCCAGTAGGAGAAAAGTGTTGCCATGAGCAGGCGAAAGAGTCAGAGTTACCCCAACTCCCACTTTTAGAACTCCCACAAAAACATCAAGCTAACAACCATGACATATGCAAAAGACCTAGTGCATACCCATGAAGGCTCCATGATTGCCACTTCAGTGTCTGTGAGCCCCTAGGAGCTCTGCATAGTTGATTCTCTGGTCTCTGAGCTATGCAGCCTCTGGTTCCTGTCATCCAGGTGGTGTTAAACATGGGCTCTCTTTCATACTTTCAAATTACACCAGTCATTGTTTGACCACTTCTACCAGTTCTGTGCTTCTATTGCCCCACAATATCTTGCAGGCAGGATAGATTGTAGGTAGAAGGTTTTGTGGTTAGGTTGGTATCCCAGTCCCACCACTGGAAGTCACCTGGTTACAGAAGATGGCCAGTACAGGCTCCATATCATCCATTACTAGGAGTCCTCACCAAAGTTTGACTTCTTTGACTTCTCCCCATATTCTCTCCTATCCTCCCCCCTCTACTGGATCCCTCCTGTTCCCATTCGCACCTGCCCAGAGTCTACCCTCAAAATCTATTGTATTACCACTTCCCAGGGAGATCCATGTGACACCCTTAGAGCCATCTTTATTACTTAACTTTTCTGATTCTGTGGATTTTAACATGACTTTCATTTACTTAACATCTAATATTGACTTATAAGTGAGCACATATTATGTTTGTCTTTCTGAGTCTGGGTTACCTCACTCAGAATATTTTCTAGTTCCATCCATTTGCCTGAAATTTTCATAATATCATTTTTTAACAGCTGAGTAATACTCCATTGTATAAATGTCCCACATTTTTTAAACCATTCTTCAGCTAAGGGGCTCTAGGTGATTATATTATTTGGTTTGATAAAGTGTAGTTTCTTGAATTCTTCATACATTTTGGATATTAGCCCTGTATCCAATGTGGAGATGTTGAATATCTTTTCCCATTCCATAGGCTACTGTTTTGTCCTACTGGTGATGTGTTTTGCCTTACAAAAGCTTTTCTGGTACATGATGCCCCACTTATTAATTGTTGATCTCAGTGCCTATGCTATTTGTGTTCTATTCAAGGAAATCTCTCACTTTCTCTTCTATCAGGTTTAGTGTATCTTGTTTTAAGTTGAGGTCTTTGATCCAACTGAATTTGAGTTTTGTGCTTGGAGATAAATACAGATTGATTTACTTTCTTGTATATGGAGACATTCAATTAGACTAGCACCATTTGTTGAAGATGTTTTTTTCCAGTGTGTATTTCTGGCTTCTTTATCAAAATTCAGGTGTCCATAGGTGTGTGGATTTATGTCTGAGATTTTATTTGATTCCATTGATCAACATGTCTGTTTTTATGCTGATGCACACTGGTTTTATTACTATAGCTCTGTGGTAAAACTTGAAATCAGGAATGGTGATGTCTTCAGAACTTCATTTATTGTTTGGGATTATTAGAGCTTTCCTGGGTTTTTTGGGTGTCCATATAAAGTTGAATATTACCTTTTCAGGATTCTTAAAGAATTATGTTGGAATTTTGATGAGGATTGAATTAGATCTGCAGATTTCTTTTAGTAGGATGATAATTATTACTATGTTAATGTTACTAATCTATGAGCATGGGAGAGCTTTCCATCTTCTGATATTTTCTTCAATTTCTTTTCTCAAAGATTTGGATTTTTTATCATACAGGGCTTTCATTTGCTTGGTTAGAGTTACCCAAAGATATTTTATATTATTTGTGGATACTGTGAAGTTTGTACTTTTCCTAAATTTTTTCTTAGCCCATTTGCCATTTGTATATAGGAGTGATAATGATTTTTTTAGTTAATCTTGTCTGTATCTAGTCACTTTGCTGAAGGTGTTCATCAGCTGTAGGAATTCCCTGCAAGAAATTTGGGGGTCATTTATGTATACTATCATATAATTTGAATAGTGATATTTTGATTTCTTCTTCAAATTGTATCCCCTTTATTTCCTTCAGCTGTCTTATTGATCTAGTTAGAACTTCAAATACTGTATTGAAAAGATATGGAGAGTGAACAGCCTATTCTTGTTCCTGAATTCAGTGGAATTGCTTTTAGTTTATTTTCATTTAGTTTGATGTGTGCTACAGACTTGCTGTCAACTGTTGTTATTATGTTCAGGTATCTTCCTTATATCTTCTCTCCAAAACTTTTACCATGAAAGAGTGTTGGATTTTGTGAAAGGCTTTTTCATCATCTAATGAGATAACCACTTTCTTTCTTTCTTTCTTTCTTTCTTTCTTTCTTTCTTTCTTTCTTTCTTTCTTTCTTTCTTTCTTTCTTTCTCTCTCTCTTTCTTCCTTCCTTCCTTCCTTCCTTCCTTCCTTCCTTCCTTCCTTCCTTCCTTCCTTCCTTTCTTTCTTTCTTTCTTCTCTCTCTCTCTCTCTCTCTCTCTCTCTCTCTCTCTCTCTCTCTCTCTTTCTTTTTTCTTTCAGTTTGCTTATTCGGTGGACTGCAGTGATTGATTTTTGAATGTTGAACCATCCTGCATGTCTGAAATGAAGTCTATTTGATCAGAATGGATAATACTTTTGATGTATTCTTGGATTTGGTTTGCAAACATTTTATTGAGTGTTTTTACATCTGTGTTCATGAAGGAATTTTGTTGTTTACTCTAAATGTGGTTTGGGCATTAGGATGACTGTGGCCTTACAAAATAAATTTAGTAATATTGTTCCTTCTGTTTCCATTTTGTGCAATGATTCAAGGAGTATTGACCTTGGCTCTTATTTGAAAGTCTGGTAGAATTCTGTGCTAAAAGTAGCTGGGCTTTTTTTCTTTGGGGAAGGGGAGCCTTTTACATACCATTTCTATTTCCTTGGGGGTTACAGGTCAGTTTAAATTCTTTATCTCATCTTGACTTAACTTTGTTAAGTGGTGTCTATCAAGAAAATTATTTATTTCTTTTAGATTTTATAATTTTGTGGAGTATAAGTTTGTAAAGTATGATCTAATTATTCCTTGGATTACCTTGGTGTCCTTATGTCTTCCTCTTTATTTATGATTTTGTTAATTTTGGATATTCTCTCTCCATCTTTTACTTAGTTAAGGCAAAGGTTTACCTTTTTATTTTCTCACAGAACTGACTCTGTTTCATTGATTCTTTGTATTGTTCTCTTTGTTTTTATTTTATTGATTTCACCACTCAGTTGTCTTATGTCTTTTCATCTACCTCTTTTGGCTTCTGTTAAGTTACTAGTAAGAGATTTCTCCATTTTTTTTCAATATAGACACATGTAGCTGGAAGTTTTTCTGTGTCCCACATAGTACACAGCCATTCAGACCCAAGTAAACACACAGAGTCTTATACTAATTAAAACTGCTTGGCCATTACCTCAGGCCTACCACTGACTAGCTCTTACATTTGAACTCAGCTCATTTATGTTCATCTATATGTTGCCACATTTTCCATGGCTTTACCTGTATGCCTTTACATGCTGCTCCCTAGACAGCAGGCTGTTGTCTCCTAACTCAGCCTTCCTCTTTCCAGAATTCTCCTGGTTTGCTTATCCTGCCTATACTTCCTGCCTGGCTACTGGCCAATCAACATTTTATTAAACCAGTGTACAAAAGCATTATCCCACAGCAGACACATAGTGCTATGAACTTTTCTGGGCACCAGTTACAGTGTGTCTCATAAGTTTCAGTATGCTGTGTATTCATTTTCAATAATGTCTAGAAAGTCCTTAATTTCTTTGTTATTTCTGTCTTGGTCTAGTTTTCATTGAGTAGAGAGTTGTTCCATTTCCATGCATTTGTAGGTTTTCTGTTGTTATTGAAATACAACTTTAATTCACAGTTGTCTGATATGATGCAGGGAGTTATTTCAATTTTCTTGTATCTATATAGACTTGTCTGTGACTGGGTGTGTGGTCGATTTTGAAGAAAATTTCATGAGGTGAAATGTTCTGTAGATATCTATTAGGTCCATCTGTTTTATAATGTCCATTGGTGAGAGTAGGGTATTGAAATTTTCTGCTCTCACTGTGTGAGGGTCAATGTGTGATTTAAGTTTTAGCAATGTTTCTTATACAAACATGGTACCTGAAAGATCATTTTGGTGAATTTTCCCTTGATGAGTTTGAAGTGTCCTTCACATGTCTTTTGATTAATTTTGATGTGCATTCATGTGTGTGTGTCTATTTCCCCTCTTTTGGTTTTACTTGTGTGAGAATTTTATTTATGTGTTTTCATGGATATAGGTAGCATCCATGGGTTGGAGTTTTCATTCTAGTAACTTTTATAGGCTAGATTTGTGGAAAGATATTGTACAAATTTGATTTTATCATGTAATATCTTGTTTTCTCCATTTATGGTGAATGAAAATTTTGCTGAGTATATATATAGTCTATGCTGGCATCTGTAGTCTCTTAGAGTCTGAAAGATGTCTATCCAGGTCTTTCTGCTATTAGAGTCTTCATTAAGAAGTTGGGTATAATTCTAATAGGTCTACATTTATATCTTACTTTCTCTTTTTCCCTTACAACTTTTAATATTCTTTTTTGTTCTGTATGTTTAGTGTTATACTATGTGTTGATGAGACTTTCTTTTCTGGTCCAATCTATTTCATGTTCTGTAAACTCTTGTACCTTTATAGGCATCTCCTTTAGGTTAGAACATTTTTCTTCTATGTTTTAGTTGAAAATATTTTCTGGGCCTTTGAGCTGGGATTCTTTCCCTTCTATTGCTATTATTTTTAGGTTTGGTCTTTTCATAATGTCACATGTTTCCTGGTTCTTTGTGCCAAGATTTTTTAGACTTCTAACATTTTTTTGACCAAAGTATCTATTTTTCTATTATATGTTTAATATCTGAGGTTCTCTCTTCCATCTCTTGTATTGTGTTGGTAATGCTCGCATCTGTGGTTGCTGTTGATTTACCTGGATTTTCCATTTCTAGAATGCTTCTATTCCCACTTTCAGGTCTTGAACAGTTTTATTTTCATTTTCTCCAATTTTTTGTTTGTCTTTTCCTTGATTTCTTGGAGGGATTTATTCATGTACTATTGAAAGACTTCTATGATCTTCATAAAATTGATTTTATAGCATTTTTATTGTGCTTTAGTTGTGTTGGAGTATCAAGGGCTTGTTGTAGTAAGATAGTTATGTTGGAGTATTGAAGGCTTGTTGTAGTAGGATAGTTGTGTTCTGGTGGTGACATATTTTCCTGGTTTTTATTGATTGTATTCTTATGCTGTGTTTAGGCATCTGGGTTTGGAATGGTTATAGGTCTATTTGCTAATTTCTGAATTAGTCTTTCTTGGATGGGTGATTTGTTCTTTGGTTTCTGTTTCCTCTCTGTTTTTCTGGTCTGTACAGTCTGTGGTTGAGCAGGGGAGGTCTCTTCATGAGGCTATGAGACATTCTTGAAGCACCTGTCCCTTACACAGTAAACTTAAAAAGGTCAACAAGATTTGGTGGGCTAGAGGAGTTGGTCACAGTTCAGATTACAAGCCTCTACCCACTGTGCATTCAGACATTACATGACATACAACTCTGCCCTACATAGAGACATGTTGATGAGCAAAGTATGGAATGGAAAGTGACAAAAGTATGTGGTATCAGGACCTTCCTTTCTTAGAAAAGTTAGCACATGCAGAGTCACGGCAATGTCATATGACCAAAGAACAACAAAATGCCAGGATTAGATGTATAGACAAATTCTATAAAGATATAAATGTGAACACTATATTGTGCCAGAATTGAAATAATAACTGCAGCACTATGGTCTGATGATTTGTCTTGGGCATTCTGACCATCAAATGTTAATCATACTGCTTGGGACATGGCAAAATGCCTGGGTGGCTTGAAGATTTTGTTTTGGTCTAATGTCCTTGAAGTAGCCAAAGATAACAGTCTGAGAACAGGTTGTCATACGCCTTTAGATTCTTAAAAATTGGGTTATGGGGTTAATGAGTAAAAATGATAACTTATTAATGATGTCAAAACTTGAGGGAAAATGATTGGAAATGATAACTCTGTTCTGTCATAGTTTATTAGTGATGACTAAAAGATGAGCAAAAGGGAGTGAAACACATGTCCAGAAACAAAAATGATATGATATATGTTTTGAAACATCATGAATGTATCCCTGCTTACTAAATTCTGTATAAATGAAAAAGCACTCTGGCTGCTAGTCATTCAGGCTGCAAGACTCTCCTGTCCACCATGGCCTGGTTCACTTCCTTCCCTCACCTATCCCTTACATCTTCTGCTGGGACCTGTCCCACTGGGTATGATTCCCATATGCTTCCTCTTTATCCATATCACCTAGAATGAAACTAAGAAATATCCTGTATCTGATTCCTCTGTCGCTGCTTTTGCATCCACCCATCTTTAGACCCTGCCTCATCTGGAGCTTTACTCAGATACTCTACTACAGAGCTGTAGCAATAAAAACCACATGGTATTGAAATTAAAAAAGCAGGTTGATTAAATGAATCAAATCAAAGACCCAGACAAGGTAAACCTATACATCTATGGCACCTCATTTTTATTTTATTTATTTTTTATAAAGAAGCCAGAATTATACAATGGAAAAAAGAAAGCACCTTCAACAAATGGTTGGTGCTGACATAACTGGATGTCTGCATGTCTATTGATCCTTATTTATCTCTCTGCATGAAGCTCAGGTCCAATTAGATCAGAACTCAACATAAAACCAGATACACTGAACCTGATAGAAGAGAAAGTGGGGAGCAGCCTTCAACATATTGACACAGGAGACACCTTGTTGAACAGATTATCAATAGTGCAGGCAGTAAGATCAACAATTAATAAATCCAAACCTCAAGAAACTGAAAAGCTTCTGTAAACAAAAGACACCATCAGTAGGACAAAACATCAGCCTATAGAATGGGGAAAGATTTTCACAGTCTGGTTTTTTTTGTTTTGTTTTGTTTTGTTTTTTTGGTGTCACACAACTTTAATCCCAGCACTTGGGGGCAGAAGCAGTCAGATCTGAATTGATCCCAGCTTGGTCTACACAGTGAGTTCTAGGATAGCCAAGACTACACAGAGAAACCCTGTCTTGAAATGCTAAAATGAGAGAGAGAGAGAGAGAGAGAGAGAGAGAGAGAGAGAGAGAGAGAGAGAGAGAGAGAGAGAGAGAATTCGGTACTCTACACAATGAAATTTTATTCAGACATAAAGAATAATAACTAGGCATGGTAACTCATGCCTGTATCCCAGCAATTGGGGTGACTGAGGCAGGAGGATTGCCATGAGTTTGAGATACCCTGACCTGCAGAGTAAGACCATATTAAAACAAGGATGGAGAGATAGTCCAGCAGTTAAAAACACTTGCTGCTCTTGCCTAGGACGTTGGTTTTTTTCCCCCAGCTCCCACAAGCATCTTATAACTGTCTGTAACTCCAGTTCCAGGGGATTCAATGACCTCTTCTGGCCTCCAAAAGCATTTCACACATATAGTACACATATATACATATGGGTAAAACATTCATACACATAAAATAAAAATAAGTAAATCTTTAAAAACAAAACAGGGACTGGAGAGATGCCTCAGAGGTTAAGAGCACTGACTGATCTTCCAGAGGTCCTGAGTTCAATTCCCAGCACCCACATGGTGGCTCACAACCATCTGTAATGAGATCTGACTCCCTCTTCTGTGTACATAATGAATAAATTTTTTAATTTATTTTTCTATTATCAGCTTAGTTTACTATAAAATCTTATCCTAATAGTGAAATGTTTGATTGAGGTTTGCCCGGTAATTGAGTCAAACCAAAAGTTTTTATAAGCCACAGTCATTCTAGGGTGCCCCCTGCTATATAGCCTCCATGGTTCTATGGGTTGCAGTCTAACTGTCCTTTACTTTATATCTAGAATCCACTTATGAGTGAGTACATACCATGTTTGTCCTTCTGGGTTTGGGTTATCTCACTCAGGATGATATTTTCTAGTTCCATCCATTTGCCTGCAATTTTCATGCTGTCATTGTTTTTCTCTACTGAGTAGTACTGCATTGTGTATATGTAACCTGGGATGAATCCTACTTGGTCGTGATGGATAATTGTTTTGATGTATTCTTGGATTCGGTTTGCCAATATTTTGTTGAGTATTTTTGCATCAATGTTCATGAGGGAGATTGGTCCTTAGTTCTCTTTCTTTGTTGCATCTTTGTGTGGTTTGGGTATCAGGGTAATTGTAGCCTCATAAAAAGAGTTTGATAGTATTCCTTCAGTTTCTATTGTGTGGAACACCTTGAAGAGTATTGGTATTAGTTCTTTTGAAAGTCTGGTAGAATTCTGCACTGAAACTATCTGGTGCTGGACTTTTTTTGGTTGGGAGATTTTTGATGACTGTTTCTATCTCTTTAGGGGTTATTGGTCTATTTATATGGTTTATCTGGTCTTGATTTAATTTTGGTTTGTGGTATTTATCCAGAAAATTGTCCATTTCTTCCTGGTTTTCCATTTTTGTGGAGTACAGGTTTTTGAAGTATGATCTGATGATTCTCTGGATTTCCTCATTGTCTGTTGTTATGTCTCCCTTTTCATCTCTGATTTTGTTAATTTGGGTGCTCTCTCTTTGCCTTTTGGTTAATTTGGCTAGGGGTTTGTCTATCTTGTTGATTTTTTCAAAGAACCAACTCTTTGTTTCATTGATTTTTTGTATTATTCTCTTGTTTTCTATTTCATTGATTTTAGCTCTCAATTTGGTTATTTCCTGGTGTCTATTTCTCCTGGGTGAGTTTGTTTCTTTTTGTTCTATAGCTTTCAGTTGTTCTGTTAATTCATTGGTATGGGATTGCTCCATCTTCTTTATGTGTGCATTTAGAGCTATGAATTTTCCTCTTAGCACTGCTTTCATAGTGTCCCATAAGTTTGGGTATGTTGTACTTTCATTTTCATTGAATTCTAGGAAATCTTTAATTTCTTTCTTTATTTCTTCCTTGACCCATTGATGTTTCAGGTAGGAATTATTCAGTTTCCATGAGTTTGTGGGTTTTCTATAATTTAGTTGTTGTTGAGGTCTAACTTTAAGGCATGGTGGTCTGATAAGATATAGGAGGTTATTCCAATTTTTTTGTATCTGTTGAGATTTGTTTTGTGTCCAAGCATGTGGTCAATTTTTGAGAAGGTTCCATGGGGTGCTGAGAAGAAGGTATATTCTTTTGTGTTAGGATGGACTGCTCAATAGTTGTCTATTAAGTCCATTTGAGTCATAACATCTGTTAGGTCCTTTATTTCTTTGTTAAGTTTCAGTCTGGTAGATCTGGCTTTTGGTGAGAGTGGTGTGTTAAAATCTCCCACTACTAATGTGTGGGTTTGATGTGCGTTTTAAACTTTAGTAGTGTTTCTTTTATGAATGTGGGTGCTTTTGTATTTGGAGCATAAATGTTTAGAATCAAGACTTCATCTTGGTGGATTTTTCCTGTGATAAATATGTAATGTCCATCCTGATCGCTTTTGATTGATTTTAGTTTGAAGTCTATTTTATTAGATATTAGGATAGCTACACCAGCTTGTTTCTTAGGTCCATTTGCTTGGAAAGCCTTTTCCCAGCCCTTTACTTGGAGGTAGTGTCTGTCTTTGAAGTTAAGGTGTGTTTCTTGTATGCAGCAGATGGATGGGTCCTGCTTTCATATCCATTCTGTTAGCCTGTGAGTTGAGATCATTGATGTTGATGGATATTAATGACCAGTAATTGTTTATTCCTGTTATTTTTTGTGGTTGTGTTGTGTTGTCCTTCTTTGGTGTATGTTGGTGTGGGATTATCTATTGCTCGATTTTTCATGGATGTGTTTAACTTCTTTGGGTTGGATTTTCCCTTCTAGTGCTTTCTGTAGGGCTGGGTTTGTGGACAGGTATTGATTAAATCTGGTTTTATCCTGGAATACTTTGTAACTCCACCTATGGTGATTGAGAGTTTTGCTGGTTATATAATCTGGGTTGGCATCCATGGTCTCTTAGTGTCTGCATAAGATTTGTCCATGACCTTCTAGCTTTCATAGTCTCTATTGAGAAGTCTGGTGTTATTCTCATGGGTTTGCCTTTATATGTTACTTGGTCTTTTTCCTTTGCGGCTCTTAATATTTTTTCTTTGTTCTGTGTGTTTAGTGTTTTGATTATTATGTGGCAGAGGGGATTTTTTTTTTTTTGGATCCAGCCTATTTGGTGTTCTGTAAACTTCTTGTATCTTCAAAGGTATTTCTTTCTTTAGGTTAGGAAAGTTTTCTTCTATGATTTTGTTGAATATATTTTCTGTGCCTTTGAGTTGGTATTCTTCTCCTTCTTCTATCCCTATTATTCTTAGGTTTGGTCTTTTCATGGTGTCCCAAATTTCCTGGACGTTTTGTGTTACGCCTTTTTTGTCTTTAGTGTTTTCTTTGACTGACGAATCTATTTTCTCTATTGTGTCTTCAGTGTCAGAGATTCTCTGTTCCATCTCTTACAATTGGTTGCTTATGCTTGTTTCTGTAGTTCCTGTTTGTTTAGTCAGGATTTCTATTTCCAGCATTCCCTCAGCATGTGTTTTCTTTTCTTTTTTTTTTTTTTTTTTTTGACTTTGGCAATTTTTTTTCTTTTTTTTTTTTTAATTTTTTAATTTTTTAATTCCTTTTTTTATTATTATTTTACAACACCATTCAGTTCAACATAATAGCCACAGATTCCCCTGTTCTCCCCCTCTCGCCCCGCCTCCCCCCAACCCACCCCCCATTCCCACCTCCTCCAGATCAAGGTCTCCCCGAGGACCGGGGTCGACCTGGTAGACTCAGTCCAGGCAGGTCCATTCCCCCCCCTCCCAGACCGAGCCAAGTGTCCCTGCATAAGTCCCAGGATTCAAACAGCCAACTCATGCAATGAGCCCAGGACCCTGGCACCAATGCACAGCTGCCTCCCAAACAGATCAAGCCAAATGACTGTCTCACCCGTTCAGGGGGCCTTATCCAGTTGGGGGCCCCTCAGCCTTTGGTTCATAGATCCTGTGCTTCCATTCATTTGGTTATTTGTCCCGGTGCTTTATCCAACCTTGGCTTCAACAATTCTCACTCATATAAACCCTCTTCTTTCTCACTAATTAGACTCCACATGAGAAGGTGAGAAGGGGAGGAAGCAGAGAGCTAGGGAGGCCCACGGAGATCCACAAAGATACCCCCGCAAAAGACTGCTGGCAATGGTCGCGAGACGGCAGGAACTGACCTACTCTGGTGATGGGATGGCCAGACACCCTGATAGTTGTGCATAAACCCCATTCAAGGACTGAGGAATCTGGATGCAGACATCCACGGCTGGGCCCCTGGTGGAGCACTGGGAGTCTAATTAGTGTTTTCTTTTTTGTCTCAAATTCATTTTTCAGATCTTGGAATGTTTCTTTCATCTGTTTAATTGCTTTTTCTTGGCTTTCTTTGATTTCTTCCCATTTTTTGTTTATTTTTTCTTCCATTTGTTTAAAAGGAGTATTTTTTTTTAATTTCCTCTTTAATGGAGTTTTTAATTTCCTCTTTAAGGGAAGTTTTTATTTCCTCTTTAAGGGAGTTTTTCATTTCTTCTTTAAGGGAATTTTTTATTTCTTCTTTAAGGGCCTCTATCATCTTCTTAAAGTCATTTTTAGAATTAATTTCTTCTGTTTCTTCTGTCTTGGTATGTTCAGGTCTTGCAGGTGTAGAATCACTAGGTCCTGATGTTGCCATATAGGTCTTAATGTTGTTGCCTGTATTTTTGCACTGGTGTCTACTCATCTCTTCTTCTGCTCAGTGCAAGTGGTGTCTGTGTCTGAGAGTGCCTCTCTTGTTCTAATTTTTAGTCTTGGTTCACTAGTTCTTGGTTAAATTGGTGCTATTGGGCTGTTTCTTCAGGAGCAGCTGATCTCAGTTGGTGAAGTATATACTTATGATTCTGGTTATCTGGTTTGGTGGATGGGCAGCACCTTCTTCTGTGTTCCCAGGTCACGTTTTGTTCATTCGTCAACTCCTCAGCTTATCTTGTTTCTTCAGACTTCAAACTATAGGGATCTGAATCCTCTCCCGGATAGATTTCAGCTGAGCGGGGTGGCCTCACCAACACCTCCAAGTTGTTGGGTTTTGCAGGATCAGCAGCTGGGCCCTGGGTTGGCCTCAGATGGAGTGTTCAGATTCATTCTGGTTCCATCCCATGGAGATAGCTTCTTCCCCGGGTGTTGGGGTTAAAGGCGTCCCTGTTCCAAGCTCTTGATTGTCTGCCTCTGCCCGGGTCTGCCTGCCTCTGCCAGGCCTGTCTACCTCTGCCAGGCCTACTTGCCTCTGTCGGCCACCACTGGGCCTCCCTGCCTCTGCAGACTGCTGCCAGGCCTGTATGTCTACCTCTGCCGAGCACTGCTGCAGGGCCTACCTGCCTCTGCCTGTCGCTGCCTGCGCCTGTCTCTCACAGTCTGCTTTTTTAAAAGACCACTCTTAAGAAAATTAGGAGAAGTAACAAATTATCAAAAAAAAAAAAAAAAAAGATTTAGGTCTACTCATGTTTCACGTTGTTTGTTTGTTTGTCTGTTTTTGTGGCTGAAACAGACAGACTGGTGAAAGACTGATGGATTATATTTTTTCTATCATCTAATTGTTTTAAATATTAGTCATATATTCAAGTATCTGAGTATATGTCATGTCTGCAGTTAACTCACAGATTGTGTTGTTTCTGGGTGAAAAGGGAATGAATGTCAATTGTTAGGATGATAAATGCCCACAGTGTGTTATAAAGCATATGTAAACATTAAGAAGAGGGGAATTACTAATTTCATCTGTGTCTCTGCCAGTATAGCACTTCATATTCCTGGTGTTCTAGGCTCCTCAGGATATTGAGGAGTATTCAATATTATTTGAAAGTTTATTTTTAAAATAAGCATAAATAAAATAAACATAGGCTTTATTTCTGTCCTTTAAAGTTGAGAGTTTAGGTTCTGCATCATACCAAGTACTGCCTGAGGTCTCTGTGCATGTGCAGGGGAAACAAGAAAGGCAACAACTCCATGCCATCCCTTATGACTGGAATGGATAGTATTCAGTCATGCACCACCTGCAACCCAATGAAGATCCCTGGCACTGGACAGTTGGGCACTATTATAATAAGAAGTACAAGGTGGGGACCTGAAAAAGAGGGAGAGGTGGAATGGTTTATAGACTGGTGAGAGAGGCAGATCTAGAGAGGTGAGGGTGGTAAGTTTGGCCAGCTGGCCACTCAAGTCCAGGGAATTGCCTGGGCCTGGGCTATGGCAAAAAGCCAGGTGTTAATCTGGGACCCTTGGGCAGTGGGGGATGTATGCCGTATTGATGTCTGTGGCTCCTGTTATCTCTGGGGGCTATAAAGGGGCCATGGCCCACATTGCCACCAAAAGCCACATAGGTGCCTGGGGTCTGTCCTACAACCTGTGGCCATGAGGATGTCCGAGGGCCATGCTGCCACCAAGGACATCCTGATCTGAGTGGTCCATGCAGTCACCCTAATAGTGGTGTCCTCCAGGTCAGGGATGCTTCAGAGGCCTATGTCTTGGTCCTTGGCTCTATAGCAGCCAGGGCCTGAGTTGATGTCCAAAGCTCCTGTTGTCACCAAGGGCCATGTGGAGGACCAGGGTCTGGTTGGCCACCTTGGACCTTGTCAGTGTTTGAGAACTATCCCACACCTGGGGCCATGATGATCTGGGTGGCGGGTGCTGCCATCTGCAGCCATGAAGACTTTGCAGGTCAGGTCAGTGGCCCTGTGGAGGCTGGGGTCTGGGTGGTGTCCATGGCTCCAGTTGCTACCAAGGGTTCTTCATATGCCCAGGGTATAGCCAGCCACCTGGGACCATGTTGCAGAGGTTGTGCTGATCTGAGGGCCTGTGCTGCCATGGGGACCATTGTGGCATCTGGGCCCAAGCTGCTGCCTAGGGCCATGTCTGGGTCTGTGGTCTTGCTGCAGCTGGGGGTCTGTGTTTATGTCCATAGCTGGTGTTAGCATGGGAATCATTTCATAACTGCCCTTCACTGGCCCTGGGATGTTTGGTCCTGCCCCTCACTGGGTATTACAGCAGGTGAGCTGGCCCTATTCCTCGGGAGAGAGTTCACCCCTGAACTCAGGAAAGATAACTCCATTCCTCATCATTGTTGTGCACCTCACCTGGGAAGCACACTAGCACTGATCCTGTGGTCAGGGACACAGGTAAGCTATCCCTGGAGGCATGAGACCAGGAGAATTGACTCAACCACTCCTCATCTACCATTTGGTGCCATGGGTGAGGGAAAGATGCCCCTCCAAACCCATTACTATCTGTGGCCAGTGAGTGAACTGGCCCTGTGGTCACAAGAGTAGGAGAACTAGCCCTGACCCTCACCAGCTACAACGCATGAGAAAGCAGTTACTGCTTCCCATCTGGACAACACACTAGAGCTGACCCTGTTGTTGGGGATGCGGGTGAGCCAACCCTGAGGGCAGGAGATCAGGAGAGCTGACCCTGTCCCACCCCTAATATGCCTGTACAGAAATCAGGAAAGAGGGCCTTGCGCCTTGCTTGGGCAAAACAGTAGAGCTGGTTCTGGTGATATGAGTGAGGGGGACCTGGATCTGAAGGCCCAAGAACAGAACTGGCCCTCCTCATTGCTGTGGGCTGCAATGGGTGAGATAGCTGAGGCAGTGCTGGAGAGCTCAGCTGGGTAGTGACAATGAGGGAAATCAAGCGATCTGAACAACCCAGCTACCACCCAGGCCCAGAACCAGAGCTATGAGTTGGCCCACCCTAAATCCACCAAATCTATGAATTGTTGGAGCATGTGAAGTGGACAAGCCTACAAATCCAAAATAACTAGATCTCCATGACACAGGACAACAACAGGATATCCAAGAAGAGTTCCAGTGAGAGCTCATTACTGATGGTATAGCAGAAATCAGAGGCCTTGAACCAGACCAATGACTCAAGGTGATGAACACTTACAAGATACATGGACTAAAGGGTAAACTGTGTGACTCACTGAGCCACACTACAGCTTCAAAGACAAGATTCTTCTTTTTATTTTCTTGTTCTTTTTGTTTTTATTTTTGTTCTGGTCTTTGTTTTATTTAGTTTTGGGGTTTTCTTTTGTATTTGGTTTTTTTGTGGGGGAGGTTGCAAGGTCAGGGGGTTGATGCAAGGGGTCAGGGAGATAAATGGGATTGGATTGCATAAATCACAAAGAATCACATAAAATAAGGATAACCAGGCTACAATCCACAACCCCAGAAAAGCTAGGTAACAATGAAGGCCCTAAGAGAGACATGTGTGGATCCCCATCAGAACGGGAAATAGATAAGATCTACTACGTAAATTGGGAGCTTGGAACTGAGGGGCAAGGAGTAAGGGGGAGGTTGAAATAGAACATGAGGGAACAGGATGGCCAAGTTTGGGGAGGGACGGAGAGGGAAAGCAAGAAAAGATATCTCGATAGAGGAAGCCATTATGGGGTTAGAGAGAAACCTAGTGCTAGAGAAATTCCCAGGAAACCCCAAGGACGAACCCAGCTAAGACTCCAAGCAATAGTGGAGAGAGTGCCTGGACTGACCTTCCCCTGTAATCAGATTGGTGACTACCCTAATTGTCATCATAGAGTCTTCATCCAGTAACTTATGGAAGCAGATGCAGAGATCCACAGCTAAGTACTTGACTGAGCTCATAGAGTCCAGTTGAAGAGAGGGAGGAAGAATTATATGAGCAAAGGGGTCAAGATCATAATAGGGAAACCTGGAGACAGCTGACTCCAGTTAGTTGGAGCTTGCTGACTCTGAACTCATAGCTGGGAAATGTGGTGGACCAGCCCCCTCATTTATTTACCCCAGGGACTCTTGAGGAATGAGGAATAAGAAACAGTTAGAAATAGAGGGGAGAGGAATGCAGCATAGACGTGGGTGGGTTTGGATCCTTATTCGTCGGCTCAGAACTTTATTCCAAAGGTTTATTTATAACAATGCCAAGGGGTGGAGCAAAAGACCTCCCCCTTGCTAGTTACGGTCAAGGGTAGACCCTTACAAATACTCAGGCCCGTGGTCCAATCAACTTCTTATGCAGTCCTGTTGAGTACAGCCACTAGGAAACCTAGTGGGCTACAACAGAGGAACCTTCATAAAACTAAACTAGTCCCTCTGAATGTGGGTGACAGTTGTGGGCTTGAGCAGTATGTGGGGCCCCTGGGAGTGGGAGCAGGATTTATCTTGGGTGTATGAACTGGCTCTTTGGAGCCCATTCCCTGTGGTTGGATACCTTGCTCAGACTCAATACAGAGGGGAGGGCTTGGTCCTGCCTCAACTTTGTTGGCTTCCCCATGGGAGATCTTACCCTCTCTGAGGAATGGATGGGGAGGGAGGGGAGAGGTGGAGGTTGAACCGGAGGAGGGTAGGGAGGGGGAACTGTGGTTGATATGTAAAATGAAAAACAAAACCTTTAAATAAATTTTAAAAAGTAAAAAAAGAGTTTAGGGTCAGAATTACTTGGTCTTCAGACTGTTCTAATGCTGTCATTCCTTCAACAATATAGGGATGATGATCTCCTTTCACTAGAGGTGTCGTCTTGCTGAATACATAAACACTGGTAAAGGAAAGCAACTCAATTATTGGGATATTGACTAAGTGTTCCTATTTACCAGGCAGCATGAAGAAACTAAGAAGGGAATCTCAAAATGCTCCTATATTAATGGAAACAAAAAACATACCATAAACAACAATGCATTTGCTCTAAATAGTAATGATCAATTCACAAGAAGGACTTCTCAGCATAGAAAGAGGACTTGAAGACAAAGCAGAGAGCAATTTCCTTCTATTCCCCCCATTTACCTATGCAAACTATTATGTCAAAATTATTGTTTGTCTTGGGGAAAACACTTGGGGGATGTTGTCCCTGAGGGCTTGGGAGGAGCTAAATGTCCCATGTGAGTACAGCATCATGAAAGCTTTAACTGAGAAGCCGGGGAGGACTGCTTTTGGTATCCACTTCTACTGTCACAGATACAACAACAACAACAACAAAAAAAAATAAGCCTTTGGATTATTTTTTAACCATCATTCACAGGTGAGCATCTTAGAATTTAACTTTGATCTTAACCCCTAGACAGCTACACTGAGGATTTAGAACAGATTGGGTAAGATTGCTGTTAGGTGGGAGAGGTAGATTAGGAAGCTGAGATTAAAGTCAAACACCCCAAATCATATAAATCCCCATTCTAGGCAAATCCAAATCACTCCAGGTCCTATAACCATAGAAACTTCTCAGGCTTGTCTCTATGTCAGGTGCAGATCCCTGTCAGGTTTTAACCCCATTTAAGTTTTCTCATGGAGTCTCCATTTTGTATTTTTCCTGTCTGATTTGCAAGCTGTGCTTTTCCAAAGTAAGGAGTCCTCAGACATTCTCCTGTCCAAAACTACCATTCAGTTTTCCAGAATTTCAGTGGCAATGGATGACAGTCTATTAACCAGGGAAAGAACCATTTGAGAGACAGTGACTTGAAGAGAGTCAGAAGAGGGAGAGGAAAGACAGAGGGAAAAAGGAGAGGGGTGATGCTAACATTCTATCAGGAGAGAAGAATGACAGAGAGCACTGTCTCAAGAAAAATCAACTTGACTAATCTCTGCTGTCTCTAGGTGACAACTTATAAGCTGAAAATAAATTTTTGAGCACCTGTTGTCTAAAAATTTTGGTACTAAAGACCTATTTCAAGATTTTAAAAGTCCCATTTTCACTTTAACTCAAAGTTCTTTCTGGATCTCAGATCCTACGTGTAGTAAGGGAATGTGGTCAGGGATCATTCAGGGAATAGTCAGGGGCTGTGCAGGGGATGGTTGGAGGATGTGTGGTGGGTAGTAAGTGGTTGTGCCACAGGTAGTCAAGAGCTGTGTATTATGAAGTCTTGGAATGTGCAATGGACAATCAGGAGCTGGGCAGTGAGTATCTGGGGGCTATTAAGTGAGTAGCCAAAGGCTATAAACTTACATAGTCAGGGGCTATACTGTAGTCAGTCAGAGACTGCAGTAAGTAAACATACAGTTTGCAGTGGGTAATGAGTCTTTACCCTGCTCGTGTTCTTTAACCTCATCTCTCCCAGAACATTTGTATTTTGTCATTTTAATTGCTGTTTTGCCATTCATCCTTCCTTTCTGTTTTTTAGAGTCAAAGAGGTGTGAGGAAACAGAAAAGGAAACAATATCCAGGGCAGTTGTCAGAAAGCACCAGGAATGTGTTCTTTTTGAATGACAGTCCTGATACTATTTAGGACTCATTTGGAAGCCCCAGTGTGGAGACTGTCCAGTAGTATAATTCCTTTGTAAGTACAATGTATTTTTCCATTATGCCTTTTATAAGAGAATCACCCCATGTATGTTACCACTTTAACCTGTTTTATCCCACTAGTATGTCTCTTGTATTAGAGTACTAATAAGGTAACCTGAGTATAAACACCTCCTGAAGATCTCCTTACCTACACAAAATTCACAATATTTCTGCTTTGCCATGAGTGAGAATACAAGCTTTCTCTTCTACCATTTGCCTTTCCCCAAAACCTTCAATAGTGGGCTAATGATCTTCCAATATTCAGCAGTGAAAGGCAAGCCCATGTCTTCAGGTTCCTATGTGTACTTCCTACTTCTCTTGGATAACCCAACAGTGCTGCAAGCATTCTGATTTCTCCTTCTTTCAGTCAGTCTTCAGATGTTGTTCTGTTGGAGTCATCATCCTCTAACTTTGCTAGAAAGGAGCCCTCACAAAATAGTATTCTTCCATAAGGATCCCTAAACATTCAATTGGTTTTGCCTCTCTGGATACTTCACTTCAATGACTCTTCAAGTTTCCATCTTCTCAGGATTAAAGGATGAAAGTGGAGAAAATCTTGGGACCATTTTCTTCATTTTGTGTTGTGTTATTATGGGCAAGGTATACATCTGTGTATAGATGCATGTGTGTTGAATATGTGTGTGGAGACCCACGGTCAACTGTGGGTGTCGTTCCTCAGGAACTAACCACCTAATTTTTTGAGACAGAGTTTCTCACTGGGTCATGGAGCTTATTCATTCAGCTAGTCTGGCTAATCAGTAAGACAAAAGGATCCTCCTGTACACACACACAAACGCACACACACACACACAAACACACACACATGTACATACACACTAACATATGTACACAGAGCAAAATGGAGGGAGATAGAGGATGGGGAAGAGAGAGAAGGAAAGAGAAAGTGAGGACTTAAAAGCCTGCACCACCACCATAACTGTTTATTTGTATGGGTCCTCTAAATTAAATTCCTATTTACACATCAAGCACTTTACCAACTGATCTACCTCCCTGGCCTCTCTTTGTATACTTTAAACAATTAATGCTAGGGTATCTAGTATCTTTCCAGTATGGGGCATCTATCAGTTTTCTCAGTTTAAAGAGTTAAACTTTTTTTTTTTGGTTTTTCGAGACAGGATCTCTCTGTGTAGCTTTGCGCCTTTCCTGGGTCTTGCTCTTTAGACCAGACTGGCCTCGAACTCACGAAGATCTGCCTGCTAAGTGCTGGGAGGCACCACCTCCTGGCTAAGAGTTAAACTTTTAGAGCCAGCTATAAAAGTTATGGTCAGAATATGCCTACTGAGAAGTACATATCCTTCCTATACTGCTGAGGAATTTGCTTAGCCTCTGCACTGCTCAAATAATTCTTTAGTAAGGAGCCTTTCTATTTAAACACAGAAGGAAGTTCATTCTTTTTCATCATCAAGGAAGTACCACCCACAAGCTACCTGCAGGTAAATGATACCATTTGTGTGTGTGTGTGTGTGTGTGTGTGTGTGTGTGTGTGTGTGTGTATGTTTGACTGATTGCTTTTGTAGTTTATAAAGAGTTTATGTTCTTTTCTTCAGATTAACAGAAATATGAATCAAGGAAACCAAACCACCATCTCTGAATTCATCCTCCTTGGTCTCTCCAACCAGGCTGAGAAGCAGAAACTCATCTTTGTGCTTTTCCTGAGTATGTACCTGATCTCTGTGGTTGGAAATGGGCTCATTATTCTGGCCATTGGCTTGGATATACATCTTCACACACCCATGTATGTCTTCCTTGCCAACCTATCATTTGCTGATATTTCCTCCTCTTCTACCTCAGTCCCCAAAATGCTGATGAATATTCAGACCAAAAGTCAATCCATCTCCTATGATGGTTGCATCACACAGATGTACTTTTCTATTGTGTTTGTTGTCGTTGATAATTTTCTCTTGGGGGTCATGGCTTATGACCGATTCGTGGCCATCTGCCACCCTCTGAATTATACAATCATCATGCACTCCAGGTTCTGTCTTTTTCTCACTGTTTGCCCATGGGTTCTCAGCAATATTGTTGCCCTGACACATACTCTTTTAGCCAATCAATTGGTTTTCTGCAACCACAACACCATCCAACACTTCTTTTGTGACTTGGCCCCTCTGCTCAAACTTTCTTGCTCAGATGCAATGATCAATGAACTTGTGAAATTTATTGTGGGTTTATCAGTCATCACCTTTCCCTTTGTCCTTATCCTCTTCTCCTATGTCTGCATCATCAGGGATGTACTGAGAATTTCATCCACAGAAGGAAAATGGAAGGCCTTTTCTACCTGTGGTTCTCACCTGACAGTTGTAATACTCTTCTATGGGACTATTGTGGGGGTTTACTTTTTCCCTTCATCCACTCACCCTGAGGACACAGACAAGATTGGTGCAGTACTGTTTACTGTAGTGACACCCATGATGAACCCCTTTATCTATAGCCTGAGGAATAAGGACATGAAAAGTGCCCTGAGAAAGCTCATCAATAAAAGGCATTTCCTCCCTTTGATGACATGAGCATCTGAACTCTTTTGATCATGCGATAAATGACAGAGCCAAGAGTCTGTAGAATAGTCATGATGATTCAACATTTAGTGAACATTTTGTATCTGCCCAATTGCCTCCTACTCCAATTTCTGAGGGTTATGAGCTTTTACATTCGTTCTGGTATTAGAAATGAGACTGCTTATCTACATAGTAAGTCACAACAGAAACATAAACTTGATTACAATATATACTGCTGTAAACTTAGGTACAAATTATTTATGATTTGTATATATTTACTTACACTGGGAGCTTCATAGCTACAGATATATCTTTGCAATATCCTATTTATTCCACATCTGAGATATGCATGATTAAGAGAGGGTGGTGAGTGGAGTTGAATGAATAGGGAAGATAGAGAATCTGAGAGGAGTTGGAAAAGGGAAAGAATATGATTAAGCTATAGAGGAAGAAAATTTACAAACTAAAAATTAGTAAATGAACTTGAAAAATGAAAAATTAAGAGAAAGAAAAAAGATCAAGCAACTCAAGCCAGAGACACTTCAGGTCAAAAATTTCTTGGGTAGTCATATATGCACTTTAGACTGTATTTTCTGGTGTAGCAGTACCTGAGCAAACAGGTTTCTCATCAGTTAGGTTTCTCATCACTTAGGTTTCTCATGAATGAAAATTAATTGCAGTGGAGATTGGACCAAAGTTCAAACTGTTAAACATTTACCAGGCTAATAAAAGATTTCAAAAAACATTTTATCATTATCTTCCAAACCTCACCTGGATTAAAAATTCAACCTCCCCAAGAGCTTAGTACTTCCATTTTATAATATGGTTGGTTGTCTAGGAAATGTGATTTAAATTAATTTGTTTACCAATGGGCCTGACCTACTAATCTATATTGCCTGGCTTATAAATTCTAGGTGTTAGAAACTGCATTTGCAGTGAGTCACAAGATATGAAAAGACTAATTTGACCAGTAATATAGTTGTATACAAGTTGTGGGTCTGCCTAAAAATGTGAAATTGAAAGAAATAATTTTACAAATTCCCATAATGACCATGATAAATTCTCATGGAAAAAAATGTCTGGATTTGTGTCTAAATGTTTGTATTTATCAGAATCATTTTTCTTTTTTGTTCATTTTTCTTTATTAAGAAATTTTCTATTCACTCTACATACCACCCACAGATCTACCCTCCTCCCTCCTCCCACCCTTCAGTCCTCCCTCCCAAGCCACCCCACATCTCCACATCCCCCAAATCAAGGTCTTCCATGGGGAGTCAGCGGGTCCAAGCCCCTCCCCACTGCATTAAGGCTGTACAAGGTGTCACACCACAGGCACCGGGCTCCCAAAAGCCTGGCCATGCACCAGGGACGGATCCCGATCCCCCTGCCTGGGTGCCCCTAAAACAGTTTGAGCCAGGCAACCATCTTCCATATATAGAGGGCCTAGTCCAGTCCCATGGAGGCTCCACAGCCACCAGTCTACAGTTCATGGGCTTCCACTAGTGTGGCCAGTCATCGCTGCACATCTTCCCATCATGATCTCGACATCCCCCACCTGCAGAATCCCTCCTCTCTCTCATCAGTTGGATTCCTAGAGCTCAGCCTGGCGCCTGGCTGTGGATCTCAGAGAGGTTAGCTAACAGGGAAAGACTCTAGGAGGGACACATGAATGGCCCAGTGAAGGAGAAGTGGATGAGATCTACGTGAGCAGACTGGGAGTGGGGGGGGGGGTTGGAGGGCAAGGAATGGGTCATGAGAACATAGGGAAATGGGAAAATCAAGCTGGAACAGACACAGAGTGGGAGGGAATGGAAGAAGATACCATGATAGATAGGACATCATGGGAATAGGAAAAGGCAGGGTGCCAGGGAGCCTCTCAGGAATCCACAAGGATAACCCCACCTTGAAGTGCTGGCAGCAGTCTAAGAGGGTGCCTGTACTGGTCTACTCTGGTGACCAGGCCAGTGAATACCCTAACCGTCATCACAGAGCCTTTGCCCAGTGACTGATGGAGGCAGATGCACAGAATCATTTTTCAAGTCACTATTTTCAACAAACATCCACCAAGAACTTTTTATTTACCAGTCTTTGGATGTGTCCCAGAGACTAAAAGAATGAATATCCCATAGTATCATTATATTATCAAACCAAACAGGGAAGGTAAATATAATTTTACATGATTTTTTAAGGTCAATAAACAAAGGCAACATTTGGCTCATTACTAAAGTCATTAATCAAGGAAGTGTAAATAGAGTGTATGAAATTTGCATTTTATCCTGTTCTTAGTCTATTGTGCTAGCCATACTGAGGAAAGCCAATCTATGCTTTGTAAACACATCAAAAACACCCTCTGTCATCTAACTATAATTAAATGTAATAAAGTCCCATACAAAAAATTGCAGAACAATTTCACCATGGACAGGAATGACAAATAAAACTAAATGTGTAAAATGCCAGCAACATTTTTTATATTATTTCACTAAACAAAAAATTTGAGTACCCTAATGAGAATAAGCATGTTCTATTCTTGGCTCTTATGGCAAAATACATGAGACAAATCATAAGCATAAATGTAAGTTGCTCATTCTCCAGTGGATTGCTATACACATATGGGCATATGGACACCAAGAATTGGATTCAGTGAGTCATTAACAGTAAAATAAATAAATAAAAAGACGTGAAGCTGGGGGAGAGATGCAAGTTAGTAGGATGTAGCAGTAGAAGGATATGACTAAAATACATTGTATAAATGTACAAAACTTTCAAAGAATAAAAGAACTTTTTAAGGAATTGAAACTTTTGATCTGCTAGCATTGCTACTATCTGCCAAAGAGTTCTTCAATTTCCACATCTAAATCAAGTAAAAACTACTCCAGAATAGGTAATAGAGAAGATGTAAACATCTCACACTTCTTTCCTCATATCCTCCTTCCACTTGTTTGTGTCTCTCTATCTTATTCTTTGAAAAATTCAGACATTCATACAATGTATCCTCTACCCTCAATTAACTTCTTCAAACTCTCCCACACCTTCAAACTTTCCAACACACCTCCATACAAACTTTAGGCACTTTTTAATACTTTACTGAATACCATTAGTGATGCCCATATGAACATGAGTGTTGGTTGGAGATCTAATATGACATGTATAACACAGCAGTGGGAGCTTCCCAAAGAAAGGTGACTCTACAGTTCCCAGCAACCTTTAACTGAAAATATATCCTCATCTGGGAATGGGGCCTTAGGAGTCCTCCTTTCATGATGAAAATCTTAACCAACTTGACATTCTGCAGATCTTGTAGAGGTACCCACATCTGCTGTGAGTTCATGTGTGTGAAACAGTCATGTCAAGTCCAGAAGACAGCAGCCCATAGCCTTATTCCTCATTCTCTATCTGTTACATTCTTTACATACCTCTTCTTCAATGATAGTCTATGACTTTTGAGACAGGAGCAGGTATTAGAATATGAAACTATGTAAATGCCCATAAGTAGATAAAGTGATAAAGAAAATATGGTTTCTGATGTACTAGTCAGCCTAAAATTTAAAAAAGAAGGAATCCAATCATGTATAACATGAATAAAATGAAAATATTATGGAAAATAAAATAAGTCAGTCACAGAAAGATAAATATTGCACTTACATAAATATCTAAAATAATCAAACTCATTCAAGCACAGAATAGAATAACTGCTAGGTGACAAGACACAAAAGATTAAAGAATTGATATGTGTGTTTCAAATACACAATTTCAAACAATTCTAATTACCCATTGAACAACATTTTGCTTATAGTCAACAACCATGCAACATACATACACTTAAAGATTAAGTAAGAGAAAGATATCACTTTGTGTGTTGTCATTATAGTTTAAAAAGCAAAATCTAGCCATGCCAAGTGTTGGTGAAATTGGGAGTACATGGAATCCTAATGAATTGCTAACATTGTTGAGTAGATTTTTAAATGATACAATTAGTTTGATAAACAACTCAGCAATTTCCTAAAATATTAAGTATATACCCACTTTACAATCCAGCCATTTTAACCTAGGTGTTGCCTTGTAGAACATAAGATATATATCTATTCAGGACACCCCACATATGTTCATTACAGTTTTATTTATTGTAGCCCAAAAAGTTGAAACAACCCCAATATTCACAAACAGATGAAGGAACAAGTATAGTGTGTTGCATCCATGGAATATAGTAATATTCCATAATTATGTCATATTTATGAGGTACCTTAAAGTACCTCAATCAACCCCTACCAAGAACTGAGATGTCGAAGATATGTGTATGATCACATTGTGAACCCTAATATTGCACTTTTTACTGGAAAAATCTGATTCTAGTTGTAGTGTGTTATAGCCTTGGCATACAGATTTAATCCATGAACTTTCTGCTTGAATGTTATGAACAGGATTAAATAAATTTGACCATAGGTCAAGAGGTGGAGCAAGCAATCTATGAACAGAAAGTGAACATAGGATGATTATGAAAAAAACAAAGGACAAAAGGGAGTCAAGAGGACAGATAGAGAGTTGCACGTGAAGTAGAAGTGAGGCACATTTTAGTTTGAAGGGGCTTGTTTGAAATAGCATAGGACAAGGAGGCTTCTGAAATGTCAGTGGAGGAGGAAGCTCAGCTGTGTCCTTTCTTTACCTTTCTGAGCTAGCAGGCTTTCACCCCAACATCTGAGTACCAAATCAAGTGATTGAGATTTTGTTAAAAACATTTGGTGCTCCAATGCATGACATGACCACATGGACAGAGAAATAGCACCAGCCATGGACACATTGAGAAGCTATCAGATTTGGTAAGACACCTGAGAAGTACTTAAGGAAACAGTTAAGTAATATTAAAAGGAAATGTCTTTTCTGTGTTAAAGATGGAAAATATTGAAATACAGGGCATTAGGACCCTGTATAGTGCTACTTTAGATGGCTTGAAAACAGAAGCAGAATATGAAAAGATAAATGACTCAACTGAGATTGACATAATAGCAATTATAATTACTGAATCTTTCTGGTGATCTACATTTAAACCTTAGTAACCATAGTGGTTATTGTCCCAAATATGAAAAGTGATTTGATAATGTACCAGATATGAAAGCTGGATTGATAGATACAAGCCTTAAAAAGACTTATCAATGAAAATAAGAAAAATCCTAAGACACAGAAAGAGGAATTTAGACAAGGTTATAAGAAAATGAACTGTATTTTAACTGGTTATCATACAAAAACTACCAGCAGATGATAGAAATCCCTAATGTTATGAAGACATTAAATGGAATGCTATAGAAATATTAGATTTGCAAAACAACTCTGAGATACCATTTTACACCTCTCAGAATAGCTAAGAACAAAAACACTGATGACAGCTTATGTTGGAGAGGATATGGAGTAACGCCTCCACTGTTGATTTGGCCACTTTGGAAATCAGTATGGCAGTTCTCACACCCAATGATACTACTCTTGGACAAATACTGAGGGGATGCTCAATCATATCAGAAGGATACTGGCCCAACTATGTTCATAACAGCATTATTCATAATAGCCAGAACCTGGAAGCAACCTAGATGCTCTTCAATTCAAGAATGGATAAAGAAAATGTGGTATATATACACAAAGCAGTGCTACTCAGCTATAAAAAAACAATGACATTATCAAATTCATAGGCAAATGGGTGGAACTAGAAAATATCATCCCGAGTAAGATACAGAAAGACAAACATGGTATGTACTCACTCATAAGTAGATATAAGATGTAAAACAAAGGATAATCAGACTACAAACCACAGTTCCAGAGAAGCTAGGAAATAAGGAGGACCCTAAGAGGGATATATGGATCACCTTGGGAAGGGGAAATAGAGGAGATTCCCATGAGTGAACAGGGAATGAGGGGGAGTGATAGAGGGTAGGGAAAGGGGGATAAGAACATGAGGGAACAGGATGGTTGAGCTGGGGGAGGGACAGAGTGGGAGAGCAATGAGAGCAATATCTTGATAGAGGGATAAGGAAGAAATGTGATATAAGGGAAATTCCTAGGAATCTACAAGAACAACACCAGAATAGACTACAACCAATAGTAGTGAGGGTGCCTGAACTGGCCTACCCTGGTAATCAGATTAGTGAATGCCCTGTCATCATAGAGCCTTCATCCAGTAAGTGGTGAAGGCAGATGCAGAGATCATCAACCATGCAGGAGGCCAAGATCTGAGAGTCCAGTTGAAGAGAGGAAAGAAGGATTACATGAGCAAGGGAAGTCACAGTCACAATGGTGAAATCTACAGAGACAACCAAACCCAGGACAAAGGAACTCACAAACTTTAGACTAACAGCTGTGAGACCTGCATGGGACCAGACTAGACCCTCTGCATACAGGAGACAGTTGTGTAGCTGGGTATGTCTGAAGGGACCCTGGCAATGTGATCAAGATCTATCCCTGGTGTTTGAGCTGGCTTTCTGGATCCCATCACCTATGGTTGGATACCTTGCTCACCCCTGGTGAAGTGGAGGGGCTTGGTCCTGCCTCAACTGAATATTACCAAGCGTATGGTAATATGGGAGAACTTCCCCTGTTGGAGGAGGGGAAGAGGGGTGAATCAAGGGGGAAGGTGAGGGTGGGGAAGCAGGAGGAGAGATGAGAGGGGAATCTATGCTTGATATGTAAAATGAATAAAAAAAAATTTAAAGAAAATTTTTAAAAAAGGATGCAAATTTCATGATGTCATTTTTTTTCCAGCTGAGTAATACTCCATTGTGTGTATATACCACATTTTCTTTATCCATTTTTCAGTTGAGGAGCATCTAGGTTGTTTCCAGGTTCTGGCTATTATGAATAACGCTGCTATGAACATAGTTGAGCAAGTGTCCTTGTAGTATACTTGAGCATCCCTTGAGTATATGCCCAAGATGGGCATCATTGTGTCTTGAGGTAGATTGATTTCCAATTTTCTGAGAAACTGCCACACTGATTTCCAAAGTGGCTGTACAAGTTTCGACTCCTACTAACAGTGGAGTAGTGTTCCCATTGTTCCACATGCTTATCCTGAGTGAGGTAACCCAGACGCAAAAAGACAAACATGGTAAAGATTCATTCATAAGTGGATATGAGATGTAAAACAAAGGATAATCAGACTACAATCCACAGTTCCAGAGAAGATAGGAAATAAGGAGGACCCTAAGAGGGATGTATGGATCACCTTGCGAAAGGGAAATAGAGGAGATGCCCATGAATAAACTGGGAGTGACAAGGGCAATAGAGGGTAGGGGAAGGGGGATAAGAACATGAGGGAACAGGATGGTTGAGCTGGAGGAGGGATGGAGTGAGAGAGCAATGAGAGATATATCTTGATAGAGGGATAAGGAAGAAACCTGTACTAGGGACATAAGAATTACAATGAATGAAATTCAAAAGCTGCTTACAAAAGGCAGGTTAAAATTTAAACTGATTATCCTTTATGATCTAAAAATAAATACACTTAAACCTTGAATTTATATATAGATGGAAGGAGAATATAGGTACATTTACCTACACATACTAAAGCATATTTAGTTTCAAATTTTCAAAAGAATTTTTAAAATTAAAATATAATACTTTTTCTATTGCCAAAAAAGGAAAAAAAAAACATTTTGCCCTAGGAAAGATAAAACCTGCCAAAAAAGGAAGCCCCAGAATTAGCGCTGGAGAATGGTCTTGCTTTTATCTTTCCAGGAGTATAGCAGCATCCAATTAAGGAATCCAGAGACCACTGGAAAAATGAAACATCTGCAGAAAAAGAATGGATCATCAAGAAAAAAAATGTCCCAAGGAAAAAAAATAAATTGCCCAAGTGGTATTGCCCACCTCCAGAGGATCTGCCTGCATTCTGGCCTAAAGCCCCAGACTAGCACCAGCAGCCATGCCACCATCTTGCAGGAGCAGCTGCCCCTTCCCACTGGACAATGTGGGCCAGGGCAGGATAACCTGGGTGGATCTCCCTTCCTTCTTTCAATCATGTGACTGCCCTGCACTTGGCAGATTCCCAAATCTTGTCTCTACTGTCCTCTGCAGACATTAGTGGCAAATGGGCTGTAGCAGGATCCTTAGCTGCTCTTGTTTCCTCAGACTGGAGGCTTCTCAGTCCTCATGCGGAATGGGTCTCAGCTGAATTACTGCTCAAAAGCCTGAATGCTTAACCAGCCAAAATCTTCTAGTTTCTGGTCCTCACGCCTTATATACCTTTCTGCTTTCTACCACCACTCCCTGGGATTAAAGGCTGGCTCTCTGGGATTAAAGGCATGTGTCACCATGCTTGGCTATTTCCAATGTGGCCTTGAACTCACAGAGATCCAGAAAGATTTCTATCTCTGGAATGCTAGGATTAAAGGTGTGAGTGCCACCATTTTCTAGCCTTTGTATCTAGTGGCTGTCTGTTCTCTGACCCCAGATAAATTTATTAGAGTACACAATATTTTGGGGAACACAATACCACCACATTTCCTCTCTTTTTGTCTAAAATTAAAAAAGCTTATAACTAATACAAGAAAAACTATCCAATAAGTATATACAATATATACAGCCAAAAATTGCATTAATGATGTCTAGTCCATTAACATTTGACAGATTCAGATAAAAACTCCATTATATATATTAACAATATCCAGTCCAGTAACATCTGATAAACTCAGACCAAAAAATTTTCATTACTTATCTTATTTAAAACAAGTAATTCCTTTTTAAAAGTAGATTCCATAATCTCCCTTTTTATCTTATCATAACCATATTGTCTCCTTTTTCTTTTCATAATACATTCAGTAGTCTACCTTTTGTCATTTTTATATCTTCCCCTTTTTCTTCAGTGTAGATTCAATGATCTACCTATTTATCCTATTATTTCTTTATCTTTTTTCTCAGAGTAGATTCAATGATCTATCTCATACCTTATTCTCTTTTTCTTTTTGCTTTCTAGGGGTGAAGGTATCTTTAGGGAATCTTGAAAAGAAAATTTTTGGGTTAATTTTCAAGTCCTGTATCATTTGTCCAGTCTCTGCATAAAAGGAAAGTTCAGGGCTTGTTTCAAGTCTTTGTTCAAGTAGTCTGTCAGGCTGGATCATCTCAGCTAGCCATCTCAAAATTGTCCTAAGCAGTTTGTAGTCCAAAGCAGATCTTTCCATGGTGTTAATCAGCTTAATGGCTTTACCATAGTCCTTTTGAAGATTTCAAAGTTAGGTGTGGTCATGGTTCCATGCAGACTTTTTTTTTTTTGTCTCCTCTGTGGTTTGGAGCAATCACAGTCTGATAAATGTCTGTCTCTCGGAACCATGAACATTCTTTCCTAGAACAGAAAATCTTCACAGCAATTTCTCCCCACCATTTGTCTTGCCAAACTTTTTCAAATTGACCTTTGCCGATGCTTTCTTGTAACACGATGGTCCTGGCAATTCTTCTCTGAACCAGCAGCAGTAAACCCTTCATCCCAGGTAGCAGCATCACCGCAGTCACCAACATGATGAGAAGGAGCTGGCAACGTGGAGCAGTAGCCACTGCTTCCATGGTCCCACCACTGTTTGTGGCTCAGTCCGGGCCAAAGCTTCTCCCAAGCCTCCTAGGCCGGCCTCAAACTCGGGATCTTCCTGCCTCTGTCTCCTTTAGCTAATCCTACCGGCGTGTGCCACCACCACCACCAGCTGAGTACACAATATTTTGGGGAACACAATACCACCACAATGGGCTTTATGTGGTCTCACTTCAATCAAAAATTCAAACTGTCTTTGTGGTTGGAGCATGTCTCTTTTCTTCTTTAAACCCATGTGTGATTTTTTTTTAAAAAAAAAAAAAACCTGAAATCTGTCTCATATCAGAAGAGCCACCTGGTATGGGACAGAAGAAAATAAAAAAAAAAATAAGGGACTATTCTATTGCCACTAATCTCATAATTTTTTGGTTTACATTTGACTCTCTAACACTTTTCTTAAGGTATAAATATCATCTCAAAATCTGTAAGATTAAATATACATATATGTATATAGACATATATATATATATATATATACATAAACTTTCTGTCATGATACCAGTAGTCATATAGAGTACTGACTAATTTCAAAAATAGGCTCCATCTAGCTTCCTGTATGTTTTCTAAGTTTTGAGTCTGAAGTAGGTAACTAGGAACTAGGTTTGTGTGCCTCAGATGTACTTATTAAGTTGTGGTCCTCAAAGCTGTCAGAGATCTGCTGCATATGGCATTTAAAATGTTTAAGTTTTCTACAATAAACATGACCATTCCTAACACTAACCTTTGACATCTCCAAGAAGATGATGGGGCCCTGCAATGATGAATCTACTTGGATTGTGGTAATGCTAACCACTGGGCTAAACTTCTGACAGTTTTTGCACAAAAAAGGACAGCTTTTGGTTGACTGCTGTGTTCTACCTAATCAGGATTGCCACTAAGCTGACAAACACCAAACAAAGATCAGTGTCATGCTACAAACTGCTCAGGACATTCATATTGCTGAGTTCATGTGAGACTGACATTAACATTTTACAGATTTTGAATTCAAAATACTTAATCCAAAGACTGCCAAATACAGCCAAGCTGTACTTTTGGATAGCTTGGCAGAAATAGTTTCATTTTTGTAAATAGTATTACTGGGTTAGAGTTAAAACATGTCCTTTTTATTTAAACATAAGAGAGGAAATGGTGCAAGATATATGAACACACTCTGAATGCCAATATTGCATTATTTACTGGAAAAAGTTGTTTCTGTTTCGGGTGTGGCTCAGCCCTAGCATACACCTTTAATGCAACAGCTTTCTGCTTGAATATTGTAAGCAGGATTAAATAAAGTCAAATGTAGGTCAAGAGGTAGAGCAAGCAACCAGTTGACAGAAAATGAACATAGGATGATTAATTAAAAAATAACAGAGAGAGAGAGAGAGAGAGAGAGAGAGAGAGAGAGAGAGAGAGAGAGAGTAAAGGAGTCAAAAGGACAGATAGAGAGTTGCATAGGAAGTTTAAGGGAGGGATCAATTTAGTTTGAAGAGGCTTGTTTGAAATGGCATAGGACAAGGAGGCGTTGGGATGTCGGTGGATGAGGAAAGTCAGCTGGGTGCTTTCTCTGCCTCTCTGAGCCAGCAGGATTTCATCCCAGCATCTGGCTCCTGAGTCTTTATGGGTAAAATCAAATGATTGAGATTTGTTAAAAGCAACACAGATAAGTAGAACAATTAGAATCCAGATAAAACTAAAGAATACTACAAATTTGTGAGGCATTAGAGAAAAAAATGTAGCATGCATGAAGGTCCAAGAACCTGCATCCTCTGCCACTTTCTTGCTTCTTAACTTCTACAAGTCACCTCAACCTTCTGGGCCTTAGTTCCTTCTTTGCTTTTGGGGCTCTTTTTTCTTTGCTAAGTAAGATCAATAAAATTGCTTTTGTCATGACTTTTTAGAAGAGTAAAATAAATGACTCATGTAAACCTTTTAGCATAGTACCCGACATGTGATATAGATTACATGAGTTCAAGAATTAACTTAAATAATTATTGAGTTTTCTGCTTTTGGAGGAAGTATCCTTATCCGAAGTGAATCTGGGCCTGGGAGAAACTGTCCAAAATAATTCCAAAATAAAGAGACACATTGGTCTTCCTACCCATCAGTATTGATTGTGATGTAGAACCTAGATAATTACTACAATAACATATTAATAGTGATAGAACTTACTAAGCAGTTTCCCAATCTTCTTGAGTCCCAAATTGTTTCTTGGCTAAATCACACACACACACACACACACACACACACACACACACACACACACACACAATCACACCTGGCCCAGGTAAGTACTCAATACACCCACTATAGAAGATGTTGTAGTCAGGGAATGTTTGCATAGCAGTTGAATTTGAAGAAAAATAACTTCAAGGATGCACCCTGTGAGGTGACTCTTTCTAAATCCACGGTGTTTAAGTGATTTATGGAAAAACAGGAACCAAAGCTGATGCATGGATTCGGGTGTCTGTAATAAGCAAAATTTCCCCCCTTATTCTTTCTGAAGCACATCCACCAAACACTTTCCTAAAATATTTGTTATATGTCCTTACTATGAAAGTCTTTAGCAAGCCAAAGAAATGAAGGAGTATCTGACCACCAGATGAATTTCACAAAATGGGCTGGCCCAGGATAGCTACAGCCATCTTTACTTATACTTCAAAAACAAGCATGTTTTTCTATAGGAACAAACATGTTTTTCCCAATGTTAACATCTGGCAAAAATAAATATGCCAAATATATTTTCCCAACTTTTACATCAAAACATATTTTAAACTAAAAACAACACTAATCATTTTGATAGCTTGACCAAATATTAAGCCAGGTGCATCCTGTCTTTATAAAATTAAAGATGATAAACATAGGCACACATTTTCAAGAACAACAATATCATTCAAAACTTAACAAAGCATATTTACAGAAATAAGGGTGAATTGACTCCAATCCTGTCAGCACTTAATCAGAACAGCTCCCAGGGGCTGGAGTGACAGCTGACATCTCCAGATAAGAAACCTGAGAAGCATCAGCTCCCAACAAAATTTAGGGGAAAATATTTGAGAAAAAAAAATGTGATTTCCAGGAATGAACACATCTGTTCTATGTCTGACTGATGTAATGTCACAAAAAAAAAAAAACACCAAGAGAATCATCAATATTATGAGAAAGATGAGAGAATTCAGGCAGCACAGTCTCAGCAGTATCCTGTGCTACCCCAAAGTCCACTGGTCCTTTCTGAGAGAGACTGTCCCTGTGGACTTTGCCTCATCTGGAGACACATTGAACAAGCACTCATAAAATGGCCTGAAACTAGGGCATATGACTACCATCACCTGCCTACTCATATATTGGAACCTCAAAAATATGACTATATCAAAATAGTTAACCCACTTAGCTCTTAGGAAACTAAGAACTGAAGAAGTCGGAAAACAAAGATCAACACTGAAATCTGGGAATAATTTGTCCACGCAATAAATATGTACTGAATGGTTTTTATTTGTAGATGATTTGTGTGTTAAGCACTAGGATCGAAAAAATGTTCTGTTCTCATGCTATCTACTTTCTAATTGTGACTATAGGTCAATATCAGACTAATAAAACATCTCATCTTTGAGATGACAGCAAGTAAGTAGTACGTTGAATAAATCAGAAAGTAGAGGTGGGATGTATGCGTCCAGCTTTGAGTCTAGAGGAGCCTTCCAAAATAAGATATGTTTGAGAAAAAAATAAAACAAATATAGAAACAAAGGAAAGTTGTTACTTGATAAAGGCCTTCAAGAAATTAATTAGGGCCTTCCAGAAATCTTTGATCTTCTCAGAGATTTCATAATGGCCTCTTTTACCTCCTTATTCCTCAGGCTATAGATGACTGGATTCAGTAATGGAGTCACCACTGTATAAAACACAGAAACAACTCGATCCCCCTCTGAGGACTGGTCTGCATTATCTCTCAGGTACATGAAGATAAGGGTACCAAAGAAGAGAGCTACAGCAGTGAGGTGGGAGGTACAGGTGGAGAAAGTCTTGGCCCTACCTCCAGCAGAGCGTATCTGCATGATGGCCACAATGATGAACAGATAGGACACAGAGATAACCACAATGCAAGCAGGCATGACAAAAATGGCAAAGACAATAATCACTACTTCCTGGATATAACTGTCCCCACACACAAGTTTTAAAAGAGGAGGGAGGTCACAAAAAATGAAGTTAATCTCATTGCTTCCACAGAAGGAGAGAGTAAAGGCTGTGACAGTCCGTACAAAGCCACTAGAAAAACCAGCCACATATGCCCCAGTGACCAAGCCTACACGGGCCTTCTCTGTCATGATGGTGACATAAAGCAATGGTTGGCACACAGCCACATAGCGGTCATAGGCCATAATTGCCAAGAGGTAGCAGTCAATGGAAGCAAAGAAAGTAAAAAGGAAGAACTGAACTGCACAACGAACTTGAGAGATGGTTGTGCCATGTTCCCATAGTACAGCGAGCATCTGAGGGATGATAACAGAGGAGTAGCAGATGTCCACAAAGGAAAGGTGGCTGAGGAAGAAATACATTGGGGTTTGAAGTCGACGGTTCTTCTGAATCAGGATGATCATTCCTGTATTCCCCAGCAGAGTAGAGAGGTAGAAACTCAAAAACAAAAGGAAGAGAGGGAGCCCCCACTCAGGATGTTCAGTGAATGCAGTCAGAAAGAACTCAGTCACGAAGGTATAATTCCTCCCAGCCATCCATCTAGAGGTTTACCTGTGAGGGCTAAGACAAGATCCAAAGAAGAGAAACTCAGAAGGGAAGAATAAGTTATTACAAGTAGTAGAGCTTAAATTGAATCTCTGATATGTAGCCATTGACTACAACAAAGATTGCAGACTAAGGAAGACATAGAGAAATGCAGAGCTCACTCTAATATGAAACATGATGTATCTTTCTATAATAGTAGGAATGGGGAGTAAGTGATTCTTGGACCGACAATCTAGATCTTGTATTTACAATTGCTCTCCCATTGGCTATTTTATGTTAGATGGAGCACTTAATCTTTCTGAACCTCAATTCCTTTCCTGTCAAAAGAGGCTAATATACCCATGTGCTTGTGAGATGATATGCTGATTAAAACAGATGCACAATGATACTGAAAAGCTAAAATCACTACATAGGCATACAATTGCTTGTTAAAAATTTAAATAAGCATCTTCTGTTAGCTTCCTCTCATTTAATTTTCAATAACCACTGTCACTACATGATAGATTTTCTTCTTAATGAAATTTCATGTCAAATTGAATTTATCTTTCAAGTGAAAGCATAATGTGAAACACTCAGAAATGTGATCCTTGAAATATAATTTCTTTTAGAAAAATCATGAATACATATAATTCTTCCAAAGAAGAACAATATAGCTAAAGAATAATAAAAATAAAACTTCTATATTTGAAAGTTTGTGGATCTGTCATGGATGGTAGAGACAAGAGGCCATGAATTTCATAATAGAGGCATTAGAGTTCCTAGACCATATCATCCCAAGAGTTTTAAGGATCAGTGAATCTACATTACTGTAGCATGCACCACTAAACAGCCTTAGAGAAGTTCTGCTCTCATCAGTATATCTAGAAATCTTCTTGGTTCAATTATAATCAGGTAGATGAATTACAAAACAGGTAATTTAATATCTATCTACCAAAACAAGTAACACAAGGGGATACTCCTAATAATAGGCTTGTGTCTAACTTTGTGTCTAATCCCCAGAACTTTTGAGTGCCTCACATTTTTGCATAAATAACATAATGAGAACTTATCATTTGATAATATTTTATATTCTATTTGATCACCAAAGGGATTAGAATTTACACCTTATTGTTTCTTCTTAAGGGTATCTAGTAACTTTTAACTCATTGAAAAGCATTCTTTCTACATGTGGTGTATTCATTAATGAAATCATGTTGAGCAACCAGAGAATTTCTTTCACTAGTTCTGTCAAAATGAGCATTATATATTCTGTAAAGGAAACAGCATAAGTCAAAATATATGCATTGTTAATCAGCAATGGATTCTGTTTATAGAAATATTTGTTTTCAGATTAACTGTATGAATTCTTTAAAAACAGCTGCTTACCTATTTTAAGTTGTCTGTATAATTAAGACTCTATATAGTTATATAAATACATAAACACACTGGCATTAGCCTTGCAACCAACAGAAAAAAACATAAGCTCCTACAGGTATCTAACAAAGACTCATGATGATTGATTTATTATTCTCAAAGCCTCTAGTAAAACACAGTTTAATAATCAACAGCACATATATTTGAAAGGAGAATAAAGCAGAAACTATTCTGCAATCTAGTATTGATGAACAAATGAGGAAGTCTGACTGAATGAATTTTGTAGTTCTTGAAAAAGTTCCTCAACAGGGCTGTACAAAATGACTTTGGTGATTAGAATAGCAAATGCTACTAAAGCCAGGTAAGTGATGAACTGATCCATCAGGGCTGACAACAAAGAAAAAAAAAACTTAGACACACAAACTGTGAGTTGTCTTTACCTGAATTCTTCTGTGCCTTTTTTCTTGGTGTGGTATTGCTATCTATGGCCTGACATTCCAGGTGATTTCTGCATCCAGTTCACCACACAGAGCTGTGGGTAAGTCATACTTCCTTTCTATCTTTAATTCCCTTGACTTTATTCCCCTTTGCTAAAAATGCAGCTCTTATAATTATTAGCACTATGGTTGATATAGGTCACACCCAGTTCTTTTATGTCTTAATATCACTGCAAGGAACCACTCTTCCTTCTCAACATTAGCAAACCAATATATCCCTGACCCTGGTTTCCTAAGATTGCTTCAGACTCCTGCCACAATAGTAGGGCTTAAAGAACTAGTAAGTATCCCCAAGTTTCTGATCCCAACCATTCTGAATATAAGAAGTTTGATATGGGCCTTATAGTCACTGCCAAAGTGTTACAGTCTAATTAGCTCTTGGGGTGACTCTCCAGGGAAGGCAATTTTGTGACTTCCTAACAAGGTATCTAATATCTTTGAAAGTTACTCTCTAATTTCAAACTCTCAAATCCCCATGACATGTCTATACAACTCTCATACAGTGTAATAGAGCTTGTTCACAGACTTTGCACCAAAAGTAATGCAATTTTGGAAGGTCTCCTATACCTCACTTTGATGCCACTCTAACCAACTATGACTTAATCACTAAATGATGCTATTTCTTAATAATGAGCTCTTAATTGCCATGACCAAGACATACTGGGATATGTGACTGTGAAAGTTCACTGCTTACTGAATATGATCAAAGCATATGATATACATACATAAAAATGTCAGGGTATTGTGGTATGGAACCTGTTATTTCAGATCTCAGGAAGCAGAGGCAGGAAGACTTTTGGAAATTCAAGGCTACAAATGAATGCACAAATTACAATAAGACATTGGTTCAAGAGAGACAGAGAAGAAAGAATGAAGGCACCACATCGTTTGAAGCTGATTAATTTGTTAAATTAATATATTTTCAGTTGGCAAAAGCAGAGAGTGAAGTGAATGAGGATTCACAAAAAAAATATTATGGAGTTCAAGAGTGATTAGGCAGTGAACTAACTTATTTCTACCAACAAACTTAGAAAATTCCCCAGGATAATTATAACCTTCAACACATCTCTGGTTCTGAAAATTCAAACTATATGATAAATTCTCAAGGTACTGTCTGAAAGGTGAATATAAACACAGCCACCTCCAGGGATTCTGACTCGGTATCTGTAGCATGAATCTTAAAAGTTCTTATTAATAAAATCAAACGTGAGACCAGTTATTGGAGTGAACACTGCAAGATTAGAGAGACAGAACAAGCCACAGCTAACCTCACCTGGCCAACTTCTCAGCTGGTCTTGTTTCCTCAGACTGGAGGCTTCTGAGTCCTCATCCAGAATGGATCTCAGCTGAACTGTGCTGCTCAAAACCTAAAAGCTTAACCAGCCAAATGCTTAACCAGGAAATGCTTAACCAGGCCAAATGCTTCTAGTTTCTGGTCCTCACGCCTTATATACCTTTCTGCTTTCTACCACTACTCCCTGGGATTAAACGCTTGCTTTCTGGGATTAAGGGCGTGTGTCACCATGCTTGGCTATTTTCAATGTGGCCTTGAACTCACAGAAATGCAGAGGGATTTCTGTCTCTAGAATGCTAGATTAAAGGCGTGAGTGCCACCATTTTCTAGCCTCTGTATTTAGTGGCTGTCTGTTCTCTGACCCCAGATAAATTTATTAGGGTGCACAGTATTTTGGGGAACACAATACCACCAAGGTATCCATCATGGGAAGTAGATATCTATATTGTTCATGATTACCTCAAGACATTCTGATACAAATAATCTCCAAAAATATATCTGAAGACAACTCTTGAAGATTGCTCTGGGAGTCTAGCCCTTCTTGACCTTCTGTGTGTGGTGCCACAAACTTAAAGTGCCATCCTTCTTCGTGAGAGAATCTCAATAAGGCATTTTTAAAATGTCCCTCTGTATTATAAATGAGTTTTTAAATCTAAAGATAGAAAACATCATAACAATGACCTGAAACGGGGTTTACTGGTTTGACTGAGCCTATCCTGAAGATGGACAATACAAGGAGATTATAGAATCTGCTTAAACTACACTGTCCTTAAGAATCCCCCTGGGAATTGATAAAATCCAAAGATCTATAATTTAGTGTGTAATAATTAAGTCATAATGTCTGAGTGTAGATGCCAGAAACCAGAATAATTTGTTTTTACTCCCCTAGTGACTATAGTATGTAGCAAAGCTGGAGAGTAACTGACAGGATGCTCCTGCATGTTCTCAGGTGTCTCAGACAGATGTTTCAGGAACATGGTTTTAATATTCCCATACACTTAAAGACAACTCTTTGATATTTATTCTTTATATAGAAAATCATACTGTATAACAGCATGTATACCATGTATAGAGCTGTATAATTAAGAAACCACCTTCCATGGATTCTAAAGGACAATTATATGCTATTTCTTGACATAAATCCTTATATCATTGTGATTAAACTAATGTTTCATCCAATGGCTGAAAGGAAAGAACAAGCCAGAGGAAAATAAAGACTATTACTGCACACACACACACACACACACACACACACACACACACACACAAGAAAGAAAGAAAAGAAAAGAAACCACACCATCTTTAACCCACAAATTCCCAAAAGCTTTTAAGCATAGATCTTCCATTTCATTAACAGCCTGATACTCCTGGGGAGGGGTACCCATTAGACAGTATAGATTTAAAATGGCTCAGAAATTGTCCAAATGCCAAATGGCAAAGCAGTAATTAATTTAACAAAAACACAGCATCTTTTGTCTTTATTATGATTTTATATATAATTATGATTACAAATGATTTATCTCTAGACCTGGCTCCTTTAGGTCATGGTGTGACTTTCTCCATACAAGCGAATGCTTCTACTGGGAAAGGTCTTGGGATGTAATCTGTAGAAGTAGCATCCTTCCACATAGTTCCCTAGGGAATTGTAAGATACTATCTGTCCCTCTATGAAAGACTGTCTCTAGAGTCATTAAGGGGATCCCATAGCTGTTTCCCTAAAGCACTATTTCATAAGCAGTATTGAGTACACTCATTTGCTCCACCAACCCTAGATATTGGGGTAATAAGCTGTTCAGGCAACTGGAGCCCCGTTTTCAGGAAAAACTGAATAAGTTCAATGAACTATGCCTATCTGGTTAGGTACATTGAACCATTCTACAATATATTACATACAAAACATCATATCATACCTCATAAATAGGCACATTGAAGACAATGTGATAATTCTGTGAGTAAATGTGTTTGCCAGGCAAGCCTTGTAACCTGAGTCAACCTCCAGAACCCACATAAAGGTAGATGAAAAAAAAAGAATAAAAAGAATTCACTCCATATAGTTGTTTCCTGACTTCCACATGCACACTGTGGCACATAGTTCCTCCTGACACGGGTACATTTGTAGTAAGAATGGGTCATGATCTTGTAGAGGTGGCTCAGCAGTCAAGAGCACTGGTGGATACTCCAGAGGACACAGATTCAATTCCCAGCATCCATATGGTATCTCACAATCATCTACAACTCCAGTTCCATAGATCTAATGCTCTCTTCTGGCCTCAACAAGCACCAAGCATACATATGGTCCATACACACATGTGCAAACTAACACCCATAGACATAAAATATTTTTATTTGTTTTTTGAGGTTTCTCTTACAGCCCTGGCTGTTCTGAAATTCACTCTATAGACCAGGCTAGCCTCAAACTCAGAGATTCACCGACCTCTGCCTCTTGAGTGCTGGGATAAATGACATGCACCTCCATCACCTGGCATAATTTTTTTCCTTTTTTTTTCTTTTTTTCCCTTTTATTTTATTTTACAATACCATTCAGTTCTACATATCAGCCACGGATTACCTTGTTCTCCCCCTCCTGCCCCCAAACACTTCCCCCAGCCTACCCCCCATTCCCACCTCCTCTAGGGCAAAGCCTCCCCCAAGGACTGAGATCGACCTGGTAGACTCAGTCCAGGCAGGTCCAGTCCCCTCCTCCCAGACTGAGCCAAGTGTCCCTGCATAATCCCCAGGTTTCAAACAGCCAACTCAGGCAATGAGCTCAGGACCTGGTACCACTGCCTAGATGCCTCCCAAACAGATCAAACCAATCAACTGTCTCACCTATTCAGAGGGCCTGATCCAGTTGGGGCCCCCTCAGCCTTTGGCAAGGGATACGGTCAACAAGGCAACGTGACAGCCTACAGAATGGGAAAAGGTCTTCACCAACCCCACATGTGACAGAGAACTGATATCCAGAATATATAAGGAACTCAAGAAATTAGACATCAAAAAGACCAACAGTCCAATTGACAAATGGGCTATAGAACTAAACAGAGAATTCTCAACAGAGGAAACTCAAATGGCTGAAAGACATTTAAGGAATTGCTCAACATCCCTAATCATCAGGGAAATGCAAATCAAGACAACTCTGAGATACCACCTTACACCTGTCAGAATGGCTAAGATCAAAAACACTGTAGACACTTTATGCTGGAGATGATGTGGAACTAGGGGAACTCTCCTCCACTGCTGGTGGGAATGCAAGCTTGTACAACCACTTTGGAAATCAATATGGCGCTTTCTTAGAAAATTGGGAATCAATCTCCCCCAAGATTCAGCTATACCACTCTTGGACATATACCCAAGAAATGCTCAATCATACCACAAGAGCACTTGCTCAGCTATGTTCATATCAGCATTGTTTGTAATAGCCAAAACCTGGAAACAACCTAGATGCCCTTCAACTGAAGAATGGATAAATAAATTGTGGCACATATACACAATGGAATATTACTCAGCAGAGAAAAACAATGACATCATGAGGTTTGCAGGCAAATGGGTGGATCTAGAGAAAATCCTCCTGAGTGAGGTAACCCAGACTCAGAAAGACAAATATGGTATGTACTCACTCATAGGAAGATGCTAGATGTGGAACAAGGATGACTGGACTGCTACTCATATCACCAGTGAGGCTACCTGGAAAACAGGACCCCAAGAAAGACATGAGGATCACCCAATGATGGAGAAATGGATGAGATCTACATGAACAACCTGGACATGAGTGGGAGTAATGAAGGGTGAGGGTCGAGGGAAAGAGAGCCTGTGGGAACGGGAGTTCCCAGCTGGACTAAGAACAGAGAGGGAGAACAAGGAATAGGAGACCATAGTAAATGAAGACCACATGAGAAAAGGAAGAAACAAAGTGCTAAAGAGGCCCACAGAAATTCACAAAGATACCCCGACAATAGAGCTGCTGGCAATGGTCAAGAGACAGCCTGAACTGACCTACTCTGGTGATGGGATGGCCAAACACCCTAATAGTCGTGCCAGAAACCCCATCCAAGGACTGAGAAATCTGGATGCAGAGATCCACAGCTAGGCCCCGGGTGGAGCGCAGGGAGTCTAATTATCAAGAAAGAAGAGGGTTTATATGAGCGAGAATTGTTGAAACCAAGGTTGGGTAAAGCACAAGGACAAATAGCCAAAGAATGGAAAGGCATAAAATATTTTTAAAAATTGTATTGACTTTAAAATAATAAAAGAAACCAGTCACCATGCAAAAGATCCAATGATTGTAGGTGCAGGGTAGAGGTTGTGGAGTGAGGATGAATGAGATCAAAACATAAGGAACTAAAAGTTCTCAAAGAACTAATAAAGGAGGAGAAACAAAGAAACCCCAAGAAGTGATTAAATTAGGCTTACAAAATAGTTTTCCCCAAGAATATTTTCCCTGAGATAAAACTTTGAAATGGAAGCCCAACAAGACTGACTAGTGTGTGTATGCCTGAGGACAACTTTAGGTGACATAAATATACATATTCATATACTCATACACACGTACATATATGTTTACATATGTGTGTGAGAGAGAGCATGTGTGTAAATAAATTCAGTCTTCTGAGATAGACATAGGTAGGAAGACAACTGTTATGTGGATTATTGAATTAAATGTCTTAATTCACATAATCCATGGAACAATATCATAGCTTAAATATATTACTAGCTTTATTTTAAGGAGAAAAAGAGAATTTATGCACAGAAAGCTGAAGTGGCCCCTTAATAGTCCCGTAATAGAAACATATCTGCATTTGAGTTCATAAGTCTGCTATAAGTCTGCTTCCAGAACACATACTCCAAAGTGTCTTTCATACTGAGATTTCTCAGGAGGTTAATTCTGATCATTTGGGAATTCTTGGGAGAATATGCATGTCTCTGTCTACATTTCGCCTTTCAGTCTCTCAAATGACAGGAGACTTGCTTTTTTGGTGACACCTAAGCTGCAGAATAAGTAGGTTGTAGCAGAAAACTCTTACTATCCCTGACCAAGTTGTTTCATATTTTATATAGTATCAGCACAGTAGTCCCTGGTGATAAGATAGGCTCACCTTACTCACTGATAGTCACTTTTCTACCTATAGCCAATGGGACAAGGACATGACCCTGTGCAAACTGATTACAAGCAGTAACATTCTCTTCCCCCAAGTAGCCTTTTCATTTAACTACTATACATGGATATCTGGGCCTTTGAGGCAGAAAGTCATGGTCTGTAACAGGTAATGGCACTAGGAGGTTCAGTTTTTATGTCTAAATGTAAGTTCTCATGACTAAATATTCTTGGGGGTCATATGCCATTTCAAGACTTTAAAACAACTACTGCCTCTAAATGTCCTTAGAAAGAATTTGTGCAGCGCTCACCCTGATTCAGAGTTATCTCTCATTTCATCATTGCTTTTCCTGTTATCACTTTACATATTTTAGACCTGCAGGATTTTTGTAGGTTCTCATAAGATATTAAAATTAAAAGGAGTAGTCAGGCAGCAGTGGGGCATTCCTTTAATCCCAGCACTCAGGAGGCAGAGCCAGGTGGATCTCTGTGAGTTTGAGACCCCTGGTCTACAGAGCAAGATCCAGGACAGGAACCAAAACAACAGAGAGGAATCCTGTCTTGACAAAAACCAAAAAACAAACAAATAAATAAATAAATAAATAAATAAATAAATAAGTATTGTAAGTCAAATAGCTCAAGCTTTCCGATTTTCAGTCAGTCTCAGGTCCCAAAATTAAAAGATTACTAATAATTGGAATAGTTGACATTCAAGCTATGACTATTTAGGAACACTGATTAGCTAGTACTTTACCCAAAAGTCCCTTGCTGATCACAAATTTCAAAGACACTAGATGCAGATGACTGGTAACTGAGCTTACTTTTCTTTAAAATCTTTAAGGTCTGTCCTCTTGACCCCCCAAATCCTCATGGGGATATGTATCCAGAGATAATTGCCATTTGGTGCTTTCCTTATGAGGTTTCCCAGCTTCATCAGAGTATCTATATATGAACTTCACAGAATGACGGAAGATCAAAGATTCCCAGTGATTCTTAATGTATCCTGTTTGACCTCCTAGAATTTATATAAATTATGAAAACTTCCTGTCTTACAAATTCAGCTTCCCTACCCTTCACTCCCATTCCCAAACCTAATTATTCACGTTTGAAATGCTTGCTATCTATCATAACCCATGCCAGACAAGATTTCAAAGAAAAAAAAAAGACTTTCTATACTTAATGTCAAGTTGTTTATGAAATAATTTAAAAGTTAGGAGGATTAAAATTCAAATAGAGATCTTTGGGGTGCGTTTAAGTGTTAGAGTGCTCCTTTATTATGCAAAAGACCTTAGGTACAAAGACTCCTCAAATGAAACCCAAAAAATCCAAATATGTAGAAAGAATCTTAGAACCCAGATTGATTGTTGTAATGATCTTACTCAACCCTCTGCCTCACTTGGATGAGAAAGAAATCAAAATAAAGAACCTGGGATTACCTTTATTGAAGACAATAGAGTAGGTTGGTGTGTATCACTAGATGAATAGACAGAGAAGAGATGGTGTACATACACATTTGAGTATTAGTCATTAAGCATAAAATTTTCTTTTGAAGGAAAATTGGTGAAACTTGCAATCATCATGTTACATGAACTAACCAGATTCAGAAAAGACAACAACTACATGTATTCCCCTTTGGAAACAATATCCAAATAAAATCAGATATAAAAGCAGAAGGGAGACTTTTGGGGATATGAAAGGGAATCAACAGGAGAAAGGGAGATGAGCAAGAGAGAATTTGAGAGAGAATATATCAAAGTAATTATATGTATATATGAAAATGTCATAGGAAAACCCATTATTTTATATAATTAGCATGTACCCATTTAAAAAGGAAGATATTTTTCTCTCCACAGTGGGAAGTTTATTCTTTGAACATCTGTTCCTTTCCTGGTGAGCTCCTTGTACTCCAAAAATTCTAATAGAGAAAATATACTGGTTTTATTCTCAAAGAGACAATATTGTCTTTATCGTTCTATAGAAAAATTTTTATAACTCATTTATAATATACAGCTACTTGCATAATGTTTAAACTGAACTATGTACTAGCCACCTCTTTAGAAAAGCTATTCATTTTCAAACAGGATTTTAATACAAAATTGTATTAGAAACAAATGGAATTCATTATAAAAATTATAATGTATTAAATACAAAGTAATATTGCTTATAAAGTAATACATTCAATGAAAATATATCTAGTAGTTTGTCAGTTTTTATACAAATTTATTTTTGTTTTATGTTGAGAATCATAGACTCATTCTTTTTCCTCGTTTCATTCTTGTTTTACCAGCTTAGTTTATGAACATTTTCAATCTGGTCAGCTATTACAGAATTGTGGCAAGGGTGATAGATTGACATAAAAAACTAAGGAAGTTTGAAAAGAAACAGAATGGTTGATACTGACAGCTGATTTTTGCTGGGAGATCTCATATTCATCATTGTATTTAATTTTGTAATATATCTTTATTTATGAGTTCTTATACCACTTTTAGACTGATAAATTAATATGCCCAAAGCCTCACTAGAGAGAAAATAGGGTTTAGATACTTCTGCATACTCTGACTCTGAAGAAGGAAATATTTCTTTAATTTCAAAATGAAAATTTTATTTGCAACAATGTCTTTCTCATTTGCTTGAAACTCAAATGAGACCATTTACAGTAATGAAAAATTATTTCCAAAGCAGTTACTACTTGATGTAGACTTTGTACCTAGAATGAAGGAAATGAATATTCTGTCTAGAGGTTTCTCGTTTTTGTATACACCCACTTTTACTATCCCCCTTAAGCAAATCTTTACCCTAGAACATAAGTGTAGCTGGAGAGTTTCTCTCTTGGTCCCTCCAAACCCCACAATCCTGCAGCCCACTTATAAAATAATCACTCATATGCTTATATTACTTATAAACTGTATGGCTGTGGCAGGCTTCTTGCTATCTGTTCTTATATATCTCTCTCTCAGGGGAAGGATGGCAGTGAGTGGTAAGATAAGGTGGTCTTAGCTCTTGGCTACTGCTCTAATCTCTGGGCTTTTAACTCTGCATTTGTGTTTCTTATTTAATAAGACCGTTTAGAATTTCATCTACACATAAGATATGCTTGAACTATCTATATATGCCTACACTGAATGTGCTGTGCATGACATAGGATGCTTAGTGAGAACGACAAAAGTGTGAGGAGGGATAGCAATACACTGTGTCTTTCATAAACTATACTACACTTAGCCCTTGTGGAGGCCTCAGAATATGTCAGTTGGCTTATTTCGTCGTGAAACTCTTATCAGAACATGACAAAGAGAACAAGAAATACAATGAATTAAGGATTAGCAAGGCAATTTGAAATTTTTATCAATCTGGCCAGAATGAATAGACAATCTAATGAGGCAGGGAGTTGGTGCTATATTATCATAATGCCTAATTGCCCTGACCAAGCATTTAAACATCTAAATTGAAATTTAAAATGATTTTTCACAATTTAAAGTAGTCCCCTGATATGATCTTTTATACAAATAATTTGTAATGTTGATGAAAAAGAAGACAAGAGAGAAAGGAAGTCTGGAATTCAAGTCAAGTGACATAACTCAAAATATGATTTTGTAAATGATAGAGCAAGATAACAGCAGTTACCAGTGCCAAGTAACAAACTAGCAGTGACAAACAGAGATAAGAAGAAGTACAACAGAATTTCCAGTACAAATTTCACCACTTTGTACTTCGCACTCTTCAACACTTGCTTGCTTCCTTTGTTCAAGATATAGCATACCCCTAGGAAACATCAATAATGGGGAAAAAATTGACTGATTGGTCCTTTCACTCAATTATGCAAGATTTGAGAAACCTGGAATCTACCAGTGGCCTTTCTGAAGGCAGCCTTCACATCCTTGTTCCTCAGACTATAGATGAGGGGGTTCAACATGGGGATGACCACAGTGTAGAAGACAGACACTACCTTGTCTTCCTCCAGGGATTTTCCTGAGCTACTCCGTATGTACATGAAGATGAGGGTCCCAAAGAAAAGAGCCACAGCAGTGAGGTGGGAGGCACATGTGGAGAAAGTCTTGACTCTTCCACCTGACGACTTCATCCTCATGACAACCTTGATGATGAGCAGGTAGGAAATAAGTATGACCAAGGCATTGGCCAAAATGACAAAGTTCCCAAAAAAGACAATGATGATCTCAACATTTGTTGTGTCACTGCAGGCCAGCTTCAGCAGAGGTGGAAGGTCACAAAAGAAGAAATTGATCTGATTATTTTCACAGAAGATGAGAGAAAAGGTGCACGTGGTTCTTACAATGGCCCCAAACAACCCACCACCATAGGCTCCAGCCACCAAACACCAGCATCTTCTGGGACTCATGGCCACAGTGTAGAGCAGTGGATTGCTAATAGCAACATAGCGGTCATAGGCCATCACAGATAATAGGAAACATTCTGTAGCTGCACAAATGGTGAAGAAGAAAAACTGGGCAGCACATTGGCCATAGGAGATCATCAGTCTGTCTTTGGCCAGTGTAGCCAGGATCTGAGGGGTGATGACTGAGGTATAGCAGGCATCCAACACAGAAAGGTGGCTCAGGAAGAAATACATTGGAGTGTGGAGTTGGACATCAACCTGTATGAGAATGATCATGCCCAAGTTCCCCAGGATGGTGACAAGATAGAAACTGAGGAACACCAGAAAAAGGGGGACCTCCCACTTGGGAAGGTCATTAAAGCCCATGAGAACAAACCTAGTTATTGTGGTGAGGTTATTCTTAGCCATAGAATCAATGTGGACTAATAATCTGAGGATGAGAATGAAGTAAAATAAAAATAGGGACAAAGGCACAAAACCCTATTCTCTCTGGTAGAAGTAGTGTTTGCAACTACGAACTTTTTCCCAAAACTTGTTTCAGAAATCTTGAACCAGGCTTATTCTTCTAGAGCAGTTCCTAAATTTGATAGAGCTGAGACTTATGTTGTTGTTTCTGATTCAGATTAATTCTTGTTTGTATTTGGAAATTTCTGTGAAGAGAAGGCAGAAGTGACCTTCAGGTTTGAAAGGGGTTAAGATAACATCTATTCCAACCTTATATATTATACCAGACATCTACCATATGCTTATTAAAGGTGGAATCTGTCTGTTCATACCTTACACACAGTGACCTCAGTTTAGCCTCATACAGTAACCTCAGTTTAGCCTGTCTTAACACTCAAATCCATCTAATGTCTTCTTTTTATGAAATTCTTACAGAAGTTTGAAGATGATATATTTTTTCTTCATGTTGTCCTTATAGCACATATTCACATATATTTTTTCTAATTATATGTTTATTTAAGCAGGCTTAGAAAAAATGCCCTATCAGGGACCAGCAAGACAGCTCAGGTGAAACAGGCACTTGTACATAGGGCTGATAATCTTTCTCTGCCTCCCAAGTGCTGAAGTTAAAGGCACACACCACCACTATCCTGCTGGTATTAAGTAATTTAATGTGTGCAAAAATATAATGTCCAGTTCAAAAAGACCTAAATATAGTCATTTCTTATTATTGATAATGTTCTTATAAATTTTAGATATGACCTGTTGTTTCCTTTTCTGAAAGACAATACATTTCACTCATATAAATTCTCTATATTTTTCTCTGCATCCCATTAACAATGTATTTTCAGATTATAGATCACTAGAGAGACAAGTTCATGCAACTTTGGTACAATAATTGAGTTATTTTTTTCCTCTCACTAAATGAAATAAATTCCTTCCAACTCTGTCTTTCTTCTCTTAAAAGAAATCTTGCCTTTCATCCCATTCCTGTACAAGTACTTGTCCTGCTCTCTAGTTCTATGATTTGCTTGTTGGTGAGTTATGGAAATGGTAAGAGGTGTTTCTCTATTATAATTGCATATGTACTATGCAATAAAGAATTCTGTTGATTCTGGGAAAATATTTCAAGTATCAAGTGAAATTAATGTTCTTTCCTTTGCTTTATCAGTTTTTCAAGATGATATTTAATTTACCTTATAATGAGTTTTGACAAATTTCATATTTCCTACAATTTCTTATCACCATATGGCACAGATCTGAGTCATATCATCACCTACCATGCATGCTACTGACAATTTTCCATATGCATTCTGTCTCTTCATGAAAGTTCCTAACACGTAAATGATCTCTGAGAGTTTCTTCATGGAAACCCAGATACATATCTCCTTACTTCAAAGGCATTGATACTTAAATATTTTATACAATACTGTCAATAATATCACTAGGCAGATACTATTGACACATCATTTATGGAAGAGAAACTGAAACCAGATATGAAAACTCCTCAAAGAGTTCACATGCAGAGGAATCGCTATTTTAAAGACCCCTACTTGAAAAAAAATCATGATTAAAAAATGACTCATTTAATATAATGCATCTCTACTTTTTTCATAAATATTTATATTCATAAACCCATATAGATTCCTGTATACTCAAACACTTCATGTTTTGAGAGATTCCTTTGTGTGTTACATATACATGAATGTATATGTTAGATATGTAATGTTAAAAGTGGTATATTGAATAAGAATCTTAATTTTTCCTAAGAATTAAATCCAACTTTGTTTACATAAATTTCTAAGATATTCCTGAAAGGAAACTTTCAAGATGAGACTAGAGATATTCACTTTTGTAAGATGCAATTTAAAGGGTTTGAGACACCATCAAGTTGATTTGATCCTAGAATAAAGGAAATCAATGGCCTTACTGAACCAAGCTTATTGTTAGTGAACATTTTGTAAAGAAAAACCTTGCTATTTTTGTGAGTTGATATCATTATTCATAATATACAATATAGAATATAAGATCCTTGAGGGAGAGTAAAAGAGATATGTTTTCTAAAAAGAAACTTAACCCTAAAAATTATACTTACTTTAACTTTCAACCTACTCTCAACCTGTTTCTCTTGTTTCGTGCAAGGGTTGAGTCCCTGGGTGGTTGGAGGGTTCATAGCATCAAAGGAGCTCAAAAATCATATCTTTCCTCATCTTAGCAGAATCAGTCTCTCAAGTCACTACTGCACACTTACTGAGCTTCTGCTTGGAGTCAGGAAGATGCTGAACATATTAAAATTATTTCCTTTCAATTAGATAATCCTTAATCAAAATGCTCAAGTTTTTACTTTTATTTTACAGATAAGGAAAATGAAGCCCAGAAATATTAAATAATTTGTCTGAAATGTCACTACTGAAAGCAAGAGGTCCCACTTTAATCCCCTCACTGCAGCTGAACTAACTTATACTTGCTGCTTTTCCAAACACTAGTGTTTTGTTCATTGAGTACCTGCTCTGTGACAATCATGATGTGGCATGTTCTGCACACATTCTCAAACATAATCCTGTGAGCCTAGGAAAGAAGTATTTTTGTCTTTGAGGAGACTAAGATTATATAGATAAGAATGCTTCCCAATGTCAAAGCAACAAGCAAATGTGAAATCTAATGTAAGTTTATCTTATTCCGAAGATGTAACTCTAATATATGTGGTTATCACCTCTCCCAGTATATGTACAAGAAGCACAGAATTCACATTCTTAGGGAAATCTAAAAATTAAGCTCTACAATCTGATAACAGCCTCTCTCAAGACACTATATGCTCTAAAGGGTACCTAGTAATACTCAACTCTGAAGAAAAGAAAGCTGGGAGTTGCAAAATAAAAATGATCCATACATACCTGTGCATTTTGATGGAAACTGAACTCTAAGGATGGATATGGTACCAGAAGAAGTGGTCTGGGGCTAAAGAGATATCTGGTCTTTTAAGAGCACTCACTGCTCTTTCATCTTTCATTACTGACTTGGGTTCCATCCCTAGCACCCACATGGCATCTCACAGTCATCTGTAATTCCAGTTCCAGGGAATCTGATGCCGTGTTCTGGCCTCTGCTAGTATCAGGCACATATATGGTGCACAAATTGTGTACAGGCAAGATATTTATACACATAACTTAAAAGAAATTTAAAAAAGAAGATTCAGTAGCGATGGATTTATGCTCTCCTTAATTTGCCTTCGCTGGTTTGTCTGGAAAAGCCCAGTATCATTCCAGGGGGTAGAATCACCCTGTTCAATTTAGAACCTTTGAATTCAAATTAACAAAGGCATTGTGTATTTTTGAAAAGTAACTCAGATTACATACATAGTTCAATGTAATGGGTGCATTTAGGGATTTATTCTTGCACAGCAATCTAGTGGGTATTTAAAATGCTTTTGGGGAAGGCCAAAAACTGCACAGTGGATAAGTATTCCCCTGGATCATAAAACAGCTCCAGGGACAGTTCCTAAGACTCCTGGGAAAAGCTCCCCTATCATATACCCAACAATTTCCCACAGTCAATGGCTTATTTTTGCATCTTCTCCACATCTCTTAGTAGATAAAATCTAACCTGTGGGATTGCATGGCAACTCCTATGACTTCTAGGTTCTGGAGATCAACAGCACCTTCTGCAAGGAACAGGCACAGTCTACTGAGTTAGTCTGTCAGTGGCCTGAAAGTTGGATCAGAGGTCTTCACATAAAAGTCATTTTAACTGTACATATTCTTACACTCCTTGTCCACTTACAACTCAGACATAAAGCTCCACAGTATTGTCGGTTCCAATTTTCATAAGGAAGCATGATTTTTGGCTCAGATGGCAAAGAGTCTAGGGTAGGACAAGCATACTTCAATTGCTTCTGCACTAAACAGTATGCTTTCCCATGCCCTCGAGATCCATTTTCAGAGTTATACAGCCACCTTTCTTTGTTCTGTTTCTCATATATTTCCTGCCTCTGAAACCACAATCTTTTTTTAGAACCATATAATTTGCCAAAATTGCTTTTTTATTACATAGTCCATAATTATTCATTAGTGGCTAGTCTTGTTTCTTCAGCTTCATGGTAGACTGTCACAGTCCACTAACCACAAATGTCCTTTGCAGTAGACTCAGCCTCGCCTGTTTGCTTTTACCTACTTTGTATTACAGGATTTAAAATAGTATGGCATAAGCAGTGTCACTGACATTGTTTACCTCCTAAGTATCAAGGTTTGGATAAATACTTTGATAATCAGCAAGCATTTGACCTAGCCAGGATTTTGAGATCACAGATGCCAGAAAATACAAAGATATACTGAAAAGAAAGGAGGCTACTAGAGAGCAGAATGTCTGATGTGTAGCTTAAGGAAGTTCATCCAATGCATTTTGATAAAATTTGTTATAACCTCCTGAAATTAATTTTGTTTTGAAATGACTGTGTGTCAGAGTACTTCTACTGATTTTATGTTTCCTATAAACAAACTAGAGTGGAAATTGGAACACACTGGAGGAAAAGTAGAAGAGAGTACACAGAAATGAGAATATTCCTTTGTTATCACCAGGTAAGCTTGTTGTTGAACTGATTGTATAATGTTTATTATTCATCCCCCTTTTGGTAATGATTGGGAAATCATGAAAATTTTGGTATATTTCTCTTTTGTTATTCAGATTAAATATCATGTTTGGATTTGGGGGAAGAACTACATCTGTGTTTTTTTTTTTTTTTTGAGCTATATATAATATTGCAGAAGACAGAGTAGAAAGACTTTAAGAGGTTTTAACGATCAGGGAGTATCCTGTGAGACTGTGTGCCCCTGTAATGTCAGAAGATTCATGCATAAATTCTAAGAAACATAACTGCCCAAACATGAGCTGAACAAAGACAACATTAACAGACATGCTAAAATTGATGACAGAAAGCACATTTCTGTCAAATTAAGGATTGCTAAGAGCAGAAGAGGTGATCTTTCCCATTGACCTGGTACCACTGCCTAGATGCCTCCCAAACAGATCAAGCCAATCGACTGTCTCACCTATTCAGAGGGCCTGATCCAGTTGGGGGCCCCTCAGCCTTTGGTTCATAGTTCATGTGTTTCCATTCATTTGGTTATTTGTCCCTGTCCTTTATCCAACCTTGGTTTCAACAATTCTCGCTCATATAAACTTTCCTCTTTCTCACTAATTAGACTCCCAGTGCTCCACCCGGGCTCGTTGCATGAGTTAGCTGTTTGAAACCTGGGACTTATACAGGGACGCTTGGCTCAATCTGGGAGGAGAGGACTGGACCTGCCTGGACTGAGTCTATCAGGTCGATCCCAGTCCTCGGGGGAGACCTTGATCTGGAGGAGGTAGAAATGGAGGGTGGGCTGGGGGGAAGGGGAGGGGGGCAGGTAGGGAGAGAACAAGGGAATCTGTGGCTATTATGTAGAACTGAATAGTATTGTAACATAAAAAAATAAAAATAAAGAACACACACACACACAAAGAGTATACCAATTGGTTATCTGATATCAAATGACCAGTCCTAAAACTACACATATATGTAAAACTATACACACTAAGCATTTTATATTTAGGAATATGTATGTATCTATACATGTAAATACATGAATGTAATTACAGTTAATGAAAAAAGAGGTCATGACTTTGAAAGAGAATAAGGGGGTGTGAGTGGCCAGGTTTGGAGGGAGTAAAGTGAAGGAATAAATGTTGTGATTATATTATCATCTCAAAAATAAAAAAATACTGTAGAAGCAAATTAAACCCTGGTCAGAGGTAGAATGCAAGTGTTTCACTGATAAAGTACACACAGAAGAAACATATATAGAATAAAATGAAGTACAAAATTGTTAAGAAAGTTGTCTCTCTATCTGGAGTCTAGCATTGATTTGATCACTGAAGAACTCTAGAAGTGTATTATACCTACTAAGGGTATAAGGCTTTATATATTTATAAGGATGTCCTCCAGAAGCTCAGTTGTACCTTTTTAGGAACTTCTAGAAAAGATAGACATCTTTGCTGAGGAAGACTTCTCCAGGGGAAAATGCAGTTACAAGTTATTGGCAGTTAGTCCTTACAAACATGTAGATTAGTTTGGTAACTAGGATGCTTAAATTCCAGGTAGACTAAGATTTCTATCTATGATTTATTGGTAATAAACAAAATGGGAAGTGAGATGAGGCCAAATGACATAGATTCCTGAAGCAAGTCATTCCTGAAGCCATTCAGATGAAATGTTATAGCTAAATGTGCTGATTAATTTCATTTTTACTTCATGATATAATTTTATTGTTTTTATCTAGTTATTTCAACTGAAAAAGTTTTAGTGCCTATTTATTGTCTATACATAACACCTGGGAGAACAGAGTGGACTGATCAAAATGAATATGACCATGAACTATAAAAATAGTAAGATTTTCATAATCTTGTGATGGGATTAGCAAGAAGAAAAGACATACTATTTGAAAAAGATGTAAAGTATATAGTAGAATAGGAAAAACAAATCAATGAAAATAGTCAAGAAAAAAATGAAAAAATGAAACATTAGGGAGAGAAGCATAGACCTTCCTGATATAAAAGGTTGGAGGACTAACAAGACAACAAATAACAAGGCTTGAAAACATATCCAAGTACACATGAGAGATTTGTCTATGGTGAAGATGGTATATCATATAATTTGAAGAAAAGATAAATATTTAACATTGGTGATGGAGAGGTTAGTAAACTGTTTGGGAAGAGAAATTTAAACAATACTTGAGAGCTTACAAACAATTAGATACAACCAATGCTAAAAAATATAAGCAGATTATTTCTCAGCATTTGATTAGAAATATATTTTTAAACCTGAAACTTCAGTATATGATACAAAAGACACATACACATGCACGCACACACATATATATTTCCATATGTCAAAATATCATGTAATAATATGAAAGATAATATACCAAAAGTACAGTTCTCACACATCAAAGACATGTTCTGTATTTAGCTTCCAGAAGTTTTGTTCATTACTTTTCACCTCCCACAGCTCTTGTATTTAGCTGGGTTATCCTTTGTTATGCTACTGAGATAAGTCATACAGACTTTAAGTTGCTTAATTCAACAGAGTTGTATTTCTTTCTCTGGACACTTATTCTGTATAAGCCTTCATTTCTACCAGGATGTAAGCTCCATGATAACATTGATGTGTTTCTTACATATATTTTCTTACATATAGTAGGCACTCAATAAATTTGTTAAATCAATTATGAGAGATATCCTTAATGTTTCTAACATCAAATCAGAAGCCTACTTGGTCATGGTGGATAATTTTCTGATGTGTTCTTGGAATCGGTTTGCAAATATTTTATTGAGTATTTTTGCATCAATGTTCATGAGGGAGATTGGTCCGTAATTCTCTTTCTTTGTTGCATCTTTCTGTGGTTAGGGTATCAGAGTAACTGTTGCCTCATAAAACAAGTTTGGTAATGTTCTTTCTGTTTCTCTTGTGTGAAACAATTTGAAGAATATTGGTATTAGCTCTTCTTTGAAATTCTGCTAGAATTCTGCACTGAAACCAACTAGTCCTGGGCATTTTTGATTGGGAGAATTTTAATGACTGTTTCTATTTCCTTAGGGGTTATTGGTCTATTTCAAGTGTTTATCTGGTCTTTATTTAACCTTTGTATGTTGTACCTATCCAGAAAACTGCCCATTTCTTTTAGATTTCCCAATTCTGTGGAGTACAGGTTTTTAAGGTATTACCTGATGATTTTCTGAATTTCCTCATTGTCAATTGTTATGTCTCCCTTTTCATTTCTAATTTTGTTAATTTGGATGCTCTTTCTCTGCCTTTTGGTTGGTTTTGATAAGGGTTTGTCTATCTTGTTGATTTTCTCAAAGAACCAACTCTTTGTTTCATTAATTCTTTGTATTGTTCTCTTTGTTTCTATTTTATTGATTTCAGTTCTCAATTTGATTATTTCCTGGTGTCTATTTCTCCTGGTTGAGTTTTCCTCTTTCTGCTCTAGAGCTTTTTAGGTGTACTGTTAAGTCACTAGTGTGAGATTTCACCAACTGCTTTATGTGGGCATGTAGTGCTATGAATTTTCCTCTTAGCATTGCTTTCTTAGTGTCCCATAAGTTTGGGTATGTTATATTTCCATTTTCACTGAATTCTTGAAAGTCTTTAATGTCTTTATTTATTTCTTCCTTGACTCATTGGTAATTCAGTTGAGCACCACTCAGTTTCCATGTCATTGTAGGCTCTCTGTAATTTTTGTTGTTGTTGAAATCTAGCTTTAAGCCATGGTTGATCAATAAAATACAGGAGGTTATTATAATTTTTTTATCTGTTGAGATTTGCTTTGTGACCATGTATATGTTCGATTGAAGAGAAGGTTCAATGGGGTGTTGAGAAGAGGTATATTTTTTTTTTGTTAGGATAGAATGTTCTGTAGATATCTACTAAGTCCATCTGAGTCATAACATCTGTTAGTTCCCTTATTTCTCTGTTAAGTTTCTGCCTGGCATATCAGTTCATTGGTGAAAGTTGGGTGTTGAAGTCTCCCACTACTAATGTGTGGAGTTTGGTGTGTGATTTAAGCTTTAGTAATATTCTTTTACATGTGTGGGTGCCCTTGTATTTGAGACATAAATGGTCAGAATTGAGACTTCATCTTGATGGATCTTTCCTGTGATAAATATGTAATATCCTTCCTGATCTCTTTTGATTGATTTTAATTTGAAGTCTATTTTGTTAGATATTAGAATAGCTACACAAGCTTGCTTCTTAATTCCATTTCATTGGAAAGTCTTTTCCCAGCCCTTTACTCTGAGGTAGTATCTATCTTTGAAGTTGAGGTGTGTTTCTTGCAGGTAGCAGAATGATGGATCCTGATTTCATATCTGTTCTGTTAGCCTGTATCTTCTTATAGACAAATTTAGTCCATTGATATTTAAAGATATTAATGACCAGTGATTGTTAATTCTTCTTATGTTTTGGTGGTAGTGTGTGTGTGTATTTCCCTTCTTTGGGATTTACTGCTGTGGAGTTATCTATTGCCTGTGTTTTTGTGGGTGCATCTGACTTCCTTAGGTTGGAGTTTTCCTTCTAGTGCATTCTATAGGGCTGGATTTGTAGATAAGTATTGTTTAAACCTGGTTTTGTCTTTGAATGTCTTGTTCACTCTGTTTACGGTGATTGAAAGTCTTGCTGGGTATATTAGTCTAGGCTGGCATCTGTGGTCTCTTAGTGTCTGTATTACATCTGTCCAGGACCTTCTGACTTTCAGAGTCTCCATTTGGAAGTCAGGTGTTATTTTGATGGGTCTGCCTTTATAAGCCACTTAGCCTTTTTTTCCTTTGCTGCTCTTAATATTCTTTCTTTCTTTTTTTAAAATTTATTTATTTATTTATTTTTTATTTTACAACACCATTCAGTTCCACATAATAGCCACAGATTCCCATGCTATTCCCCCTCCCCCTCCCCCTCCCCCCAGCCCACCCCCCATTCCCACCTCCTCCAGATCAAGGTCTCCCCCAAGGACTGGGATCGACCTGATAAACTCAGTCCAGGCAGGTCCAGTCTCCCCCTCCCAAACCAAGCCAAGCGTCCCTGCATAAGTCCCAGGATTCAAACAGCCAACTCATGCAACAAGCCCAGGACCCGGCACCACCGCCCAGCTGCCTCCCAAACAGATCAAGCCAAATGACTGTCTCACCCATTCAGAGAGCCTGACCCAGTTGGGGGCCCCTCAGCCTTTGGTTCATAGTTCATGTGCTTCCATTCATTTGGTTATTTGTCCCTGTGCTTTATCCAACCTTGGCTTCAACAATTCTCGCTCATATAAACCCTCCTCTTTCTCACTAATTAGACTCCCAGTGCTCCACCAGGGGCCCAGCCATGGATGTCTGCATCCAGATTCCTCAGTCCTTGGATGGGGTTTATGGCACATCTATCAGAGTGTTTGGCTATCCCATCACCAGAGTATGTCAGTCCCGGCTGTCTCTCGACCATTGCCAGCAGTCTTTTGCGGGGGTATCTTTGTGGATCTCCGTGGGCCTCCCTAGCTCTCTGCTTCCTCCCCTTCTCATGTGGTCTTCATTTACCATGGTCTCCTATTCCTTGTTCTCCCTCTCTTTTCTTGATCCAGCTAGGATCTCCCACTCTCTTTCCCTTGACCATCGCCATTCATTGGTCCCACTCATGTCCAGGCTGTTCATGTAGATCTCATCCATTTCTCCGTGGCTTTCTTGGGGTCCCATTTTCCAGGTGGCCTCACAGACCTGGAAAGAATAATACTCAACTTCATATGAAAAGACAAAAAACCCAGGATAGCCAAAAGAATCCTGTACAATAAAAAAACCTCTGGAGGCATCACAATCCCTGATTTCAAGCTCTACTATAGAGCTACAGTAATAAAAACAGCTTGGTATTGGCATAAAAACGACATGTGGACCAATGGAATCGAATTGAAGACCCTGACATTAACCCACACACCTATGGACATATAATTTTTGACAAAGAAGCCAAAAGTGTACAATGGAAAAAAGAAAGCATCTTCAACAAATGGTGCTGGCATAACTGGATATCAACATGTAGAAGGCTGCAAATAGATCCATATCTGTCACCGTGCACAAAACTTAAGTCCAAGTAGATCAAAGACCTCAACATAAATCCAGCTGCTCTGAACCTGCTAGAAGAGAAAGTAGGAAGTAGTCTTTAATGCATTGGCATAGGAGATCACTTCCTAAATATAACACCAGTAGCACAGACACTGAGACAAACAATCAATCAATGGGACCTCTTGAAACTGAGAAGCTTTTGTAGAGCAAAGGATATGGTCAACAAGGCAAAGCGACAGCCTACAGAATGGGAAAAGATCTTCACCAACTCCACATGTGACAGAGGACTGATATCCAAAATATATAAGGAACTCAAGAAATTAGACATCAAAAAGACCAACAGTCCAATTGACAAATGGGCTATAGAACTAAACAGAGAATTCTCAACAGAGGAAACTCAAATGGCTGAAAGACATTTAAGGAATTGCTCAACATCCCTAATCATCAGGGAAATGCAAATCAAAACAACTCTGAGATACCACCTTATGCCTGTCAGAATGGCTAAGATCAAAAACACTATAGATACTTTATGCTGGGGAGGATGTGGAACTAGGGGAACTCTCCTCCACTGTTGGTGGGAGTGCAAGCTTGTACAACCACTTTGGAAATCAATATGGTGCTTTCTTAGAAAATTGGGAATCAATCTCCCCCAAGATCCAGTTATACCACTCCTGGGCATATACCCAAGAAATGCTCAATCATACCACAAGAGCACTTGCTCATCTATGTTCATATCAGCATTGTTTGTAATAGCCAAAACCTGGAAACAACCTAGATGCTCTTCAACTGAAGAATGGATAAATAAATTATGGCACATATACACAATGGAATACTACTCAGCAGAGAAAAAAAATGACATCATGAGGCTTGCAGGCAAATGGATGGATCTAGATAAAATTCCTCCTGAGTGAGGTAACCCAGACTCAGAAAGACAAATATGGTATGTACTCACTCATAGGAAGATGCTAGATGTGGAACAAGGATGACTGGACTGCTACTTAATATTCTTTCTTGATTCTGTATGTTTAGTCGTTTACTTATTATGTGGCGAAGGGCCTTTTGGGGGGGTAGTCTATTTGATGTTCTATAAGCTTCTTGTATCTTCCTGGGTATTTCCTTCTTTAAGTTCGGAAGTTTTCTTCCATGATTTTGTTGAATATGTTTTTTGTGCCTTTGAGTTAGTACTCATCTCCTTCTTCTTTCCCTATTATTCTTAAATTTGGCCTTTTCATGGTTTCCCAGATTTTCTGGACATTTTGTGTTATGACTTTTTTGACTTTGGTGTTTCCTCTATTGTATTCTCTATGCCAGAGATTCTCTCTTCCATCTTTTGTATTCTGTTGGTTATGCTTGCTTCTGTAGCGCCTGTTCATTTACTCATATTTTCTATTTCCAGCATTTCCTTGGTTTGTGTCTTCTTCATTGTTTCTATTTCACTTTTCAGGTCTTGAACTGTTTCCTTCACATGTTTATGTGGTGGTATTCTAAGTGTACTGAAATGTAATTTTGATTGTATGTTAATAAATAAAGTTCCCCGGGGGTCAGAGCTATTAGAGCCATAGAAAGAGCATGGCAGTGTTGGCACACGCCTTTAATCCCATAGATCTCTGTGTGTTCAAGGATACAGCCAGCATTGGAGACATACGCCTTTAAGACCTAGAGGGCTGTACATACAGACAGTGACGAGGCAGTCACGTGTTTGGGTTTACAACCAATGAGAAGGCAGAACAAAAATACTATAAAAATATGTATACACAGGAGATAGCTCTCTTTTGGGAACTAGGAGCTCGCAGGAGGAAGGGTGAGATTTTAGCTCTGAGCTCTGACCTCTCGGCTTTCTCTTTTACATTGGTTCTGTGTTTCTTATTTTTTTGTTGTTGTTGTTTTTTTGAGACAGGGTTTCTCTGTGTAGCTTTGCGCCTTTCCTGGAACTTGCTTGGTAGTCCAGGCTGGCCTCGAACTCACAGAGCTCTGCCTGCCTCTGCCTCCCGAGTGCTGGGATTAAAGGCGTGCGCCACCACCGCCCCGGCTTCTGTGTTTCTTATTTAATAAGCCAGTTGGATACATCTACATCTGGCGCCCAACGTGGGGCAAGAGTTTCCACCTAAAACCTGAAAAAAGATTCTAAAATGGAAGTAAAAACAGCTTCCTAATTGTCTCTCTCAAATGAGCAGCAGCTGCCGGTTTGAGTTACTGGCTGGTTCCTGGCATGTGCTCTTGACCTTCAGTATGGCGGGAATGAGTCCTCTACAAGTGGCACATTAAGCTGCGTGGTGGGTTTAGCCTTTGCTAGTACAAAACAAAAAGAGGTTTCTGGGCTACACGCTGCTTTGATAAGAAGCATAGACCCACTATTTCTGAGAATTGATGGCTCCCAAAGCTGGCGGAAAACATACCACTGCCATGTTGGGAAGCTGAAGTGGGAGGATCCAGCACCCACAACACCTTTTCAGTCTTAGAATGGTACAGTTTAAAGCAATAGACTCAAGGTAATATAAAACATAAGCCACATAAAGATGGCTACCACACAGAATCTGGATTATGTTCTCTTTGATATTCGTAACTGAAGAAAAACATTTGATTACAAAAGCTGTTGAGTTATGCCAAAATGTATATTTTAAAGGTACCTTGACTTCAAAATTTGGCTATAAGGATATGTTGCTTTGCAAAAGAGGCTCTGCTTTTGTTTCTACAGAAAGCCAGAGGCTATGGATTTGTTCCAGATTAAGATACATAAGGTTTGACCAGCCAAGACCACCTTAAAGGTCTCCAATGACATCATGGCCCAGATGATCCAACATCCAGAATCATTTCAAGGCAACTTGCTCAGATGATACAGTCTCACGGACTACTCCATGATCCTAAAATTTTCTTTGCATCCCCATAAGATACAGCGCCCCCCTCCAGCAGGAAGTAGTAAGAGAAGCTATGCCCAAATTCCCAAATATACCAAGCTGGCTTTGGAGATGTGTAAAAGATAAAACCTTCCTTTTTTTTTAAAAAAAAAAAAAAAGAAAAGAAAAGGGGAAGTGCTGTGGAATGGTCTGTATGTCAAATTGCTCTGATTGGTCAATAAATAAAACACTGATTGGCCAGTGGCCAGGCAGAAAGTAGGTAGGACAAGGAGAGAGGAGAATTCTGAGAAGCAGAAGGCTGAGACAGAAAGACATTGCCCGTTGCTGCCATGACCAGCAGCATGTGAAGACACCAGTAAGCCACCAGCCACGTGGCAAGGTATAGATTTATGGAAATGGATTAATTTAAGCTATAAGAACAGTTAGCAAGAAGCCTGCCATGGCCATACAGTTTGTAAGCAATATAAGTCTGTGTTTACTTGGTTGGGTCTGAGCGGCTGTGGGACTGGCAGGTGACAAAGATTTGTCCTGACTGTAGGCAAGGCAGGAAAACTCCAGCTACATGTTTAATTGCCTTTTCATGGTTTTCTTGGCTTTCTTTAAGGGATTTATTAATTTCTTCCAATTTTTTGTTTGTCTTTTCCTCAATTTCTTTAAGGGAATTTTTCATTTCCTCTTTAAAGACCTCTATCATCTTTATAAAGTTTTTTTTTGTTTTTTTTGTTTTTTTTTGTTTTTTTTTTTTGGTTTTTCGAGACAGGGTTTCTTTGTGTAGCTTTGTGCCTTTCCTGGAACTCACTTGGTAGACCAGGCTGGCCTCGAACTCACAGAGATCCACCTGCCTCTGCCTCCCGAGTGCTGGGATTAAAGGCATGTGCCACCACCACCCAGCTTAAAGTTATTTTTAATGTCACATTCTTCTGCTTCTTCTATGTTGTGATATTCAGGTCTTACTGTTGTAGAACCAATAGGTTATGGTGATGCCATATTGTTCTTTATGTTGTTTTATGTATTTTTGCACAGGCATTCTTCCTCCAATAGGTCCACCAGGTGTCTGTGTCTGAGCAAGTTGCTCTGTGTCCAATCTGTGTTTGCTGTGTCTGTGTCTCAGGGGGGCCACTCTGGGTACAATCTTAGCTCTTGGTCTAATTGGAGCTGGTGGACTCTGTGTCTCATAAAGCTGTTCTTGGTTCAATCCAAGCTGCCTGATTCTGTGTCTCAGGGAGCTGTTTTTGGTCTTAGTAGGGCTCTTGGTTCAATGAGAGCTGGTAGATTCTGTGTCTAAAGAAGCCACTGGGGTCACAGGGGAATGAATATATTTGCAGTAGGGCATGCGTCTTCTAGATTGCAGTGTTCGGTGGGGGGGTTTCATGCGGGAGCCTGCCAGCAGGATTCTTCTCTGCTGGCCAGCAACTGAGGGAGAGATAGGTGGGAGTTTCCAGCGACTGGTATTGTCCAGGGCCTAGGTCCTAGGGGCAGGATTCTCTGGGAGGGAGAAGAGATACTTACCTCTTGGCCCAATGAGAACTGGTGGATTCAGTATCTCAGGTAGCCACTGGTGTCACAAAGGGTTGGGTATGTTTGGTGTAGGGCATGGGTCTTGTAGATTGCAGGGTCCAATGTGTGGGACTTGGTGAGGGAGCCTACCCACAGAAGTCTTCCCTGCTGGCCAGCAACTGAATCAGAGATGGGTGGTTCCTGGGGACTGGTTGTATTCTAGGGCCTAGGTTCTAGAGGTGGTACTCTCTTGGTCCAATGAGAGCTGGGGTATTCTCTATCTCAAGAAGTCACTCTTGGTCCAATGAAGCTGGCAGATTCTGTATCTCAGGGAGCCACTGGGGTCATAGGGGGTTGGGTAGGTTTGATAAGTGTGTGGTGTTGGTCTTGTAGATTGCACATTCCAATGGGGGTTTTGATGAGGGAGCCTGCCCACAGGAGTCTTCCGTACTGGTGGGCAACTGACATTTTGATTTTAAAACCATACACATTGAACATGGCTGTACCCAGTTTCATGAAACAAGTAATACTTGATGTAAAGTCACAATTTAACCACAGCACAATAGTAGTGATTGATCTCAATACTCAACTTCAAATAAATTTACAGGTCAACACACACACACACACATACACACACTAAATAGAAGTATCTTAATTAAATTACACTGTATATAAAATGGAATTGATAGACATTTTTCAGACCATCCCATTAAAACACTAAAATTCAGATTCTTCTCAGCAGCCCATGGATCTTTCTTTAAGTAGATCACCTATTAAGTAGGACCCAAAACAATCTGACAAATAAAGTAAAATACTGAAATATTTGCTTGTATTCTGTATGATCATAATGGCAAAATAAAGCTATAAATCAGGAATATATGAGACCAGGTGTTCTTCAGTTACCTTTGATTATATGAGGTGTAGTAAATATATTTCTCCAGATAAACATGAAAATTTGTTTGATTAATTCATTTTCCTCTGTCCATTGCCTTTATCATTATTCATATCAATATTGAATTTGTCAAATGACCATGAAATTGTAGCAAGAGTATAGAGTTGATATCACAGAGTTAAAGAATGTAAAGAAAGAGATCAATCTATACTGACATTTGACTTATGCTAGGACATTTCTATCATCTTAGTCAATTATTATACTATATTTAAATTAGGAATTGCTGTGCATATTTTTAGACTGGAGAGAGTGAAATATTTACCCAAATTCTCACAATTTTTTTTAAACATTTATTTATTATGTATGCAATGTTCTGCCTGCATGTATGACTGCAGGCCAGAAGAGGGCATCAGATTTCATTACAGATGGTTATGAGCTGTCGTGTGGTTGCTGGGAATTGAACTCAGGACCTCTGAAAGAACAGTCTATGCTTTTAACCTCTGAGCCATCTCTCCAGCCCAAATTCTCACAATTTTAACCAGAGGCAAAATAAGATTTAGATTGAAATCACCCCATGCCTTTTCTACTGTTGTATATTGTGAGTACCCTGTGTCTGAAGGAAAAGTTTTTTTTTGTTTCTAAATGGAAATTTCACATGTGACAACACCTTCTCATTTGCCTTTGAAGTTAAAATGAAATGCAAATAGAACTTTGCATGTGACAGAAAATTATTTCAAATGCAATTGCTGAGAGCTCATCTGACTTTTGACATGGAAAATAAGGAAACAAAGAAAAGCCTCTGAAGTTTAACAGCCTGGTGCAGGAGCTGTTGTATTCATAGGTCACCCCTACTGTAAAGAAGGGAATGAGTGATTTAGCCATCTGTTTCTCTGCTCTCTTACATTGCTAACCCAACAAACAGGATATTTGGATGAGAGCTTCCAACAAGGCAGGCTATAGGGTGAGGAGGAGTGATAAGGCATTGTCCTTCTGAAGCTAGAATTGACTCTTGTAGACACCTTCCCATAGGTGAAGTGGCTTAGTTCATTCCAAAGTCATCAACAAATCAATAAAGAAGAAAAGAAGTGAGTTATCAAGACAATTTGAAGGCTTTTTTATTCTAGCCCCAGCCAAAAGACAAACACTGCAATGTTGAAGGAAGAAGCCTGTATTATATACCTTACATATGAAAATGGAGACAAAAAAGCCAAATAACTCAATTTGCAGAAGTCCTAAATGTAATTTTTGACACAATCAGAACAGTAATATGGACAGCAGCAAAGACAATATGGAAAGTATACCAGAATTTAGAGTAAAAAAATCACAAGATTCCTTAGGACTTCTCCAAGTGATAGTATCAGAGAGTAGCAGGAGACAGTGACAGAAAAAAAAGAAGGAAGATCCTTCAGTTGCTAGTCATAATCTGCATAACACCTTTTCTTCTTGCCTGGAACAATTTGCCAGCATTCTCTTTGTTGAAAGATTTATCATGTATATATTGCTGCTGTATATTGGGATATTAATGACATGCATAGAAAACTGACAATGAGGAGGGGTCATTTCACTCAGTTCTAAACACTCTGGGAAATCTGCAGTCTAGTAGTGACCTTTCTGAAGGCAACTATAACATCTTTATTTCTCAAGCTGTAGATCAGAGGGTTCACCATGGGGATCACCACAGTGTAGAAGACAGATACAACTTTATCTTCCTCTAGGGATTTGCCTGAACCACTCCTTATATACATAAAGGTGAGGGTCCCAAAGAAAAGAGTCACAGCAGTGAGGTGGGAGACACATGTGGAGAATGTTTTACTTCTGCCACCTGAAGACTTTATCTTCATGACAGTCTTGATGATGAGCAAGTAGGAAATAAGTATGACCAAGGCATTAAACAAGATGACAAAGTTCCCAAATAAAACAATGATAATCTCAGCATTTGTTGTATCACTGCAGGCCAGCTTCAGCAGAGGTGGGAGGTCACAAAAGAAGAAATTGATCTTATTGTCTTCACAGAAGGAGAGGGAGAAGGTACATGTGGTTCTTTGAATGGATCCAGACAACCCACACACATAGGCTCCCACTACCAAACTCCAGCGTTTTCTAGGACTCATGGCCACTGTGTAGAGCAGAGGATTGCTAATAGCAACATAGCGATCATAGGCCATCACTGCCAACAGGAAACACTCTGTACTTGCACAGAAGGTGAAAAAGAAGAACTGAGCAGCACAATGACCATAAGCAATGATTGTTTTGCCTGTGGCCAGTGTGGCCAAGATCTGAGGGGTTATGACTGAGGTATAGCAGGCATCCATTACAGAGAGATGGCTCAGGAAAAAATACATTGGGGTGTGAAGTTGGACATCCACATGGATAAGAATGACCATGCCCAAGTTCCCCAGGATTGTTACAAGATAGAAGCTCAAAAACACCAGGAAGAGAGGAATCTCCCACTCTGGATGGTCAGTAAAGCCCACAAGAATGAATTCAGTTACTTTGGTGAGATTATTATTGGTCATATTCAGTAAGGACTGTTTACTCAGCAGACGATAAGTGTAGTGTAAAGAATCCAGGATTAGCCGGGCGGTGGTGGCGCACGTCTTTAATCCCAGCACTCGGGAGGCAGAGCCAGGCAGATCTCTGTGAGTTCGAGGCCAGCCTGGGCTACCAAATGAGTCCCAGGAAAGGCGCAAAGCTACACAGAGAAACCCTGTCTCAAAAAACCAAAAAAAAAAAAGAATCCAGGATTGAAGACTGTGGTGATATATTGTGGCACTCCAATAAAACTTAACTAAGGATCAGAGGACAGAGTTAGCCACTAGATTAGACATAGAGGACAGACAGTGATGGCATACACTCTTAATCCTATCACATGGGAGACAGAGACCATCTGGATCTCTGATTTAAAGGCCACACTGGGAATAGAGCCAGGCGTGGTTGCACACACCTTTAATCCCAAAATTTGAGAAGATCTCATGCCTTTGCTTGGGAAGCACACATGCCTTTAATCCCAGGAAGTATGATGGCAGGGCAAAAAAAGGTATATAAAGCATGAAGAACCAGGAACTCACTGTCTTTAGACTGAGGATTTGGTAGAGGTAAGAACTGTGACTGGCTTGTTCTGTTTCTCTGATCTTTCAGCTTTCATCCCAATATATGGCTCTTTTTTTTATTAATAAGACCATTTAGCAATTCCTGTTATAGAAGACCAGTCTTTTTCTCTGTAGTAGGTGTTAAGTTTGTATTTTTGAGCCTATTTATTTTTCAGGAATTGTTGAATCTGATTTTCCTTAGACATTTCCAAAGTGTGTGAGGTGGCTCTTCAGTTGCTCTTTCTGCTTCAAATTAATTCTAGTTTACATTTGTAACTTTCTGTGAGGACAAAATAGATATCTTCATGTTTGGGGAGGAAAAAAAATTTCCCTTTGCACCTCTGCTCCAATGCCATTACTAGGAGGAATCTCCTTTCCTGCTTATCAACATGTATTCATCACGTGTCCCTATCCTTAGGCAGTCCAACCTGTTAATTCTCTCCTTGAAGCTGAATCCTGTCTCTCTCTCTCCTTTCTACACACTGACCTTAGCTTTTGCCCTTATCCTCAAATCGATGTAACTCACTCTTTTCATGAAAGTCATAAAGAAGTAGAGTTGGTGAGCCTGTTCTTTGTGTATATTAATCCCTTATTACACACATCCATATATTCTTCTTACTATTATACCAATTTCCAGGATGTTCCAGAACAACTTTTTTCCACTGTAGTGTTTACCATTCCACTTCAAAGACCATCATATTTAATATACTAAGCTTCAATATTTTTCAAATTTATAGCATCCAAATTTATATACATCCAAACCCACAGTTTTTCTATGCTTTAGTTCTGTTCCTAGAGTCACTTTATCTAATTTTATTGTGTCTCTCTTCCTTTGTGAGTCCATTCATTTTCATTGTTAATTCTTTTTATCATTATTGTCATATTTTATATATTATACATAGTTGTTCTTTGCTTAACCACTTACCCTAGTATTCCTCCCTGTCCTCCTCCTACTAGTCTCCTCCTTACATCAAATAGTACTCTTCTGAATAATATAGACTCCACATATCACAGAAAAGAAATGATATTTGATTTCCTTCCCCCATAACCAATTCCCCTCTCTCCCCTATCCAGGACTCACCCTCTTGCCCCATAGTCCCCATAGTCTCCTTTCTATTTTCATGTCATCAAATATATGTGTATGTATATGTGTGTGCATGTGCGTGTGTTTAAATCGATATTCCTATACTACAATTTTGTTTCCATAATAAAGAAAAAGAAATTGCCTATATTATTGGAGTATTGCCAATGTTAAATAATTTAATCCTGGAAGGAGAGTAGAGTAGAGTAGTGCTCATCATAAAGAGAGAGTTAAATAGCGCTGGCCATTATTATTTTTGTCATTGTAATCCTCAATTTTAGATATTATCTATTGATTTCTGGTTCTTACAATAATGTGTTTCTTTCCTATGAAGTTTTACTATATTGGTCTTTGTATACCTTTAAATAATACATGTTTTTTACATACATATTTATCTTCGTGTATGTTTGTTTCAATAGTTAGTGAGAAAATTTGTACTCTTACTAAATAAGATAAACATTTTTTAATTCTTTCTTACTTTCTACTCCATTTTAACAACTTTCTCTCTTTTAACCCATTCATGTAATAGTACTTACCACTTTAGTTAAATCTTCTACATTTTGTCTATGCGTTGGTTATGAATAATGAGTGATGCTTCTTTATTATTGTTACAGATATGCCATACATTAAAATAATAATAGTGTAATTGTGGGTATTGAGGAAGACTTGCCACTTGACTTCTGTTGCTTCTGTACAAAGTCTTCAAAGCTAAAGGGAATGAGTGTTTGTTCCCTATACTGTATTGATTGCTTAAGTAGATTATATTTAATTTTCTATATACTGAATCATGGCAATGTTTGCATTTCATAAAATATCTTGTTTCCATACAGCACAGATCTGAGTCATATCACAGAACATTCTGGATCCTCATGAAAGTGCCTTCAGACTGACTTTGACTCAATCTGTACAGAAGCTTCCAAAGACATTGCTACTGTTCTAGAATCTTCTGTTTTGAATATTTTATAGACAACTGACAGTAAACAACTAGGAGGGAGAATAATACTGAGTCAAGATATGAATATTCTTCTGAATTCACTTGAGGCAGAACCAGGGACCCAACCAGGACTCTTTATTCCATTGTCATACTGGTCATCTTGAACCATTTGCCAAGTATTTCGACGTCACATCATCAGCTACTTCAGATTGGAATTCAGTAACTCAAGTTCCTTAAATCTACAGCCAAATTCCTAACTATCAAAATGAAGTAATTAAGAAATTCTTTTCAAGCCAGAATTTTCTTTGTTGTAACAACATGAAAGTTTTGTTTCACTATATTTTCCCAAATGTTTATATTCACGGTATGGAAAAAAATTTCCTATGGTTAATTAGAAGCTTCTCACTTTGAAATAATGAAAGAACGCAGTTAATTTTAAACATTTTTCTCATCATCTAATTGTTAAACTGCTTAATTACATTTTCTGTCTAATGACTGGTTCGTGGAATCCTTGTAATAGATTTGCTGTTCAAATCACTTGAGCTGAGATGAAATGGCAACACATTGGGTGCAGATGCAAATACACCCATACTAAGACTATGTCTCTTTGTCTCTCTGTCTCTCTCTCTCTGTGTGTCTCTCTCTCTGCAAGCCCATATCACCACATCATATTACCTCTCCTACTTCCAATAGGAATGCATTATGAACAAACACAGTGACATTCAGAGTGGCTATGGAATTTGTTCATTATGCTGTATTTGAACCTAGGACTTTCTAATGCCACACTGCATTTCTATCTTCAAAAATGTGCACACCATAGTCCAAAATTTGAACACATATACTTCTCAATGATCGTTAAGCAAATAATAATTGAGGTTTGCTTTGGGTTTTCTTTTTCTTCTTTTTTGGATATAGTGGACATAGACTTTGTTGCTCTATCTTTTTATCGCTGTGTCCTTAGGTAAAATTTCTTAACCAAGAAACAAATATGAGTGAGTTTTTCAACAACTTAGAAATGATTTTTAAGCTAGTTGGGTTTGATTATTTTATCTAAGGACAATTTTCACAATATTTTACAGAAGAAAAATTTTCAGGACCCAGCTAGTGTGTTCAAAACTTTTGTGATATTATTTAAGAAAGGGAGTGAGAAACCACCATTTTGGATTGTGGCTGGAGTAGAGAGAGGTAACAGTCTCCTTAAACACAAAACTGCTTACAAAAGAGAAATAAAAATTTTGTGGCTAATGAACACTTTTTATTTGTTCTTTGAGAGTTTTGTAAAATGCATTTTGATCATATCCATCCTCCTACTTCAACTCCTCCTAGAGCCACACTGCTTCCCCTACCCATCCAGTTTTGTATCCTACATTTTTGTTTACACCCATCAAGTCTACTTTGTACTGCATATCTACTCTTGAATTTGCAACCTTCACTGGAGCATTGTCTAAAAACTGACTCTCTCTCATCCAGCATCTATCAATTGGCAATAGTTCCTAAGGCTTTTTTTCCCCGTAGAAAGTGATGAACACAAAAACCTACAACTGGTTGATATACAAATAATAAGAAACTTCACAATCCTCTACCATAAATCAGAGATACATATCACACACCCTTTCCTCCTAAGGCTCAGGGGTGATTGCAGAAGAGGGTACAGAAAGAGTTTAAGAGTCAGATGTGGTGGGTGACTACAAGGCTAATGAACATTTTAAGAAATCTTGGAACATGTAGGGTTAACAGTATTACCTGTAATATGCTTTGATTATAACACACAGCACAGAATATGATGATGTTTCTGAAGGATCCCCAGGGAAAGAGAAATATCTTAGCCAAGGATAATGCCCCAGAGAATATTGGAACCCAAACCTAACACTTTAGTTGCAACTTTATCATAAACTCTCTCTTGATTTTTCTTCCAAAGAGAAAGACAATAAAGCTCAACAATGCTAAATTCCTCACTTTCTTGGATTAATGTCTCCAAATTATTCTACATATGTACTGTGCTCTTACTTTGCTTCAATACATGCTAAGCACTTCAAAAGTGTTATTCCCAATTCAACTTGACAATAACATTATGAGGTAACAACAGTGAACCTTATTTTAGATATAAAGAAACTGAGCTTTGGATACTCAGTTATTTTTCCAGATATACCACAACTAAAAAGAAAATCTTTTTGGATTCTACCTATGTCCCCAGTCTCCAGCTGAACTCATTTAGGCCATATTGTTTTTCCAAACACTAGTGTTTCTGACCAATCACAATGTGACACATTCTGCACATATTATCTTGCACAATTTTATGGTCCTATGACTCTTTTAGTTTGTCCTTGAGGAGCCTTGGACTCAGATAGTTGAATAAGTTTCCATGGCTAGTCAGTGAAATGATCTGTAGCCTCACAAAATCTTTCTTTGTTGGAAATCACAGTTCAAATGCACAAGGTTGGTTCCCCCTAGTGGATGAATACAGCATATAATAATTTACAGGGAAATCTTGTGTGTAAACTCTCCAGTCTAACATCAGGCCCCATTTGCATGAAACTATGTTTTTTAAAGTTTCAATCAAAGGTTTTAAAAAGTAACTCAGTCTTACCTATTATATTCCTAGGATGAAAAAGGTGCCATGAGATGACAGTTTCCAATGGTCATGGCCAAATCTCCCCAGTTCACCTTTCCTTTTTTGTGTATCTTTCCAGGGTTTCCAAAACAATAGTTATGTGAAAATTACTTGGTAGAGCCATCTAGTTAACTGATATTGAATTTAAACTATTAAATGTTGTTCAAGCATTTTTGCAGAAAGCTAACATAACTCGTAGATTTTGTGTTTTCTTCTTACTAAGCAAGTGGATGATATACAAATTGTTTTGGGAGTTGGTTCTGTGAGAGTAATGAAGTGGAAAGGCTTCCCTTGATCACAATAAGCTCCAGAGAAGCCTTTGGGTCTTCTGAGGAGAGCCAAGCCCTGCAGAGAGAATGCACCCTTAAAGACACTCATTATCTCATCACTTCCTCTCAGTTTAGAGAATAAAAGCAAACCTTTAGGGATTACATGGAAACTCTTAAACATCCTGAGTCATACAGCTCAATAGCAACTCCTTCAGGGAACAGACTTTTTGGCACTCACTTATGTTCTGTTCAACTTGTTGTTGAGAAGCAGTATTGGTACTGGAGCTTGGAGTTGAGGACTTTTCATGAAGGTCTCTTTAAACTGCATTGCCCCTCAGTCTGCTACATAGTTACAATTCAGCACTGAGCAGCTGCATTATCAACTCAGAATTTTATAAGGAAAATTGATCACTGAGTATGGGGTAGTCTGAATACACTTCATTTGCTTCTGTCCTGAGTAGCATGTTTGCTGCCATGGCTTAAAGATTTCCAGAGTGTCTGTGGTCTCCTTTCTCTGTTCCATTTCCTATCTTTTACTTGTCTCTGAAATCTACATTCTCTTTGTTAGATCCATTCAATTTGCCCTGAGTGTCAGTTGTTCATTCTTGATTATTAGTGATTAGCCTCCTCCACTATACAGATGATTCCTAGAGCACCTTGTTTCACACCCTCTGTTCTGTTTACTTTTATCCACTTAGTATTGAAGTCTCAGAGCTCTTTCAATAGAAAGGATTCTCAAAGACACACTATACCTCATTTCCTTATAAATAACATCATTTGGATAAATTCTTTGGTGACTAGCAGGCTCTCAACTTAGACAGGGATTTTCAACTGCAGATGCCAATTGGTTTAAGAATGTATTACAGCCTGGAAGTGGTGGTGCATGCCTTTAATCCCAGCAGTAGGGAAGCAGAGCCAGGCGGATCTCTGAGAGTTCAAAGCCAGCCTGGCCTACAGAGCAAGAGCCAGGACAAGTACCAAAACTACACAGAGAAACCCTGTCTTGAAAAAAAAAAATAAAACAACAAAAACAAAGAATGTATTACAAAGAACAGAGGCAGTCAAATAAACACTGGGACTCCTGACAGCATGGGTAATTCCAATTGTAAATGCATTTTTGGCTATATTTGTTGGAATTTTCTGAAAGTAAACTTGAAATGACTCTGTGGTGAGTTTGTTTGTCTCCTAGAAGTTTGAAAAGTGCAGTGAGAATTTGGGACAGAGTAGAGAGAAAGGAGGAAAAACACACAGTCAATAGTGATGAGACTATTACTTTCTTTCCTTTGGTCAGGTACAGGTGGTTATTGCATAAGTTACATAGCATCTATTACCTTCCCCCTTCCTTTTGAATGACTGGGATAACTGGAGCATTCTGGTTAATTATTTATTGTTCTTGTTATGAGAATTAGGAATTATGTTAGAAGTTTTGTTTTGACTTTAAGGAAAAGCTGCATCTTACACTAAGTTCCTTTTTAAAAAAAAAAAGTCTTGGAACAGGGAAGTAGGTAAGTGTTTCACCAGGAGAGTGCTTACAGAAGAATACTGCACTTGAGAAAATGAAGCAGGAAATGGTTAACCAAGATTTCTTTTCATTTAGAGTCCAGTGTTGTCCTGTTCTCTTTGAAACCTTGAATATGAATTTTAGCAGACATTTTGCCTATAAACAAGGATTAGCACAAGGATGATTCCTCTTTAGACTACTAGTAATAGTGAAGAGGGTGCCTGAACTGGGCTATACTGGTAATCAGATTGGTAAATACCCTCTCATTATAGAGCCTTCATCCAGTAATTGATAGAAGCAGAGGCAGAGATCTACAACCAAGCACCAGGCTAAGCTCCAGAAGTCCAGTCAAAGAGTGAGAAGAGGGATTCTATGACAAGGGGCATTAAGATCATGATGGGGAAACCTACAGAGACAACCAAACCAAACTAGTAGGAACTTGGGGACTCATGAACTGTGGACCAATAGCTGTGGAGCCTCCATGTGACTGAACTAGGCCCTCTGTGCTGATGAGACAGTTGTTTAGCTTGACCTGCTTAAGAAGCCCCTGGCATTGTGATCAGGATCCTTCCATGGTTGCATGAGCTGGCTTTTTGGAGCCCAGGTCCTATGGTGGTTCACCTTACAAAGCCTTGATGCAGGAGGAGGGCCTTGGACCTGCCTCAATTGAATGCACCAGGCTCTGCTGACTCCCCATGGAAGGCCTTGCCTTAGAGAAGGTGGGTTGGGGGAGAAGGATGGAGAGGCAGGAGGAGAGAGGAGAGGGGAATCTGTGGCTGGTATGTAAAATTAATAGAATTTTTTTCTTTTTTATTAAGGAATTTTTAATCCATTTTTCAGTTGAGGGACATCTGTTTTTTTTTTTCATATTTTAGCTATTATGAATAAAGCTGCTATGAAAAGAGTTGAGCAAGTGTCCTTGTGGTATGTTTGAACATCCTTTGGGTATATGCTCAAGAGTGGTATATCTAGGTATTGAGGTAGATTGATTCCCAATTTTCTAAGAAACTACCATAGTGATTTCCAAAGTAACTGTACAAGTTGGCACTTCCCAGCAGTGGGGGAGTGTTCCCCTTGCTCCACATCCTGTCCAGCATAAGCTATCATTTGTATTTTTGATTTTAGCCATTCTGACAAGTTCAGAGTCATTTTGATTCGCATTTCTCTTATGGCCAAAGACATTAAACATCTCCTTAAGTGTTTCTCTGCTATTTGAGATTCTTCTGTTGAGGTCTGTAGCCCATTTCTTAATTGGATTATTCAGTTTTTTGATATCTAGTTTCCTGAGTTCTTTGTATATTTTGGAGATTAACCCTCTGTATGATCTGGGATTCGTGAAGATCTTTTCTCCATTCTGTAGGCTGCTATTTTGTCTATTAACAGTGTCCTTGGCCTTACAGAAGCTTTTCAGCTTCATGATGTCCCATTTAATTGTCGATCATAGTGTCCATGTTACTGGTGTTCCATTCAGAAAGTTGTCCCCTGTGCCAATGTGTTCAAGGCTATTTCCCACTTACTCTTCTATCAGGTTCAGTGTAACAGGATTTATGTTGATGTCTTCAATTCACTTAGACTTGAGTTCTGTGCATGGTGATAGATATGGATCTATTTGCATTCTTCTACATGCTAACATACAGTTAGACCAGCACCATTTGTTGCAGATGTTTTCTTTTTCCCATTGTATAATTTTGACTTCTTTGTTGAAAATCATGTGTACATAGGTGTGTGGATTTATGTTTGGGTTATTGATTCAATTCCATTGAACCAGCTGTCTTTTTTTTTATGTCATGCTCTTTATATTACCATAGCTCCATAGTAGATCTTTCTTGAGATCAGAAACAAAAACACCTCTGGCAGTTCTTTTATTATACTGGATTGTTTTAGCTAACCTGAGCTTTGTGTTTTTCCATATGAGGTTGAGTATTGTTTTTCAATGGCTGTAAAGAATTGTGTTAGAATTTTGATGGTGATTGCATTGAATCTGTAGATTGCTTTTGGTAAGATGGCCATATTTATTACGTTAATCCTACTGATCTATGAGCATGGGAGAGTTTTCTATATTCTGGTATCTTCTCCAATTTCTTTCTTCAAAGACTTGAAGTTCTTGTCATACAGGTCTTTCACTTGCTTAGTTAAAGTTACCCCAAGATAGTTTATATTGTTTATGGCTATTGTGAAGCGTTTTGTTTCCCTGATTTCTTTCTCAGCCCTTTTATTGTTTGTGTGTAAGAGGGATACTGATTTTCCTTTTTAGCTAATCTTGTATACAACCACTTCTCTGAAGGTGTTTATCAGCTGTAGAAGTTCCTTGGCAGAATTTTTGTAGTTGCTTATGAATACTATCATAGCACCTGCAAATAGAGATACTTTGACATCTTCTTTGCCAATGTATATGCCCTTGATATCCTTTTGTTGTCTTATTGCTCTATCAAGAACTTTAAGTACAATATTGAATAAATATGGAGAGAGTGGACAGCCTTGTTTTGTTCCTAAATTTAGTGGAATTACTTTAAGTTTCTCTCAATTTAATATGATGTAGGCTGTCAGCTTGTTGTATAATTAAATTGCTTTAATTATATTTAGGTATGTCCCTTGTATCCCTGATCTATGCAAGACTTTTATCATGAAGGGTTATTTGATTTCTGTCAAAGGCTTTTTCAGCATCTAACAAGATGATCATGTGGTTATTTTTTCTTTCAGTTTGTTTATATGGTGAATTATGTTGACAGACTCTCATATGCTGAACCATCCTTGCATCTCTGGAATGAAGCTCACTTGATGATGGTAAATTATCTTTCTGAGGTGTTCCTGGATTTGGTTTGCCTGTATTTTATGGAGTATTTTTGCATTACTGTTCATGAGGGAAATTGGTCTGTAATTCACTTTGTTGATCCTTTGTGTGGTTCAGGTATCAGGGTAATATAGCCATTTTGGCAATGTACTTTCAATTTATATTTTGTGGAATAATTTGAAAAGTACTGGTATGCGAACTATTCTTTGAAAGTGTGATAGAATTCTGCACTGAAACCATCTGGCTCTGGACTTTATTTGATTGGGAGACTTTTAATGACTGCTTCTTTTTCCTTAGGTGTTATAGGTCTATATAAATATAGTTTATCTGATCTTGATTAAATTTTGGTATGTGGTATCTACCAAGAATTTGTCAATTTCTTTTAGATTTTTCACTTTTGTATCATACAGGCTTTGAAGTATGACCTGTCTGGATTTCCTCAGTATCTGTTGCTATGTTCCCTTTTCTGTTTCTGATTCTGATAATTTGGATATTCTCACTGCTTTTTTAGTTAGTTTGGATAAGAGTTTGTATATCTTGTTGGTTTCCTCATAGAACCAACATTTTGTTTCATTGATTCTTTGTATGTTTCTGTTTGTTTCTATTTTATTGATTCCAGTTTGACTATTTCCTGCCATCTGTTCCTCTTGAGTATATTTCTTTCTTTTTCCTTGAGAGATTTCAGGTATGATAGTATGAGATATCTCCAAATTCTTAGCAGGCACTTAGTGCTATGAATTTTCCTCTTAGTTCTGCCTTCATTGTGTCTCATAAGTTTTGGTGTGTTGTGCATTCATTTTCATTGAATTCTAGGAAGTCTTTAATTTCTTTCTTTCTTTATTCCTTGACCCATTGGTAATTCAGTTAAGAGTTGTTAGTTTCCATGAGTTTGTATGCTTTCTGTAGTTTGTATTGTTGTTGAACTCCAATTTTAATCTTTGGTGATCTAATAGGATACAGGGGTTTATTCCAATTATTTGTATCTGTTTAAGGCTTCCTTTTGACCAAGTATGCGGTCAATTTTGGAGAAGATTCCATAAGGTTCTGAGAAGGTATATTCTTTTGTGTTTGTATGAAATATTCTGTAGATATCTATTAGGTAGATTTGAGACATAACATGTATTACTTCCATATTATTTCTCTCTTTAGTTTCTTTCTGGACAACCTGACTATTGGAGAGAGTGGGATGTTGAAGTCTCCCACTCTTAATGTGTGGGGTTTGATATGTGATTTAAATTTCAGTAATGTCTCTTTTACAAATGTGGCTGCCCTTGGATTTGAGGCATAGATATTTAAAATTGAAACATCATCTTGGTAAATTTGTCTTGTAATGAATATGAAATGTCCTTCTCCATCTCTTTTTATTAATATTGGTTTGAATTCCTTTTTTGTTAGATATTAGGATAGCTATACCAGCTTGCATCTCAGGTTCCCTGGGTTAAAAAATCTTTTTCCAACCCTTACTCTGAAGTAATGTCTGTCTTTGATGTTGAGGTGTGTTTCCTGGATGCAGTAGAAGAATGTTTTCATATCCATTCTGTTAGCCTGTATCCTTTTATTTGCAAATTGAGTCCATTGATATTGAGAGATATTAATGACCAGTGATTGTTAATTCCTATTATTTTGTTGTGATGGTTATTGATGGTGGTAGTGGTGGTAATGTTCATGTATATGTGTATGTGTTTCCCTTTTTTTGTGTTTTACTGGTGTGTGATTATCCATTGTCTGTGTTTTAATGGGTGTAGTTAACTTCCTTGGGCTATAGATTTCCTTCTAGTTCCTTTTGTGGAGTTGGATTTGTTGATAGATATAGATTAAATTTGACTTTTTCATTAAATATCTTGTTTTCTTCATCTATGATGATTAAACGTTTTGCTGGATATGGTAGTCTGAGCTGGCATCCATGGTCTCTTAGAGTATGTAAGACTTCTGTCAGGGATCTTTTGGCTTTTAGAGTCTCCATTGAGAAGTCAAATATAATTCTGATAGGTCTGCCTGTACATGTTACTTGGCCTTTTTCCTTTGAAGCTTTTAATATTCTTTCTTTATTCTGTGTATTTAGGGTTTTGATTATGATGTGGTGAGAAGAACTTTTTCTGGTCCAGTCTATATGGTGTTCTGTAAGCTTCTTGTACCTTTACAGATATGTCCTTCTTCAATTTTAGAAAATTTTATTCTTTGATTTTGTTGAATATGTTTTGTGGGTCTTTGAGCAGGGATTCTTTTTCTTCTTCAATTTCTATTATTCTTAGGTTTGGTCTTTTCATAGTGTCTCAGATTTCCTGGATGTTTTGTGTTAGGAATTTTTTTAGATTTAACATTTTCTTGACTGATAAATTTTTTAGATTTAACATTTTCTTTGACTAATGAATCTATTTCCTCTAATGTATCTTCAATGTCTGAGATTCTCTCTTCCATCTTTTGGATTCTGTTAGTGATGCTTGCATCTGTAGTTCCTGCTCACTTTCCCAGATTTTCCATTTCCAGAATTCCCTCAGTTTGTGTTTTCTTTATTGCTTCTATTTCCATTTTCAGGTCTTGAACACTTTTATCTGTTTCTGTCAACTGTTCGTTTTTTCATGGATTGTTTTTTGACATTCTTTAAGAATTTTATTGATTTCCTCCAATTTTTTGTTCGTCTTTTCCTCAATTTCCTTAAGGGACTATTTCATTTACTCTTTAAGGACCTCTATTGTCTTCATTACATTATTTTTAAGGTTGTTTTCTTGTGTTTCTGCTGTATTGGAATGTTCATGTCTTGCAGTCATAGTGTAGCTGAGTTCTGGTGGTAACATATTGCCCTTTTGATATTGTTTGTGCTCTGCCACTGCCAGTTAGGCAACTGGATTGGGGATGATTATATGTCTAGGTGCTAATTCCTGTGTTTGCCTTTGTTGGATGGATGTTTTGTTCCTTGGTTTCTGTTTCCTCTCTATTCTTCTGGCCTAAGTAGCTAAGGGTTCTGGTGGCAGGAGAGACTTCAGGTCCAGTAGGGTATCTCCACTGGGGCTAGCGGTCCTTAGGCCCCTTGACTGGTTCTGGCCTCTGGTAAAATCAGAATCTTCCTGGGTCTCTAGATCTGGCCTGTCCTCTAATAAAGCCTGAATTTTCTTTTGGGGTATGTAAGACCAGCCTGTCCTTTGGTAGAGCTGCTGGGGCTGTTCTTCTGACTCAGAAATTTATTTTTAAACCTAAAAATACATGTAAAAATAATGAAAGCCACGTGTATTTGTCCATATAAAGTGTTTTATATGTCATAAATAGTATGTAAAAATATGAATGATAAATGAAATAATAAGAAAACTATTTCTTGTTATGCCACATTAAGTTGATATCCCTTGGAGTTCTGCTATTTTTTAAAAGGGAAAGAGAGAGGGAGTGGATCTGGGAGGTGAGGTGGGGAAGGTCTTGGAAGAGTTGGGGGAAGAGAAACTGCAGTCAGAATATATTGTGTAAGAGAAAAATAAACAAAAACACTGATATATACACACACACATATACATAGTCTGTTCTAGACTTATCTCCCAGATTCCTTGTCCAATTTTTCCTTCTTCCAAGAGCCTAGATTTTTAAATGAGTTATGCTAAGCTATGCTACTGAAGTAAGCCATATAACTCTTAGTGGTTTAAAGCAAACAGGATTTATTTCTTGTCCATATTTCCCAAGGTGATTTCCAAATTTAATGAAAACTCAAAATTTCATGGACAGTCTTCATGGAACAGAAAACACTCCTACAATTCAAATGGAAACACAAAAGATCACAAATAGCAGTAAGGCACGTTCAAACTGGGTAAGGAAGTTAGATGAAGAATCAGCAAAAACAAAATAGATGTCATAAAAAAACCAATACTGTGAAGGCTAATTCAAATTATTTCAATAATTTTAGAAACTAAAATACAGCTATCATATAATTCAGCTATATCACTTTTGCATATTTTTCAAATCATACAAGTAATTATGCAAGAGAAATATCTCCACCCTCTTGTTTCTTGCAGCACTATCCACAATTTCTAAGTTATAGACCAAGCCAAGGTGCACAGCAATGTATTAATATATAAATAATATGTGGTATATTATGCATAGTGGATAATTTTTCAAGCATAAAAAAATCCATCATATCATTTTCAAAAAAAATAGTTGGAACTAGATATCATCCTGTTAAGTGAAATAATTCATATTCAGAAATTCAAACATTGATTGTTTTCTCTCACATGCGGGAATACATGTGAAAAGAAAGGCATGACATAGATATTAGTCAGAAAAGGAAGAGAACCAAGAGGAGAGATAATAGGGAAAAGGTTATGATATGGATAGTATATTCAAAGCACATTGTATACATAAAGAAATTCATAATATTTAACTTCATGTACCCTAATACAAAACAAGAAAAAGTACAAGGTTTCCTGTATTAATTAATGTAGGCCAAGTTCCCGCAGGTTCATCATTTTGCCTTTTCTTCTTGAATGCATGCCTTAGTTGCCTGCTTAAAATTTGAAGTGAGACCAGAAAACATTAATGTACTTCTTGAAGCCTGGAAATTAATTCTCTTAGTTCTTTCATTCCACTCACCTGCTATTTCCTTTCTAATGAATTCTCAAAGCAGGTAACTCTTTTCACATACTGATCTCATTTGCAAGAACCAAATATTGTCCACTTCAACCTGTAGAAAATTTCATGTAACTAATTTGAGATTTCTAATGACTTCTTTTTTTTTAATTTTTTATTTATTTTTTTTATTTTACAACACCATTCAGTTCCACATAATAGCCACAGATTCCCCTGTTCTCCCCCTCTCGCCCCCTCCCCCTCCCCCCAGCCCACCCCCCATCCCCACCTCCTCCAGATCAAGGTCTCCCCAAGGACTGGGATCGACCTGATAGACTCAGTCCAGGCAGGTCCAGTCCCCCCCTCCCAAACCGAGCCAAGCGTCCCTGCATAAGTCCCAGGATTCAAACAGCCAACTCATGCAACAAGCCCAGGACCTGGCACCACCGCCCAGCTGCCTCCCAAACAGATCAAGCCAAATGACTGTCTCACCCATTCAGAGAGCCTGATCCAGTTGGGGGCCCCTCAGCCTTTGGTTCATAGTTCATGTGCTTCCATTCATTTGGTTATTTGTCCCTGTGCTTTATCCAACCTTGGCTTCAACAATTCTCGCTCATATAAACCCTCCTCTTTCTCACTAATTAGACTCCCAGTGCTCCACCAGGGGCCCAGCCGTGGATGTCTGCATCCAGATTCCTCAGTCCTTGGATGGGGTTTATGGCATCTAATGACTTCTTAATGTTCTTCACCACATATAATACAATCTACATGTGAACTATGAATTGATCATCCATTTTACTTACATTTTAATATCTGACAAAATGCTACTCAAGGTAGTAAATGTTTTATATTATTTATGAGAATTAGAATATATACTTTTAAATAAAGTGTGTTCAAGAAAGTTTTGAGGATTTATATGGGTTTTATTTAGATGTGTGATCTAAAGTTAAATATCTTTGGGCACTACATCCCCACTCTTTCACCTTGTACAAATCTGTTTCATCCACTCAGAGATCCTGTCACTGGAGTTCCTTGTGTGACATATTATTTTAGGGAGGTTGTACTTAAGTAATCCTGTTAGACACTAGACATCATCTTCCTCTGGATTGCATACTATGCATCATTTTGTATAAACACAATATTGCTTACTTTTATTTCATGGAATAAAAGTTTTGGAGTGAGAAGCAAGCTAAATAAGAAAAGATGAGTCAATGTGACCTATTTCTCTCCAATTTCTCAGTCAGGCTCAATTAAATCAAGGGGTCTGTGGTTAAAGAGGTAAAAATCCAGAGTTTTTTGGGATTGGATACAGGCTGACATTTTGCATGACACTGGGTCTTTGGACTGACTAAGATCTACCTACCCACAGGCAAGACAAAACATGTCGGAACAAGATATGTATCTGTGGTACAGATACAAGGAACACCATCATGGGCAGGGGAGGGGTGTAATTTAGTCAAAGGGACTCCAAAAGCATGCACTAGAACAGAAGGAATCTAGAAAAGGTGAATAGAAAAAAAATAGAATGTATTTTGAGTGCGGAAATGCAATCAACAAGCATGTTATTGCAGGTCTTAGTAGAGATTCTAGTAAGGCACCCTGGCAAAAACTAAAGGATTTGAACAGTACTTTGAATAGGTTCAGCTTCATTAATTAGGTCATTAAACTACCATAATTAAATAATTAAAAATAAATTGTGATTCTGAAGAGATGGTTCCCTGATTGAGAATGCTTGTGGTACAATCATAAAAACCATTTTGTATTATCACCCATGTAATAAGCCTGAAGTTCCATAAATGCCTGCAATCCCAGCTCCAAAAAACAGAGACAGGAGAATCAGTGAGGTTTCCTAGCTTCCAGCCTAGCCCAGACAATACAAGCTGCAGGTTCAGGGAAAGACTCTGCCTCAAATAAATAGGCTGAGGGTGATAGAGGAGGTCACCTGATGCCATTTTCTGGCACACGCATGTGCACACACTCATAAATAAATGAAAGTAAATAAATATTTTTAAAGTGTCATCTACAGCAAGGAAATAACTCAATTGGGTAGGATAATGCCTGCCTACCAAACACAAAGTCCTAGGTTTGATCCTGAGAATTTATTGCTAAGTCCAGAAAGTAATGGAGAACTTTAATCACAGCAAGGTAAGGTAGAGGGAGATCAGAAATCTAAGGTCATCCTCACCTTCATAGAGAGTTTGAGGCCAGAGTGGACTACATGACACCATGTCTCAAAAGATTTATATTTAAAATTAAATGAAAATTTTCTAAATTTTGAATCTCAAACACAACACAGTTTAATGGGCAAATAGATGAATGGGTTTATTAATGGATATATTTATTTAATGAAGTAAATATAACAAATATTAACATTAACAGAATCTAACTATTGAGTATAAGGTATTTATTAAATTATATTTTCACATTTTTTATGGAAAATTTTGCAAAAACTACATTATTGTTCTGTTATCACAAACCAGTGAGACCTGCCACATTTACATTGTACATGTCCTGACAGCCGTGGTCCACACTTAAATCTCTTCTCCAGCTAGTCTTTACATTTTTTCTTGCTTCTCCATGGAGCTAAACATTTTTACTTTTTAGGAACCCTGGGCTGTGGGATCCACATTTAAATATTAGGGATAGTATAAAGAAGTCCTAAAGTGCTGGCATTAGGAAACATCTTTCTTGGGATTTCCCAAGGTGGGAAGAGGCTAGGCACTCTTGACTCTATTGAGAGCTCTCCTTAGCGCTTCCTTCACTTCCTTGTTCCTCAAGCTGTAGATGAGGGGATTCAGCATGGGGATTACTGTTGTGTAGAACACAGACACTACCCGATCCTTTTCTGAATCCTGGCCAGAGTTGTCTCTCAGGTACATGAAGATGAGGGTACCAAAGAAGAGCGACACTGCGGTGATGTGGGAGGCACAGGTTGAGAAGGTCTTGGCCCGACCTCCTGCTGAAGGGATCCTCAGAATGGCCACAATGATGAACAGGTAGGAAACCACAATTATCACCATGCAAGCAGGGATAACAAAAATGGCAAACACAATGATCACCAACTCCTGGGTGTAGCTCTCCCCACAGGTCAGCTTTAACAGAGGAGGAAGGTCACAGAAAATGAAGTCGATCTCATTGTTTCCACAAAATGAGAGGGAGAATGCTGAGATTGTGCGCACCAAGGCACTGAGGAGACCAGCAACGTAAGCCCCAGCCACAAAACTTAAAAGGGCTTTCTGTGTCATGATGGTGACATAAAGCAGAGGTTGGCAAACGGCCACATAGCGGTCATAGGCCATGAAGGCCAAAAGGTAGCAATCGATGGAGCCGAAGAAAGTGAACAGGAAAAACTGAGCAACACAGCGTGCATAGGACAAAGCTGCCCCATGCTCCAACAATACCGCCATTGTTTGAGGAACTGTGACAGAGGAGTAGCAGATGTCCATGAAAGAGAGGTGGCTTAGAAGGAAGTACATCGGGGTGTGGAGGCGGCGATCCATGCGGATCAGAATAATCATGCCTGAATTCCCCAGCAAAGTGAAGAGATAGATAAATAAGAACAGGTGGAACAGAGGGAGACCCCGTTCTGGGTGTTCAGTGAACGCTATGAGAAGGAACTCTGTCACCAAAGTCAGGTTCACCTTTGCCATGAAGCCTGTCGTACCTGAGAGAGCGTTAGAAACAAGTCAGGGTGCTGCACGCAGGATGCACGTACAAGTACAGTGTAAACTTTTAAACATATTGAAAGTACCCAGGTGCTATAGAGGGGACTTTAAACATGACAGGTCTTAGCTCCTTGCTTCAAGGGAGTTTTATGATAGTAATTAGGGTATGGAGGGAAAAATAAAACGTATGTGAACCTGTGCAGAACAAGAGAGTGGGTAATCCCACTTACACTGCAAAGCAGCTGTGTGAGCCCTGCAAATGAAGCAGAGCCTGGACAGCGATTTGTGGTCATTTTCCTGCCATGCAGCTGACCATCTCAGGATTCTGTCCTTTATCCTTGATGGTCCAACTTCTCCCCTATTTCTAACCCTCTTCATCTCTTCTCTGAGTTAAATCAATAGCCATCGAACTAAGTTCTCTCCTCACTCCTTACTCAGAGTAACTTCTTACAAATTATTGCCACATTTTAAAATTTATTATCATTTAAAATCTTGTTATTTCCAAGACTTTAATTTGATCATGCCTCACCCATTTGACAAAAATCTAGTCATGGAACCCTGTCAAGAGCAGGAAATTACATCCTCAATACATTGGGACGATTTACATTTCCCCTACCTATTTTCTTATGTACTCAGCTGACTTCCCAGTCCTCACACACATAGTGACACCTCGCTATCCCACAGTTTCCCCAGATGTACTGAATAATTGGCAGCCCTGATACTCCTCCATTCATGGATGTCTCTGTGCTTCAGGCAGAACACCACTTCTGCCTAGAACATCTTACTTTTCTGGTCCCCAGGGTCCTTCCCAGTGCTTACACTACCTTCAAACTGTTTCTCAGATCACAAGTTTTCACAAGAAGCCTCCTTTCATTTATTCCTTCTCCAGACAGTAAATGTCCCCTGGGAATTCATCACTCAATAAGGGTTTATTATATTTTATAGAATGAAGTTATTAAATAAGATGTGAAACATCTTGAAAGGGGAGCAATACTGTGATAGAATTCCAATTGCAAAATCAGAACATACCCTAAACATGAGAATTCAGTACAACCGATGAAAATTATCAGTGATTGTCATAAGTTCTTTCTAGGTTTTATACTTCTATAACCTTAAAACTTAAAACTTAAAACTTCTATAACCTTAAAATTTACTACTTAACAGAAAGAAATTGTTAATTTTCACAAAAAATAGGTTTTTATCAGAAAAATACTAGCAATACTAAAAACAAACTGGTAGACTCTATTCTTCCTGACTGATTAATTAATTTAATCTTCACAAAAATTTATAAATGAATTTTCTTCTTTCTTTGGGTGAAGAAACTAAGACCATAGGTAAGCAACAATCCAAAGACAGCACAGCTAGGAAATGGTCTAGTTGCCATTAGGTACAACGCTGTACATATGCTAGAAACTGCTTACCTTGTAACTGATTTCACATGATTCCTTGGTTTATTCCAATAGCTGTTACTTAGAAAATGTCTGGCATTATGTCAAAAAAGTCAAATCGTGATAGAGGCTTTGAAGCAAGAGAATAGATTGTCATTTGGCTGAATCAAAATGCAGCAGGGTAGGGAAGATGTTGAAAAATATTACAGCATAAATCATTGGTAGCTAGACCAGTGCTGGACCAAGGCACTGGGGAGAATGGTAAATAAAGGAAATTGGTTCTGGTAACTGGGTGGAATATCAATTAAGATATATGGCTCAGACTGACCATCTGAATTCCAGTTTGGCTTTACCCCACTGATCCTCTTTTCTCTTTGTCCTATACTTTTCCTTAGTCTAAACAAGGTCATTTCATTCCATCTACCTGGTGAAGAAGTATTCTAAGAGTATAATGGGGGCAATACTATCCCAGACAGCAAAAGATTTGCTGATTCCTGTTGGCCTCCTACACTTTTAACTATGAGAATGAGGAAGTCTTAGCTCCTCAGTGCCCCTTTCTTTCCTTCAGATTCACACACACACACACACACACACACACACACACACACACACACATGCACATGCACTCACACAAGCACCATATTAATCAACATGAACATAAAAATGCCTTAACACTCTTCCTACAATAATTCTTGAGATCCTTCTAACCATCTGCCACAGCAAAGACCTTTTTTTGGTTTCTAGAATCTACTAAATCTAGCCAAGATTCATTCTTCATCCTAAGTGTAGTTCAATTACATATTAGACTTGGTCAGCAGAGGTTGGAGAACAGCCTTTTCTTATACATTTCCAACTCTAACACAAACACCTTAAAGAGAAGACACTAATTTTGATTACAAAACTCTGAGATCTCCACACAGTGGTTAAAATGGTCTCTGAGGAGAGGCATCTATTGCTTATGAGAATTCTTAACAAGGCACCTGGCCCTGTCACAGAGGAGAAAAGACAGCTGCTCCCCGCCGCAAGTCACAGGTCCCAAAGCCTAACTATTCATCTCATACTCTACAAACAAAAGAAAATCTTCAAACAACACTTCGTTTAAGGGCATGGATCATGAGTTATATGGGTTATATGCCTTCATTTCCCCTCAACTACTGCTCTTGTAGTGAGAATCTAGTTAATCTGGTTCATATCTATACTCATTTGTTCAAATTAATAGATACATATGTATACATAGATACATACATACATACACATACATATAGAAAGTGTGTGCAAAATTTTACAGTTAAAATATTGGTGCTGTATTTATTTTTAATTGATTAAATATTTTATTTTTATTATTTGAGAATTTCATACATGTGCATAATGTTTTGAGTAAATTCAGGCCTTGTTCCATCTCCTCCAATGTTCTCCCTATGACCCCCCAACATTTCTCCTTCCCAACTTCATGTGCTTTACTTTTATTCTTAAATCCAATGATTTTACTTAGTTCTGCCTGTGTGTACAAAGGCATAGGGTCATCTATTGGAGGTTGTCAGGACCTGGAGCCACAAAAGAAAACTTTCTCTCCCTCCCCAGCAGCTATCAATTGCCGACAGCTCCTCAGCTAAGGTGGTACTTCATGAGCCCCTCTCCTGCCTATGCTGGGGTTTAGACTAGTTCGTTCCTTTGCTGATCTTATACATGTAGTCATGATCTTATATGTAGTCACAACCACTGTGAGTGGTACAAGAATATAATCTCTTGTCATTGCCATATTTAAAAAATTCAGTTTGAAGGTCTCCTCCCTTCATTTTTTTTTCAATGCCATTCATGTGTAGGCTGAGAGGAAGACAGTACAGCTAAATATTTATCATTTCAAAGTCAAATTTCTAAAATAAGTAGATTAGAAGTTGAGAAGAAAAAAAGGAAAGCCATTTTTAAAATATTGACTATTTCTACTTCTCAAATGTTATCTGTGAGCCTATTTGGTGCATGTGACTTCAAGTTCATCACATGGGAGGGTAAGGAAGAAAAAACCTTAAGTTTGAGGCTGGACTACACTATGTGACTAAATAACAGTGATAAAATAAAATAATGAGTGAAAAATATTTTATTTAAGGATGGAACTTTTGTAGCTGGAGAGCTTCACTCTGGGTCCCACCAAGCCCCGGCAGTCTGACAGCCCACTTATAAAACAAACACAGAGACACTTATATTATTTACAAACTGTATGGCCATGGCAGGCTTCTTGCTAACTGTTCTTATATCTTAAATTAACCCATTTCTATAAATCTATACCTTGTCACGTGGCTTGTGACTTACCAGCATCTTCACATGCTGCTTGTCATGGCGGCAGCTGGCAGTGTCTCCCTCACTCAGCCTTCCACTTCCCAGAATTCTCCTCTCCTTGTCCTGCCTACTTCCTGCCTGGCCACTGGCCAATCAGTGTTTTATTTATACAGAATGATATCCACAGCACACTTTTTTTAAAGAATGTTGGTTTTACATGAGATAAGGGAAGCTTAGCACAGAACTTCATACTGGCTAGGTAGTCCATAGTTTCATTCATTTATTGATATGTATCCCTGACAAAACAGTAAATGCTATTGGCTCATGCATGTTAGTCTTTTGGGGCTGGACAGATGGGTCAGTAGTTAAGAACACTTGTGCTTATAGAGGAGCAGGATTCATTTCCCCACACCCACATGGAAGCTCACAACAATCTGCAACTCTAGTTCCAAGGAATCCAGTGCTCTCTTCTGGTATTTTTGGAAATTGCATGCACATGTTATCCAAATATGCATGCTGGCAGAACACTCATATACATAAAATGAAACTTGGATGTTAAAAATTAAGCAATGTCTACAATCACTAAAGCTCATTTTACTCTGCCTTGTGTATTCCAGAAGCAATTGTACATGGGCCCAATACTTGAAAAATCATTGTTTGTCTGTTTCAGACATTTTTATAATCATACATTAATTATATAAAATGACCCAGGTTTGAGCAGAGTTGGTTTTGACCTACAAAGCAGAAACTGGGAGGAAAGTGAAGCAACTAATTCTCACTACCACCAAGAAAGAAAACTTTAGTCTAATATTTTGTACTTGTGTTTGTATTTAAAATTTTCCTGTAAGAATGATTTCTTAAGCACATATTTGTCTTTCTGAGTCTGAGTTACCTCACTCAGATGATTTTTTCTAATCATCCATTTGCTGCAACCTCATGATGTCATTGTTTTCTCTGCTGAGTAGTATTCCATTTGTATATTGCACAATTTATTTATTCATTCTTCAGTAAAGCATCTAGGTGTTCCAGATTTGGCTATTACAAAAATGCTGATATGAACATAGCTGAGCAATGCTCTTGTGTATGATTGAGCATTTCTTGGTATATGCCATGATGATATAGTGATCTTGAATTGATTCCCAATTTTCTAAGAAAGCGCCATATTGATTTCCAAAGTCACAGCTAGCATAGACCAGGAGATTACTTAAAGAAAATAACAATTTTGATAACTGGCATAGTCTATAGACCTAAGAAAGATTAGACTTTACACTAGTTATTATGCACAAATGCAAAGGCAGATACCACCAAATTATATTTTGTCAACTTTACCACTTTTCCAAGAATCAGTCCTAATCTCACACCATAGTCATTCATCTCCTAGTTTTCTCTTTCCTACGATGAATTTGAGAAGCATCATGCCATATCTCACAGAATATACCACCATGCACTAGAATATGCCAGTTGTTTCTTACACACTTGAGTCTATGCAACTCCATTTCCATCATCACTGACCTCCTTTCCAACACAAACAACTGTAAGAAAGGGGGCTTTTAAAAATTCAAAACTAACATTTCCTATCTTGCTCTTGAAATAAAATTCACAAGTCCCTAAGCAAATGTGGAAGGCTCTGTGCCCTGGATTCTCCCAAATCCACCACTTCTGTTTCACACCAAGGTTCCCTCTATCTGGCTTTCTCTTCAGTGCATCTGGTTTCACAGAATCTTACATTCACAATTATCCCAGTCTGATATAGTCTCCCCTTCTCAGAAAAACAGCATACTTAATCCCTTAGTTCTCTGCCTACATGTTAGTTCTTTGGGAATGCATTTTTAGCCACACCAGACTATATTAAAGCCTTATCACATCATTTAACAATGACCTATGGTTCTTTTTTTGTTAATTTTTTTTCATTCCACTTTTCAAAACTTCAACAGTTAATTACCAGTATAATGGTCTGGTATGGTATTATATGACTATGCCCATATTTCAAATTCCATTCAGGATAACCCATATGTATTTTATTATTTATTTTATTTACTACCATGTTCTAGTCAAATATCATCTCTACTACAAGTAGTCTCTATATATTTGATGAAATGATGAACAAGGTTGTGAAGTTTTTATGGAGATATCCCCAAGTAATAGTTCTAGCACATAACAGAAGTCATTTAAAGGTGATAGATTTGTCCTTCTCTGTTTTCTGACAATAAAGTAAATGTCCTAGAGAAGATGGTGGTGTCCATCACGAGAGAATAGAAAATAACTTGGAATAACTGAAGCATCTGTCCATAACTAATGATGAGAAAAAGTATAGAACTTCTGACCTTTAGTGATCAAAAAATAGTATAATGTTATACATGTGATTCATACATCAAAATAAAACTGTTTCCAATAATTAATATAAATCATTACTTCTTCCCTTTATTCTGCAGCATCTTGACTTTATGTCCTCTTGGAAAGTAAGCAAGCATACTCTAGTTTATCATTCCTAAATCATAACTCCTTTCCATCCAGTCTTCCTTCTTTTGTTTGCCACTTCTATTCCTCAATAGCAAACACTTAAATTGTTTATGAGTGAATGTTCAATTTCTTTGTCCAGTGTTGATATCTGCTTAACCATCCATAACTGAAGAGTTTATCTTAATCACATAAGAAATGTACAGTTGTTTGTAATCATCATAAGTTAAAGAAAAATGAGTTTTATGTGAAACAGTGAACAGTTGACTAAAACTCTCAACAATATCCAGAACAGATATGAAAATTAAATCTTACATTTTATAACATGTTTCCATTTGTAAAGGTCCTTTATGTTGAATCCATCTCTCTTGAACTGGGCTAAAGATCATGTGTATGTGAATGAGAGAGAAAGGGGAAGAGAGAGAGAGAGAGAGAGAGAGAGAGAGAGAGAGAGAGAGAGAGAGAGAGAGAGAGAGAGGCCAGAAGATTCTGTGGATCTGTAGCTATAGGTAACAGTTGGTGCTTGGGACTGAATTTGAGGCCTCTTCATGAACAAGATCCACTAGCAACTACTGAGCCACCCCTACAGCCCCAATAAAATTTATGTGTGATAAAATGATAAAAAGAATTTCTTGCTCAAAATCATAGAGCTAATAAAGTTCTGGAAGCTAAACCTCCATTTGCTGTTTCAATATATCAGTGCAGCTATGAGAGCAGAGTCATATACCAAGAAGACAAAACAAAGGACCAAATGACTGTTAGGAATTTCTGGACTCATGGAGATTAAGTCTTACTCTCCTTGGAAACCTTCATTCTTTTGAAAGCTTTCTTCAGAGCCTCCTTTACTTCCTTGTTCCTCAGGCTATAGATCATAGGGTTCAGCATAGGGATCACCACAGTATAGAATACAGACACAATCTTGTCTTCCCAGAGTGATTTGCCCATGTTGCCTTTCAAGTACATAAATATCAGTGTTCCAAAAAATAGAGCCACTGCAATCATGTGAGATGCACAAGTGGAGAAGGTCTTGGCTTTGGCCCCTGCTGTTCGAATCTTCAGAATAGCCCAAATAATGAATAGGTAGGATACAAGAATCACTGAAACACTAGTTGTGATGACCAAGAAAGCCAAAAGGAAGATCACCTGCTCTCGTGACTTGGTCTCACTACAGGCAAGTTTCAGCAGGGGTGGGAGGTCACAAAAGAAGAAGTCAACCTGGTTAGATTTACAAAAGGAAATGGAAAAGTACACCCAGTCCGGACCACAGTATTTACCATTGCACCAGAGTATGCTGCGGCAACCAGGCTGATGCGAGTCTGTGGTGTCATGACCATGGCATAGAGGAGGGGACAACACACAGCCACATAGCGGTCATAGGCCATGACAGCCAAAAGGAAGCACTCAGTACTAGCATACAATGTAAAAAAGAAGAACTGGGTAGCACAGCGTTCATAGGTGATGACCATCTTATGAGTCCCCAAGGTCTCCAGCAGCTGAGGCACAATAACAGATGAGTAGCAAATATCCAGGAAGGACAGGTGGCTGAGGAAGAAGTACATGGGTGTGTGGAGCCGAGAATCACTCTGAATTAGCATGATCATGCCCAAGTTTCCTCCCATGGTGATGAGATAAAAAGCCAGAAATGTGAAGAAGAGACCTAGCTGCAGCTCTGTCTGAAGCTGGAACCCCATCAGAATAAATTCTGTTACCCTGGTGCCATTGTCTGCCATAAAGCAAATGTCACCTGGGAAAACAAAATAACAGTTAATAATAAGATACCACTGAAAATTAATTAGGGTGACTACAACCTGCTTGGCTATCCATAATAAGCCTTATTTGCAAACACATCACTATTTTCACAAGCTTGGTTACACTTTGTCTACGAATCCTGTGAAGTACATAATGTTGTGTTAATCCCACTTTTGACAGAAGCATGCCAAAGAGGTAAAGTGACTTGGCCATCCCACAAAGTTTCTTAATTAGGAAACAGGCAAATCAGGCTTATTGCTCTGTTTTCAGGGACTTCCAAACCTCTGCAGTTCATATTGACCTCATGTTCAGCCAGAAAAAGGATTCCCAGAAGCAATGTAGGTTTAAAATCCCTTCAGACTTTGAACAAATTAATTAGTCTTTCTAAACATGAACTTCGAATACTACTCCTGCAAATGGCATAACTTTTTTCTTTATAGCTGAATAAAACATCATTGTGTATATCAACCATGTTTTCCATATTTATTTATCTGTTGATGAACATGGCTGGTTCCATGTTTTGGCTATTGTGATTATGACAGCATTAAACATGGGTGTGTGTCTCTGTGGTATGCTTTCATGAATCTCTGGATACACACTCAGTATAGTTTGGTCAGACTGTTCTAGTGTTAGTGGTTTGATGAGCTGTTATGATGGTTTCCATAGTGACTGAGCCAGTTTACATTTCAAACAACAGAGTAAGAGTTCCTCTTTCCTCAGATTCTCACCAGCAATGTTTTTAGTGTTTTTTGTTGTTGTTGTTGTTTTTAATGAGAACTCTACCTCATGCATGCTAAGCAAGTTTTCTTCCACTGAACTATACCCTAACCCATAATGCCACTTCTTTTTAATTTTGAAATAGTCTCATTAAATTCCCAGGCTGACCTTGAGCTCACTTTATAAGTAAAGAAGACCTTGAATTATGATCCTCTTGCCTCACTCTCCAGACTATTGAGAATGTAGACTGATGCTACCAAGCCTCGCTGTCATTTATTTTCCAAATGACAGTCATTCTTATTCATGCAAGATGAACTCTGAATTTTGTTTTAATTTGTATTTCTGTGTTGGCTAAGAATGTTGGACTTTTTTTCATATATTTATTGGCTCTTTGTATTTCTTCTTTTGATAATTGCCTGTTCTTTTATTACTATTTTGTTGATGGATGACTTAGTTTTTTAAAAAAATTTATTTTATAATTTAATTTCACATATCAGCCACAGATTCCCTTGTTCTCCCCCGCCCCCGACTTCTCCCCAGTCCACCCCCCCATCCCATCTCCTCCATGGCAAAGACTCCCCTGAGGATTGAGTTCAACTTGGTAGATTCAGTCCAGGCAGGTCCAGTCCCCTCCTCCCAGGCTGAGCCAAGTGTCCCTATATAAGCCCCAGGTTCCAAACAGCCAGCACATGCACTGAGGACAGGACCCGGTACCACTGCCTGGATGCCTCCCAAACTGTTCAAGCTAATCAACTGTTTCACTAAGTGAGACAGATGACTTAGTTTTGAGTGTTTAATATTTGGGGATCTTTATAAACTCTAGTATGAATCCCTTATGATGTTTATAGTTAGCATCCTGTTCTATGGGATGTCTCTTTTTTTTCTTTGCTGTAGTTATGGATGAAAGGGGTCAGGGACTTGAACAGGAAGATTAAATGGAGAGGGGGAGAAAAAAAAGGGTAAGAGACATAATATGGGATGGGACAGCTAAAACTAAGAACCACTGAGGAATCATACAGAAACTTACTGTAGTAGAAGCTTCCTAAAATATACACATACGTGAAAAAAGTCTAAATTGAATTAAGAAATAATATGGGGGCCCAACTTATATATCTCTCATAATAGAATGAAATCTCCAGGGCCAGTATTGGGTTACACCTTGAGTTGTTGGACAAAAGGGGCACCATGGAAACCCCCAAACAACCCAGGTTTTTGCTAAGGCAATTGGTTGTTCTCCATAAATTGATAGTAAGGTCTTATTGCTAAAGATAACACGAACATAACACATTGAACATAGAGAAGTCTAGCTGGTGCCTACCTAGAGCCTACTAACAAGTATTCAGGGTACCAGAAGGTACTCTGCATCCTACCATAGAAGAAGGTCAACACCAAGCCAGCTACAAACCCTTTGACCCGCAATGGTGACTTAACTATAATATATATTGGTACAATAGAGACACAAAAATTGTAGGACTAACCAACCTTTGACTTATTGGATTTAAGACCTACTCCATGAAATAAACCCAAACCTGAAATTGGTCGAGAATCTAAGATCAGACAGGGTATGGATCTAGAGGAAAACCAAATACTGCTGTTGTGCTAAAGGAACATAAAAATAAAATAACCCCTGACAACATTTTTCTCTACTCATAGATCAGTGTCTTACTCAGCCATCATCAGAGAAACTTCCTCCTTCAGTAGATGGAAACAAACATAGAGAATCACAACTGGACAGTGTTCAGAGAGTGAGATATCTCATAACATTCAGTCCTAAGTGAGATGTTTCCATCAAATTCCTCCCTTCAGAGATCAGGGAACTCTGTAGAAGAGTAAGCAAAAGGATTGTATGAGCGAATGAGACTGGAAGACAACCAGGAAACAAGGACTTCTAGACACAATAGGACACATATATGAACTCAGATGATGGCAACACTCACAGGGCCTGCACAAGACTAAGCCACATGGGTCCCCACATTGAGAGAAGAAATAGTCCCAAGTTCCTATTCCTAACCTAGAAGTTGTCCCTTTAATTGATGAGATATCAAAAAAGAAAATTAGTTTTCTCTAAAAGTTTCTCACTGGGCATACAAAACACTCCTAAAGGCAGGTCCCATGTCCAGTAAGTAGTAGGTGGCTAGAACAAAATTAATTCAAAGGGAGTTTTGGAGATTTTTTTTTCTATAATGCTTTACCTGGCATTTTATCTTACAAGTCTTTTGCTTATACATTATGGTTTCTGATTTTGTGTTTCTATTGGGTTTCTGTGTATGTTAATGTGTGAGTATCTGAGTCTGTAAATATTTCTTGTACTTTGTGGGCTCTTTTTCTTCTGTTTTACCCTATTCTGGTTTGTTTGATTTTATTTTATCTTATTTTATTTCTATTTTAGATGCTTGTTTGTTTTCTAATGAACAAGTCAGGAAGAAAAAGGAATGGATTTGGTTGTGTGGGGGTGGGTGGGAGGATATGGGAGTAGTTGGGGGAGAGGAAAATGTAATCAAAACATTGTCATGAACTATTACAGGCCATTGCTGTGGATATAGCTCTATATAAATAAAACACTGATGGCCAGTGACCAGGCAGGAAGTAGGTGGGACAAGGAGAGAGGAGAATTCTGGGAAGCAGAAGGCTGAGGAGGGAGACACTGCAGCCACGCCAGGACAAGCAGCATGTAAAGACTCTGGTAAGCCACCAGTCACGTGTCAAGGTATAGATTTATAGAAATGGGTTAATTTAAGATAAATAGTTAGCAAGAAGCCTGCCACGGCCATACAGTTTATAAGTGATATAAGCATCTGAGTGATTATTTTATATGTGGATTGTGGGACTGCGGGGCTGGGGAACCTGGAGAGAAGCCCTCCAGCAACAGGCCATGATGCATATACAACAGATGGCAATTGATATTCAAGTGTTAAATCACCAGATGAATAATTCTCTGATGGAGGAATCCTGTTCAAACAAAGCTTATGGGACCACAGACTCTGGAAACTGGCTGCTTCTGTCTGCAAATTCACATCTGCAAAAGCAGTCATGGACTCTCCCCATTACTGTGAATTTTCATGTAATGTGTACATGCAACCTCATGATTACATCTCAATCTTTTGGGCACTTATATCTGTGGACTATCTGAAGACGACCCCTCATTAAGCTGTATAATTTTGATAAATAGAAAATATACTAAGATATGCTTCATCACTAGAACCATTATCCCATAAGAACTGTAAGACATTTAGGCCCTGTTTTATATCAATAGCTTAGTATGACATGGGAAAATTACAGTATTCTTAGCTACAAAGATAGTCTTTATGCAATTAGCTGATTTATAACCTCAGAACAATTTCAAAACAGACTAAATGCCCCTATATATGAATTCATAAGATAAACCTCCACAGAAAATATACAAAGACAAATCCCTAGGTGTCTTATTGTAGAAACAAGGTCAAGCATGAAGCAACTTTGATGCCAGTTTCCCCACTTGCTAAAAGTCTGGCTGATAACACAAACCAATCACCTATTCCCTGCACAATTTTTTCAGGCAATTAACTCTCTTCACAAACTTCTAATTTCAGATTTTTAATATAAGTTTCAAGGGTCAGCTAACTAACTGTTTATTGTTTGGGTCCCCAATAAAAATTAATCAATTAACCAAGTCCAGAGAAAAATAGTTTTATGTCCAGCTATCCATGAGGAAAGTTTCACAATGAGCCAGAGCTACAGAGGAAGGAGTTCCAAGTACCATTCTTTGTGATCTGGAGTTGCAAATAGGATAAAAAAAATTATTTTTGGGTTTGGGGTGCTTTCAATGTCACGGACCGGGAAAGTGTCAAACACCATGTCCCTGCCTATGGGTTGCCATGGTAAGTGGCTCTGCTCCTTACCATTTGCTCAGGAAATGTACTATGGCCCTCAAATGTAGCTTTTTATTGCTTTTCATTCAGGTAATATATAAAGGGAGGCAGAAAAAGAGAAGAGGTAGAAGAAGAGAACTTGAGAAAAATAAACAGCGTGACCATCACTACATTTTTGAGCTTTTATTCCCTCAGATTAATAAGAAGTATTCCTAGTCCCACTACTCTGAGGACATTCTATTTGCAACCCTGGAGCAGCTGTGGGAGCTAGACTTTCAAGATGCAATAAAATATATTGTATGGGAAAAATCTATTTTTAATTTTAAAATGTCAAGATCAGGTGGCTATAGGTGGATCCCTTTATTTCTGGGTCCTATTATTTTTAAAGAACAGAAATAGACACATAACTCTATTTAGATTTGAACTTCCTACCATCCTAACTCACCTCCTTGAGTCCTGGGATTACAACTGTGTACAACACCGAGTTTTGAGGTTTGGTTTTGATGTGTTTATGAGAATAAGGGACTTAGATGCTATACAGACAGCCAAAAGGAGCAAACACTCATAGAACCTTTAGAGTACTTTGCTTGGCTGATCCTGCCCCTCTGTCCTGCCAAACATCATCACATGTTTTCAAGTTCTCTAATTCCCAATGACTTGCCTCATCTTTTTAATGCCATATCATTATCAATCCTTAATGCCAGATCATTATCAATTAGGGAGATGCATGAATCAAGGCATTCCAGAACTGCAAAGCTCATTAAGAGACAAAGCTGGCTCCTTGAGATTAGAATTATGGTACAAATGGGGTTCTTGCCAGGCATCAGGACATCCCTGGCTCTGCCTTTCTATAGTCATCATTTGTGGCACTGAAATGCTATAATGAGGACTTCGAACATCATTCTACTTGTCCTCTTTGTATAGGTGAAATGAAATCTGAATTTATAAAAGATCTCACATGGATTTAGATAAATAATGAAGTAAAACTCTGATTGATATTTGACAAAACCTGACTTAATGGTGGAATAAAGGTCAGTGTCTAGTGGATTGCCCCCACATCTGGGATTCTTTATAATGTAAATGTTTTGTTTGTCTTTTGGATTCTTAAGGAAAAAAAACTTATTTTTTTTCTCCTCCTAAAACAGTGGTTTGCTCTGTTCTAGGGAGTTTGTGAAGGAGCCAGAAAGAAGCCTCTGCAGTTGCAAGCATGTACTATTTGTTCAGAAAACCCGAGTTCAGGGCCCAGCACACTTGTTAAGCAGCTCAAAGATACATGAAACTCTACCTTCAAGAGTTCTGACAACTTCTTATACCCTTAGAGGACAGGCACACAATTGTGCACATATCCAAACACAGATACATCATTTTTAATTATATTTAAAAGACAGTCTGTGTCAATCATCCTAAATGAGGGGAAAAATAAGTTGTATTCATGCATTAATTAAGTGAAAATTTACTGAGAACTCATCATGCATCAGTCTTCTTCTAGAAGCTTGGAACAAGACAGACAAGATCCATGTATTCATGGAGCTCTCATTCTAACCAAATCACACTTACACATTGCATATTTTACAAAGATAATAAATATATATTTACCTTAACAAAAGAACATAGTTGCTGTTCAGTAGGGGAGCTGCAATGTGTGGGTAATTAAGAATAAAAGTGAAGAAGAATTGTTTAAATATCATTTAAAGGGGGCTGGGTGATGGCTTAATGTGTAAAGGAAGCCTCATTTGCTTTAGAAAAAAGATAACTTTGAAATAACCAGTCTAATTTTATTGTATTTACATTCCTCATTTAGAGGGAGAAAGTGTCTTGCTACATAGCCCAGGCTGTTCTCAAACTTACTATGTAACCAAGCTGACCTTGAATTTCTGATTCTCCTGTCTTTTTTCCCAATGATGGGATGCCATGTGTATGTTCATCATAATTCTATCTATAAAACCATCTCTAATGTTGAGTACATTAAATAGAAAGAGGTACCTTCAAATCCTAAAATCCCAAATAAAAGCCATGTCTATCTTCAAATTCACTATCATTTCATCCATTGACAATAATAATGGCTTACATTAATGTTTTACTTACTGTAATAAATACTGTCCCAAATATTGTATATAATCTGCCTCATTTACTTCTTTTTTTCCCACAGTACATTAAGTGCTTATTATTGCCTACAGACAGACAGATAGACAGACAGCCTGAGCCCTCAGCCAGGAGGTGAGGGTTAGTGTTCAAGTGAAGACCGCAGACCACCAAGCTACAAGAGAGGGGAGGCAGCTTCCACTCCCTAAGAGTTGAGAGTCAATCAGAGACTGAGGTGTGGAAGCTTTCACAAGTGTGAACGAACTGGCCTCCACTACAGGACTCTGCCTCATTTACTTCTTATAATATTCCTGCACAGTAAACTTTATAGACAATTTACAGACAGACAAACAGGGATCTGTAGTGATGAAATAACTTGATTTAAGCCAACCACTAAGCAGGATTTGAGTAACACCCCATCAGCCTCCAGGATAACACTTCCATCCACTGTTCTATTGTTCACAAGACTGGTAATACTGAGTGTTACTGTGCAGTAAGCACTTTTTATGGACAGTATTCTTCTAGTGACTGTGCATACATTAACCTCTTAAGTAAGGATGGAAGTAGTGTTAATTAAACTCTAAAATTCTGGCAGATGTCTCTAATTCTGAGCTGAAAACACTGCATATGTTTGCCCTCCTGTAACATCACCTTTCTCTGCATTTCTGTCTTCAAAGAGAAGTCTAGGGATACCCTCAGAGTAAACACTTAGTGCATAATCTTTACCCACCTGAAACCACCTGTTCCAGGACAACTACAAGACAAAAGTCATGTGAACATTCATGTCCTTACTATCTACCTACCGATGCTCTCTCTTTGCCAACAACCAGCTCCTCTTTTTTAAATTTATTTTGTCTTGCTGTATGTTGTGCATTTTTATAAGGCTACTTAAATATTTTGGGAAAAATGTATTGATGAATTAATAAATAAAAAACAATTAGCTCTATCAGTATCAGGCCAGTAAGAGTATTTCCAGATGATTTGCCCAAAGAATTCTGTAAAGATAACTCATAAAGAGTGATTCAAACAAATCTGATGGGAAAATGCAAGTATTCAAGAGAGAAAGTGAAAAAGCTTGGGAGATATTTAGGTCTTGCTACCACAACCAACTTCTGAAAATTTAAATCAAGAACCAGCAAAATGCCTTAACAGTTAAAGATGCTTGCTACCAAGACTTCTGACTAGAGTTCGATCCCCAGGATCCACACAGTGAAAGGAGAGAACCAAGTCCTACAAGTTGTCCTCTGACCTCCACACATATGCAGTGATACATGAGCCCTTTCCTCCCAAATACACAAATAACTAAAGTATAATAAAAATCAAAATTGCAATTACACCACCTTTCTCTTAGAGAGAGGGGATATCAGGATACACTATGAGGAAGAGCAGAGTGGGCTCAGTGATTAAAATACACACTGCTCTTGCAGAGGACCTGAGTTCTGTTCTTGGTACCCACATCAGGCAGCTCACAAATTCCTGTTAACTCCAGCTCCATAAGATGAGTCTCTTTTCTGTCCTCAGTTGACACTGCACTCACATGTAGACACACACACACACACACACACACACACACACACTTAAAAGTAAAATAAGTGTTTAAATGAATACTGAGGAGAAGGGCTCCTAATTCATGCACGTCTGACTATGGTCTGAGTATGTTCATCATCGTATCCATTTTGGAATGGGCTAAAGAAGGTTTGAAAAATTGAATAGTTCTCAGTGCATCTTGAACATTGAAAAAGCTGCCAAATGTTGTACATGCCACAACCCTGACATGAAATGCACTGTCTCAGTTCTTAAATTGATCCAGAATCATTTGTATTTCTAGACAGAAACAATTAACTTCCTAATAGCTAAGGCTGGGGAAAATAAACAGTCCACAAACTCTCCAGGAAGAAGAACCATGGCTGTGTGGGATTGCAGAGGAAAACTGTCCTGGAACTTTAGATGAACTTGTCTGATGAGAGTGAAGAAACAGAGGACTGGGATATCAGTGTCCCATTTTTAAAGCCCATACATGGAATTGCCAGTTAGAAGGAGGCAACAGAAGAAACAGAAGAAAGTGATGTTTAGTGACAGTTGAGCCCACCACCCTCCACCACACAAAGCAAGGTCACATACTTTTCATTCACAGCCTTCTGTTACTTAACTGTTCACCAAGTGAAGAAATACTTCACTTCTTCCCTCAGGAGATCACTGAAATTGGGTTATTCTTATTCTAGGAACATTAATCATGCTTTGCCAAGGCTCACAGCCTCATGTTTAGCATGTATATGTCTTGTGCTTACATACATGCAAGTAGGTGGGCATGCATGTGGAGGTGCAGGTACACATGTGTAGGTCCATGTGGAAGGCAGAAATTCTTCTTCAATGTGTTCTACAGTCACTCTCCACCTTCCGTATTGAGGTAGGATCTTTCACTGAACTCAGAAATCAACAAATCCAGCTATTCCAAGTAGTTACTTGCCCTCAGAATCCTACCTCTACCTAAAAGTTCTGGGATTGCCACTGGCCACTATGACTATCCACCTTATACGCCAGTCTTCGTATTTGTGCAACAGGTGCTTTATCCAATAAGCCTCCTCACCTTGCCTCACAGTTTCTATTTTATCATCCAAAGGTACACACACCTATAATATATGATTCCACTTGTTCCAAAGTTAGTACAGAAGGAGCTCAAGATTGTTTGCTCTCTGAGATTGTCAATGCTTTCTTCTAACCCTTGGCTAGCCCTCCAGAAACTAGCAGGTATTTCAGAAGTGAGAAAGTCCACTCAACTTTAACAGGCTTTGTGACCTTAGAGCTGAGTTTTAGATGTGGATTTAGAACCAGGGTGCTGCTGTGAAACGAATAAGAATATGCCAAGAAAGATAATTCTAAAATAAAATGTAAAAGTTTGCACTTGCAAGAGCTTATCTGTGTGTCCTCAGCTTCAGGCTAGCACTTACGATGGGATATGCCATGGATCTGAAGGATATTTATATAGCCCACTTAGATCCTCCACGACACATTTAAAGTTATTTTTAAATGGTAAGATGTAAAGATTGTGTGATGTGTCTGAAGTAACATAGCCAGTGCTGTCAGCTGGAATTATGCAATGAAATGTGTAAAGATTTTGTCTATTTACTCTATAGCAGACAGCATACTGGGAATGCTGGCAAATAAAAAAATCAAAGGGATACAGATGACTGTCATTCTCCCCCTTTTCCTATAACCAAATTGGCATTATCTGCCTGGGCTGAACTAAAAGTGAAAAAGGATAACAGAGTATGCGGCAGTTGTTCTGGCTTCCTCTTGGTGTGTTGCTGAATATGTAGGTCCTCGGGTCTTTAAATGGTGAAAAATAGGACAACTCTACACCATCCTGAAATGGATTAAGCTAGGGATAAAAACAGTCTCCATTCAAGAGATGCAGGTATGAGGAGATGCTGCAATGTTAGGTAAAGTGCTTGCCTCACAATCATGAAGACTTGAGTGTAAATCTCCAAGAGTCACATAAAAAGTCAAGTGCAACTTCATATGCCTGGAATCATAGGCCTGAGAGTAGAAGGAGAAGAAAACTGGGTTTTGCTGACCAGCCAGTCTAGCCTGATGAGCTCTAGTTTCAAGGAAAGACTTTATCTAAAACTATTAAGGTAGAAATTGATTAAGGTAGACACCCTACACCAGTCTGGTCCCCACCTACACATGCATGGACATGCCTGAACACATGGACAAACACACACACACACACACACACACACACACACACACACACACAAACATTTGTACACATACATCACACTTACAGAGCTAATTGAATCCCTAAGAAATTTGGTTAGAAAAAAATGATCGTTTCTAGTTGAATAAAAAAAACATGAAAAAGATTTCTAGATGCAGGTTTTCACAGGAAACAACAGAAGTAAGAAGAGCGTGGTGTCAGGGAACCAGAATTATTTGAAGGTCTACTACCCTTGCTCAAATACCAGCCAGTTTCTTCAATTCCCTGAATAAGAGCTTTGTGATCTATAATACAGTCCTAATACTATCCAACCCATGGGGATTTTGTGAGAATGAAATGAGAAAAATATATCTTATGTTCAATCAAACTTCTGTGCTTGGTACACATAGGGGAGCTCTCCCTTCCCCATACTACAAATTATGCAGAACCCCTTATTTTAGAACACTGTACACTTGTTACCTCACCTGATTCTCATACAGTCCATTTTAGCAGGAAGAAAGTAAAATACAAAGATGCCAGCTGATATGCAAATGAGTTATGAGAGCTAGGAAGAAAAACAGCTATAAATGCACCAGACCTCAGAGACTATTCACCAAATGCCACAGAGATATGCCTGTCCTACCAGAGGTGGCAGGGAAATGTGAAATTTTGAGATCCTGTGGTTCTTCCTCATTTTCCAACCATATAACAACCTCTGGGGTAGTAGAGTATAATATCTGAATAGATGCTAAGCTCAAAATCTCTCTCTTTTCCTTACCCATATCCTCTTTATGCTGTCCCATCTACTATTCACATTGAATGTACATTAGTATCTTGAAACACAAAGGAACTTCAGAAGGTCATTGTTCCACCTCCCTGCCTTCCAATAGATGAGGTGCATTACCACCTCTCCTGGAGATGATGAAATAAAGGTCTTGCAATGAGGAAGGTCTTCCTTAAATACAGTCAGTCAAGGGTAGTGGTTGGCATAACCATACTCCAGGTCTCCTGAAGCCCTAGACATTCTTTCCACTACTTGGGCTGTGCTTGGGCTGTGTCTTAGCACAATGCTAAAATGATCAGAGCAGACAACAAATTCTTTCAAGGGGTATTAGGAAAATAAGGTACAGTGATGGTGTTAGTTCCTACATAGGACAATCCAAACAACATGAAATAGGCATCAGACCTCTTTGGTTCTGCCTTGAGCACTTGCACTCTTTAACAGCCTCAGATATTATGTCAAAGTCAGCACCCACCTGACCAGTTTCTAGAGGACAGATCTCAGTTATCTACACCTTGGTGACCCAGGCAAACACAGAGGAAAGTTTCATGAACTGTAATGATCTAAAAGTTGCCTGCCACCCAGACTTCAAACCCTATCTAGTATCACCAGCATCACTATTTCTAAACTGACACCAACCCACTCTGATAGGAACAGTTATGATACCCCAACAACTCCAGAGAGAGAAAAAATTAGTCTTCAAAGAAAGGTTTTCATATATTTTACAGGTTCTGTAGAGTAACCACTTTTCTTTTTAATGAGGAGGCCATCACACTGAATTGTTCCAAATACTCTTTAACAGTGTAGGTTCCTCAGATAATCAACAATAACTCCTGAACAGCCTCCCCACTTTTCTGTGTAATTTCACCATTTGATCTCATGTCTTCTGACACTACAAACAATAACCAAAGGCATATATAAAATCACTTACCAGCTATAGTTGAGAGTCAAAGATGCTAAGTGTGCAAGGCACAAGAAGATTATGCTTAGTTTTGACATTACTTTGCAAAGAAACAAAAAGAAAGACCTGTTTTAGATTAAAGGAAAACAAGACTTGGGTTGTCTAGTACATTTGAAATCTTGACTACCATTCACTCTCTCTAAACAGATACAGTGACACTCACCTTCAGCAAGACCAAAGGTCCCTCCCAAATTCAGAAGGCTATAGGAATGTGGGAAGAATGTGGTATCTAACTGGAACTTTGAGGGGATGGAAAAATAGGCATCTCTGGCATCTGCAGCCCCAGCATAACAGAAATGCCTGCTAATAGGTGTGGGACCTCTGCCCTGACCTGGCCTGGATCCTTCATTCTAGTAAGGCAATTAGAAGACTTGAGGCTAAGGGATTACCTTTGAATGGAGTTTCTAATCAGGCCCTAAGCTTCTAATTAGGATTCTCTCAAATCTCAGAGGAAAGACACCTTCAGAAAATGTCCCCTACGTTATCATTCTTAATACTTCTCCACCCAACCTTTATCCTATCCACAAGCCCCACCATGATTCAGTCTCATTTGGGAGAAGAGAGAGATTCTTCTGTGTTCTGCTTTCTGAGAACTTGTCAGCAATCTAAAATGACTCACCTTGACCAATCTCATTTATGAAATACAAATGAAATAACTTGTCTATGTAAAATCCTAGCTGACTCATTTATTCAACTAATTTTTTAATTGGATGTATATATATATATATATATATATATATATATATAGTATTGACATACCATATTAATTTAATTTATACTTGAACCAGCAAGTTCTGACAAAAATTCCATAAGGCAGCTACCACTATCATGTTCTACAAATAAATAATGAGAAAGGTAGAGTGATGAAACACTCACTCATAGTAAAAAGAAGAACTGGAAGGGTCAATAGTTGCACAGCCTTTTAGAACACTAGCTGTTCTTCCAGAAGACTCAATACTCACATTGTTCCAGGAGATTTGATGCCCTCTTCCAGCCTCCAACGGTACTGCACACACATGGTCTACATACATACATGCAGGCAACTCACTCATACTCATGGAAGAACTCTTTTTCAAAAAAGAATAACTGAGATTGGAACCATGGGACTTGACTTTCAATGCCTGTAACCACTATGCTATATGCTATACACTGCCTTATATTACTTGGTTCAAATGAGTGAAATTTATTTAATATGGGAAATGTCAGTGATGTTCAAAATATGAAGGAAAAAAAGTTAAATCACAATAATAACTCCATTCTAAAAAACATTGTCAACAGTCAAAGGGAAGAAAGCAAAAAATAGACTTCTTCCAGCTCATTAACTTTGACAGTAGATTCCATGGGTTGAAATCCTCCCTCTACACTGTGAATTTAAATGAGTTTATCATTTCTCAATAGCAATTTCTTCTATTGTTTATTATAAAATAAAACTCGGGGACAAATACAAGATAAGAACCTAAGACAATCACCACAGCCACGTCACACCTCCCACCACTCACCTCTGGGCTCCAAAAAGGGCCTTTGTAACCTTCCAGCCCTGCCTCCCCTTCTCCAAGGGCCACTCTTTCTCAAGTCTGGGGAAACTCTATGATCCATCTCAACCAGCTGCATGTAAATCCTGCCCCTTGAAATAAAGCCTGAATCTAATTGGCCTTTGGGCCACAGCATAGATAAGATCCCCATAACACCTGTAGGGTGAGTATAAATGTTAAAAAATGATGATACTTACAGAACACTCAGAACTGTACTGTACTTATTCTGTAAAAAATGTAGCTCTTCTCAATCACTTTCTGTCCCAAGTTTGTTAAATCTATGAATATGGACCTGTATATATGAAGGGTTAGGTTTAGGGTATATCCTACAAATCTAACTTAAACATATGTAGAGTAGGATCTAGACTCAGTCCCCTGAGAAATCCCAGGGATATGTGTGTGTGTGTGTGTGTGTGTGTGTGTGTGTGTGTGTGTATGTATGTGTGTGTTGTGTGTATGTGTGCACATACACATATAAAATCATAACAGATCATGAGCTGTAATATAAGTAACTTACATATTCATTAATAGAGATTTATTTCTCATTCTTATAAGGGATAAAGAACATTTATATTCCCCCAAATTTATCTCCCCATCTCCTGTTTTGACACATCTAACACCTACCACCAATGATACAAACCTCCCTAAAGAAAAACCTCCTCTTCCTTTAGGATGGCTTCCTACAGGTCTACTTCCCAGCAATGACTTCTAAGGGTCTGTTCCATTTTTAACACCTCAGAAGACCTGATTTTATAATCCATTGTCTCAGAGGAAATCCAACAGCTTCTGTAGAAGTGTGACCTATCTTTTCTACAACAATGACTCCAGATGAAAGACACCTTGCTTAGCTGTTTCCTGCCCCATTTTCTCCTTTGCATATTTTTTCATGAAGATTCCCTCATTGAGACAATGGCCCCCAAGCCCTGTCCAAGTTGATTTTTAAAAGAACTTAATTTAAGATGGAACTCTTACCTAAAACTAATACATTATAACAAGACAAATAATGACTATGTACCATTCCAAGTGTTGTTGATTACCTAATCTTTCAAAACAAGATAGGATATGAATGATAATTGTCTAAATTTGGGTTTTTATTGCTGTGTGGTGAAACACCATGACCAAAACCAACTTGGCGAGGAAAAGATTTATTTATTTATTAATTCATTCATTTCTTTATTATTCATGTGTGGGGCTTTTATTTTTTGTTATATTTTTGAGGTTGTAATAAAATTACACAATTTCTCTCCTCCTCTTCTTCCTTCAAAATCCTCCCATATACCTATTTTTGTTTCCTTTCAAATTCACAGCTTCTCATTTTATTAATTATATATATATATATATATATATATATATATATATATTTCAAAATATAACCTGCTCAATCTTTATAGTATCATGTTTATGTATGTTTTTGTGGCTAACCATCTATTATTGAATACCCAGTTGGTGTGATCTTCTCTGGAGAAGAACATTTCTCCATGCTCTCACCATTCCTCAGTTACCTGTCATACTTTGTTATACGGTGTTAAGGCTTCAAAGACTTTTCTCCACCCACCTTGGCATGTCTGCTGGTTTCATCCTTGCTCAGTTCACATTTAAGAAGTCATGATGGAAAGACTTTATGGATATAGCATCTGACTTCACTAGTAGGCATAATCTCACAGCAAACTCTTTGGTCTTAAAGCTCTCATGACGTTTCTGTCCCCTCTTCCAAAGTAGTTCCTGGGCCTTAGGTGCAGGGGTATTTGGTAGAAGTATTCATTGGGACTGGGCTGCACAATTCTCCATTTTTATTGGTATTAGTTAAATAGTTAAGTCTTTGTTAGGGATTATGCTGGTAGTAAATTGGTGGTTATAGGTTTTCTTCCAAGATGCATGGCTTCGATAGCACTGAGTAGTTGGCTAACGTTTCCATCATGAGGAATGGTTTCCATTTGTTTATCAGATCTTAAGTCCAATTAGAAAGCTGTTAGTTAACATCAAGTCACAAGCATACTCTTAGGGTTATTGTGTCATGCTGGATATCACTGTGTTTCATAAGTGTTATAGCTTGGTATGACTTAAGGATGTCCTTCCTTTGGAATCTTGCATGGTATTTTCTAGTACCATGTAGCTAGACCCCTTGGCAGAGACATTTATGTTGATTCCAGCTCATGTATCTCTGAGCCCTGTGTCTGAGGTACATAATGTCTTCAGCAATAAAGACTAACCTACACCTCTGTGGGTCAACCAAGGACAAAAATAATAGGCTATATTTTTAGGGAGTATTTTGCTCTTGCAGGGAGCAATGTCATAGAGATGGGAAAAGCTCATTTAAACTAAGTATGTATACTTATATACAGAATTACATATATTAAGGTATTTTAGTATATAATTAATAGTATGGTTTCTTATGGTCTTTTCAGACATTTAAACCCCTGAGGGGTCCTATGTCTCAATCTCTCTGTAAAAGGCAGACTTTGGTAAAGCACTTCTTTCCCATCTTACTATACCATACTTCTTCCACAGGTATAAGCTCCTATGTGGGCTGTGGTGGTTGTATTCTTACACTGCCATCTAGGCATCTGGATTTGGGGTTTATAGATCTAAGTTCAGGTTTCTGAGTTTGTCTTTGTTGAATATGGGTTTGTGCTTTTTATTAATTTAATAATCTATTGAATAAGAAAATTGACTCTCCTTCCACAGATAGGGGTGACTCAGAATTCCACAGATAGGGGTGGAGCTTTTGGTTATTTGAATGAGAATGGCCCCTATACATTCATATATTTAAATATTTGGTTCCCATTTGATGGACTGCTTAAGAAAAATTATGAGATATGACCTTGTTAAGGAGGTATTTTACTAGGAGCAGGCTTTGAGGTTTCAAACTCCCATGCCAGGCCCAGCTTCTCTCTTGTCAGTCTTCTGATTGTGGATCAGCTAGCTATAAGTTCTTAACTACTGCTCTAGAGTCAAGCCTGCTGATCAGTCACCATGTTCTCTGCCATGATACTCTTGGACTCACTATTGGAAACTGTAAACAAGCCCCAATTAAATAATCTGTTTTATAAGTTACCTTAGTCATAGTATCTCTCCACAGCAATGGATAAGTAACTAAGACAGGGCTCCTGTACTCCTTTCCACTTCATACTGCACTGTTGACTGGCTTAATCTTGTCCAGGAATTATTCGGGCAAATATAGCTACCAAGAGTTCATGAGTGCAGTGGCCCTGTCATACCCGGAAATCTCTATTTTAATACATTCCTCCATAACCTTTGCTTATTATAATCTACATGTTCCTTTTTACACAGTAGACCCTAAACTTTGGGGAAAGGTGTGATATAATGTTCCATTTGTGACTGAACACTTCACTGACATTTCTTCTCCTCATTTTCACCAGACATGAGTGTCTGCATTTGACAATCACTATCCACTTCACAAAGAAACCCAGAAACTCCAATTTTAATGTTCTAACAAAGATGTTATAAGTTTCTGAGATGAAAATGAGATGAGAACTTCAATAGAGTAATATTAGCATAGAAACCCTGAAAATGGTCTTAAAGAAACATGAGCTAATAATTGACTAGGTGCAGACATAAATGAAGTGTGTTCAGACCACATCCCAGACTTATGCTTACAGGGTCAATAACCACAATTCATTGTGGAATTCTGAGAAGACAATGAAAATGAGTTTCATGGTCTAAAACTCACATCAGGACTAAGGGAGGCTATAGTAGTAAAAAAAATTCTCCAAAAGTCCCCAGATCAGAGTTACAGTTCTATAAGTAACTTCAGATAGACTATGATGGCCAGTGACCAAAACAAGTTCACTCCATGTAGGAGCTGCATTGAATTCAGAGAGTGAACAGCTTAGGAGTAGCCATGCAATCCCAAAATGTTTTCTTTCATCCCTTATGATGCATAGAGCAGATGAGATAATGAATCTTGCCTCTTCTGAAATGTGTTCTCTCTTCAGGGCTGGCTTTTCCCAGGAGTCTGAGGCTGTCCCTGGAGTGGAATCATGATCCAGGGAAATCTTTTCCACTGCAATACTCCCACAGAACCATCTCCCAATGCACTTTATATACCAGCTACATTGTAATGTAAGAAAAGAATACATGAGTTACATTGGACATCTGTACAACATAGCTGATTTCTATGAAATGCTTAAACCAAAATTTGTTAGTTTAAATGCAAATTCAATGAATTCAGCTGAATTATGCCACCAGTCACTTATGACATAATTACCTCACGTCTGGAAATCCTATGAAGATACTGGCTCCAAAGTAAGGTCTACACAAATTAGCTAAGGTAACTGTACAGAAAATCTGGCCTTTGCCATTGGACTATGTCACCACATAATGCCATGTCTATCCAGAAAGTCTTATTTGGGATACATGGGTAAGACTATTTCACTTTTGTTGAAACATTCAGCTTTGTTTTATTTTGGGTGGGGTGCTTATTTTTCCCCAGGTAAACTTTAGGAAATATTCTTCCATGGGAATGAAAACTTATACTAGACTATAGAGCTTACATGATTCCCCTGTAAATTACAATACTAACTATATTTATACTGGAATGGAAACTACCCATATACAATATAGTTCTTTGTAATAAATTGACCTGGCTGAAACTCCAGATATTTTAGTGACTGATAATATGACCTTGGACATGTTACTTAACTAGTCAGAGTCCTAGTCTCCTCCATATCATAATAACAACTCTTCAGTAGAATCATATGGATTATATAAGACAATGTGTACAGAATGCGTCACATCATGAAAGCAGGTGATCAATGAACACCTAACCACTCTGAGAACACAACGTGGTCTACTAGTTCAGCTCCACTCAGGGGACCAGGAAGACACTAAATACCTTTTCTTTATATCTGTGAAATCTAAGGCTTGACTTCTTTAAAATAAGAAAAAATATTACAAGCTTAATTTTGTTGTAAAATTGAAACACTAATTTTGCAGTGTTTAGAATCTTCTTGCTACAAAGCAAGCTCTAAGTACATACTTAATTACATATTGAGACATCAATTCCAGTAAGGAGAAGAACATTAACATTGTTGAACTCTTTCATCATCCCCAAAGAAACTCAACCTTCAGAATAAAAAGAGAGAAATTGAGAGAGCATTGTAAGTCAAAATAAGTACAAGAAATGGGAGTCACTCATTCCCTATTGAGTTCTTGGAAAAGAGCTTTGGATAGGATAAGAATCTTTCCCTATCTCCCCAGACATAGCATAGTTTTCTGTGGTGCCATAAAACTTTTTTCTCCTTTATAGCTGTCCTAAATTTAGAAATACGTTGTCTCCCCTTTTCTGGGCTCATTCTGGGGTGGTAGCATATAACAACTCTTCCAGTATAACATTGTATGAAACTAACTTTCATCAGTCTGGTCTGAAATGCTTTCCTCCTGTAAAATACCTCAGGAATTGTGTTATGAAATAAGCAAGCTTTACTATGTTATGTAAAAATTCTGTTTTTTTATTATAACTGTGTTCTCATTTGATTTTTTCAAAAAATTGAGGTTCTTATTAGCTAAGCAACTTTAATAAAAAGATAACATGTACTACCAAAAAGTCTAAAAATCAGCCGGGTGGTGGTGGCACACGCCTTTAATCCCAGCACTCAGAAGGCAGAGCCAGGCAGATCTCTGTGAGTTCGAGGCCAGCTTGGGCTACCAAGTGAGTTCCAGGAAAGGTACAAAGCTACACAGAGAAACCCTGTCTCAAAACACCCCCCAAAAAAAGTCTAAAAATCAACTTTGATAATTTTCTGCCACAGAAGTTATTTGCTTAATGATCTTAGAGAAAGATTTTAATATTTAAAGATTCAGGCTTTAATCTGGAGGAAGTTAAATTCTATTCTCCTAAAATGGCAAGATGGTTTTGGAGGATTTGGAGTTAGTAAGTTCTGGGTTCAAATGCAGCACAATACGCAAGTTCTTGAACATCTCTAGGATTTATCCATAGAATAGTCATATCTAATTTCAGCATGAAAGGGTGAGGGAAAGACTAAAGGTAGACCTGGTGTGAGGAGGGGGAAAGACCCAGGTGTGGCTGCATTGATACCTAATCTGCTGTCACCAAGTCTCTATTCAGGAACTTTGAGTGCCTGTCTATCTATCACAAGGACACAAGACAGTTGTGGACTCTGACAATTTCATAATAGATATTGAGAAAGATGTTGAAACTTGCCTTTTGTCTGTTCTGAAAGTGAAAAACATCTAATTAATTGCAGGGAAATTTATTTATTTAAATAATAAAGATGCTATAGGTATATATACAGAATGAAACAAATTCATAACAAGGAGATAGAATTTACATCAACACACTTGGACCTATGCTGGCTAATCTAAGAGGTTTAGCTTCCTCTTAGTGAAAATAGATAACTGCTTTAAACAATAACACGCAAAGAAAACATCTTTCGCAATATGGATAAGTCAAATATTTCATAAGAGTAGTAAGGAAGACAATAATAAAATCACTAGTAACTAATCAGGTTTTTATGCACTGCACATATAATTCACAAAATATAATAACACAGAAAATTAAATGAAGGGGAATTACATCATAAAGTTGGATATATAGCTTTGAGGACAAAACTAACATTTTAAAAGTATGTGTTTCTAAGAAAATACAAAAGAAATATTCATGGAGGGCTATATCTCTTGAATAAAGTAGAGTGGATATCCATCAGGATAAGGGCAGAAGTCAGGCTATGGAGCAAAGGAGAGAAAATATTCAGTAATATAAAGTCAAGCCTTGCCTTGATCAAGCATGACTGTTATTATGAAGGAGACAGGCATTTAAATTTGAATGCAAGGTCCAACAATATCATGTTTAAATAGCTATAAATCATTGTAGACAATGCCTGTGTGCTTTCTAAATTCAGTAATTATTAGCTGACAAGTGTGCATGTTTGAATAGTGTAAATATTGAGAAAATGATTTCAAGAGCCTCAGCCAGAATTCCTCACCATAGAAATAATGGCTTGTGAGAAACAAAATCCCTTTAATGATAGGAAAATCTATGTCTACTGCTTTTCAAGATGAAGAAATGGAAAGTGAAATGCAATAAAGGAAAGTAGACTTCTAGGGTTTTTCACAGTGAGTTGATACCTAAGCAATACCAGGAGGGTTTTACAAAAAAACTGGCTCATCCTGGCCCCTGCTGCAAGAGAGAGAGGTGGTGGGACTAACCTGGAAAGCCATATAATATGTTGTATGGCAGGGTTGCCTTCCCTATAGAAACTGCTGGTTGGAGCTCAAAGGGGCTCTGGACTCAAGAACAGCTTCCACCAAGCCTTCATTTAAAGTCTGCACCATTTGTTGTTACAAATTTATTAAATTTATTAATTTATTAAATTAATTTGTTAAAATTAATAAGATTATCAAGATCTTACAGATGTACAGACTTTGTGGGGCCTCATTTCAAGTTCAGATCCTATTGGAAATCATTCTGATGGTAGAACAGAGAAATAAATGGGGACCCTCTCAAAGCCTCAGGACCTACTGCTAGTCTCAGATCGACAGACTACTATTTCTTTGACTTTTGAACAGCCATTAAGTTATCTGGGTATCATTTTTCTCATCAGCAAAATAATAACAATCTTAAATCATGCCACAAGGCATGGAAGCAAGCACAGACATTCACAGTTATTAAAATGTATGAAAATAAAGGTATTATGCTGAACTATCAGGTTTTAATTGTGTGGGTTATATTTTCACAGTGGTAGTCTCATGTCACAGAAATAAAATTCCTGGTTATGCTGATGGAAAGGAATTTCTTCATAATCTAATTTGGATAATTATAGATTTTGTTGTACATTCAGGAACTCTAAGTTAGGAATTTCCAACCTGAAGTAGTTGGTGTGAAATGAGGATGCTGATCAAATTGTCCAAAAGGTGCAGTAAAGGGTAGAAGAAGCAGAGATTTGGCTGGAAATTGCAGCTCCTTCATGAGTAAGGGCAAAAGATAGTTTAACACATCTGGTTTTATTTTCTCATCTGAATCTAAGATGGTACATCTATACAGTAAAATTATTGTCAAGAATATATAAAATATTACAAGTAGAAGGTGATTGATAGCAATGATTTTCAAGAAATAAAATATAAGTGTTTTGGTTTTCTTTAAAAAGCTCCCAGTGGCCAATTTAATATGAGGTACTTTCAAGACAATCCTGGGTAAAGTAGAAAAATGGTCAACAAAGAGCAGATGGTGTGATATTGCAAGTCAGATCTAGGCCATATGGCAAGAAGGAAATTTAGGAATGCAAAATTGCCATGACTCAACATATAGAAAATGAAATGTAATCTCTTTAAGCAATCAGTACAGAACAAGAAAAGAACATTACATTTTACTTGATGTTTGAAAGCTTCTTCTGGAAGCAACAGAAGTTTAGTGACAAATCCTCCTCTATACCTCCAATTATACAATTTTGTCTTTGGCATAAGGCATGTATGCAATCATATGACAGAAACACCACTTACAATATTCAAAACCAAGCCCGTAGTCAAAGTATAAAAGATTTACCTAAACTAGTCTGTACTGCTACATAAATGGGGTAAAATAATGAAGATTTGTAATAGTGCATATGAGAAGTGGGAAGAATTTCCTTATCATATTTAGTAAAAGCTCAAATTTGTCAATTATTGAAATAAAGATATATGTGTGTATACACACAGAAAAACAAATATATAAATAAAGAGTGTGCAATATACTAGCTAAAGTTGACGATGATACTGACAAAAGGCCTACATTATGTTGCTCTTTCTACATGCTGGGAACTGCTCTTCTCTATTTATATGGAGAAAACTACTTAATATTCTAAATAATCTAATGACACCTGTATGCTTTTTTTCATGTTAGGGATGATGCTTGAAGGAACCCCTTCCCCAGTCATACCTCAGCCCCCAGGGATTCCATAACTTTGTGTCATTTGATGATCCCCAGACATACGTTTCTACCAGGGACCCCAGTGGTACACTGGGCTAAGCCTCCAATAGAAAACTCTCATTAAATTTCCAGTTCTCCATTACACTCTGTTCAGACTCTTAGTACTATATCAGCATTCTCATAGGAGTCTCTCATTCCACTCCACCTCCACTCACTTGAAAATCCACTGCTTAGTGCAAATTTATGGTAGCTCGAGACCTTTAATCCTTGTATCTCTAGACTGACATTTTTTGCTACTGCAGCCTGCTTGAAGGAAACCGTTCCCCAATCATACCTCGACCCCCAGGGACTCAATATCTTGGTGCAGAATAGATGCCCCTATCTCTTTTCCACCGCCTTTCTGAGCTTTCCTCCTAGAACTTCACAATTCTTTTCTGCTGCCTACCAGATGGCAGAAGCATTCTCTACTGGGGAACTCATAGCCACTGTGATTGCCTGGGATCCACAGACAGCAATAGCAATCAAAGAACAAAATATCCAACAAACAAACAAACAAATACTAAAGGTTACCATCAAGAAACACCTCAACGTAAGAGTTCTAGATGCTTAGAACTCACACAAAATCACAAACATGAACAGCTAAAACAATGTCTCAACCAGAATGCAATAATCTTAATATAGTAGGTCCTGAGAAATGCAATCTAGCAGAAGCACAAGACAAGGACCTCAAAATAGCAATCATTGAAAAGTTCAAAGACCTTAAATATGATATGAATAAGTACCTTAATGAAGACCATGAAAATACAGAGTAGGGGTTGAATGAAATAATAAAAAACTGTTTGTGATATTAAAGAAGAAATAGAATAACTGAAGAAAATCCAAACATTAATAAAACTGAAAATTAAAATTTTAGGAGTAAAACAAAGTCCTCAGAGCTAGGCCTCACCAATAGATTACAAGATAGAAAATAGAGGATTTCTGGAATTGAAGACAAGATAAAAGAAATGGTTACCTCATTCAGAGAAACTATTAAATCTAAAAAAAAAAGTGGGCCCAAATGTACAGAAAATTTGAGACACTATGAAAAGGCCAAATCTATGAATAATAGCATTAGAAACAGAAGAAACCCTGGTCAAAAGCACAAAAAAAATATTTTTAAAAAAATCATAAAAGAAAATTTTCCCAACCTAAAGAAGGAGGTGCTTGTCAAGGTACAAGAATCATGTAGAACATCAAATAGAAAGGAAAAGAAATGAAATCCTATGACACATAATAATAAAAACATTAAATGTACAGAATGAAGAAAGTATATTAAAAGCTTCACAGGGAAAAGACCAAGAAATGTATAAAATCATTCCCTTTAGAATGATTCTTGAGTTCCCAATGGAGATTTTGACATACAGAGAGCCTGGATAGATGGTCTGAGAGACCAGACAAGCCAGCCCAGACTATTAGATCCAGCAAAACTACTAACCATATTCAACAGAAAAAGAATAGAAATTTCATGATAAAACTAATTTTAAACAATTACTAACTACCAACACAACTCTACTGAAGGCATTAGAAGAAAAACTTCAGTTTGAAGGAGTTAACTACACCCAAGATAACATAAGAAATATATAACCTCAAAACAGTAAATCAAAGGAGGAAAAGAAATATAAAACAAAACAGCAACAGCAAAAAAGCAAAACAAAATAACAACAACAAAAACCACATAACATTATAACTACAAAATAACAGGAACCAATAAATACTGCTGGAGATAGGCTGTCTGCAGACCTCAAATTTTCCAGACTCAATGTCTCAGTCTAATCCCAAGTATTGCAACAGAACACCAGATGCAGCTTCCTTTCCCCCTGCCCACATCTTCCGTAGATCCCCCAGACTATCTGCTCCTAACCTCCCTCCTTTAACTCTTTGCTGTATCCCAGCCCCGCAACTCAAACAGGCACCTCCTGCTTAACCAAAGGCCATGTACGCAAAAGGAAAAAAAGAAAAGAAAACAGGTAGGCTGCCCCTTCTTCTCTCTCCCTGCTCTCCCAAAAGCAATCCATCATTCTGCTCCCTAGTGAGACCAGCTACAGCCTTCCTCCCCCCCCTGGCCACATCACCTTTGGATCTCACAGACCATCATCCCCTCCTAACTCCACTCCCCCTTATGGCCTCCCCATTTGTCACTACATCCCAGCCTCCAACACCAGCAGACATTCCCTATGAACACACAAGCTAAGCAGCCAAGTAAAACAGGCAACCCATAGCCATCACACTAAAAAAAAAAATCCAGAAAGGAAACAGAAATCAAGGGGAAAATCACCCACTCAACAAAGACAAACCCAGAATCAGCAACTACACCAATAATCCTCCCAAATCCAGATGACTGGATGCAATTATAAGACTACAATGAAGGACAATCAGGGCAATATGGGTCCAATAGAGCCCAGCTATCCTACCATAGCAGGTACTGAATATTCTAATAAAGCTGAAGCACAAGAAAAAAAAGCAAACAAAATAAAAATTAAATCAACTATATGAAGATCATAGAGGTACTTAAAGAGGAAATGAATAAATCACTTTTAAAAAATCCAGGAAAGTACAAGCAAACAGAAGAAAATAAATAAATCCCTTTAAAAAAACAAGAAAAAATAGTTTAAAAAAAACTGTTTAAGACCTGAAAATAGAAAACAAAAGAAAGAAAGAAAGCCAAGTATAAGTGAGGAAATTATAGAAATAAAAAGGTTAGGAATTTGAAAAACTATTATAGGGCCAAGTTCCACCAACATAATACAATAGATAGAAGAGAAAATCAAGCTGGATAGTAGCAGCAACAACAGAAAGTACAGAAACTCATGGAAAATGAACAACTCTCTACTGAATGAAAAACGAGTCAAAACAGAAATAAAGAAAGAAATTAAAACCATACTGGAACTGAATGAAAATGAACACATGACATACCAAAACCAATGGGACCTAGTGAAGGCAGTTCTAAGAGGCAAGCTCATAAAACATCAAAAAAAAAAAATGGAGAGATCTCATGTTAGTAATTTAGCAACACACCGGGAAGATCTATAACAAAAAGCAAAAAGAATAGGTGACAAGAAATAATCAAACCTGTGGCTGAAATCAATGAACTAGAAAGGAGACCATGGTAAATGAAGACCACATGAGAATAGGAAGAAGCAAAGTGCTAGAGAGACCCACAGAAATCCATAAAGATAACCCCCCAAAAGACTGCTGGCAATGGTCAAGAGACAGCCCGAAATGACCTACTCTGATGATAGGATGGCCAAACACCCTAATTGTCGTCCTAGAAACCCCATCCATTGACTGAGGGAACTAGATGCAGAGATCCACGGCTAGGCCCCAGGTGGAGCTCCGGGAGTCCAATTAGCGAGAAAGAGGAGGGTTTGTATGAGCGAGAATTGTTGAGACCAAGGTGGATAAAACACAGGGACAAATAGCCAAACTAATGGAAACACATGAACTATGAACCAATAGCTGAGGAGCCCCCAACTGGATCAGGCCCTCTGAATAGGTGAGACAGTTGATCTGTTTGGGAGGCCTCCAGGCAGTGGGACTGGGTCCTGTGCTCAGTGCATGAGTTGGCAGTTTGAAACCTGGGCTTATGCAGGAACGCTTGGCTCAGCGTGGGAGGAGGGGACTGGACCTAACTGGACTGAATCTACCAGGTTGATCTCAATCCTCTGGGAGGCTTTGCCCTGGAGGTGATGGGAATAGGGGATGGGCTGGAGGGAAGCGGAGGGTGGGAGGAGTGAGGAGAACAAGGGAATCGCTGGCTGATATGTAGAACTAAGTTATATTGTAAAATAAAAAAAATTTAAAAAACAATCTAAAGAATCAATGGAATGAAGAATTAGTTCTTTGAGAAAATAATTTTGACAAACTCATAGTGAAATTAAGCAAAAGACAGAGAAAGAAGATTGAAATTTAGATAGACAAAGGGACACTACAATAGACACTGAAGAAATCAGAGGATCATAAGGACATACTTTAAAAACCTGGTCTCCACCAAGTAGGAAAACCTGAAAGACCAAATAAGAATTTTAAACAGTTGTATAACACCTAGTGAAATAGAAACTGTAATTTAAAATCTCCCAACCTCCTTCCCTCCAAAGCCTGAGCTCAAACAGATTCAGCAAAGAATTCTACCAGAGCTTTAAGAGAGAATTAATGTCAATTGTTCTCAAATTCATCCCCAAAACAGAAATTGAAGGACCACTTGTGTGGGGGCCCACCTGCTATCTAGTGAGAAATTACTCAGGGTCAAAGAATCTGAGTTTGCTTTACCCAGCAGGGCTGCATAAGGAGATGATTTGGTCACAGGCTGTACAGTGTGCTTTGCTCTTGCCTCTCCACTTTGCATATTATAAAAAGCCCTTTTCAATAAAGGATGAAGCTGTTGGGTGTTGATCCAGGCTCTGCTGAGGCTATTCTGTGTTCTGTCTTTCTTCTCATCATCTAGGTCTCTCTTTCTATCTGATACTTTTTTATCCCTCTCTCATAAGAACCCTTCAAAAGGTGGGAGCTGGCCTTCCACAGATGGTGCCCAGAGACTTAGGTACAAAAGGATAAGATAGAGGGGGCACTGAGGGAGGAGGGGGCATGCACTGTAATGAATTAATGAATTAAATTGAGGCAGTGGTTTTCTGTTCTTAAGGAGTAAAATGTGAAATATAAAGCAGAGAAGTTCAAGTTAAGCTGAAGCAAGTAATTAAAGTTAGGCTGCAACAAGTATCTCTCTCTGTGTCTGTGTTTCTATGTCTCTCTCTCTCCATTAAAGTAAGCCATAGTTTAGTTTGAGAAATGCAGACTTAAGAATATTAGAATACAATAAGCTTTAGGTATATGAATATTGTAAAGGCTTAGGTATAATAGAAACTGAGGGTAGAGTAGTTTTTTCCCCCTGAATACAGATGGGACCTGAGACCAGAGAGTAGCATCCAGGATGGAGCAGACACTGTAAACCTGGTGGTCCAAGAGCAAAAAGCGGATTCAGAGACTGTCAGCTTCAGAAAGCAGGAGAGCATGAGTGAGTACCCAGCCAGGCATTGGCGCTGAGACCCACAGGGCATCAGTGCAGTGCAGGTGGCAGATGCCAAGAAACAGCCCAAGCAGCAAGCATCTGCATACTTTCTGCTGTGAAAAAAGCCATAGTGAGGAGCAGTGGTGAGAGTGCAGCAGACTTCAGACCTCAGTAGCTGGAGCAAGTCTGTCACTGGGAGCTGGACTGGAGCCAAGTGAAGGATGCCCAGGAGATCACAGGTGGAGAGCTGACTGGGCAGCTGAAAGGAGAGTATGAAGGGTGCAATGACCACTGCATGAGAGACAAAACCTCTAGAGAAAGATGCCCTCAGAGTGCATACCAGGAGGGCCAGGAAACAGGTGCCTTTGAGTCTGAGTGCATTCTGGGGACACCAAGGAACCTTAGGTGGCTTTTGCTCATGAAAAAAAGGCAGCACACAGGGGACATAAAAACCACAGGCAGAGCAGGTTATGGAGTCAAGGTGCAACGGGCATGACTGGCTATTTCTGGATTTCCTCCTGGAGCTGAAATCTGTGGCTTGTAGTGATGGGAAGGAACCTTGAGCCCCTGGGGCAAGAGGTGTTTGAGAACCCTTGGCCCCAGACCAGAACAGTAGTAGTAGAAGGAAGAAGAAGAGGAAGAAGAAGAAGAAGAGGAAGAGGAAGAGGAAGAGGAAGGAGGAGGAGGAGGAGGAGGAGAAACTGGAACAGAGGCTTTGTTGCTATTTGAGCCAAAGCCTCACATGCAGTTTCTGTTTGCTGGTGGTGGGCCAGTGCATGGCTACTTTGAAAGACAACTTTATGGTTCATGCTGTCTGCAAGGAGAACTCTTTAGAGAAGTCTTCAGCAACTCAGTTACTGTTACCTCACCTTTAGGCAAGGTTCCAAGGGAAGACTACCATGAAATGCTGCTGTAACTGAGAGTGAAGTTTCAGCAACTCTTGTTTGAAATAGGGTTGCATTCACAGGAACTTTAAGACTGGTACTAGAACTGTCTTTTTGAACTTTTTAGACTTAAGAAATGGGATGAGCAGGAGTGATTCAATTGCAATGGGACAATTTTGATTTCACCTATATACACTATCAATTGTAATGACATGATATTTTTGTGTATGCATATATGCTTTATTAACTGTGGTAATTCATGAACTGTTTGGTTTAAAAAAATGAACTGTCAATGGAAATGTTTTGAGTAAAAATGGAGAAGTTTGGGTTTTTTCTACCCAGGCTCAAGATGAAATTTAAAAAATTATAAAGAAAAGCGGGAGTTAATATTCCTCAGTCTATTTCATTTAAAAAAAATATTTTCTTGTCCTTTGAGTGGACTAATGTTAACTTGTGTTAATGTACTCTATGTTTTGTATAGTTCTATTAAGAAATTGCTTTTGGATGTTTGTTAAAGTTTGTAAAGTGTAAATAGTTCTCTTAAGAGTTTGCTTTTGGATGGAAGTTTTTAAGTGTTGTAATTGTGTATAGTAATATTCACGCTAGAATTATGTTAACTGTATGATATTGATGAACCATGGTTTGATAATGCTAAGGGAGCTAAGGGAGTCTTTAGGTTTGTTGCAGGTACATCATGAGTTTGCTTATTTATATGATATGATTGCATCAGGAGCTTTTTATTTAAAGAAGGGCTGGGTGCAGCTAAGACTACAGTAGTCATCTAAGACCCATTCAGAAAAGCCATCCATTGTTATCATCCTCCACTCCTTTACTGGGAGATGTGGCAGCCTTATGGATCAGGAGTAATGCTGTGGTAATTTTAGCTACTTTCAAGCTCTTAGTGGGAAAGCTGATTCAGAGCTGCATGGAGTTAAGCTCTATACCCTCATTTGAGATTTAAATTATTTAGTAAGGGGACCTATGGGACTCACAGAGGCTATCTAGTGAGAAATTACTCAGAGTCAGAGTATCTGCGCTTGCTTTACCCAGAAAGGGCTACATAAGGAGATAATTTGGTCATGGGCATGTTTACCAGATGTTTGGAAGGGTCTACATTTGGCTATACAGTGTGGTTTGATCCTGGAAGGGGGAGGTCATTTGCCTCTCCCCTTAGTATATTATAAAATGCCATTTTCAATAAAGGACAAGGCTGTTGGGCATTGATCCAGGCCCTCCTGAAGCTATCCTGTGTTTCTGTCTTTCCTCTCATCATCTAGGTCTCTCTCTATCTGATATTTTCTTATCCCTCTCTCTTCCTCCTAAGAACCCTAGAAAAGTTGGAAGAAGTAGGAGCTGGACTCCCACAGTCCCCCACACATTTCCCAATTCTCTTTATGAGATTTCATAGCTAAACTATTACTCTGATAGCTAAACTACACAAAGACACAACAGTAAATTGAGTTGTAAACTAAAATCCCTTATGAACACAGTACAAAATACTTGCAAACTGAATATAAAATCACATCAAAAAGATTATTCACCGGGATACAGTTTGTTTCATGACACAGATAAAGGGATGGATCAACATACATAAATCAATACATGTAATTCATCATATAAACAGGCTAAAAAACAAACATCACATGATCTTCTCCTTAGATGTAGAAAAGGCCTCTGAAAAAAATCCAATGTCCCTTCATAATAAAATGTCCTGGACAGCCTAGTGATACAAGGGACATACCTCAATATAATAAGGGCAATTTACAGCAAGCCCACAGCCAACATGAATGTTATCAGAGAGAAAGTCAAAGCATTTCCACTAAAATTGAGAATAAGGAATAAATGTCCATATTTCATGCTTATTAAATACATTGTTTGAAGGCTTAGATTAGAGCACTAAGACAACTAAAGGAGATCAAGAGAGACAAATAGGACAGGAAAAAGTCAAAGTATCTTCAATTGCAGATAATGTAATTTTATAGAGAAATAACCCTAAAAATCCACCAAAAACTTAAACAGCTGATAAACACTTTCAGAAAAGTATCAATGTACAAAATTAACAAAATCACAAAGTTAACAAAATTCAGTAGGCTTCCTGTTGACAAATGCCAATCATACTGAGACAGAAATCAGGAAAATAGTAGCTTTCATGATAGCCTCAAAAAAAAATTTAGGATAACTCTGACCAAGCAAATTAAGGATGGAAAAGTAAATTAAAGAAGACATCAGCTGGTGGTAAGATCTTCCATGATCATGGATCATTAGGATTAATATAGTGAATATGTTCATTCTACTGAAAGCAATCTACACATTCAACACAATCTCCATAAATATACAATTCTTCAAAGTATTTGAAAGAATTTTATATTTTCATCTTCATATAGAAATACAAAGATCTCAGGATAGCTACAATAATCCTAAATAAAAAGAACTTTTGGAGGTACTACCTCCTTAGATTTCAAGTTGTACAACAAAACTATAGTAATAAAACCAGCATGGTATTGACATAATAGAAACACTGAACAATAGAATGGAATTGAATATCCAGGCATAAAGGTTTCCCCCTTTTCTTAGTATATAGCAGTTGTTCAAAGCAAGGAGTTCATTGTGACATTTCCATACACACATATAATGATACTGATAATACTTACTCCCTCTCTTCACCTCCTGTCCCTTCTCTCCAATATCCACATCACACATAGTATAGTCCCTTTTAATTTCATGGCCTTCTTCTTTACTATTATTTTTGATTCCTGATATCCATATATGCAAGAAAGCATACTGGACCCATGCCAACATACCCATTATCCTTTATCCTTAAGTCTCCTTTTCAATAGTGAATTTTCTCTGAACTATTAGGAATGATCTACCATAAACTGAACTTTCATTACTTTTTTTCAACTGACAAATGGAATGCATGAATTTTCTATGCACAACATCATGTTTTGATTTGTATATTTTTTGTAGAACTCTTAAGTTAATTTAATTAACATATATATAATATATGTATACACATTTACATTTTTGTAATGATGTGGTGGTTTGAAAAAGAATGGCCCCATTGGCTCATATATTTGAATGTTTAGTCACGAGAATGGCACTATTTAAAAAAATTAGAATTAGGGGACGTGGCATTGTTGGAGTAGGTGTGGCCTTGTTGAAGGAAGCACCACTCTAATCTTAGAGCATATTCTAGAAGTCAGGTGGTCAAATTGAAGAATGCACAAGATAAACTATGTGGAGCTCACTAACAGCTGAAGAATTGCCTGTGGGATGTTCAGGTAGACTTCTTAGAAGTAGACAGACTCTAACTTGTCCAAAAAGGAAACAGAATCCTCAATTAAAAACAACCTAAAATCCACAGTAGCTAGATGGTTCCATTTTTGTCTTCCTGACTACAGCCCACCTTCAACACCACTAATCAACCCATATGACCTCCAACAGCTAGCTAAGAAGTTGTGTGATCCCAATATGTTCCTCTTAGTCTCCTGCTGTTTCTGGAACATATCGAAGTAGATATGATATCTCCCTTCATTTCTCTCCAGCACTGAAGAAAGGGGTTTGAAGCTGGGCATGCTCATTCCCTGAAGATTACACAGAGGAGTATGGGAAATGATGCCATGCAGGATCAGCCACCATCTATCATTTGTATGTCCAGATGAAAAGAGAGAATGAGCTAATAACACTGAAGTCAGCTCTAACTCAAGGGAGCTGGCTTCCCCCCAAAATGGAAAGTTCCTTCTCTCCCACTAATTTAATTTTGCAGCAACTCTTGGCTCACACACCCCTACAAAAATATCAGGTAAATATTGAGAGAATCACACAGAGAGGCCTCTGCCTTTCATCACTACATGCAAGCTTCCTCTTACATGTTAGCTGCAAGATAATTAAAACCACCTAAGAACTCCATTGGAATAGAAAACTCCATGATTCAGCAACAAAGTGATCCTTTATTAAGTCCAGAAAGAAGACAAAACACCAGACCTGGCCAATGTTCTGTTGCTGTTTCCTCCTAAATGGAAGGAGGCTCATAAAACTCAGTAAGCTAACAATGTTTAAGATGCTCATTAAACTTACAAGTCTCAGGAGGCTCAGAAAATTACAACTTCCAAAGCCCTTTGCCAATAATATATAAGCAGTGAACAATTGCTGGTAAAGAAGAGACTCTTTTCATTGGAGCTTCTTGCAAGTTGTGCAAGGTGCTCCAGGGATCCATCTTCATGAATTATCACTCTTGCTAGAGGCAATCTTTAAAATTATGCAGCTGTTTTTGAGTCCTCATGCACCTAAAATTAACCACAAGATATATATGGGTGGACTGTTCCATTAGGCCGTATTTTGTGAGTTATATGAGGTAAATAGACATTTGTTGACCTCCACAATTAAATCCAAACAGATCTGTATAGTCATGGGCTCTGAAGTTTACCCATGAACACCAGATAAAACTGGGCACAGAATCTGGCTCTGCTTCCTTCTGGGATTATGTTCAATGGTAGATTCCTAACATGCATATCAAATTGGACCAAGAGAGATTAGGTAATGGTATTTTCTAATTTTCTTGTCCAAAGAGCACCAATCTCAGTGGACATGCTCAAAAAAAAAAAATTACTAACAATGCATCCTGGACGTTTCTCTCAAGAACACAAAGGTCAGCTCTTGCTACAAGGTAATGTAAATTCTGTGACTACATTATGTTGGAAGGTTCTGTAAGTTCCAAAAGCTACAGGATGTGCCTTACAAATTTTTGTTTTATTTTTATTACATTTATTTATTTATTCAATGTGTGTGTGTGTGTATGTTTGTGTGTGTGTGTTTGTGTGTATGTATATGTGTATACCTGTGCACATACATGTGCATGTCATTGTCAGAGGACAACTTTTAGTAGTTTGTTCTCTCTTTCTGCCATGTGGGTCCCAGGGATTGAACCCAATTCATCAGGCCCGTAGACAGGTTCCCCTACCTAATGAGCTATTTAACCAACCCACCCTCCATTTGTGTGTGTGTGTGTGTGTGTGTGTGTGTGTGTGTGTGTGTGTGTGTGTTATGTGTTTAGGTACCCATGAAGGCCAGAAGAAGCTATCAGATCTCTTGGAGCTATAGTTATAGGCTATCCTAAGTTGTTCCATGTGGGTGCTAGGAATTAAAATGTGGTCTTCTGCAAGAGTAGTACATGCTCTTAACTCCTAAGCCAACTCCTCATCCCCCATCACCTTTCAGGGTTTTATAAGCATAACTTAGATTTTATCTTTGTGATGTTTTATGCAAATTATTTTCCTTCTGACAATTTCAATTCCATCTTCTATGAGATAGAAACAGGAACACATACCTTTCTGAATGTAGTAATCAGTAACAAAACTGTCAAATGCAATACTGCTGTAGGGAACAGCAATTGACATAGAGAGATTATCATTGACCTGACAACACACTGTCATCAAATATTAAGAGCAAGAATAGAGAACAGACTCTAGTCTCTTTGAGAATTTATCCAAACTTGGAACAGAGAAAAACATTTGTAATAGGAAACTTAGAAAAGATAACAACCATAATAGATATTATAAGAAAAAGGAAGATAAAGAGACTTAAGCAATAAGTTGGGAAACTGTCTCCTGGCTTCTGGATATTCCAAGGTGTTTTGCTCCTGTGGCCCCTTCCTGGACAAATTAGTTCAGTTCATACTTTCCCCTCCCTCAAGATATGATTCTGGTAAAGTTCAGCAAACATATATTTGGATGGAAAAGTTTTCTGACACAACTCTCACACATGAGAGTTGCTTCTTCTGGGACTAGAGAGATGACTCTGTGACTAAGAGTTCATCCTGCTATTGCAGAAGGCCTGAGTTCAGTTCTTAGCACCCACATCAGGGAGTTCACAACCACCTATAGGTCTAGCTCCCAGTGGATTTGAAGTGGCTGGTCTCCACAAACACCTAACTGAAGTGAGAATAACCACTCAGACAGACAGACAGACAGAAACACACACACACAATTAAAAATAAAAATGTTATCTTTAAACATTTGTAAAATAAAATTTGTAAAAAAATGCTTCTTCAGTCTTTCACTTTTCTTCTACCAAATAAAGAAAAGATATTGACCCATTGCATATAAATCTCTTTTAACAGAGCTCCTGTTTCCAAACAGTGTGCAATGGAGTCTCTGGTTGCTTACAACTAGATTTCCTGTTTTGTTTGAAACCAAAGCGGAGATGGTAGTGTCCCAACTACTTCTTTCCCTTCACTTCTCATAATTGTAAGCCCAAAGCTCTGAGAAACACAATGGGAAATCATAAAACTGTATTGCCAAAGGTTTTTTCAAGTCCAAGTTTCTATGTCTCTATAAATCTTTGGTCTCTTATATGAGTGGATTGTGATATCCTCAAGTATGGAGAAAAGCACAGTGAGCCACCACTCCCAGGGTCTCAGGCCTCACTCAAACAATTCTAACTGCCAAGTGCATAATGACACTGAACACGAGAGAAAGCAACTATGCAGATGCTCAACTGACATAATGATACACTCAAATGCAGAGCATCAGACAAATGTAGACACAGAAATTATGACAAGCATAGGGGTTCATGAAATGTTCAGATTCTATATTTTCCCCTAAGATACTCATTGTCACACATGTCATAGCTACTAAACTAGAGGAGAAAGCTACCAGAAGAACATATCTCTCCAGGCAAAAGGTATCAATCACAGAATTACTATTTTTTCTTCTTGGGTTACACAAACAAGTTTGGTAAGTCCAGACAAACATACCTTAGAGTTGAGCTAAAAGACTATAATCACTCTGGAAATTTCTTTGAAATGTTCTGTGGTTAGGCAATCAGAACAACATAAATTTTCATAGGCAGTGGGATATTGCTGTATACTTATAAAGACCATAATTATTTAGAAATCTAAACTTTCTGCTTACTTGGTTCATATATTGAAATATTCAAAGGAATTTTTAAGAGTCTCAAAGTAACCTTTATTTATAAACTTGTGATTAATGATTCAGAGCTAAGAATAGCAAAAACAGTCATTGAAAAAACATCTAGAGCAAAATATCCTCAACCATAAATCCACATCTGCTGTGGGATGTTCTGTATGGCAAATATGTTAATAAATAAAACACAGATTGGCCAGTAGCCAGACAGGAAGTATAGGCATAAATAACAGAGAGGAGATTTAAGGGAATTGGAAGGGAAGGATGAGACTGCCTACAGCCGTCGCCATGACAAGGAAGATGTAAGGTACCAGTAAGCCATGAGCCACATGGCAAAGTGTAGATTAATAGAAATGGGCTGAATATAAGAGTAAGAGCTAGACAATGATAGGCCTGAGCTAATGACCAAGCAGTTTAAATAATATAAGTGGCTATATATTTATTTTATAAGTGGGCTAAGGGACTGTTGGGACTTGGCAGGAACCGGAGAGAAAACTCTCCAGCTACACACATCCCTAATCTTCATACAAAAAAAAAAAAAGCTCTGTAGAAAATAAGAATTTAAAATGCTGCCTGCAGGGCCAGATTTAGTAAGTGATATGAACAAATAATGGATTTGAATAACAATTAAAGAGAGCTGCACTAAAATGTTCCACCATGAGTTACAGTCATAGCAAGGAAAAGATGGCAGTGCTAGCCCCATCCACAACCCAAGCCACAAACTTGAGTGCTGTTTCATGCCACATAATTATCCCTTTGGCACCACAAAGACCAGATTCATACTTTCAACTTTTACATTGTGGACTGCCCTCAAAAACCAAAGGCATCTTGAGAAGAATGCCCTAAGATACTCTCAAAGTATCTGAAATAACCAACCCTAAAATCATTTTTCTGTTTCAGTGAATCTCAAGGTGAGGTTACTTCACGAGGTTAAGGGATACCATGATAATTAACTCCAAGTTTCTTTTAGAAACTGGTAAAAATATTAATGCGGGGAGGGAGCATGGTATAATAGGACCTTCTAGTTCTGTTACTTGAGAGTCTGAACCAAAAGGGTCCTGAGCTAAAGGCCAACCTTGATTACATAGTAAAACCCTGTCTAGACTGTATATATGACTTTCAGTTTTGTTGCTGTTGCTGGAACAACTATGGTCATTTAGTATGTAACAGTTTTGCATCACTGCAGAGTCCAAAGCTGTGCGTGTGATAGAGTGTGTTAGATATCTGTTGTACTACTAAGCTATTTCAATCTCTTTTTTAAAAGAACTGTTTTAATTAATATAATTTTATATTGTACTTATTTTTTTATGATTGCATACATGTGTAAAATGTATTTTGCTCATAACTACCCCTGACGGCCTTCTTTCAATTCTCTCTGAGATTCCCTCAACCAATGTCCCATTTCTTCTTTTGTCATTATTATTTTTATTGTTATCATTATTATTGCTACCCCGAGTCCAATTAGTGTTGCATATTGGTGTGTACTATCCACTGGTACATGAGCAACCAATAAATAGTCATATACCCAAAGAAAAGTGACTCTTCCTTCTTCTGCAGTCATCAACTGGCAATAGTTTTTCTTGCTAGAGAAAGAATTGAAAGATACCCCCTTTCCATCTAGAATTTTAACCGAGTTGACCTTGTGAAAGACTTCTGCCAGTGTCTTAGTTAGGGTTTCTATTTGGTGCAAAGGGACACCATGACAGTGGCAACTCTTAGTAAGGAAAACATTTATTTTGTGTCTGGATTACAGTTTCACAGGTTTAGTCCATTATCATCATGGTAGGAAATATGATAGCATGCAGGCATATATAGTGCTGGAGAGGGAGCTGAGAATTCTATATCTGGATTCCCATGATCATGTCTAATAAGCATCTCAGATACATTATTGAGAGAAGACAAGCTGATGCCCATGTTCTGTCTCATCTTTATCACTATGCCAAACTTTCCACCCTAAGTACCTATTCTCTAGTAGTTAGAAAATGAACACAGCCACTGTACAATTTCCAACAGTATGGAGAATTTGGAAAGAAAATCCAAAGCCTCAGCTCAGATGGAAGTTCCACCTAATGATATCAGTTATAAGGCTTCAGCTAATAAATTTTGAATAATAAATTTCATACTGCAGCACAGATCATACATCAAAAATATTTTGTTCATTGTATGTTACAGTGAAACATCCACAGGATTTATTCACAATCTTATCATCTAAATGCTTTCATAGTATTGGTCTTTGTCTAAGAAAATTTAACAAAAGGCTCTGTGAGACAAAAAAGTCTGTGTCTTCTTGGGTAATCAAGACTATGGAAGCTGGAGAGATAAGCAGTGGGTGAAGTACTTCCTGCATACATGAGAACTTGAGTTCTGATCTCAAACACCTATAAAAGCCATCAGTGTGCACCTATCACCACAGTGCTGCAAAGGTTAAAACAAGATCCTTGGGGGATTGCTGGCCAGCCACATTAGCCAAAATGGCAAGCTCCTGCTACAGTAAGAGATCCTGCCTGAAAAAAAATGACATATAGAATGATAGATGAATATAAATAGTGTCAACTTCTGGCCTCTACACATGTGTACATACAATCTTGGTGTTTGTATTAGACAATGTCAAGTTAGAGAGGGACATGTTTCTTTTCTCTTGGCTGCCAGTACATATTATTCAAAACTTCTAGCATCATCCAGAGACCATGAACCTCAGAAAGGAACCTGGTAAATTGTAGCTTGTTCAGCTGTGTCTGTTAAGGGAAATGGTTGTCTTTCTCAAAGATTCCTTCTTTTAGAAAGAGACCTAGAAGGCAAGAAAAGTACAAACTCTGTACTCTAGAGAGAATGTGAGATAGCTCCATCCTGTCTGTTATTCCTCAACTAACTCACATTTGAAACACTTGTGGACCACATCTTACTACTAAGCACAGTTATAACAACACATTACCTGCATCCAACAGATGGTGTGCATAGTTTGTGCATTGAATGATTTAAGAACCTGTGTCCCCTATAAAGTTTTCCATGTGCTTGTCATTAAGGCCTGAAATGCCTACACTTCTCTCTCCTTCTTTGTTAAAAAGAGGATAATCCAAAGACTGTGGGAAGCTGACCACACAACACAGTTGGCCCCATACTTGAATAAGTGATTATGCATGAGAGAACTAGGGAGTCGGGACAGAGAAAGGAAGATTGTGTTCAGACATCTAGAAGCAATGGAGCAGGTTTATCTAGCCTGTCTCTAAATTACTTTTGACCTTTGAAGGAGAAAGGGAAACAGGCACCAACAGGAGTGATTATATTGTAGAATATTTAATTAATGCTTGTGGCATAGTCAGTCCTTCTCAGGGCCAAAAACTGAAACCAGAAGAGCCTTTTGCACATTATGACGTAACTTTGAGCCTTCAGGAAATAGAACTCTGGACAGGAAGCCGCCCTCTAAGTGGAGCGTCACCAGCGGGAGATCAAGGGTGGAGTTAAAGTATCTATTAAAAAATTCTCCAAAATCTATATACTGGAGAATCAACAGTCTGAGAAGGCTGAATCCAGTCAGTGGTCCTGCTTCTGCGGGAATATGTAATGTCCTCTGTGCCTTCCTGGACATCTCTGCAGGAAGAAGAAATAGAGCCATGCTTCTACTCCAAAGCTTCCTGGGCAGGGACTACCACCCATGAAACCACAGCATTTATTGGGCATGAGATGGAAACTCTCTAATGAGTGAGGTGTGGACACATTAAGGCAGCAATCAGAAACAAACACCAGCAGAGATATCTGAAAAGTCATAAGAAATCATAGTCAATTGTTTATTTTAAAAACAATAATATACATAATTCTGTGAATATATATATATATATATATGAACTTTTCTTATCTAGTCTGACAATACTCTATCCAAGAGCCAAAGATCACATAACAAAACCCTAACACCAGACATGAGAAGCCCTATTGAGTTGTTGGCCAGGATTTTCCCAAAAGTCATAAAACATATAGCCTATTACCATTTTCCTTGATTTCTCTCCAGAAGTGAAAGTTTAGTCCCAGTTTCTGAAGACACCACGCACTTTAGAAACAGGGCACAGAGACCCCTGAGCTGGAAGTGACCTGAAGCCTCCTCACTGAGTACTAGATTTCATAATACCAGAAGGCACCATGCAAGCTTCCAGATGAGGGAAACCAACAGTCCTGCTCTGCTGTGGTGCCTATGAACTACATCAATGATCCACATAACACAATAATTCTAAGGGTGGAGTAATGATATACAGAGTTTGGCTTAAACCAACAGTTCTCTAATTCGATTTAAGACCCACTCAAAACAGGGGGAAATGTGCCTGATACTGGAAACCAGTCGGGTTATTGGAGGCGAATATACAACCACTGCTTCACTAAATCAGCTTACTCCCTAACAACAATCTAAACATTTGTTCTGATATCCACAGATAGGTACAATCATCATACCTCATCAAAAAAGCTGAAGGAGACCATTACAAAAAAACTAGAATGAATCAAAATGCAGAGTTGTGGATCTCAGTTTCACGGGATACATCTACAAAACATCCCCACACCTAAGACTTAGAGTACATTGTAGAAGAAGGGACAGAAAGATTATAAGAGCCAGAGGATCAGAAGTTTGCTATGAAAGTGTTTTTCCTAGCAATGTCAGAAGCTACACCCAAATAATTTCACCACCATGATTGCCTAAACATGAGCTGAACAAGGATGGTAGCAATAAACATGCCAAAGTACATGAAAGACCAAGATTTTTACACCCTATACAAAGAACTACAGGTGATTAAGGAATACTGAGAGTGGGAGAAATAGTCTTCTCTAGGAAGCAATATATCAGTTTGCTATACAATATCAATGGTCAGCCCTGAAAACATAAATACAAGTAACATTATGTAGAGTGAACATTGTATATTTAGGAATATGTACGGTGATATTTTATTTGTACTGAAATGTGATTTTATTTGTATGTTAATAAAGTTGCCTAGGGGTCAGAGCTAATAGCAAGCCATACCAGAAGTCTGGCAGTGGTAGTACACACTTAATCCCAATCACATGACAGGCAGATCTCTGTGTGTTCAAGGATACCACCAGCATGGAGACACACAACTTTAATCTCAATACCAACCGTACAAGACCTGGAGGTCTATATAGATGGGCAGTGATAAGGAGGTCATGTGGTTGGGTTTACAACCAATGAGAAGGCAGAACAAAAAGTCAATAAAAAGGTCAAACACACAGGAAGTAGGCTCTTGCAAAGAGGTAGGACAGCAACTGCAATGAAGGGTAAGAAAGGGTTTCCTAGCTCTTAACTACTGCTCTGACCTCTTGGGCTTTTAACTATGAATTTGGCTCTGTATTTCTTATTTAATAAGATCGTTCATCTACAAATATGTATGTATATACACATGGAAATATATGCATGTAATACCAGTTAATGAAAAGAAGAGTCCATGAATTTGAAAGAGAGCAAGGAGGGATACATGGGAGGGTTTGGAGGGAGGCGATGGAAGGGAGAAACATTGTAATTATATCGTAATTTTGGAAATTTTTTAAAAGTTAAAAAAAAAAAGAGAATAAGCAATTTCCCAAGATGACTCCAAAACATAAATCCAACAACATGGTCATTGATAGTAAATCCACATAAACATGATCATTCATAGTAAATCCATACAGCCATGGTGATTCACAGGCTGAGACTACTAGAACAGGACAAATCAGACATATTCTTTCTCCCTCTTTCTGAGACTGAAGCCACTCTTCTATAAAATAAGGGAAGGGACACACACAGCTCCTGTTCTGTCATGAGCAGAATGATTTGATGGACACTTTGTGTTCATGGGTCCTCCTCTCTGACTTTCCACTTATCCTGTTCCCTAGTGCCTCTTCAGGCCCTTCAGGGCACAGACCCTGACTATACCTTCCTAGGCTTCCATCAACCTGCTCCAGGAATCACCCAGCTGATCTGTTATAATTATATTTATTACTTCTATTATTATGTTAATAATAGTATAATTACTGTAGTTTTCATTATGAAATAGAGATCTCACCTCTTATTTTCCCTGAAATGTGCTAATCTCTTTTGATTATTTATCATATTTAGGCATCATGACAGCCAAATGGATAAGGAAAGAAAAATCACTCTCATTTTACAAGAAATGAAAGAAAGATCTGCAGGTACTTGATGTCTGGACACAAGTCACACAATAGTGAAGAAGTTAGGATTTTACTCTTGGGGATTGTCTGAGATGACACCTGAGAAGCTCTGCAAGCCAACCAGAAAGAGAAATGACACCCACCCATGTGTGGAAATAGTTCAATATCCACTGTGCCATGTGCATCAGTAGCCTCCTGTAGAAGATCAACACATGATTCTTTAAGTTTGTGCCACACCACATTTTGCGAAAACAACCTCATAATAAAGGCATGTGGACCAGAGACTCATTGTTTTTGACTTAACACTAATCTTTCTGTCTCTTATGTACTTCAGCTGCCCATCAATGAAATCATAGCAATAAGTGCTGTTACACGTGGACTATTGGAGGATGCTCACCCTGCATAGTGATTCTAGCTCTTGATGTGGCCTTCTGAAAACCTAACACTCTGTTGCTTACCTGGACCCTTATGGAATGATAGCTATGTTTGGTCTCAGGAACTTTTATTTCTATTTTGAGTACCAGCCTCAAAGACTTTCTCCCAGAGTTCGATGAAGACTCTACAACCAGTTAAGGATCAAATCTGAAGGATAAGGAATGAATCTACTCACACTTTGCTCTTTTAGTTCATCTATTTATTGTTCTAAGTAAGCTTCTCTAAATCTACAGCTTCTTTTCAGCTCTCACTCTTAGCTCCCTCTCTTGCCTGACTATCCATACATTTCTAATAGGATACTCCTTGCAATCCTAAAAAAAAAAAGATTCAAAACCCTCAAGGTCATAGCACATTCCTAACATACACAATAAGGAGAAGAGCAATTACCATGGTAAGAAAAGGGTCCAAGGTTTCAGGACCAGAGGCAGGGCATGCAATGCCCAGTGTGACAAACTCTGAGACATAGCTTTTATCAGCAGACTTGGCAAGTAAAGAATTGGCAGGCTTTTCTTAGGGTGTTTTGTGTTAGTAACCTTGGTAAGACACCTGTGACTCTGACCTTGTGTATAGCGGTAAAGTTTTAAATTTATAGTCTATTAACAAAGGTCTTTAGGCTAGTTTGAACTTTTTCTGAGGTAAAAATTAGCTAAACACATGCAGTGTGTATTAGATGAAAGACAGATTATTATTTTCTGTTGTTAGTCTGAGCAAAAGGAGCAAAGCAGGCTTTAAGTGTCTACAGTCTCGTGGAACAATGGATCTTGCTATGAAGCATATCCTAGTATATTTTCTGTATATCAAAATTATACAGTTAAATGAAACATCATCTTCCTGACTACCCACAGATATATGTGCCCATAAAACTGAAAAGTAATTGTGAGATTTCATATACACATTTTATGAAAATGTATGGTAATGAGGAGATATCATAGCTATTATTGCACAAGAAGTTTACAAGAAACAGTCTATTCATTCAAAAGGCAATAACTCCAAAATACCTTGTGTGATGGGTTAGTCCTCCATTAGAACCCTTGCTTCTAATAGGTTTGTCAATGATGGCTGAATCCCTACTGCATAATCCTGAAGCCTGTAATATCTTCTACTAAAGGCACCTAACATAGGTCCATCAATTTAGCTGCAAAGCTCATGTTTTCATTTTTCTTTACATGTGAATAGTATTCCATAGTTTATATGTACCACATTTTCGTTATCCATTCATAGGTTGAAGTATATTCAGGTTGTTTCCATTTTCTAGCTATTGTGAAAACGAGAAATAAACACATTGAGAAAGTATCTATAGAGTAGGATGTCCTGTTCTTTGGGTATATGCCAAGGAGTGATATAGCTGGGTCATTTGGAAGGTTTATTTTTAACTTTTGAGAATTCTTTGCATTGATTTCCATAGTGGGCTCCACCAGATTATAATACTACCAACAGTGAATTTGGGTTCCCTTTCCCCCTCCAAGTATTTACTGTTAGTTGTTCTATTTATCTATGCTATTCTGACTGCAGTTAGATGAATCTTCAAGTTGTTTTGATTTATGCTTCCTTAATTGTTACAGATGATGAACATTTTTTGAGATATTTCTTAGCCATTTTTTTTTCTTTTGAAATCTCTCTATTTGGGTCTCAGGCCCATTTTTTGAATGGTCCAATTGTTATGCCTCTTCGTTTTGAGTCTTTTTGTTGTTGTTGTTGTTGTTGCAACATTAACACCCTGAGGTAGTGATTTATTTATTTTATTTTTAAGATTTATTTTATTTATGTGTGGGAATGTGTGTATGTTTGTGGATTTTCCATTTGATGTAAGTGCAAGGCAAGAAGGGGCTGTTATATCCCCAATAACTGGAGTCACAGATAATTGTAACCAGCCTAACATGGGTACTTGCAAACAAATGTGGGTCCTGTGTAAGGTCACTGAGCATTCAGAGTCATTTCTCTAGTCCCCTAGTGTGGGGCGTTTACCCACCACCCCCACAGCTCCCCAGAATTTTCTTGAGTGCGAGCATCAGGAAATATTAGATAGAAAGATTTATTGTGGAGAATCTTGCAGAGATAAACAGATAGAAAACAAAGGATAGCCTCGAGAGGGCCTGGAACCTTTTCCAACGGGCCCTGTCTCTGCCCCAGGGTTTTTATAGAGATGCCAAGTGGGGGAGCAAAAGACCTCTTCCCCAGCACAGCCAAGTGCAGACCATCTCAGACACCTGCACTCAGGCCCATGGTCCTGATCATCCTCTATTCGGACCTGCTGGGTAAAGCCACGAGGAACCCAAGAACGGGCTCCCACACCCTAGGTACCAGTATAAACTCACACACACACACAATTATCATCTTCTTTGTAGCAGAGTGTCAGTCAACACCATTACTTAAGGCCTTGAAGAGTTGTATATGCAGTAATTATGAATCAATGCAACACCCAACTATTGGGCCCACTCTTCAAAATAAATAAACGTGGCATGATTAAAACACAGGATGTCTGGACCCTAACACTCACTGCACTATTTAGAATCTGCTTGCATACTAAAGTGCTCAAAGACATTTTTGTAGGTGCAACTAATGCACAGGGGCTCCATGAAGTAAGGCAATTATTCTCAGTAGATTAACAGCTATTGTACTATGCAGTTTCTCCCTATAGATAAAATCCTGAAATCTAGGAATATTAGAAGAGAAAAAAATGGCCTGTGTAGTAATCCCCTCCCACCTCCAGAAAACCACTTTCTGAATTTATAATTTCTTCCTTTGCAACTCCAGACTCCTGAAATCTTATATTTCAAAAAGGGTAGGCTTGCATTGTGCAGATCCTAAAGTATATTAAACATAAAGTAAAGCTGACAGCCATGAAGGTTATCTGTAGCCTGAAGCTTTCCTGTGTTCTGCAGCCACTTGGTCCTAAACAAACATATAGAGGCTTGTTATTAATTAGAAACTGTCTATGGCTCAGGCTAATTGCTAGTTGGCTCTTACATCTTAAATTAACCCATTTCTATTCATCTACGTATTGCCACATGGCTATGGCATTACTGGTTTGCTGGCATCTTGCCCCTTGAGTGGCTAGATTCCTTCTCCCTGTATCTCTCTTGTGTTCCCCACCTGGCTGTCTCCTGTCTTTCCATAGACCAGAACAACTGGTTTCTTTATCAACTAATAGTAGCAACACATATTCACAGTATACAGAAAGTCCATCACAAAGGACTTCCAATTTTCTGTCTAAACAAAAAGGAAGGTTTTAACTTTAACAAAGCAAAATTATATGTAACAAAACAGTTATTAAGCAAGAATTTGTATTTGGCAAAATTAATATTCTATCATCTATCCTATCTTTGTGAGTCTAAAGTTTTATATCTAGTTTACATTTTATTATAACTATCTAGTCTTCAACACCATCAAAGACCCCAGAAGGGTAAAATGTCATCTAATAACAAGGACCTCTTGCTTCCTTAACAGTCTCCCAAAGTTCTTTTGTAATGTTGGGATATCCATGTTCAGCCTATAGGCCTAGAGTATTTGGTGGACTTTTTTAAAATGTATTTTATAATTTAATTTAATTTTACATATCAGCCACAGATTCCCTTGTCCTCCCCCACTTCCCCCGGCCCACCCCCCATTTCCATCTCCTCCAGGACAAAGACTCCCCTGGGGATTGAGTTCAACCTGGTAGATTCAGTCCAGGCAGGTCCAGTCCCCTCCTCCCAGGCTGAGCAAAGTGTCCCTGCATAAGCCCCAGGTTCCAAACAGGCAGCTCATGCACTGAGACAGGTACCAGTCCCACTGCCTGGGGGCCTCCCAAACAGTTCAAGTTAATCAACTGTCTCACTTAACCAGAGGGCCTGATCCAGTTGGGGGCCCCTCAGCTATTGGTTCATAGTTCATGTGTTTCCATTCCTTTGGCTATTTGTCCCTGTGCTTTTTCAAATCTTGGTCTCAACAATTCTCGCTCATACAAACCCTCCTCTTTCTCGCCAATTGGACTCCTGGAGCTCCACCTGGGACCTAGCCTTGAAACTCTGCATCCGGTTCCCTCAGTTATTGGATGAGATTTCTAGCAGGACAATTAGGGTGTTTGGCCATCCTATCACCAGACTACAGACTAGTCAGTTCTGGCTGTCTCTCGACCATTGCCAACAGTCTATTGTGGAGGTATCTTTGTGGATTTCTGTGGACCTCTCTAGGACTTTGTATCTTCCTATTCTTATGTGGTCTTCATTTATCATGGTCTCTTATTTCTTGTTCTCCCTTTCTGTTCTTGACCCAGCTGGGATCTCCTGCTCCCCTAAGCACTCTTTACCTCGAAACTTGCCTTTCATTACCCCCCACACTTCCAGGTTGTTCATGTAGATCTCAATGGTTCTATGGAATGTGGTGGTATTGTGTTCCCCAAAATATTGTGCACCCTAATAAACTTATCTGGGGGTCAGAAAACAGAACAGCCACTAGATACAGAGGCTAGAAAGTGGTGGCACTCATGCCTTTATTCCTAGCATTCCAGAGGCAGAAATCCATCTGGATCTCTGTAAATTCAAGGTCAGGACAGCCAGGCATGGTGACACACACCTTTAATGCCAGAAACTGAGCCTTTAATCCCAGGAAGTGAGGGCAGAAAGCAGAAAGGTATATAAGGCATGAAAACCAGGAACTAGGCTGGTTAAGCATTCAGGCTTTTGAGAAGCAGCTCAGCTGAGATCCATTTGGATGAGGACTCAGAGGCTTCCATTCTGAGGAAACAGAATCAGCTGAGGAATTGGCAAAGTGAGGTGGCTTTGGCTTGTTCTGTTTCTCTGATCTTCCAACATTCACCCCAATACCTGGCCTCAGGTTTGATTTTATTGATTTATTACTCTTTAAGATTCCTGCTACAATGGAGTATTCTGGCTATTAATACTCCATCAGATATGGAGCTGGTAAAGATTGTCCTGCATTCTGGGTGTTTTTTCTTCAACCCTCTGATTGTTTCTTTAGAAGGTTTTGGTTTTATCAAGTCCCACTTGTCAACTGACCTTACTTCTTCAGATGAAGTCCGATTCAGAAAACTCGTTCCTACACTCTGTCAGGTACAGCCTATGTTTTCTTCTAGAAGTTTCAGTATTTCGTGTTTTGTATTTACATCTTAGATCCCTTTGGAATTATCTTTGGTAAAAGGCAGTATACACAGGTCTATGTTTTTCAACATGTGGATAACCAGTTTTCCAAGAACAATTGTTGAAGATGCTTTCTTTCCTCTAGCATTTAATCTTCATCCATCTATGTTCTACAGATTTGTTTACTGTCAATTTTAAGTTTTATTGCATTGTGTTCAGATAGGATACAAGGAACAATTTCAATCTTTTTGGATTTGTGTGTGTCCCAGGATAAAAACTATTTTAGAAAAACTTTAGTGTATTACTGAACATAATGTGTATTATTTGGTATTTGGGTAGAAAATTATACATATATACCTGCTAAGTCCATTAGTGTCAATTAGTACAGATTTTCCTAATTACTTTGTCCAGATTACCTGTCTATTGAAAATAAAGGAGTATTGAAATTGCCTATTATGAATAGATTGACATTATTCTGTGTCTTTAAATCCAGTGGTACCAATTAGGCAACCTAGAATTCAGTACATACATTTTTAGGATGGTAATGTCCACTTGAATAACTATTCCCTTTATCAGAGTGAGGTGACTCCTTTTATCTCTTCTCAGTTTTTATTTGAAGTCTATTTTGTTACACATTAAGATAGTGATGCTTACTTTTTAATGGAGTACTTTTGACCATCCTTTTACTCGCAGGCAATGCCTGTCTTTAAAACTAAGATGTCTTTCTTATCTTGGGGCAAAGAGATGGATTTTTGTTTCTTGATCCATTTAGTCAGCTTTTGTACACTGATTGAAGAAGTGAGACCAGCCTCAGCTTGGGTTCAGGTCCTGAGTCAGGGAAGGGGCACCTGTGCAAGGAAAACTTCTGACTACCAAGTGGATTGAACTCAAGTGGCTCTGGATAGCTCAGGCCATCTTCATTTATACTTAAACAGAGTTTTTTACTTAAATGGGGTTAAATTAACAACTTTATTACTGGATTCTATTTTGACTTTAAGAAATACATCACAGTTTAAGGAATACATTGTGATCATTACAAATGCTCCCATTGTTCTCTTTTATGCTTCACCAAATACACTTTCCCACCCCCTGCGTAACCTTGTTCTAGACACAGAGTTTGGCAATTTTGCAAGCTTAACTAAATATTGAGCCATAGTCTGTTTTCATAGCACTTACATCAGCTAGCAGTTACTTGGGGTTACAAAGTTAAAAAGTAATAGACACAGGCACAATGCTTTAAGGAGAGCAATATTCAAGCCCAGACCATACTTTCATGTCTGCAAGATGTATTTGTATACAGTTCCCTTTCCTAGAAGAGGGTCCTATGTCTCAATCTCTCTGTAAAAGGCAGACTTTGGTAAAGCACATTTTCCCCATCTTACTATACCATACTTCTTCCACAGGTATAATCTCCTATGTGGGCTGTGGTGGTTGTGTTCTTACACTGCCATCTAGGCATCTGGATTTGGGTTTTATAGATCTAAGTTCAGATTTCTGAGTTTGTCTTTGTTGGATATGGGTTTGTCCTTTTTATTAAATAACGTATTGAATAAGAAAATTACTCTCTTTCACCTAGAATTCCACAGATAGGGGTGGGGCTTTTGGAAATTTGAATGAGAATGGCCCCTATACATTCATATATTTAAATGTTTGATTCCCATTTGATGGACTGCTTAAGAAAAATTATGAGATATGACCTTGTTAAGGAGGTATTTTACTAGGAGCAGGCTTTGAGGTTTCAAAGTCACATGCCAGGCCCAGCTTCTCTCTTTCCAGTCATCTGCTTGTGGATCAGCTAGCTATAAGTTCTTAACTACTGCTCTAGAGTCATGCCTGCTGATCAGTCACCATGTTCTCTGACATGATACTCTTGGACTCACCACTGGAAACTGTAAGCAAGCCCCAATTAAATAATCTATTTTATAAGTTACCTTAGTCTCTCCCTCATGAACATTGATACAAAGATACTCAATAAAATACTGGCAAACAGACTCCAAGAACACATCAAAACAATTATCCACCATGATCCAGTAGGCTTCATCCCAGGGATGCAAGGGTGGTTCAACATACAAAAGTCCGTCAATGTAATACACCATATAAACAAAACAAAGAAAAAAAAACACATGATCATCTCACTAGATGCAGAAAAGGCATTTGACAAAATCCAATACCCCTTCATGATAAAGGTCTTGGAGCAATCAGGAATACAGGGGACGTACCTAAACATAATACAGGCAACTTACAGCAAGCCAACAGCCAACATCAAATTAAATGGAGAGAAACTCAAAGCGATTCCACTAAAATCAAAAATCAGGAACGAGGCTAGGCTGTCCACTCTCCCCATACTTATTCAATATAGTACTTGAAGTTCTAGCCAGAGCAATAAGACAACATAAGGAGATTAAGGGGATACAAATTAGAAAAGAAGAAGTCAACCTTTCCCTATTTGCAGATGACATGATAGGATACTTGAGTGACCCCAAAGATTCAACCAAGGAACTAATACAGCTTATAAACACCTTCAGCAACATAGCAGGATACAAGATCAACTCAAAAAAAATCAGTACCCCTCCTGTATACAATTGACAAACAGGCTGACAAGGAAATCAGAGATATATCACCATTTACAATAGGCACAAATGGTATAAAATACCTTGGGGTAACACTAACCAATCAAGGGAAGGACTTATATGACAAGAACTTTAAGTCCCTGAAAAAAGAAATTGAAGAAGATGTCAGAAAATGGAAAGATCTCCCATGCTCATGGATAGGCAGGGTTAACATAGTAAAAGTGGCAATCTTACCAAAAACAATCTACATATTCAATGCAATCCCCATCAAAATACCAACATAATTCTTCACAGACCTGAAAAGAATAATACTTAACTTCATATTGAAAAACAAAAAAACCCAGGATAGCCAAAAGAATCTTGTACAATAAAACAACCTCTGGAGGCATCACAATCCCTGACCTCAAGCTCTACTATAGAGCTATAGTAATAAAAACATCTTGGTAGTGGTATAAAAACCGACATGTGGACAATGGAATTGAATTGAAGACCCTGACATTAATCCGCACACCTATGAACATATAATTTTTGACAAAGAAGCCAAAAGTGTACAATGGAGAAAAAGCATCTTCAACAAATGGTGCTGGCATAACTGGATATCAACATGTAGTAGGCTGCAAATAGATTCATATCGGTCACCGTGCACAAAACTTAAGTCCAAGTGGATCAAAGACCTCAACATAAATCCAGCTACTCTGAACCTGATAGAAGAAAAAGTAGGAAGTATTCTTGAACGCATTGGCATAGGGGATCACTTCCTAAATATAATACCAGTAGCACAGACACTGAGAGAAACAATCAATCTATCAGACCTCTTGAACCTGAGAAGCTTTTGTAAAGCAAAGGATACAGTCAACAAGGCAAAGCGACAGCCTACAGAATGGGAAAAGGTCTTCACCAACGCCACATGTGACAGAGGACTGATATCCAGAATATATAAAGAACTCAAGAAATTAGACATCAAAATGCCCAACAGTCCAGTTAAGAAATGGGCTATAGAATTAAACCGAGAATTTTCAACAGAGGAAAATCAAATGGCTGAAAGTCATCTAAGGAATTGCTCAACATCCTTAATCATCAGAGAAATGCAAATCAAAATGACTCTGAGATACCACCTTACACCTGTCAGAATGGCTAAAATCAAAAACACTGAAGACACCTTATGCTAGAGAGGATGTGGAGCTAGGGGAACTCTCCTCCACTGCTGGTGGGAATGCAAGCTTTACAACCACTTTGGAAATCAATATGTCAATTTCTTAGAAAATTGGGAATCAATCTCCCCCAAGATCCAGCTATACCACTCTTGGGCATATACCCAAGGAATGCTCAATCATACCACAAAGGCACTTGCTCAGCTATGTTCATATCAGCATTGTTTGTAATAGCCAGAACCTGGAAACAACCTAGATGCTCTTCAACTGAAGAATGGATAAATAAATTGTGGCACATATACACAATAGAATACTACTCAGCAGAGAAAAACAATGACATCATGAGGTTTGCAGACAAATGGATAAATCTAGAAAAAAATCATCCTGAGTGAGGTAACCCAGACTCAGAAAGACAAACATGGTATGGACTCACTCATAGGAGGATACTAGATGTAAAACAAAGATGACTAGGCTGCTATTCACAACTCCAGGGAGGTTACCTAGAAAACAGGACCCCAAGAAAGACACAGGTATCACCCAATGACAAAAAAATGGATGAGATCTACATGAACAACCTGGGCGTGAGTAGGGGTAATGAAGGGTAAGTGTCGAGGGAAAGAGACCTTAGGGGAGCAAGAGATCCCAGCTGGATCAAGAACAGAGAGGGAGAACAAGAATTAAGAGACCATGATAAATGAAGACCACATGAGAATAGTAAGAAGCAAAGTGCTAGAGAGGTCAAGAAATCCACAAAGATACCTCCACAATAGACTGCTAGCAATAGTTGAGAGAAAGCCCGAACTGACCTACACTGGTGGTAGGATGGCCAAACACCCTAATTGTCCTGCTAGAAATCTCATCCAATAACTGAGGGAACCGGATGCAGAGATTCAAGGCCAGGCCCCAGGTGGAGCTCCAGGAGTCCAATTGGCGAGAAAGAGGAGGGTTTGTATGAGCGAGAATTGTTGAGACCAAGGTTGGAAAAATCACAGGGACAAATAGCCAAAGGAATGGAAATACATGAACTATGAACCAGTAGCTGAGGAGCCCCCAACTGGATCAGGCCCTCTGGATAAGTGAGATGGGAGGCATCCAGGCAGTAGGACTGGGACCTATCCTTAATTCATGTGCTAGCTGTTTGGAACCTGGGGCTTATACAGGGACACTTTGCTCAGTCTGGGAGGAGGGGACTGGACCTGCCTGGACTGAATCTACCAAGTTGAACTCAATCCTCAGGGGAGTCTTTGCCATGGAGTAGATGGGAGCAGGGGGTGGCATAGGGGGAAGGAGGAGGGAGGGAGGAGGGGAGAGAACATGGGAATCCATGGCTGACATGTAAAAGCAAACTAAACTATAAAATAAAAAAAAATAATAAGTTACCTTAGTCATGGTATCTTTCCACAGCAATGGATAAGTAACTAAGACAAAGCTCATGAACCACTTTCCACTCCATACCAGACTATTGACTGGCTTAATCTTATGCAGGAATTATTCAGGCAATTGTAGCTGCCAAGAGTTCATGAGTGCAGTGACCCTGTCATACCCAGAAATCTCTATTTTAATACAGTCCTCCATAACCTTTGCTTATTATAGTCTACATGTTCCTTTTTACACAGTAGACCCTAAACTTTGGAGAAAGGTGTGAAATTATGGTCCACATGTGGCTGAGCACTCTACTGACACTTACTTGCCTCATTTTCACCAGACATGAGTGTCTGCATTTGACAACCATTGTCCACTTCACAAAGAAACCCAGAAACTCCAATTTTAATGTTCTAACAAAGAGATTATACGTTTCCAAGATGAAAACGAGATGAGAACTTTAAAAGAGTAAGATTAGCATAGAAACCCTAAAAATGGTCTTGAAACATGAGCTAATAATCCACTAGGTGCAGACGTAAATGAGGTCTGTTCAGACCACATCCCAGACTTATGCCTTCAGGGTCAATAACCACAATTAATTGTGGAATTGTGAGAAGACAATTAAAGTGAATTTCATGGTCTAAAACTCACATCAGGACTAAGGGAGGCTATAGTATTTGAAAAAAAAAAAAAAAAAACTTCTCCAAAAGTCCCCAGATCAGAGTTACAGTTCTATAAGTAATTTCAGATAGACTATGATGACCAGTAACCAAAAACAAGTTCACTCCATGTAGGAGCTGCATTCACTTTGGAGAGTGAACAGCTTAGGAGTAGTTATGCAATCCCAAAATGTTTTCTTTCATCCCTTATGATGCATAGAGCAGATGAGATAATGAATCTTGCCTCTTCTGAAATGTGTTCTCTCTTCAGGGCTGGCTTTTCCCAGGAGTCTGAGGCTGTCCCTGGAGTGGAATCATGATCCAGGGAAATCTTTTCCACTGCAATACTCCCACAGAACCATCTCCCAATGCACTTTATATACCAGCTACATTGTAATGTAAGAAAAGAATACATGAGTTACATTGGACATCTGTGCAACATACCTGATTTCTATGAAATGCTTAAACCAAAATATGTTAGTTTAAAAGCAAATTCAACTAATTCAGCTGAATTATGCCACCAGTCACTTATGACATAATTACCTCATGTCTGGAAACCCTGTGAAGATACTGGCTCCAAAGTAAGATCTGCACAAATAAGCTAAGGTAACTGTACAGAAAATCTGGCCTATGCCATTGGAATTTGTCATCACATAATGCCATGTCTATCCAGAAAGTCTTATATGGGATACATAGGTAAGACTATTTCACTCTTGTTGAAACATTCAGCTTTGTTTTATTTTGGGTGGGGTGCTTATTTGCAACTGGGTAACTTTTAGAAAATATTCTGCCTTGGGAATGAAAACTTATACTATGCTATAGAGCTTACATAAAAGATTCCCTTGTAAATTATCATACTAACTATATTTATACCGGAATGGAAACTAACGATGTACAATATAGTTCATTGTAATAAATTGACCTGGCTGAAACTCCAAATTTTTTAGTGACTGATAAAATGACCTTGGACATGTTACTTATCTAGTCAGAGTCTAGTCTCCTCCATATTAAAATAACAGCTCTTCAGTAGAATCATATGGATTATATAAGACAATGTGTGCAGAATGGGTCACACCATGAAAGCATGTGATCAATCAATAATTAACAACTCTGAGAACACAACATGGTCTACTACTAGTTCAGCTCCACTCAGGGAACCAGGAAGACACTAAATATCTTTTCTTTTTACCTGTAAATCTAAGGCATGGATTCTTTAAAATAAGGAAAAATGTTATAAGCTTAATTTTGTTGTAAAATTGAAATAATACTTTTGAATCTTCTTGTTTCAAAGCAAGATCTTAGTACATACTTAATTACATATTGAGACATCAATTACAGTAAGGAGAAGAACATTAACATTGTTGAACTCTTTCATCATCCCCAAAGAAACTCAACCTTCAGAATAAAAAGAGAGAAATTGAGAGAGCATTGTAAGTCAAAATAAGTACAAGAAATGGGAGTCACTCATTCCCTATTGAGTTCTTGGAAAAGAGCCTTCGATAGGACAAGAATCTTTCCCTATCTCCCCGGAGATAGCATAGTTTTCTGTGGTGCCTATTACAGATATATTAAGCCCAAAAGTGTCCTATCCTAAATTACTCATTAGCCATAAAAGTTTTCTTTCTCCTTTATAGCTGTCGTAGGTTTAGAAATAAGTTGCCTCCCCCTAGTCTGGGCTCATGCTGGGGTTGTAGTATATAACAACTCTCCCAGTATAACATTGTATGAAACTGGCTTTCATCGGTCTGGTCTGAAATGCTTTCCTCCTGTAAAATACCTTAGGAATTGTGTTATGAAATAAGCAATCTTTACTATGTTATGAAAAATCCTGTTTTTGATCATTACTGTGTTCTCATTTGATTTTTTTTCAAAAAATTGAGGTTCTTATTAGCTAAACAACTTAAATAAAAAGATAACATGTGCTACAGAAAAGTCTAAAAATCAACTGATAATTTTCTGCCACAGAAGTTATTTGCTTAATGATCTTGGAGAAAGATTTTAATATTTAAAGATCCAGGCTTTTATCTGGAGGAAGAGGCATTCTATTCTCCTAAAATGGCAAGATGGTTTTAGAGGATTTGGAGTTAGAAAGTTCTGGGTTCAAATGTAGCACAATACGCAAGTCCTTTAACATCTCTAGGATTTATCCATAGAATAGTCATATCTAATTTCAGCATGCAAGGGTGGGAGAAAGACAAGAGGTAGACCTGGTATGGGGAGGGGGAATGGTCCCAGTGTGGCTGCATTGACACCCAATCTGCTGTCACCAAGTCTCTATTCAGGAACTTTGAGTACCTGTCTATCCATCACAAGGACACAAGACGGTTGTGGACTCTGACAATTTCATAATAGATGTTGAGAAAGATGTTGAAACTTGTATTTTGTCTGTTTTGAAAGTAAAATCATCTAATTAGTTGCAGAGAAATTTATTTATTTAAATCATAAAGATGTTACAGGTATATACAGAGGATGAAACAAATTCATAGCAAGGAGATAGAATTTACATCAACACACTTGGACCTTTGATGGGTAACCTTAGACACATAGAGGTTTAAATTCCTCTTAGTGAAAATAGATAACTGCTTAAAATAATAACACACAAAGAAAACATCTTTAGCAATATGGATAAGTCAAATATTTCATAAGCTTAGCAAGGAAGACTATAATAAAATCACAAGTAACTGAACAGATTTTCCTGTCTGCACATATAATTCACAAAATTCATTAACACAGAAAATTAAATGAATAGGAATTACATCATAAAGTTGGATATATAGCTTTCAGGACACAACTAACATTTTAAATGTACGTGTTTATAAGAAAATACAAAAGGAATATTTATGGAGGGATATATCTCTTGAATAAAGTAGAGTGGATATCCATTGGGATAAAGGCAGGAGTCAGGTTGTAGGGCAAAGCAGAGAAAATATTCAGTAATATAAAGACTAGCCTTGCCTTGATCAAGCATGACTGTTATTAGGAAGAAGACATACATTTAAACTTGGATGCAAGGTCCAACAATATCATGTTTAAATAGCTATAAATCATTGTAGACAATGCCTGTGTGCTTTCTAAATTCAGTAATTATTAGCTGACAAGTGTGCATGTTTGAATAGTGTAAATATTGAGAAAATGATTTCAAGAGCCTCAGCCAGAATTCCTCACCAAAGAAATAATGGCTTGTGAGAAACAAAATCCCTTTAATGATAGGAAAATCTATGTCTACTGCTTTTCATGATGAAGAAATGGAAAGTGAAATACAATAAGGGAAAGTAGACTTCTAAGGTTTACTCAGTGAGTTAATACCTAAGCAATACCAAGTGGGTCTTAAAAAACAACAACAACATCAACAAAAAACCTGGCTCATCCTTTCCCCTGCTACAAGAGAGAGGTGGTGGGACTAACCTGGAAAGCCATATAATATGTTGTATGGCAGGGTTGCCTTCCCTGTAGAAACTGCTGGTTGGAGCTCAAAGGGGCTCTAGACTCAAGAACAGCTCCCACCAAGCCTTCATTAAAAGTCTGCACCATTTGTTGTTACATTATTATCAAGATCTTATAGATGTACAGACTTTGTGGGGCTTCATTTCAAGTTCAGGTCCTTTTGGAAATAATTCTGGCAGTAGAACAGAGAAATAAATGGGGACCCTCTCAAAGCCTCTGGACCTACTGCTAGTCTCAAATCTCCAGATTACTATTTCTTTGACTTTTGAACAGCCATTAAGTTATCTGAGTGTCATTTTTCTCATCAGCAAAATAATAACAATCTTAAATCATATCACAAGGCATGAAAGCAAGCACAGACATTCACAGTTATTAAAATGTATGAAAATAAAGGTATTATGCTGAACTATCAGGTTTTAATTGTGTGGGTTATATTTTCACAGTGGAAGTCTCATGTCACAGAAATAAAATTCCTGGTTATGCTGATGGAAAGGAATTTCTTCATGATCTAATTTGGATAATTATAGATTTGGTTGTATATTCAGGAACTCCAAGTTAGGAATTTCCAACCTAAAGTAGTTGGTGTAGAATGAAGAAGCTGATCAAATTGTCCAAAAGGTGCAGTAAAGGGTAGAAGAAGCAGAGATTTGGCTGGAAATTGCAGCTCCTTCATGAGTAAGGGCAAAAAAATAGTTTAACACATCTGGTTTTATTTTCTTATCTGAATCTAAGACAATACATCTGTACAGTAAAATTATTGTCAAGAATATATAAAATATTGCAAGTAGAAGGTGATTGATAGCAATGATTTTCAAGAAATAAAATATAAGTGTTTTGGTTTTCTTTAAAAAACTCCCAGTGGCCAATTTAATATGAGGTACTTTCAAGACAATCCTGGATAGAGTAGAAAAATGGTCAACAAAGAGCAGATGGTGTGATGATGCAAGTCAGATCTGGGCCATATGGCAAGAAGGAATTTTAGGAATGCAAAATTGCCATGACTCAACATATAGAAAATGAAATATAATCTCTTTAAGCAATCAGTACAGAACAAAAAAAGAACATTACATTTTACTTGATGTTTGAAAGCTTCTTCTGGAAGCAACAGAAGTTTAGTGACAAATCCTCCTCTATACCTCGAATTACACAATTTTGTCTTTGGCATAAGGCATGTATGCAATAATATGACAGAAACACCACTTACAATATTCAAAACCAAGCCCATAGTCAAATTATAAAAGATTTACCTACACTAGTGAGTACTGCTATGTAAATGGGGTAAAATAATGAAGATTTGTAATGGTACAGAAAAGAGAAGTGGGAAGAATTTCCTTATCATATTTAGTAAAAGCATAAATTTGTCAATTATTGAAATAAGTATACATGTGTGTATACACACAGAAAAACAAATATATAAATAAAATGCATGCATTATGCTAGCTAAAGTTGATGATTATACTGGCAAAAGGCTTATATTATTTAGCTCCTTCTATGTGCTGGAAACTGCTCCTCTCTATTTATAGGGAGAAAACTACTTAATATTCTAAATACTCTAATGATACATGTATGCCTTTTTTTATGTTAGGGATAAGAAATCAAGGCCCAGAAGTTTAGATTGAGATAGACAGATGATAGATGATAGATAGACAAGTAGAGTAGAGATACAAGAAAAAATCTAGGAGGAACAAGAGCAAGTAAGTGATGTGGTAAAAGACAAATCATATTTTCTTTAATGTAAAGAATCTAGATATGTATGTTTGTGTGTGTGTGTGTGTGTGTGTGCGCACACGCGCGCATGCACCTGCCATAAAGAGATGGATGGAGGCTATTTGAAGATTTAAAGGAATAAAGAAGATAGATAGATATGGGTAGAGGGGAGGAGGGACAGTGTAGAGTAGGAGGATCATGAAAATAAGAACAGGATACCATTACATATATATATTCTATAATGAAATATATATACCATACACATATATATTCTATAATGAAACCAATTATTTTGTATGCTAAATAAGTTATGATCAAAAGGAACTGAAGCACAACGGAGTTAGATAACTTGACCAAAGGAACTGAAGTAAAAGATAAGATCACTACAAGATTGAATATACTTGGAATTATGGTGTAACAAATACTGCAAAAAAATGAAGTGTAGTATATTAAAGATGATACCTTCTGATCTGGAGTGATAAAAACTGGAGTAAAATGAAAAACTTTTAGATATCAGTAGTATCTAAATAGACCATTTTGTCTTGCTGGGTAGTCAAATAATTAGAAAATTTTATGGATGTGTGCAATAAGCGATTAGTCAACACAAAGAACAGGCTATTTATTTCCATGTCAAGAAGGCTTTTGAGAGAACATGATTAAACTGTTACAAGTGTCTAGAGGGCTAAAAGAAAGATCAGGGAACAAATCGTAAAAAGTAACAGAATCCGGGTCCTAAATGAGAACTAATATGTTGAATTGTTGGTTGATGGACGTTCATATCGGAACCAGATGGTCTTCCAGTAGGTGTGAGAGTGTTGACACTGAGGAAAAGACATCTTGGTCTTTTTCAGATCTTAGGAGCATGTGCCTCTTATCTTTACAGAACATTTCAAATTCACAACAGAATTAATCAGAAAGAGAAGTTTTAAAGAAAAAAAAACATGTTCTATAAAATTAAGATCCAGAACTTCCAAAACTAAGAAAAAGATTTTGCCCTGCAATTCTGGTTTCTTTACAATTCACTCTTATCTTCTGATAGACAAACTGTCAACATTGAATCCATGGCCAAGAGTAACCTCACCATACTAACTGAATTCATCCTAATGGGCTTTACTGAACACCCTGAGTGGGAGATTCCCCTCTTTCTGGTGTTTCTCAGCTTCTATCTTGTCACCATCCTGGGGAACTTGGGCATGGTCCTGCTCATCCAGGTAGATGTCCAACTCCACACACCAATGTACTTCTTCCTGAGCCATCTCTCTCTGTTGGATGCCTGCTACACATCGGTCATCACCCCTCAGATCCTGGCTACACTGGCTACAGGCAAAACAGTCATCCCTATGGTCACTGTGCTGCCCAGTTCTTCTTCTTCACCATCTGTGCAGGTACAGAGTGTTTCCTACTGTCTGTGATGGCCTATGATCGCTATGTTGCTATTAGCAACCCACTGCTCTACACTGTGGCCATGAGCCCTCAAAGATGCTGGTGTTTGGTAGTGGGAGCCTATGTCTGTGGAGTATCAGGGGCCATCTTAAGAACCACATGTACCTTCTCCCTCTCCTTCTGTGAAAATAATCAGATCAATTTCTTCTTTTGTGACCTTCCACCTCTGCTGAAGCTGGCCTGCAGTGACACAACAAATGCTGAGATTATAATTGTCTTTTTTGGGAACTTTGTCATTTTGGCCAATGCCTTCATCATACTCATTTCCTACCTGCTCATCATCAAGGCTGTCATGAGAATGAAGTCTTCAGGTGGAAGAGTTAAGACTTTCTCTACATGTGTCTCCCACCTCACTGTTGTGGCTCTTTTATTTGGGACCCTCATCTTCATGTACATACGGAGTGGTTCAAGAAAATCCTTGGAAGAAGACAAAATTGTGTCTGTCTTCTATACTGTGGTCATTCCCATGCTGAACCCTCTAATCTACAGTCTAAGAAACAAGGATGTGAAGGCTGCCTTCAGGAAGGTCATTGGTAGATGCCAGATGTCCCACAGCATACAACACTAAGTGAGAAGATCTCTTATGTTAGTCAAGTTTGTCTGGAGTACCCTAATAGACATCAGATGTTGTACCCATAAATAGAGAAAAAGTAGATAAGTGATAACAGGCAAGGAAATACATAAATGTGGTAAACTTTTTGTGCAAATATTCTACAATGATTTATTTTTGTCCCTATCTGTAACTTTCAGTTCATCCTGTCACTATGATTCTTTAGAGAATCCATGGCCAAGGGATTTAGAGTTACATGTGCTGAACACAATTTGTAATGCCTTTTCCTTCCCATCTTTGCTGCTCCTAACATTACTGTGCTTTCTATATCAAAGAATTCATCTGATTCCTCTAAATTGGACTAATCGAACTTTTTCTGGGTTTCTTTTAATATGTCACCCAAAAAGTCAAAAAGTATTGTACAACACAGGCCTCTGTCTTCATTGCACTGTCTTCTTACTTGCTCAGGTCAGGAGAACTTGCAAAAGTCTTGCTACTTAGTATCCACTAGATTTCTGATTCCTTCTTCCATGTTATAGTGATATCAATGAGATGAACTTAAAAGTTTACTTGTATGAAGGCCTCCACAAAGGCCAAGTATAGGTTCTGAAGGACACAGGAATTGCTGATTCCTCTCACCCTACTGTCTAACTTCTGAGAAGTTCTCACCAAGCATTGTATAAGTACTGAAATTTTAGTGAGGACAGAGACATATACACAACTGAACTATGCATTTCCTCTGGGAACAAAGATTTTTCTGAAAGTAGTTGTATCTCCTCCACCAAGCTGTGAAACCTTTCAAAGCAAAGTATTTTCCTTAATTTCTACATGTAGAGATGTACATGTAGAATGTACAATGTACATTCATTCTTTCATGCTCAAAGTTCAAAACAGACAAGTTTTAAATCACTGCTTTTGTAGTAATTTGTAAATGGTATGCATGATCATCATAGTCACTCTGTCAAACAAATGAAGATGTGGCTAGATACAAAATTTCCATGTTACAATTTAGAAAATATTTACTTACTTTTCTGTCAACCCTGTCAGGCTTCCCCCATAGCCTATCTCAATATCTTTGTGTCAGTTGATGACACCCAGAAATACTTTTCAACCAGAAACACCAGTGGTACAGTGGGCTAAGCATCCAATAGAAAACTCTCATTAAATTTCCAGTTCTCCATTACACTCTGTTCAGACTCTTAGTACTATACCAGCATTCTCGTAGGAGTCTCTCATTCTACTCCACCTCCATTCACTGGAAAATCCACTTCTTAGTGCAAATTTATGGTAGCCCTAGACCTTTAATCCTTATATCTCTAGACTGACTCTTTTTCCTACTGTAGCCTGCTTGAAGGAACCCCTTCCCCAATCATATACCAACCCCCAGGGACTCAACATCTTGGTGCAGAAGAGATACCCCTTGCTCTTTTCCACAGTCTCTCTAAGCTTCTAGACCATCTCTATTCTTTTCTGCTGCCCACCAAATGGCAGAAGCAGTCTCTACTGAGGAAGTCACAGCCACTGTGATTGCCTGGGATCCACAGAGAGCAAGAGCAATCAAAAACAGAATATCCAACAAACAAACAAATACCAAAGGCTAACACCAAGAAACACCTCAACTTAAGAGTTCTAGATGCTTAGAACACAGCACAAAATCACAAACATGAACAGCCAAAACAATGTCCACCAGAATGCAGTAATCTTCATATAGTAGGTCCTGAGAAATGCAATCTGGCGGAAGCACAAAACAAGGACCTCAAAATAGCAATCATTGAAAATTTCAAGGACCTTAAATATGATATGAATAAGTACCTTAATGAAGACCATGAAAATACAAAGTAAGAGTTGAATGAAATAATAAAAACAGTTTGTGATATGAAAGAAGAAATAGAATAACTGAAGAAAATCCAAATATTAATAAAACTGGAAATTAAAATTTTAGGAGTCAAAGTCCTCAGAGCTAGGCCTCACCAATAGATTATAAGATAAAAAATAGAGGATTTCTGGAATTGAAGCCAAGATAAAAGAAGAAATGGTTACCTCAGTCAAAGAAAATATTAAATCTAAAAAAAAAAAAACTGGGCTCAAATATACAGAAAACTTGAGACACTATGAAAAGGCCAAATCTATGAAAAATAGCATTAGAAACAGGAGAAGAAACCCAGGTCAAAAGCACAAAAAATATTTTTAATAAAATCATAAAAGAAAACTTGCCCAATCTAAAGAAGGAGGTGCCTGTCAAGGCACAAGAATCATACAGAACATCAAATAGAAAAGAAAAGAAAGGAACTCCTATGACACATAATAATAAAAACATTAGATATACAGAATGAAGAAAGTATATTAAAAGCTTCACAGGGAAAAGACCAAGTAATATATGAAAGCAGGCCCTTTAGAATAATGCCTGGTTTCTCAATGGAGATTTTGACATACAGAAAAGCCTGGACAGATGGTCTGAGACACCAGACAAGCCAGCCCAGACTATGAGACCCAGCAAAACTACTAATCACATTCAACAGAGAAAGAAAAAAATTCCTTGATGAAACTAGATTTAAACAATTACTAACTACCAATCCAACTCTACAGAAGGCATTAGAAGAAAAACCAGTTTGAAAGAGTTAACCACACCCAAGATAGCATAAGAAATATATAACCTCAAACCAGCAAATCAAAGGAGGAAAAACAAAACAAAACAACAACAGCAAAAAAACAAAACAAAATACCAACAACAAAAACCACATAACATTATAACTACAAAATAACAGAAACCAATAAATACTGCTGGAGATAGGCTGTCTGCAGACCTCAAATTTTCCAGACTCAATCTCTCAGTCTAATCCCAAGAACTGCAACAGAACACCAGATGCAGCTTCCTTTCCCCCTGCCCACATCTTCTGTAGATCCCCCAGACTATCTGCTCCTAACCTCCCTCCTTTAACTCTTTGCTGTATCCCAGCCCTGCAACTCAAACAGGCACCTCCTGCTTGACCAAAGGCCGTGCATACAAAAGGAAAAAAAAGAAAAGAAAACAGGTAAGCTGCCCTTTTCTCTCCCCCTGTTCACCCAGAAGCAATCCATCATTCTCCCTAGTTTGCAAACAGACACCAGCTACAGCCTTCCTTCCCCCCTGGCCCCATCACCTTTGGATCTCACAGACCATCCCCTCCTAACTCCACTCCCCCTTCTGGACTCCCCATTTGTCACTGAATCCCAGCCTCCAACACCAGCAGACATTCTCTGTGAACACACCAGCTGAGCACCCAAGTAAAACAGGCAACCCATAGCCATCACACTAGAAGAAGAAGAAGAAGAAGAAGAAGAAGAAGAAGAAGAAGAAGAAGAAGAAGAAGAAGAAGAAGAAGAAGAAGAAGAAGAAGAAGAAGAAGAAGAAGAAAAGAAAAGAAAAGAAAAGAAAAGAAAAGAAGGGTTAAAAATCACCCACTCAACAAAGTCAAACCCAGAATCAGCAATTAGACCTATTATCATCCCAAATTCAGATGACTGGATGCAAGTATAAGACTACAATCAGGGCAATATGGATCCAATAGAGGCCAGCTATCCTACCATAGCAGGCACTGAATATTCTAATAAAGCTGAAGCACAAGAAAAAAATTAAACAAACAAAAAAACTTCCATCAACTGTATGAAGATGATAGAGGTATGTAAAGAGAGAATTTAAAAAAATCCCTTTAAAAAACCAAGGAAAACACAAACAAAAAATTGGAGGAAATAAATAAATCCCTTTTAAAAAAAGAAAAATATAGTTTGAAAAGAACACATAAAACTGTTTAAGACATGAAAATAGAAAGAGAAGCAACAAAGAAAATCAAGTGTAACTGAGGAAATTATAGAAATTAAATGTTAGGATTTTGAAAAACTACTACAAAGTCAAGCTCCACCAACATAATACAAAAAATGGAAGAGAGAATCAAGCCAGATAGCAGAAACAACAGAAAGTACAAAAACTCATGGAAAATGAACAACTCTCTACTAAAGGAAAAATGAGTCAAAACAGAAATAAAGAAAGAAATTAAAACCATACTGGAACTGAATGAAAATGAACACATGACATACCAAAAACAATGGGACATAGTGAAGGCAGTTCTAAGAGGCAAGCTCATAATGCTAAATGCTACACCAAAAAATTGGAGAGATCTCATATTAGTAATTTAGCAGCACACTGGAAAGATCTATAACAAAAAGGAAAAATAACATCCAAAAGGAGTAGGTGGCAAGAAATAATCAAACTTGTGGCTGAAATCAATGAACTAGAAAGGATTAAAAACAATCTAAACTCAGAAGATGTTCTCTTGGTTGGCTAGAAGAGAGGACCTGGCTTATAGCTAATGAGAGGGTCTGAGAAGGCAGAAGGTGCAGCAGCCATGGTGGAGCCAGGGTGGTACCTGGCTAGGTGCTCCCCACCTTAACCCCTATCATTTCAGTGTTGGGGTCCTTCAGCTCCACAATGCGGTCAAAGACCACGGTGGTGTCAACTTTGATCTCTATGTCTTCTGGTGCCTTTAAAATCCTAATGACCTGAGAGATTGTTTCAACAAAGTGCAAGGATCAGAGGCATTTGTCTAGACTGTGCCCACCATCCTGGAGGCAACCCCTTAAGATCCACACTCATTCGGTAACACCCCATGCCTCACCAAGTTCATTGATCAACTGGAAGATAGAAGAGTAGAATTGTAGGAGATGAGGAAGGAACTGCCAATCACAGAATAGTCATTATGTGCCTGGGCTGACATTCTCTATAATTATATGGTCAGTGCTTAGCAAGAGTTTGCTGAATGAGCAAATAAATGACAACTGAAAACAAAACAAAAAAAAACAATCTAAAGAATCAATGAAATGAAGAATTAGTTCTTTGAGAAAATAATTTTGACAAACTCAGTGAAATTGAGCAAAAGACAGAGAAAGAAGATTGAAATTATAAATAAATAAAGGGACGTTACAACAGACACTGGAGAAATCAGAGAATCATAAGGATATACTTTAAAAACCTGGTCTCCACCAAGTAGGAAAACCTGAAAGACCAAATAAGAATTTTAGACAGATATATAACACCTAGTGAAATAGAAACTGTAATTTAAAATCTCCCAATCTCCTGCTCTCCAAAAAAAGCCTGAGTTCAAACAGATTCAGCAAAGAATTGTAACAGAACTTTAAAAGAGAATTAATGTCAATTGTTCTCAAATTCATCCCCAAAACAGAAATTGAAGGACCACTTGTGTGGGGGCCCACCTGCTATCTAGTGATAAATTACTCAAGGTCAGAGAATCTGAGCTTGCTTTACCCAGCAGGGCTGCATAAGGAGATGATTTGGTCACAGGCTGTACAGTGTGCTTTGCTCTTGCAAGGGGGAGGTCTTTTGCCTCTCCACTTGGCATATTATAAAAAGCCCTTTTCAGTAAAGGGTGAAGCTGTTGGGTGTTGATCCAGGCCCTGCTGAGGCTATTCTGTGTTCTGTCTTTCTTCTCATCATCTAGGTCTCTCTTTCTATCTGATACTTTTTTATCCCTCTCTCATAAGAACCCTTCAAAAGGTGGGAGCTGGCCTTCCACAGATGGTGCCCAGAGACTTAGGTACAAAAGGATGATAGAGGGGGCACTGAGGGAGGAGGGGGCATGCACTGTAATGAATTAATGAATTAAATTGAGGCAGTGGTTTTCTGTTCTTAAGGAGTAAAATGTGAAATATAAAGCAGAGAAGTTCAAGTTAAGCTGAAGCAAGTAATTAAAGTTAGGCTGCAACAAGTATCTCTCTGTGTCTCTGTTTCTATGTCTCTCTCATCATTAAAGTAAGCCATAAGTTTAGTTTGAGAAATGCAGACTTAGGTATATTAGAATACAATAAGCTTTAGGTATATGAATATTGTGAAGGCTTAGGTATAATAGAAACTTAGGCTAGAGTAGTTTTTCCCCCTGAATACAGATGGGACCTGAGACCAGAGAGTAGCATCCAGGATGGAGCAGACACTGTAAACCTGGTGGTCCAAGAGCAAAAAGCGATTCAGAGACTGTCAGCTTCAGAGAGCAGGAGAGCATGAGTGAGTGCCCAGCCAGGCATTGGCGCTGAGACCCACAGGGCATCAGTGCAGTGCAGGTGGCAGATGCCAAGAAACAGCCCAAGCAGCAAGCATCTGCATACTTTCTGCTCTGGAAATAAAAAAAGATGTAGTGAGGAAAAGCAGCAGTGGCAAGAGTGCAGCAGAGACTTCATACCTCAGTAGCTGGAGCATGTCTGTCACTGGGAGCTGAACTGGAGCCAAGTGAGGGATGCCCAGGATATCACAGGTGGAGAGTCAAGTGGGCAGCTGAAGAGTGAGTGCAAAGGGTGCAATGGCCACTGCATGAGAGACAAAACCTCTAGAGAAAGATGCCCTCAGGATGCAAACCAGGAGGGCCAGGGAACAGGACAGGTACCTTTGAGTCTGAGTGCATTCTGAGGACATCAAGGAGTCTGAGGTGGCTTTTGCCCATGGAAACGAGGCAGCGCATATGGGACATGAAGAACACCGTCAGAGCAGGTAATGGATCCAAGGTGCAGCGGCCATGACTGACTGTTGCTGGGTTAACTTCTGGAGCCATGATTGCCGAAAGCTGTGGCTTGTATTGGTGGGAAGGAACCTTGAGCAGACTGGGACAAAGGCTTTGCTGCTATTTGAGCCGGCAGCCAAAGCTGCACATGCAGTTTCTGCTTGCTGATGTTGGGCCAGTGCATGGCTACTTTGAAAGACAACATTATGGTTCATGCTGTCTGCAAGGACACTTTAGAGAGGTCTTCAGCAGCTCAGTTACTATGACAGACACCTTTGCCTTTAGGCAATGTTCCTAGTGAACACTGCCATGAAATGCCGCTATAACTGAGAGTGAAGTTTCAGCAACTCTTGTTTGAAATAGGGTTGCATTCACAGGAACTTTAAGACTAGTACTAGAACTGTCTTTTTGAACTTTTTAGACTTAAGAAATGGGATGAGCAGGAGTGATTCAATTGCAAAGGGACAATTTTAATTTAACCCAAATACTCTATCAAATGTAATGACTTGTGAATATTTTTGTGTATGCATATATGCTTTATTAACTGTGGTAATTCATGAACTGTTTGGTTTAAAAATGGAACTGTTAATGGAATTGTTTTGAGTAATGGAAAAGTTTGGCTTTTTTCTACCCAGGCTCAAGATGAAGTTTAAAAAATTATAAAAAAAGGGGGGGGTAATATTCCTCAGTCTATTTCATTAAAAAAAAATATTTTCTTGTCCCTTCAGTGGAATAATGTTAACTTGTGTTAATGTATCCTATGTTTTGTATAGTTCTTTTAAGAAATTGTGTAGATGTAACCAACCGTCTTATTAAATAAGAAACACAGAACCAATGTAAAAGAGAAAGCCAAGAGGTCAGAGCTCAGAGCTAAAATCTCATCCTTCCTCCTGCGGTGGTCCTAGTTCTTCGAAAAAGAGCTACTTCCTGTGTGTATGTCTTTTCATAGTCTTTTTGTTCTGCCTTCTCATTGGTTGTAAACCCAAAACGTGACAGCCTTGTCATTGCCTGTGAGTACAGCCCTCTAGGTCTTAAAGGTGTATGTCTCCTATGCTGGCTGTATCCCTGAACACACAGAGATCTATGGGATTAAAGGCATGTGCCACCACCACCACGCTCTTTCTATGGCTCTAATAGCTCTCACCCCTGGGCAACTTTATTTATTAACATACAATTAAAATCACATTAGAGTACAAATAGAATACCACCATATTTCGCCTTTTCTATTTTAATAAAAAGAAAAAAAAGTAAAAGGTTATAACTAACAAAAGAAAAACTATATACAAAAGTACAATAACTATATACAATACATACAGGTAATAAATACCTAAACAATGTCTAGTCCATTTGTATTTGACAAATTACATAAAATAATTCCATTATCTATCCTATTTTGGTAAGTCCAAAATGTGTCTAATTCACTTTCTATCCTAATTAATCTTCAACTATAACTAACTAATCTTCAACTATAACTAACTAATCTTCAACTCCCTCAGAGACCCAAGAATGAAATAATATTAGCTAACAAAAATAAAAACAGGAAGTGCTTGCAAGCAACTTCCAAAAAATTTGTGAGTTGACAGAAACAGCCAGCTGCCTGGACAGTCACCTGAGGTTTCTCTGCATTGTCGGGGCGTCATCTTCAGCCTATAGGCTTAGCATATCTGATAGACTCATTTGTGAAGTAGGATGTACACAAGGTCAACAGTTCAACCTCACATTGGGTAAGAGCAGTCCATGTACCAGAAACACCTGAATTCCACTAGTGTCATGTCATGATTCACGATTTTAAATTCTGGAAATTGTTGACAGTTTTTTAATTCAGCTGTTCATTCTTCTTGAATGTGTATATATGGCTTCATTTCAGCATCCCCTTCTTCTCCACATCCCTCTATTAAATGCCAGTCTACTATCGAGAGGCGTGAGCTTTCAGCTGCCATTCCATTGCACAACAGAAGCCATTGGCCCTCTGCCTGTTCAGCTACCTTCGAAGAAAAGGGCACTGTACCTTTTCTGGTTGCAAAGGCCACTTCAGGGATGGTGCCATATTGTCCTGGCCTCAGAAGATGCCTTTTGATAAAGCCATAACCACACTTGTTTTGGCAAGAATCAGTAGTCCTTTGTTTCGTGTTCTGTCTGTCGATTTTGTCCTGTTGATTCGAGGATACTTTGTTGTCCATTGGCTAACTTTTGCCACAATGAAAGTTAACTCCATATGCAGTTTCTTCAATGCCCATATTTTCTCTGAAGTAGATTGGTACTGCCAGGAGCCAACATGTCTCAAAAAAGAAAAATTTCTAAGTTATTAAAACATTTTAAATGCCATATTCTGTAGATCTCTGAAGGGTTTGAAGATGACCTGTCTAAAACATCTCTGCTCAATTTTTAAAACATATCTAATATGACTACAAGTTCTATTGTAATGTCTAATTACTAACTTTCATTTCTTTATATCCTAATAGTTGGTAATAATAACATTCAAAGATCAGAAAGTGCATTACATTGTTAATGAATGGTATAAATACAATTAGAAATATACATATAGCATTTTCTAACAATATCAATTTCAAATTTTGTATAACAATATAAAACAATCCAATCTAATGTATTTAAAACTAGTAATTGTCTTTTTCCTTTCTCTCTCTCTCTCTCTCTCTCTCTCTCTCTCTCTCTCTCTCTCTCTTCTTTCTTTTTTTAAACAAGAACCTTAAATCTAATCTCCTTTGCTTAGCCTTTTTTCTAACCTTGACAACAACTTGTAACCAACTCCCCTAAACAATAAAAATTATCCCAGACCCCAAAACCCATTAAAAAGACCAAAAAACCACCTGCCCCACACCACCTCTTTGGGAATGTGGGTGTTGTATTCTTAAAATTGCTTCCTGCTGGGTATGGGCAAAGTTATCTTTATCCTGAAAGAAAAATTTTAGGTTAATTGTCAAATTCTAGGAAAGGTAACTATATCCTTCATTATTATCCAGTCTGTGTATAATGCCAAAGTTCAGGGTTTATCTCAAGTTCTTATTCAAGTAGTCTTTGAGACTGGATCATCTCAGCTAGTCATCTCAAAATTGCTCTGAGCACCTTGTAGTTCAAAGTTGATCTGTAGATGAAGTTTGTCAGCTTAATGATATTATTATTGTCCACTTGGAATTGTTGTTGTTGTGGGGCCCCATCTTCTTTCTGGAGACTTCAGTTGATGTTAGGCCTGGCCATGATTTCCTGCAGAAAACTGATAAGAGATTCGAACACAAAGACATATATATGCAGCTAATTGAAGACTTTTTTCTAGAATTGGTTAGTACTCTATATGACCATTCATATCTTAACAAAGTTTAAAATGTATATATATATATATATATTTATATATATATTTATATATTAATCTTGTAAATTTTGATATAAAATTCATGCTTTAAAAAAAGTTTAAAGAATCAGAATAGAATCAAAGAGTTGAGATTAGTAATAGAATAGTCCCTTAATTAAATTGACTTTTGTCCTGTCCCATAGCAGAAGATGGCTCTTTTATTCTGGCATGATACAGGGAGTTTGAATTTTCCTTTTAACAACATGCTTAAGTTTAAAGAAGGAGAGAGCCATTCTCCAACTCCAAAGTCAGCTTTAAATTTTAATTGAACTGGGACTATTAGAAGACCAATAGTGTTAAATCTTTAGAGAAAAGCAGAAACAAACATTTAGGAAGACATAAAATTTTTTAGATAATATATACCCATACACCGTTTCACTCTGTTTCTTGGGATAGATGATTTGTCCCTTTTCTTCAGTTGTCTCATTTGTCCAGTGTTCTTCGGATTCCTTAACCTTCATTCTCCTAAAAGACAAAAACAAAAACCTTTCCCCAAGACTAATTTTGGGGACATTTCTTTTTGGCAAGTTATTATCTGATTAAATGAAAAGGCATGTGTTACTGGTACAAGTTAGTTTAAATTGGATGTTCATGCTGGTTGATGAACTATCACCTCCTCTAATTAAGAGGTCTCTCTTGTTCAAATCGAACCTTTATCAATTTTGATGGTACCCACAGCTTATCTTCTCCTGTAGAAACAAAAGCAAAACCTCGTCCCCAATGTAATACATACCCTGGTTTCCATTCTGAGGTCAGCACATCTTTAAAGTATATAGGCTGATTTAATTCTGTAGTTTTTTCTATTATCCAATGTCTCTCTGCAGCTGTTGTTCCTTTCTCATTGGCATTGAGAAAATTCAAAGTTAATAGAGAATTATGGAGTCTATTTCTGGGGTTTTTTGTTACCCCTTTCTGTTTATTTAGCATATCCTTTAGAATTCTGTTTGACCTTTCTATAACTGCTTGACCTATTATGTGGTATACCTGTAATATGCTTTATATTATAATAAGCATTGTCAGTTTTGATTTGTGCAGGTATACCCATGATGGCCATAACTTCTAGCAAATGAGTGATAACAGAATCAGCTTTTTCAGAACTCAAAGCAGTTGCCCATTGAAATCCTGAATAAGTATCGATGGTGTGGTGTACATATTTCAATTTTCCAAATTCTGCAAAGTGAAACACGTCCATCTGCCAGATTTCATTCTTCTGAGTACCCTTTGGGTTACATCCTGCTGGTAATGGCATTTGATTGTAGAAGGAACAAGTAGGACATTTCTTTACTATTTCTTTGGCTTGTTGCCAGGTTATGGAAAAATCCTTTTGTAAACCTTTACTATTGACATGATGTTTTTTATGAAATTCTGAGGCCTCCAACACATTTCCTATCAATAATTTATCAATTTCATCATTGCCTTGTGCTAGAGGGCCTGGCAGACCAGTATGGGATCAAATGTGAGTTATATATAAAGGATGACTCCTTTTCCAGATTGTATCTTGTAAATGAATAAATAATGAAGTTAATTCTGAAGCATTAGGGATAAATTCTGCAGTCTCAATATGTAATACCACTCTTTCAACATACTGAGAGTCAGTTACTATGTTGAGAGCTTCTGAAAAATCCATTAATACCAACAGAATAGCATACAATTCTGATTTTTGAACAGAATTATAAGGACTTTGAACCACTTTACTTAAATTTTCTGATTTGTAACCTGCCTTTCCTTGTTTGTTGGCATCTGTATAAAATGTATGAACTCCAGATATGGGTTTTTCCCATACAATTCGAGGCAAGATCTAATCAGCTCACTTTATAAGATCAATTCTATCGCTTTTGGGATATTTGCTGTTAATTTCTCCCAAAAAATTACTGCAAGCTCTTTGCCAAGGTTCACTTTTTGTCCATAATTTTTCAATCTCCTCCTTAGTTAAAGGTATGACAATTTCTGCTGGGTCTATTCCTGCTAATTGACGAAGTCTCAATTTTCCTTTCCAAAACAAGTCAGAGATTTTTCCCCATAAGTTTTTAATTTTTTATATGGTTTATTTGGTAAAAATATCCATTCCAATATAATATCTTCCCTCTGCATTAATATTCCAGTAGGAGAATGCCTAGAAGGTAAAATAATCAAAATGCAATCCAGCTTTGGATCAATACAATCCATGTGCCCTTCATGTACTTTCTTTTCTACCAAGGCCAATTTTTTCTCAGCTTCAGGTGATAATTCTCTTGGACTATTTAAGTCCTTGTCACCTTCTAAGGTTTTGAACAAATTAGTCAGTTCATCATTTTTTACCCCAACAATAATTTGTAAATGAGAAATATCTCCAAATAATCTTTGAAAGTCATTAAGGGTCTATAGTCTATCTCTCCTAATTTGCACCTTTTGGGGTCTAATTTTTTTAACTCTATTTTATATCCTAAATAATTAATAGAATCTCCTCTTTGTATCTTTTCAGGAGCAATTTGTAATCCCCAGCAAGACAAAATTTTCTTTACTTCTTCAAACATTCTTTCTAAAGTATCTGCATTTGAGCCAGCTAGTAAAATATTATCTATATAATGATAAATTATAGATTTAGGAAATTTTTTACGTATCACTTCCAATGGCTGTTGTACAAAATATTGGCACAGAGTTGGGCTATTCAACATTCCCTGTGGGAGGACCCTCCATTGAAATCTTTTAACCAGTTGAGAATTGTTATAAGTAGGCACTGTAAAAGCAAATCTTTCTCTGTCTTTTTCTTGTAAGGGTATTGAAAAGAAACAGTCTTTTAAATCAATAACTATGAGAGGCCATCCTTTTGGTGACAGAGTAGGCAAAGGAATTCCAGATTGTAGAGGGCCCATTGGCTGAATTACTTTGTTAATTGCTCCAAGGTCTGTTACCATTCTCCATATACAAGATTTCTTTTTAATAACAAAGATAGGAGAATTCCAAGGGCTGGTTGATTCTTCAATATGCTGAACATTTAACTGTTCTTCTACCAGCTCTTCTAAAGCCTGGAGTTTCTCTGTTGTTAAAGGCAATTGCTGAACCTATACAGGCTTGTCTGTTAATCATTTTAAAGGTAGAGCTGTTGGTATCTTTGGAAGATCATCAGTTGTTGTGCCCTGTTCTTGTATAATATGGATGGCTGGTGACCACTCATTAGAACAATATCTTCTAATATTTCTCTCAGAAACATGTGCTAGTTTATGATTTGTTTCTGCAATTGAAGGGATATTAATCTGAGTATTCCATTGTTGCAACAAGTCTTGACCCCACAGGTTCATAGCTATGTTAGCCACATATGGTTTTAATTTTCCTCTCTGTCCTTCTGGACCTATACATTTGAGCCATCTTGCACTCTGTTTCACCTGAGATAATGTCCCAATTCCTAACAGTTGAACATTTACCTCCTGAAGAGGCCAAGTTGTATGCCAAAATTCTGGTGCAATTATGGTAACATCAACACCTGTGTCTACCAGACCAGACAACAAAACACCATTTATTTTTATCACTAATTTTGGTCTTTGTTCATTAATAGAAGTTTGCAAAAAATTTTTCTTTGTGTTTTCTCCTGAGTTTTCTATTCTCTCTGTTTCATCATCTGGACTAGCATGACTTATTCCAATAGGCATTTGGTTATTTAATCGCTCTGAGCAGGGGTTTCCTCTATGGCTGCAGGAAAGGTTTGAACTGGATTTGCTATGGGGGCCTGCCTGAGGCCCCTCTGGGAGTTTCCCGAAGACTGAGGCAAAGGATTACCCTGTCTGTCCTTTGTTGATCTACATTCGTTAGTCCAGTGTTTTCCCTTACCACACCTTCTGCATACTCCAGAAGGAAGGGGCATTCTGTTGCCATTGTTCCTTGAAGAAACATTGTTTTAGGAATGATCTGTTTACAGTCCCTTTTCAAATGTCCTTGCTTTCCACATCCAAAACATCTAACATTCCTCAAACCTTTTGAAATTGCTTCTCCTACCCACATATCATCATGCTCATCAGCCTCAACATTAACTGTGTCTCTAATCCAATCTTCCAAAGGTGCAGATCTTGCCTTTAATGGCCTGATTATTCTTTTGCATGCTGCATTCGCATTCACAAAGGCCAAAGATTCAATTATTATCTTACTAGCTTCTGAATCCGAGACCATTCTCTTTACTGCTGAAGCCAGTCTTTGTAAAAAAAAAAAATCTGTGAAAGATTCTTTTGAGCCTTGTATAACCTTTGTAAATGACTCAGTTTTTTTTCCTGGTTCCTCAACTTTGTCCCATGCATTCAAGGCTGCCGTTTGATATAAAATTAGGGTTTGAACATCATATAAACATTATGCTTGTACTGAAGCATATTGGCCTTCTCCAATAAACTGATCCTGGCAAACTTGTATTCCTTTATCCCTCCATTGTTTTTCTATGTTTTTAGCTTCATCCTTGAACAAAGTTAGAAATTGAAGCCTCTGGCTGGGTTCAAGAACAGCTTGTGACAGCTCCCGCCAGTCCTGTGGTACAATCCTATTTTATGTTGACCAAGAGTTTAACATTTGCTTTACATATGGGGAATGCATGCCATAAGATACTATTGCCTCCTTAAACCTTTTTAAATCCAACATTTCAATTGGAGCCCAAATATTTTGTGTAGTCATTTGATCAGGCAACTGCTGTATGGTTATAGGATAAATTAAGGGTGACTGTGTGAAAACAGGCTTTCTTTCTGTAACTTTATGATCGAAACTTGAAACAACTTCACTGTTAATTTCTTCTGTCTGAATTTTTACAGCTTTAACAAGTTTTTCTAAGGCTGTCATCCTGGCACTTAAATTGACTATCTTTTTAAATATTAAAATGAGGATAATCATAGTGATAAACTGCATAATTCCAACAATACTAATCTTCTCATATAGTTGTTCCATTGTTAGACTGCCTAAAATTTCAAACAAAACCCAATTTTCTTCCAATGTACACATAAAACCCATTTTTTTAATGTGGAAAAATTTCTCTTTTAAATAGTTTCCTTTAAAATATCTTATAAGTTATGACTTACCAAATCTGCATAGAACAGTAGAAATCTGAGGAAATTTCAAAACAGCCACCTAGTGTCCGAGGTGTAAATCCAGAGAGAGAGAGAGAGAGAGAGACAGAGAGAGAGAGAGAGAGAGAAAGCGCGCAAGAAAGCGTAGCCGGCTAAAGCTTATATCCAGCCTCGTGTTCCCTTTTGAGCCGAGTCAAAGGCTTGGCTCTGGCTTCCTTAAGCTCTGACCACGTGTGTTGGCTTTACAGGCAGGGGCCCTGTTCGGCAGGGCAGGCCTGAGTTGTTTGTAGCACCGGCTTTAAGCAAGCAGCTCACGGTTAGTCCGGCCTGAGGCCAAGCAGCCCTGGGCGCAAGCTAGGAAGCCAATCACCCAGGCTAGGGAGCCAACCGCCCTTGCGGGAAACCGGACCTGCCTCTAAGCCAAGCACTTTTTAATGGATTCTTGTCACATTAGACACCAGATATAGATGTAACCAACCATCTTATTAAATAAGAAACACAGAACCAATGTAAAAGAGAAAGCCAAGAGGTCAGAGCTCAGAGCTAAAATCTCACCCTTCCTCCTGCGGTGGTCCTAGCTCTCCGAAAAAGAGCTACTTCCTGTGTGTATGTCTTTTCATAGTCTTTTTATTCTGCCTTCTCATTGGTTGTAAACCCAGACACATGACTGCCTGTATGTACAGCCCTCTATGTCTTAAAGGTGTAAGTCTCCAATGCTGGCTGTATTCCTGAACACACAGAGATCTATGGGATTAAAGGCATGCGCCACCTCTGCCACACTCTTTCTATGGCTCTAATAAAGCTGGGTAACTTTATTTATTAACATACTATTAAAATCACATTTCAGTACAAATAGAATACCACCATTGATTTTGGATGTTAGCTAAAGTTTGTAAAGTGTAAGTAGTTCTCTTAAGATTTTGCTTTTGAGTGTAAGTTTTTAAGAGTTGTAATTGTGTATATTAAAATTCATGCTAGAATTATGTTAACCTGTTGATATTGATGAACCATGGTTTGGTGATACTAAGGGAAGCTAAGGGAGTCTTTAGGTTTGATGCAGGTGCATCATAAGTTTGCTGATTTATTTGATGTGGTTGCATCAGGAGTATTTCTTATTTAAAAAAAAATGCTGGGTACAGCTAAGACTACAGTAGTCGTCTAAGACCCATTCAGAAAGGTCATTTCATCTTTATCATCTTCTACTCTTTTACTGGGAGATGTGGCAGCCCTGGGGAGCAGGAGTAGTGCTATAGTAATTCCAGCCACTTGCAAGCTATTAGTGGAAAAGCTGATTCAGAGCTGCATGGAGTTAAGCTCTATATCCTCATGTGAAATTTAAATTGTTTAGAAGGGGGACCTATGGGAACCACAGAGGCTATCTAGTGAGAAATTACTCAGGATCAGAAGCATCTGAGCTTGCATTACCAAGGAGGGCTGCATAAGGAGATAATTTGGTCATGGGCATGTTTACCAAATGTTTGGAAGGGTCTACATTTGGCTGTACAGCGTGCTTTGATCTTGCAAGGTGGGGTCTTTTGCCTCTCCCTTTGGCATATTATAAAAAGCTCTTTTCAATAAAGAACAAGGCTGTTGGATATTGAACCAGACCTTCCTGAAGCTATCCTGTGTTTCTGTCTTTCCTCTCATCGTCTATGTCTCTCATCATAAGAACCCTAGAACAGGAGAAAAGGTAGGAGCTGGACTCCCACAGTCCCCCACACATTTGCCAATTGTCTTTATGGGACCTTATAGCTAAACTATTTCCCTGATAGCTAAACCACACAAAGACCCAACAGTAAATGGAGTTATAGACTAAAATCTTTTATGAACACAGTACAAAAGTTTACTGTAAAATACTCGCAAACTGAATGTAAGATCCCCATGATCCAGTTTGTTTCATGACACAGATAAAGGGATGGCTCAACATACATAAATCAATACATGTAATTCATCATATAAACAGGCTAAAAAACAAAAATCACATGATCTCTTGTTAGATGTAGAAAAGGCCTTTGAAAAAATTCCAAAGTCCCTTCATAATAAAAAGTCCTGGACAGCCTAGCAATACAAGAGACATACCTCAATATAATAAGGGCAATTTTACAGCAAGCTCACAGCCAACATAAATGTTATCAGAGAGAAAGTCAAATCATTTCCACTAAAACTGGGAATAAGGAATGAATGTCCACTGTCTTATACTTATTAAATATACTGCTTGAAGGCTTAGATTAGATCACTAAGACAACTAAAGGAGATCAAAGGAGATAAATAGGAAAGGAGGAAGTCAAAGTACCTTCATTTGCAGATAATACAATTTTATAGAGAAATGACCCAAAAAATCCACCAAAAACTTCAACAGCTGATAAACACTTTCAGAAAAAAAAATCAGGATACAAAATTCACAAAAACACAAAATCAACAAAATTCAATAGCCCTCTTATTAACAAATGCCAATCATACTTAGACAGAAATCAGGAAAATAGTAACTTTCATAATAGCCTCAAAAAATCTTAGAATAACTCTAACCAAGCAAATCAAGGATGGAAAAGTAAATTAAAGAAGACATCAAAAGGTGGTAAGATCTTCCATGATCATGGATCAGTAGGATTAATATAATGAAAATGTCCATTCTACTGAAAGCAATCTACACATTCAACACAATCTCCATAAATATACAATTCTTAAAAGAATTTGAAAGGACAATTTTCATCTTCATATAGAAATACAAAAAATATCAGTATAGCTACAATAATCCTAAATAAAAAGAACTGGAGATACTACCTTCTTAGATTTCAAGTTGTACAACAAAACTATAGTAATAAAACCAGCATGGTGTTGACATAATGGATCAATAGAATGGAATTGAGTACCCAGACATGTAGGTTTCCCCCTTTTCTTAGTGTATAGCAGTTGTTCAAAGCAAGTAGTTCATTGTGGCATTTCCTTGCATGCATATAATAATGCTGATAATACGTAACACCTCTCTTCACCTCCTGCCCCTTCTCTCCTCTATCCACATCACTCATAGTATAGTTCCTTTTACTTTCATGGCCTTCCTCATTATTATTATTTTTTATTCCTGATATCCATATATGCAAGAAAGCATACTAGACCCACGCCAACATACCCATTATCCTTTATCCTTAAGGCTCCACTTCAGTAGTGAATTTTCCCTGAACTGTTAGGAATGTTCTACTGTAAATTGAACTTTCATTACTTTTTTTCAACTGACAAATAGAATGCATGTATTTTCTGTATACAACATCATGTTTTGATTTCTATAATTTTTGTAGAACTGTTAAGTCAATCTAATTAACATATGTAAGTATACACATTTACATTTTTGTGATGATGTGGTGGTTTGAAAAAGAATGGCCCCCATACGCTCATATATTTGAATGTTGAGTGAACAAAGAGTGGCACTATTTAAAAGAATTAGAATTAAGAGACGTGACATTATTGGAGCACGTGTGGCCTTGGTGAAGGAAGTGTGTCACTGGGGGTGGGCTTTGAGGTTTCAGAAGTTCAAAGCAGGCCCAGTGCTATTCTCTCTCTCTCTTGGCTTGTGGATTAGGATGAAGCTCTCAGTCCTGCTGCAGCATCAACCATGCTGCCATGCTCCCTACCAAGGTAATAATGAACTAAGCCTCTGATAGTTACTGTAAGTGGGCCCCCAATTAAATGCTTTCTTTTATAAGAGTTGCCTTGGTCATGGTGTCTCTTCACAGCAATAGAACCGAGACTAAGATAAGAACACATAAAGTCTTTTCCCAGTAATTTCCAAGTTTTGATTTTTAAAGCAGTCTGCTTTGAAATTCAGTGTCCTTTAGGACTGCACTCTAATCAAGCATATATTGGAAGGCAGGTGGTCAAACTGAAGAATGGACAAGATAAACTATGCGGAGCTCACTAACAGCTGAAGAATTGCCTGTGGGAAGTTCAGGTAGACTTCTTAGGAGTAAAGAGACTCTAACTTGTCCAAAAAGGAAACAGAATCCTCAGTCAAAACCAACCTAATCAAACCCACAGTAGCTAGATAGATGGTTCCATTTTTCTCTTCCTGACAACATCCACCCTTCACCATCACTAATCAACCCATATGGCCTCCAACAGCTAGCTAAGAAATTGTGTGATCCCAATATGATCCCCTTGCCCTTCTGCTGCTTCTGGAACATATCCAAGTAGATATGATATCTCTCTTCATTTCTCTCCAGCACTGAAGATAGTGGCATGAAGCTGGGCATGCTCATTCCCTGAAAAATACACAGATGAGTATGGGAAGTGATGCCATAAAGGATCAGCCACCATCCATAATTTGTAGGTCCAGATGAAAAGAGAGAATGAGCTAATAATACTGAAGTCAGCTCTAACTCAAGGGAGCTGGCTTCCCCCAGAAATGGAAAGTTCCATCTCTCCCACTAATTAATTTTGCAGCAACTCTTGGCTCACACACCCCTACAAAAATATCAGGTAAATATTGAGAGAATCACACAGAGAGGCCTCTGCCTTTCATCACTACACGCAAGCTTCCCTTACATGCTAGCTGCAAGATAATTAAAACCACCTAAGAACTCCATTGGAACAGAAAATTCCATGATTCAGCAACAAAGTGATCTTTTATTAAGTCCAGAAAGAAGACAAAACACCAGGCCTGGCCAATGTTCCATTGCTATTTCCTCCTAAATGACATGTTCCCTCCTGGAAGGAGGCTCATAAAACTCAGTAAGCTAACAATGTTTAAGATGTTCACTAAACTTACAAGTCTCAGGAGGCTCAGAAAATTACAACTTCCAAAGCCCTTTGCCAATAATATATAAGCAGTGAACAATTGCTGGTAAAGAAGAGACTCTTTTCATTGGAGCTTCTTGCAAGTTGGGCAAGGTACTCCAGGGATCCATCTTCATGAATTATCACTCATGCTACAGGCAATCTCTTCAATTATGTAGCTGCCTTTGAGTCATCCATGCACCTAAAATTAACCTCAATAAAACTATTGGTTTATCAAGCTAGATATGGGTGGACTGTTCCATTAGGCTGTATTTTGTGAGTTATATGAGGTAAACAGACATTTGTTGACCTCCACAGTTAAATCCAAACAACAGATCTGTATAGTCATGGGCTGTGAAGTTTATCCATGAACACCAGATAAAACTGGGCATAGATTCTGACTTTGATACATTCTGGAATTATATTCAATGGCAGATTTCTAACAAGTATATCAAATTGGCCCAAGAAATATTAGGTAATTGTATTTTCTAAATTTCAGATCCAAAGAAAATTATGGTAAGTTGTATTATTTCTTGTTCAGATCCAAATTGACCAGTGCAGAACCTGCTGGACCACAAACATTACGAAAATAAACTAAGATAACTAACAATGCATCTTGGAAGTTCCTCTCAAGAACACAAAGGTCAGCTCTTCCTACAAGGTAATGCAAATTCTGTAACTACATTATGTTAGAAGATTCTGTAAGTTCCAGAAACTACTGGATGTGCCTTCCAAATTTTTGTTTTATTTTTATACCATTTATTTATTTATTCAGTATGTGTGTGTGTGTGTGTGTGTGTGTGTGTGTGTGTGTGTGTGTGTATACCTGCATATGTGTGCATGTCAGAGTCAGAGGACAACTCTTAGTAGTATGTTCTTTTTCTACCATGTTGGTACCAGGGGTTGAACTCAGTTCATCAAGCCCGTAGACAGGTTCCCCTACCTGCTGAGCTATTTAACCAGCCCACCCTCCAATTGTGTGTGTGTGGGGGGGTATTATGTGTTTAGGTACCCATGAAGACCAGAAGAAGCTATCAGATCTCTTGGAGCTATAGTTATAGGCTATCCTAAGTTGTTCCATGTGGGTGAAAGGAATTAAAATGTGGTCCTCTGCAAGAGTAGTACATGCTCTTAACTCCTAAGCCAACTCCTCATCCCCCATCACCTTTCAAGGTTTTATAAGCATAATTTAGATTTTATCTTTGTGATGTTTTATGCAAATTACTTTCCTTCTGATACTTTCAATTCCATCTTCTATGAGATAGAAACAGGTACACAAACTTTTCCTAATATAGTAATCAATAGCAAAACTGTCAAATGCAATACTGTTGTAGGGAACAGCAATTGACATAGAGAGATTATCATTGACCTGACAACACACTTTCATCAAATATTCAGAGCAAGAATAGAGAACAGACTCTAGTCTCTTTGAGAATTTATCCAAACTTGGCACAGAAAAAAACATTTGTAATAGGAAACTTAGAAAAGATAACAACCATAATAGATATTATAAGAAAAAGGAAGACAAAAGGACTTAAGCAATAAGTTGGGAAACTGTCTCCTGACTTCTGGATATTCCAAGGTGTTTTGCTCCTGTGGCCCCATCCTGGACAAATTAGTTCAGTTCATACTTTCCCCTCTCTCAAGATATGATTCTAGTAAAGTCCAGCAAACATACTTTGGATGGAAAAGTTTTCTGGCACACCACATGAGAGTTACTTCTTCTGGGACTAGAGAGATGAATCAGTAACTAAGAGTTCATCCTGCTCTTGCAGAAGGCCTGAGTTCAGTTCTTAGCACCCACATCAGGGAGTTCACAACCACCTATAGGTCTAACTCCCAGTGAATTTGAAGTAGATGGCCTCCACAGGCACCTAACTGAAGTGAGAATAACCACTCAGACAGACAGACAGACAGAAACACACACACACACACACACACACACACACACACATACCACACATACACCACACAAAATTAAAAATAAAATATTATCTTTTTTAAAACAAATTTGTAAAAAAAAAAAAAATGCTTCTCCAGTCTTTCACTTTTCTTCTTCCAAATAAAGAAAAGATATCAACCCATTGCATACAAATCTCTTTAAACAACAGAGCTCCTGTTTCCAAACAGTATGCAATGAAGTCTCTGGTTGCTTAAAACAACTAGAAGATTTCCTGTTTGTTTGAAACCAAAGCTGAGATGGTAGTGTCCCAATCACATCTTTCCCTTCATTTCTCATAACTGTAAGCCCAAAGCTCTGAGAAACACAATGGGAAATCATAAAATTGTATCTCCAAAGGTTTTTTCAAGTCCAAGTTTCTATGTCTCTATAAATCTTTGGTCTCTTATGTGGGTGGATTGTGATATCCTCAAGTATGGAGAGAAGCACAGTGAGCCACCACTCCCAGGGACACAGGCCTCACTCAAACCTTTCTAACTGCCAAGTGCATAATGACACTGAACACGAGAGAAAGCAACTATGCAGATGCTCAACTGACATAATGATACACTCAAATGCAGAGCATCAGACACCGAAACAAGCATAGAGTTTCAAGAAATGTTCATATTCTATATTTTCCCCTTAGATACTCATTTTCACACATGTCATAACTACTAAACTAGAAGAGAAAGCTACCAGATGAACATCTCTCCAGGCAAAAGGTATCAATCACAGAATTGCTGTGTCTCTTCTTGGGTTACACAAACAAATTTGGTAAGTAAAGACAAACATATCTTAGAGTTGAGCTAAAAGACTATAATCACTCTGGAAATTTCTTTAAAATGTTCTGTGGTTGGACAATCATAACAACATAAATTTTCATAGGTAGTGGAATATTGCTGTATGCTTATAAAGACCATAATTATTTAGAAATCTAAACTTTCTGCTTACTTGGTTCATATATTGAAATACTCAAAGAATTTTTAAGAGCCTCAAAGGAACCTCTATTTATAAACTTATGATTAATGATTCAGAGCTAAGAATAACAAAAACAATCATTGAAAAGACATGTAGAGCAAAATATCTCCAAGCATAAATCTACATCCCTAAATCTTCATACAAAAAAAAAAAAAATCCGTGGCAAATAAGAGTTTAAAATGCTGCCTGCAGGGCCAGATTTAGTAAGTAATATGAACAAATAATGGATTTGAATAACAATTAAAGATAGCAGCACTAAAATGTTCCACCATGAGTTACAGTCATAGCAAGGAAATGATGTCAACGCTAGCCCCATCCACAACCCAAGCCATAACTTTGAGTGCTGTTTCATGCCACATAATTGTCCCTTTGACACCACAGAGGCCAGCTTCATATTTTCAACTTTTACATTTGTGGACTGCCCTCAAAAACCAAAGGCATCTTGAGAAGAAGAATGCCTTAAGATAGTCTCAAAGTATCTGAAATAACCAACCCTAAAATCATTTTTCTGTTTCAGTGAGACTCAAGGTGAGGTTACTTCATGAGGTTAAGAGACACCATGATAATTAACTCCAAGTCTCTTTGAGAAACTGGTAAAAACATTAATGGTGGAGGGAGCATGGTATAATAGGACCTACTAGTTCTGTTACTTGAGAGTCTGAAGCAAAAGGGTCCTGAGCAAAGGCCAACCTTGATTACATAGTAAAACCCTGTCTAGACTGCATATATGACTTTCAGTTTTGTTGCTGTTGCTGGAACAACTATGGTCATTTAGTATGTAACAGTTTTGCATCACTGCGGAGCCCATAGCTATGCACATGTTGGATATCTGTTGTACTACTAAGGTATGTCAGTCTCTTTAAAATAATAACTTTTTTAATATAATTTTTTATTTTGTACTTATTTTTTGATGTTTCATATATGTGTACAATGTATTTTGCTCATAACTACCACAGACTGGCTTCTTTCAATTCTCTCTGAGATTCCCCAAACCAACTTCCCATTTCTTCTTTTGTCATTATTATTTTTATTGTTATCATTATTATTGATATCCTGAGTCCAATTAGTGTTGCATATGGGTGGGTACTATCCACTGGTACATGAGCAACCAATAAGTGGTCATATACTCAAAGAAAAGTGACTCTTCCTTCTTCTGCAACCATCAATTGGCAATAGTTTTTCCTGGTAGAGGTAGGGAATTGGGAGCTATCCCCCTGTTCATGTGAGAATTTGAACTGAGTTGACCTTGTGAAGGTCTTGTGCCAGTGTCTTAGTTAGGGTTTCTATTTGGTGTAAAGGGACACCATGACAGTGGCAGCTCCTAATAAGGAAAACATTTAATTGGGTCTGGTTTACAGTTTGAGAGGTTTAGTCCATTATCATCATGGTAGGAAGGATGATAGCATGCAGGCATATGATGCTAGAGAGGGAGCTGAGATTTCTATATCTGGATTCCCATGATCATGTCTAATAAGCATCTCAGATACATTACTGAGAGAAGACAAGCTGATGCTCATGTTCTGCCTCATCTTTATTACTATGCCACACTTTCACCCAAAGTTCCTGTTCTCCAGCAGTTAGAAAATGAACATAGCTACTGTGCAATTTCTGGGAAATGAATCCTCCAACAGTATGGAGGATTTGAAAAAAAAATCCAAAGCCTCAGCTCAGATGGAAGTATTCTACCTAATGATATTGATTTTTCACTTCAGCTAATAAATTTTGAATAATAACTTTCATACCATAGCACAAATCATACGTGAAAAAACATTTTGCTCATTGTATGTTATGGTAAAACATCCACAGTGTTTATTCGCAGTCTTATCATCTAAACCCTTTTATAGCACTGGGCTTTGACTAAGAAAATTTAACAAAAGGCTCTGTGAGACAAACAAGTCTGTGTCTTCTTGGGTAATCAAGACTATGGAGGCTGGAGAGATAAGCAGTGGTTAAGTACTTCCTGCATACATGAGAACTTGAGTTCTGATCTTAAACACCTATCAAAATCATCAATGTGCACCTATCACCACAGTGTTGCAAAGGTTAAAACAAGATCCTGGGGGGATTGCTGGCCAGTCACATTAGCCAAAATGGCAAGATCCTGCTACAGTAAGAGACCCTGTCTGAAAAGAAGGACATATAGAATGATAGATGAATACAAGTAGTGTCAATTTCTGGCCTCCACACATGTATACATACAATCTTGGTGTTTGGATTAGACAATGTCAAGTTAGAGAGGGACATGTTTCTTTTTTCTTGGGTGTCAGTACATATAATTCATACCTTCTAGCATCATCCAGAGACCATGGACCTCAGAAGGGAACCAGATAAATTGCAGCTTGTTCAACTGTGTCTGTTAAAGGAAATGGTTGTCTTTCTCAAAGATTCCTTCTTTTAAAAAGAGACCCAGAAGGCAAAAAATGTACAAACTCTGTACCCTAGAGAGAATGTGAGATAGCTCCATCCTGTCTGTTATTCCTCAACTAACTCACATTTGAAACACTTGTGGACCAAATCTTACTAATAAGGACAGTTATAACAGCACATTACCTGCATCCAACAGATGGTGTTGCATGGTTTGTATGCTGAATGGTTCAAGAACCTGTGTCCCCTATAAAGTTTTCAATGTGCTTGTCATTAAGGCTTGAAATGCCTACACTCCTCTCTCCTTCTTTGTTAAAAAGAGGATAATCCAAAGACTGTGGGAAGCTGATCACACAACACAGTTGGCCTCGTACTTGAATAAGTGGTTGTGTGTGAGAATTAGCGGCTTAGGACAGAGAAAGAAAGATTGTGTTCAGACATCTAGTAGCAACGGAGCAGGTTTATCTAGCCTGTCTCTAAATTACTTTTGACCTTTGAAGGAGAAAGGGAAACAGGCACCAACAGGAGTGATTATATTGTAGAATATTTAATTAATGCTTGTGGCATAGTCAGTCCTGTTCAGGGCCAAAAACTGAAATCAGAAGAACCTTTTGCACATTAGGACTTAGATTTGAGCCTTCGAGAAATAGAACTCTGGACAGGAAGCCACACTCTAAGTGGAGCGTCACCAGCAGGAGATCAAGGGTAGAGTTAAAGTATCTATTAAAAAAATCTCCAAAAAATCTATATTCTGAAGAATTAACAGTCTAAGAAGGCTAGATCCAGTCAGTGGTCCTGCTTCTGTGGAAAAATGCAATGCCCTCTGTGCCTTCCCGGACATCTCTGCAGGAAGAAGAAATAGAGCCATACTTCTGCTCTGAAGCTTGCCAGGCAGGGACTACCACCCATGAAACCACAGCATTTATTGGGCATGAGATAGGAACTCTCTGATGAGTGAGGTATGGACACATTAAGGCAGCAATTAGAAGCAAACACCAGCAAAGATATCTGAAAAGCCATAAGAAAACATAGTTAATTATTTACTTTAAAAACTATAATACGCATAATTCTGTGTACACAGACACACACACACACACACACACACACACACACACACACATATATGAACTTTTCTCATGAACAAGACAAAGCAGACAGGTTCCTTCTCCCTCTTTCTGAGACTGAAGCCACTCTTCTATAAAATGAAGGGAAGGGACACACACAGCTCCTGTTTTGTCATGAGCAGAATGATTTGATGGACACTTTGCATTCATGGATCCCCCTCTCTGACTTTCCACTTATCCTGATCCCGAGTGCCTCTTCAGGCCCTTCAGGGCACAGACCCTGACTGTATCTTCCTAGGCTCACATCAACCTGCTCCAGGAATCACCCAGCTGATCTGTTATTATTATATTTTATTACTTCTATTATTATGTGTTAATAATAGTATAATTACTGTATTCCCCATTATGAAATAGAGATCTCACCTCTTATTTTTCCTAAAATGTGCTACTCTTTTGATTACTTATCATATTTAGGCATCATGACAGCCAAATGGATAAGGAAAGAAAAATCACTCTCATTTTACAAGAAATGAAAGAAAGATCTGCAGATATTTGATGTCTGGACACAAGTCACACAATAGTGAAGAAGTCAGGCTTTTACTCTTGGGGATTGTCTGAGATGACACCTGAGAAGCTCTGCAAGCCAGCAGAAAGAGAAATGACACCCACCCATGTATGGAAATAGTTCAATACCCACTGTCCCATGTGCATCACTAGCCTCCTGTAGAAGATCAACACATGATTCTTTAAGGTTGTGCCACACTACATTTTGCAAAAACAACCTCATAATAAAGGCATGTGAACCAGAGACTCATTGTTTATGCCTTAGCACAAATCTTTCTGTCTAGTGTGGTAGTATTGTGTTCCCCAAAATATTGTACACCCTAAAAAACTTATCTGGGGTCAGAGACAGAACAGCCACTAGATACAAAGGCTAGAAAATGGTGGCACTCACACCTTTAATCCTAGCATTCTAGATTCAGAAATCTATCTGTTCAAGGATACAGCTATGTCCCGGCCAGTGGGATCTTCAGCAGAGACCCTAGAAGGGGGAATGATGAATGAAGGGACCAGAGACACAAAGAATTGACAGCAAGACAGTATTCTGATCAAGCTGCAAAATTTTATTTTTCTCAGGTGGGTTTTATAGTAAACAGACCAGGAAACTTTCTTTGGGAAAAGATCAGGGGACTGTTGAGTTGCCAAGCAACCCAACCAAGCAACCTAATGACAAAACATTGTTACTAGTGGTCACTGTAACAGAAAGATAAGGAAATGTTATTTTCTAATAACTCAGAACTTGTCCAGGCATGTCAAAAGTTTCTGGTTAGTGGCTCAATACTGGACAACACAAACTTAACTCAGGCAGGCAATATGGCATGGCTCTTGAAATTGTCCTAGGCACAGCTAAGCATGGTGACTCACACCTTTAATCCCAGAAAGCGAGCCTTTAATCCCAGGGAGTGATGGTAGAAAGCAGAAAGGTATATAAGGCGTGAGGACCAGAAACTAGAAGCATTTGGCTGGTAAAACTTTCAGGCTTCTAGCAGCAGTTCAGCTGAGAGCCATTCAGATATGAGGACACAGAGGCTTCTAGTCTGAGGAAACAAGATCAGCTGAGAAGTTGGCCAGGTGAGGTTAGCTATGGCTTGTTCTGGTTCTCTGATCTCCCGTTCACCCCAATACCTAGCTCAGTTTTGATTTTATTAATAAGAACTTTTAAGAGTCATGCTACAGTCTCATGTACTTCAACTTCCCATCAATAAAATCATAGCAATAAATGCTGTTACACATGGACTATTAGAGGATGCTCACCCAGCATAGTGATTCTAGCTCTTGATGTGGCCTTCTAAAAACCTAACACTCTGTTGCTTACCAGGACCCTAACGGAATAATAGCTATGTTTGGTCTTGGGAAGTTTTATTTCTATCTGCAATTTATACAGTCTAATGAAAGGACTTTGAGAACCATCCACTGAATCTACTATTTCCTTGTTACAGAGCTAAGGCACAAGAAGGGCCAGGTAACTTGCTAAAGACAGCTCAAAGAATTCCCATCTGGTGGTGGAATAGGGTCTAGGCCTAAAACAAACAGAAATTGAACCTTAAGGACAACCCTCCTCTTGCCCAGGCTCCACTGTGGATATGATGGCAAACACAATGCCCCATAATGACTAGACTTGGTCCTGCAGGCACAATCTCAAACTGCTTTCCTGGCTTGTTTTTGAGCCTCTCCCAGGAGAATTTGGGTCTCTCATCAGCAATACTGTATTAATTCTTCCTTTGAATATTACAGGGTGTGTGGAGAGGGTCAGGGGGCCAGGAACAAGGGGGGTCTGACAGTTTCATAAACAGAGACCCTGAAGCAAGGGGAAGTATTAGAGCAGCAGAAAGCACCTTCCACTCCCACAGTGTCGATCTCTCTCTCTCTCTCTCTCTCTCTCTCTCTCTCTCTCTCTCTCTCTCTCTCTCTCTCTCTCTCTCTCTCCTTCACCTAGAAAGAAAAGAAAGTTGGTCACTAGCAGAATGCAAGAGATAAGGATGGAGTTTCCCGTTTAATTTTATATATCAGCCACGGATTCCCCTGTCCTCCCTCCTCCAACCCCCCCAGCATTATCCCCCAATCCACCTCCCATTCCCACCTCCTCCAAGGCAAGGTTTTCCCTGGGGAGTCAGCCCAGCCTGGTAGATTCATCTGAGGCAGGTCCAGTCCCCTCCTCCCTGCACCAAGGCTGAGCAAAGTGTCTCAGCATAGGCCCTAGGTTCTATAAAGCCAGCTCATGCACCAAGGACAGGTCCTGGTCCCACTGCCTGGGGGCCTCCTAAACAGTTCAAGCTAATCAACTATCTCATTTATCCAGAGGGCCTGGTACAGTTCCTTGGGGCTCCTCAGCTATTGGTTCACAGTTCATGTTTTTCCACTAGTTTGGCTATTTGTCCCTGTGCTTTTTCCAATCATGGTCTCAATATCTCTTGCTCATATAATTTCTCCTCTCTCTCACTGGTTGGACTCCTGGAGCTCCACCTGGGGCTTGCCCGTGGATCTCTGCATCTGCTTCCATCAGTCACTGGATGAGAGTTCTATCATGACAGTTGGTTGTTTGGCCATCTGATCACCAGAGTAGGTCGGCAAAGGCACTCTCTCGACCATTGCCAGTAGTCTATAGTTGAAGTATCTTTGTGGAATTCTGGGGACTTCTCTAGCACTCTGCTTCTTCCTATTCCCATGAACTCTTCATGTATCATGGCATCTCTTTCCTTGTTCTCCCACTCTATTCCTGACCCAGCTGGGACCTCCCACTCCCCTAAGCTCTCTTTCCCTGCTTACTCCCCTTCTGATTTGAGTCTCTGATTTGAGTCTTTTAAATGCCCTAAGAGATGTGTCTACAGGCCTCTGGTAGAAGCATGTCAAGATGCTCTGACAACAAATGACCATCATCTATAGGCCTCCCAAGAATGAACATCCCCATGCCCTGTCTACTAGTCCTTATGGCCCTGTTCTCTATTGTGGCCATGCAAAATTCTATGCTTTCTTCTTTCGAGAAGATGTGCTCATTGGGGCTGTGACCCCTTTACATGCCATAATGTAACAAAAAGAAGTCAACTTTCAGCAGCCTCCAAAGCAGCCATTGTGCCTACAAAAAGTCACTTTCTTGTCCCAGAGAGGGGATGTAGGACTGTTAAGAACAGTGTTTTTTTAGTATTGTAAGCAACTGGGAACTCCTCGATGTGTAACCCACCTGCCAGAGCCACCTGATAGGAGGAGTGTCTGTAGGTATTACACTGCATAGGCATGTGTGGAGGCATTACAGACTTGATTCAAGCCCCAGATCTCATCTCACTTTTAAGTAACAAAAGACAAATCATTGATCCTTCCTGGTCCACAACACTCATCTTCAAAATGCTATTATTTCTTGTGGTTGTAGAAGGCCAAGTACAGCATCCTGAGGCCTAGAAGTAGTTTCAGAGTCATGGCAAATAGAGCTGTGGTAAGATGTGTTTGTGGATGCAGTCACTGGTTTCAAGGAAGTCAGCTGAGGCCCAACTTTATAAGCCTTTCTCTCCCATGTACTTAGCTTTCACAAATACTTAAATCTTTCCAAGGCTTAATTACCTTCAGAACAGATTTCAACTATGAAGCATCAAACCCTATTCAGATAGATGTCAAGAATTAGGTGAGATTTCAGTGCCTCCCTGTCCCATGTCTGTCTTAACTCTTCCTGCAAGAATGTGTCTCAAGCATTCATGTTGTTTTCTATATCCACTCAGCTTTGGTCTTCTGGCTATGGCTGTTTATATTAATGCCTTCCTGCCTGTGTCTGTGCCCATATGTCTGCCTGTGTATAAGGATCCCTGTCTTTGCCTGTGTTTGTGACACTAATGATGTTTCTGTCTCATGGACACCAGAGTGCCCGTGTATGTCTATATTTCCACATTTGAGTTGCCTACCTTTGTCCTGTGTTTCTTTGTTATATCCATTCCACACTCACTGTCAGGTGTTGGCCTTGTTAGAAGAATGTTTCCTTGTTCCTGTACTGCTGACAGCCTGTCTCTCTGCCTCACTGTGAATCTATGTGGTTGCCTTCATACCTATCACTTTGTATTTCTCTTAATTCATCTCTGAAAAATGAAAACCTTTCTTTGTATCCACCTACTTTGTATCCATCTGTGTCTCTCTATGTGTTGACCCTAGAAGCCCTAAAAAGGCTTCCTTCTTTAAGAAAATGTACAATTAAATTCAGCTCCTCATTCTCACCCTTTCTTGTCCCAAGTAAAGTTTCCCTGGAGATGTTTTGAAGGGATCTCTAGACATAATATACCTTGCATTAACACTAAACATTGTTTTTACTCTCTAAGATTCAAAGCTAACTTTTTTTCAGAATGTCTTCGGTATTCTCTTCACTGTGTCTGAGTCAAAAGAAGATGCAGCCTTCCTACCCAACCTTTCCATGGGACTGAGGATCTATGACTCCTGTATCTCAACAGCCCAGGCCCTGAAAAGCACCCTAGCCTTTCTATCCAACCAGCTTCAGTCCACTCCCAACTTTGCCTGTGGCCCCAGCAACTGATCCTGATGGTGGGTGGAGAAATGACCATGCTAGAGCCCTAGCTCATGGCCAAACTGCTCTCTGTATGTAGAATCCCTCAGGTAAGAGAGATGCCTAGAAAGAGGAACCTCTTAAATAGTTTTTTGGGGTTTTGTTTGTTTGTTTTGTTTGTTTGTTTTACACTTACAATGAGATTGGGTCCACACCAACACATTGTAAGTTGAAACTATCATCAATCGAGACACACTTACTACACCTACCCTACTAAACACATGGCACACTTTGGGTATTTTTGTAGAACCTCATGGTGGCATGGACAACTGGAAGCTGGAAAAGATGTTTCTTCCCAACATTATGAGATCATAGTGCCATCTCACAAGTGCAGGAAAAAGCCACAGTTCAGAATCTGAAGTACAGTTTCTACTGAAGGCTTTTTACTACTGCCCATTGTAAATTCAAAAGTTCTTAAGTTGAAACATCATACATCAGGGACTGTCTATGCCCTGTCTTACTATGTAGTGGATGTATTGCAAAATATAACAATCATGTATTATGACTTGAGCGGGTGCCTGCAGGTGTTAGACAGTAATGTGAACTGCACATGGAAACAATGAAAACTCGGTGAAGATTGACTTTGTCAACCTGGATCAGACTTAAGGGAGTCTAATAACAGGTGGTTTATTCCCAAAGTATTTAAGCCCAGTATAATTTGGGGAGAAGTTCCCTGGTATAATACAATCCCCATTGCACAAGAAAGCATAATTGCACTGAAACTCAACTCAGGGTACATGTCATTTCTTCCAAGAAGATGGATTCTAGAGACATGCTACTTGTATTAGCTTAAGGACCTAAGGGTCTGGCATGGTCCTGGTTGTACATACAGATAGTGTGCAGATCACTTGGGCTACTAACTCCCTTTGTCTTGGTTGTGGGAGTTTGGGGAGCCCCTAGCTATAAAAGTCATTAAGATTACTAGCCACCTCTGGCCTTGGTTGTAAGAGTTTTATATGGCCTGGACCAACAAATAACACAGATGACCAAGCTGTTACTCACTTCCAATTCTTGTCTTTCTGGATGAAAGAACAAGTTTTTCATCTTTCCCATTGGAAAGACAATCTTATATGCTGAACATTCCTGATTTCTCTGGAGATCTGTGGGCTCAAGGACTTTCCTGCTATGCTTCCAACAATGATTATAAAAATTTTACTTCCCTGAGCCTGTGCCTATGCCTGGGCATTTCTCTTCCTACAAAAAAAATGCTAGTATTAGAAGAGTTGGGCATTTCCCCAATGCTAAATCCAAAGGCTTGTGCAGACCCATGATGCTTTTCCTCTGACTTGCAGGTAAAAGACACACACACACACACACACACACACACACACACACACAACATAAATATATATATATTGAACTTGTATCAATGTGAGGTATCAGTCATCCTTAAAGAATGTATCTATTTTCCCAACAAACTTTGCTGCATTATAATATTCAACAAGCTTGTACCAAGCTCCTTTAATTGTTCTACTGTTTCTTAAACAGCCTGGAATTCTGGTATTAGGGGTCCCTGGAGACCCTTATTCTCTTATACATCTACATATCTGGTCATAACATCTAAGACTTATATACAACTCAAGCTAAGAATATCTCAGAGTGCTAGGAAATCTTCAGATCCCATGGGCACCTCAAGATTTGGATGTTGTCCATGCTTTGGCTTCGAGTTTTATGTTATTGGTTTTCATTTGTCTCTTCTAAATATCAAATAAGTGACTTTGGCTTTTTATCCAATGCTAACATGTCATTACCATAATCTTTATACCAAATGACCTATGGGAGGCAAACTCAGGTGGCTTCTCTTATCTGTGAAAAGAAGAAGCCTAGATGCCACTCTCAAAAGAGATTTTGATGAAGTGCTATTTCCAAAAGAGTACATGGGATAAATGATCAGAAACATTCAAAAAGGAAAGCTAAGGGAGAAATCAGAGCATTCTCCCAAACTAGAGCTATTAGCCTCTGTGTAGAAGGCAGCTATTGCCAAAGTTTAGCTTAGTGGAGACAGATTAACACCCCAGTCTAACCCCTCCTAGTTCAAGTCCAATATCAGTCCTCAAAAATTCAAGAGTCCTATCAATTCTCCTACTTAAAGGGACAGGAATAGAGAAAGCTGGAGTGTTCATCTATACCAGCTGGTACTGGGCCCAGCACATTTTTCTTAACTATAATAACCTAACTATTCACAATCATTACATCACAGATATATTTGGATCTTATTCTGACCTATTAAATAAACTACTGATTTTTTCCTGTACCATTGATTTCTACACCACTGATTTCTATTAGTAAATAAGATACTCTAACAACTGAAATAATACATATAAAATACTTTTATTTTTATAGAATGTATTTTTATATTTTCATTCACTAATTCTGGTATGATTGATGAATGGTACTTGTTCTCTTTTTCACTCCTGCATTTTACTAATGTCATTAGTTTTTTTTAAGCCTATTTTATTTTCATTATGCTATACTGGAAGTCTGAATGGTGTTTCTAACTTTCTGATTGTACAAGTTTTTTGACATTATAAAATTAGAGTATATTTGCTTGGAATTGAATTATTAAAGATTATTTTTCAATTTAATATATAGGCACTGAGTACTAGACTATATCTTTGAAGTTCATTTTTTTTTGTTTTTGTTTTTGTTTTGTTTTTAGGGAACTGTTTTCCATGTCTACTTTTTTTCATTTTTATTAAGAAATTTTCTATTCACTTTACATAGCAAGCCACAGATTCCCCCTCTTCCCTCCTCCCAGCATCCCCCAACCCACCCCCCATTCCCACATTTTCCAAAACAAGGTCTCCTATGGAGAGTCAGCAGAGCCTGGCACACTCAGCTGAGGCAGGTCCAAGCCCCTCCCCACTGCACCAAGGCTGTGCAAGGTGTCACACCATAGGCACTGGGCTCCAAAAAGCCTGCCTATGTACCATAGATGGATCCTGATCCCCCTGCCTGGGGGCCCCCCAAACAGTTTGAGCTAAACTACTGTTTCCCATATCCAGAGGGCAGGAAAATGTGCAGAGATGACCAGTCACACTAGTGGAAACCTATGAACTGTGGACTAATAGCTATGTCCACTGGGCTGTCACCTAACTATATGGCTCTCAGAACACTCTCTGACTATGAAGCCACATTTGACTTTATGTAATTAGTGTTAGCAAGGGAAAAACAAAGGTTTAGGAAAGCAAAGAGACTGTCACAAATCCCTTTGTATTATCTATCTCCCTAGCTTCACTGCTCAGGGTTAGTGGCTTTATCTTCACCTCCTATGAGGAAAGGTGCCCTTTGAGTTCTGCGGGATCCTTATTGTGGAGGAAGGCCAATGAGCCTGAAAGGACCAGGCAGATGCCATAACAGGCTGCTCAGTCTTCTTTCAGAGATCAGGCCTCAATTTCAGTTTCCTGAGACTTGAGCAAGCAGTTTCTGGGAGAGCAATAAACAAAAGACATAGTCCTTGCAGTAGCTCCCTTTCTACATGTACTCTGACCACTCAAGGATCAGTCAATTGTTTACTTACTATCTGGGACCCCTCACCAAATTAGAGCTATGTGCATGGATCAATATGAACGTGTGAGGCCAGACAGCATCCATGGCAGCTCAAGGACAGAGCCTGGGCCACTGAGTCAGCCCTCAATGTCAGTACATGATAGGCCAGCCAGCCTCCATGGCAACTCAAGGACAGAGCCTGGGAGTTGTCCAGGCCTGCCCAAAAATGATAACTGTAACTCCCAACCAGTAAATTCAAAGGTTACATATGACCCAATCATATGACATAAAAGCTTGTACCACCCTGCTTACAGTTTTTCCCTTTAATTAGGAATTCTGCCAAATAAAATAGTCAGGGTCTTGAGTTACATAAACACAGAATCCTTAAGGAGGTTGGTATAGTTCAGTGATTTTTTTACAGTGTTCCCTTAAAGTATGAGGCCTCAACAGGGATGTTAATTGCCATGACTTATGAGACAATTTTAGTGGCAGCAGAAGGCAATGATACAGAATTCTGCTCACCACCACCCCCATTACTGTCTGCAGTAATCATAGTTGCTCTTTTCTTTTTTTTCAAAATATCAATTAATAGAGTAGCTTCTCTATAGTAATGATTTAATAGTAGATAGGCTGCTAAAGATATGAGGAGAGTAATCATATTCACAATTTCTACTGCAGGAAACATATCTAAGAATGTGAAAGACCTCAACAATAATTATTTCAAATGGCTGAAGGAAAGGATCTAAAGAGTGTCTAGTGTGGGGAGAGAATTCCCATGTTCAAGGATTGGGACAACTGATATTACTAAAAATAATTACTACCTATAATCTTCTGGATGTTTTTATGAAAGAGATTGCTCTGTACATAAAAAAAATTGAGGAACAGAACACAATGTTCATGATCACAAGGGCTCTTGCCCAAAGAAAATTCTAGAATTACACACCTAACTTTAGAAACTGGGCTCTCTATCATATCACTGTGTGCCCTCTATTTGTAGTGTGTGTGTGTGTGTGTGTGTGTGTGTGTGTGTGTGTGTGTGTGTGTGTGTGTGTGTGTGCATATAAATGTCTACATATGTGTGTCTGGTATCTATGGAGGGCATCAGATCCCCTGGAACTGGATTTACAGGAAGTCTCAAAGTTGCGAGTGGGTTCTGAGAATTGAACCCAAGTCCTTTGTAGGAGGCACAAGTGTTGTTAACCTCTGAATCCCTCTTTGTGTGCTCTAGATGCAGCTCTGCACACAATTTCTTTGCTCAGACTAATGTTTTCTTCCTTGGTAATTTATTCCTTCTGTTGGCTTTATCTGCACTGGTATGTAGTAGCCTACCCATCAAGACAATAGGCCTCTCTCCTGCCCTTGATTCCTATTTCTAAAATATTTCTTCTTGGTTTATACCACCTAATTTCTGAGCTCTCCTGGTATAATTCAACTAATATGTTTTTATGTTACAAGTATTGACCAAGCAATGTCCATGCATTTTTGGAGAAACGAGAATAGAAAATGTGAAAAATATGTGCTTGCTCTCAATGTGTAGACACTCCAGGCAGAAAGTAATAAGTCATTGTTACTACCAAATGAAGAACTGTAGGAAATATATGGGCCATGAGCATGTTGGTGATCCACTAGGTCAAAGCATAGTGTATAAAGTAAAAAGAGTACGAGATTAGACAGATATGGGAAACCATACTTATTAGTTCAAAAGTCCCCTTAATAGAAGGATGTTCTGAAGGCTAGGGATGGAGTTCAATGGCATAGCACTTACCTAGTATGCTCATAGCTCTTCATCTTCTAACATCACAGTAGGAAATTATAAAACAAATTCAGTTTTGTGCTAATTATACTATATTAATCATTGAGAGCAGGACTGTATTTTTAACTCCTAGGTATTGATCATAAATGGCACAGAGAAGGATGCTACATAATTTCTGTGGTAGAAAATTGGATAGTGCCCTGCCTGCAGGGCTTCAACCGGTTCTTGAACACCCTAATGTGGGAATGTAGGGACAGGAGATACAAAGGAAAAGACACCAAGTCTAGATTCTGATGAAGGTGCCACTTTATTTCTCTTCCAGAAAGGTTTATATAGTTCCGCAGGGTGGGGGGAGCAAGAAGCTGTCATTTGCATAAGGTGGGGCAAGCTAACAGGATGTTTGTATAGGATGTTTACAGGGTGAGAGAGTCAAGGGCTCTGACTCAATGTCCTATTGCTAGGCAACCTGACTATAAGCTGATCTAGTTCCCTGTCTTATTGGGGGGGTCTGTATTTTTCCACTAACTAGAGATTCTGTCCTTGTCCCTGACAGAATAGATTCATATTTATAGATGTGTCTGTCTGTGCATGTATCTTCATCCAATGCTTCCATGTTCCTGTTACCTGACTTCAATGTCCTTGCCCTCCATAAGATAACACAAACTTGAAACATAGGAAAACAGCTATTTTTACAAAGGGCAGAGAAAAACTAGCTCCCTCCCACCAGCACAACCACTGATATGGAAGAAACATCAGTGACATGGAGGAGGCATCCCAACTGTTTCTCCTCATCACAAGTATCTGTCCTTTCATTCCCTACCCACTCTTTCAGGTGCTCCACTACACAAGAAATGTTTACTTTACCACCAGAGGCCAGAAAGAGGTTTTCATCACCAAAGATGGGGAGTTGTTGACAACCATTAATGTTAAAAACATCCATGTACACCCATACCAGAGAGAACAGAAAATATTGGATATTTTGACTTCAGAGCACCTCCTGGGAAAGAACTAGTGATAAATGACAGCACTATTACCTGGACGAAAGGATACTTAAAGGTGAAGGCTGGAAACATATCACATGCACAGCATTTGTTATATTGATGCAACTTGGTCACATGAGTGGATGAGTGGCAATTCTGAGCCTTTTCAGAAAAATAAATTCTCCTAAACCACTCCCTCACTCTCAGCCTAGAGACACTTACTAAAAACAGAAATATTTAATGAGTAAAAGGAAAAGCAACTTACATAAAATTTCCCAGTCATATTCACTCTGTTATAACCAATAAGTCTACCTGCAGTTGCTTCAATTCTAGCTTTACAGCTTCATGTTAAGAAACACAAATGGTGGTGAACAAATTTATTTAATAGCCCTCTATGTACCTGGAGTCAGCAGATGGGAAGTCTCATTAAGGTAATTTTATCTCAACTATCATAATATGCTCCTTGCATTTTTCTCTAATGAATACTAGCAAGGTTGAATGCTCCATTTTCTGATCAACTATATCACCTTCAACATACCACTGGAATGAAAATTAAAGTAAAAACATTTTTATATTATCTTAATACTTTTAATTTCTGCTCTCAGTTATTTCAAACTATTTCTTCTTTTTTTTAAAAAAATAGGCCTTTGAGAATTTAAGAATAATAAAGTTTATTCCATTTATTTTGGTCACATTTCCTCCCCACAACTACTCCAAAATCTAGGCTTTCTTCCCTACCCACCCAGTTTTGTGTCCTCACTTTCTTTTTTTTTTTTATCTTATTTACTCTTTTTTTTATTTTTTTCTTTTATTCTACAATACTATTCAGTTCTACATAACAGCCACAGATTCCCTTGTTCTCCCACTTCCTGCCCCCCTCCCCTTCCCCCCAGCCCACCCCCCATTCCCACCACCTCCAGATCAAGGCCACCCCCGAGGACTGAGATCCACCTAATAGACTCAGTCCAGGCAGGTTCAGTCCCCTCCTCCCAGATTGAGCCAAGCATCCCTGCATAAGTCCCAGGTTTCAAACAGCTATCTCATGCAGTGAGCCCAGGACCTGGTACCACTGCCTACATGCCTCCCAAACAGATCAAGCCAATCAACTGTCTCACCTATTCAGAGGGCCTGATTCAGTTGGGGGCCCCTCAGCTTTGGTTCATAGTTCATGTGTTTCCATTCATTTGCGATTTGTCCCTGTGCTTTATGCAAACCTGGTTTCAACAATTCTCGTACATATAAACCCTCCTCTTTCTCGCTAATTAGACTCCTAGCGCTCCACCCGGGGCCTAGCCATAGATGTCTGCATCCAGATTCCTCAGTCCTTAGATGGGGTTTCTGGCACAACTATTAGGGTGTTTGGCCATCCCATCACCAGGGTAGGTCAGTCCCAGCTGTCTCTCGGCCATTGCCAGCAGTCTTTTGTGGGGGTATCTTTGTGGATTTCTGTGGGCCTCTTTAGCACTTTGTTTCTTCCTTTTCTCATGTGGTCTTCATTTACCATGGTCTCCTATTCCTTGTTCTCCCTCTCTGTTCTTGATCTAGGTGGGATCTCCTGTTCTCTTTCCCTCGACCCTCGCCGTTCATTGCTCCCACTCATGTCCAGGCTGTTATGTAGATCTCAGCCATTTCTCCATCATTGGATGATCACCGTGTCTTCAAAACAACTCTGAGATACCACCTTACACCTGTCAGCATGGCTAAGATCAAAAACACTGAGGACACTTTATGTTGGAGAGGATGTGGAACTCAGGGAACTCTCCTCCACTGCTAGTGGGAATGCAAGCTTGTAAAACCACTTTGGAAATCAATATGGCGCTTTCTTAGAAAATTGGGAATCAATCTTCCCCAAGATCCAGCTATACCACTCTTGGGCATATACCCAAGAAATGCTCAATCATACCACAAGAGCACTTGCTCAGCTATGTTTATATCAGCATTGTTTATAATAGCCAAAACCTGGAAACAACATAGATGCCCTTCAACTGAAGAATGGATAAATAAATTGTGGCACATATACACAATGGAATACTACTCAGCAGAGAAAAACAGTGACATCATGAGGTTTGCAGGCAAATGGATGGATCTAGAAAAAAATCATCCTGAGTGAGGTAACCCAGACTCAGAAAGACAAATATGGTATGTACTCACTCATAGGAGGATACTAGATGTGGAACAACGATGACTGGACTGCTACTCACATCACCAGTGAGGCTACCTGTAAAACAGGACCTCACTTTCTTCTAACCCATCAACTCCAATTTGCACTGCCCATATACTCTTGGTTGTGGCGCCATCCACAACCGACCAGAGGCCAAACCCTGAAAGAAAACTGATTATCCCTCTCCCAGCAGCTCTCAATTGACAAGAGCTCCTCAGCTAGGGTTGGATGCCCACCTCCTGTCTCCATGCTAAGATTTGGTCTGGCTTGAGCTTACACAGATGTCATGCATTTTGTCATGGATACTTGATAATTCATACATGCACACTACTGTATTTAGAAAACACTGTTTTGTGGTAGCTATCCACCACCTCTAACCCTTTGTCTTTCCACCCTTCTGCAACAATGATACCTGAACTCAGAGAAAATAATCTTATACAAATGTCCCATTTAGAGCTGAGCATTCTGCAGTCTCTTACTTTCTGAACTTTGACCAGTTGTGGGCCTCTGTGTTAACTCCCATCTACTTCAAGAAGCTTCTCTGATAACAGTTGAAAGGTGCATTAATATATGAGTAAAACAGTAAGTAATTAGGAGTTGATTTAATACTACAAAAGGGTTCACAGCTGGGTATGAGTGATGAGTACTTTTCTCCTCTAGTACCATGCATAATACCTTCTGAAACTATGAGAGCTAGCCAATAAGGATGAAGTTTCCAAGTCAGTACTAGCTCAAACTATTCTAATCTCACTTTATCTCAGCCTCTACAAAACTATCGTACTTCAATGTATAAATTCTTCCCCCTCAGAGAGAGGAACAAGATTGCTGGTGAACAAGAGGGCAGAGTTCCAGGGAAGAATAAGTGTCATTTCTCTACAGACAAAGTGCTAGTCCTGGATGATGAGGTTCTTTGTCTGTATACAGTCTCAGGGACTCTCACCTTAAATACTCATCTTGCCACTCACTTTTCCTTCTTAGAGCAAAGAGTCACTGCATTGGGTTTTTACGCCCTTAAAATTCATTCAAGACTCACTCAGTGATTACCAAATAGGAGTACTTGTGTTTCTTGGGGTCAATTGCAATTTTGGAGCCTTCAAAAACTGTCCGAAATGTGAGGACTATCTCTAGAGTCAAGTGAGTGCGAGCCAAAAGTTCAACTAAACATCCCCCAAAAGAACAGCCCTTTGGAACAGAGAATTTGACAGTATCAATATCAATAGAGCTGAGGCTGCACTCTAGGTCTCTCTGAACAACATCAAGCCTGGGCTAGTGTTAGCGTTCTTGTTTCTGATTCACTGTGAGTAGTGTACTGCAGAATGATCTCGGGCATGGAAGTAGAATGTAAATAAAGGGATTCATTAAGTCCAGAATGAAAAGCAGACTCCCCCAGCCAGTACTTCAGATTATCGGCCCACTCCTTGGGTTTTCCAAATGCTCTCTCAGAATGATGACCATTGTGATGTTGGCTCACTTGTAGCGTGTCATTAATCCTCACACCATCTTCAGAATGGTTGTTATTACTGCATACTTTACAGTAGTAAGAAAACTAAGGTTCAGAGGGGTAACACCAATGCATGCACTTCATAAAGGCAGAACAAAAATTCTACCCCAAGTCTAAGTCCAGTTCAAGGTGCCTTGGTTTCCAACAGTTTTGTGAAGAATTTCTTAATATTCTGTATGTAACATGATACATAAAGCATCTTTATATCTACTTAAGAAATGGAAAGAGGGAAAGAAAATGAAAATGAAAATGGAGAGAGGAAAGGAATGGGAGGGGAGAGAAAAATAGTGAAACAGAAGCAATAAGCAAAAGGAACAAGAGAGAAGGACCCAATAAGTGAGGTAAATGAGACAATCCCCTAAACCTCTGAACAGTTATAGCTCAATATCTTCAGCAGTGTTACTCACTCTCACTCTTTCTTCTCCTACACAGGTTTCTCCTTCAATCTGCAATAAAAATGCCTTGTAGGAAGCAGAAAGTCAACACTACATGAGAAATCACAATGCTGCTACTGCTGCCTTCCCTGCCCCAGAGGTGAAATTGCTATAGTTACAGGTAAGAAGTGAGGGTGGTACTTGGTCAGAAAGTAGACATCAGGCAGCTATGGAAGGCTTCAGATGAAACATGTTCACACAAGGAAAGAGTCCTGTAATGAAAAACTCCTGGAAATGTGTGACCAAAAATGCCAGTGTCACCCACATACATAGCACACTACAACTACTTAAAGGTTCTTACACTAACACTTTTTCATTTTTAGAAGTTTGCCCAAATCTTGTACCTGGTGTATTATCTAGTATAAGATTAGCATCCCATAGATATTATAAAATGAATAACCCTATGACTTAAGCTTTGTTTCTATAAGATGTCATGTCTTCTACAGAGATGGATGGGTATCTAATTGCTTAAAAGTCAGGTTAAATCTCTTGACTCTTACAGTTTATTTTTTATTTAAAAAATGTTTTAATTCATTTTACATACCAACCTTGAGCATCCCTTAGATATATGCCCAAGAGTGGTATCATTGGGTCTTGAGGTAGACTGATTCCCAATTTTCTGCGAAGTTGACATACTGATTTTCAAAGTGGCTGTACAAATTTGCACTCCCAGCAACAGCGGAGGAGTCTTCCCCTTGCTCCACATCCTCTCCAACATAAGCTGTCATCAATGTTTTTGATCTTAACCATTCTGACAGGTGTAAGATGATACCTCAGAGTTGTTTTGATTTGCATTTCCCTGATAACTAAGGATGTTGAGCAATTCCTTAAAAGTCTTTCAACAATTTGAGATTCTTCTGTTGAGAATTCTCTGTTTAGCTCTGTAGCCCAGTTTTTAATTGGATCGTTTGTTACTTTGATGTCTAGTTTCTTGAGTTCTATGTATATTTTGGAGATGAGCCATCTGTCAGATGTGGGGTTGGTGAAGATCCTTCCCCATTCTGTAGGCTGCTATTTTTCTTATTTTCCATGTCTGTTGCCTTTCAGGAGCTTCTCAGTTTCAGGAGGTCCCATTTATCAATTGTTGCTCTCAGTGTCTGTGGTACTGGTGTTATATTTAGGAAGTGGTCTCCTGTGCCAGTGCATTCTAGGTTACTTCCTACTTTCTCTTCTATCAGGTTCAGTGTAGCTGGATTTATGTTGATGTTTGTGATCTACTTGGACTTCAATTTTGTACATGGCCATGGATATGGATCTATTTGCAATCTTCTGCATGTTGACATCCAGTTATGCCGGGCACCATTTGGTGAAGATGTTCTTTATTCCATTGTAAAGTTTTGGTTTCTTTGTCAAAAATCAGGTCCTTTATTCCATTGTAAAGTTTTGCTTTTCTTTGTCAAAAATCAGGTGTTGATAGGTATGTGTGTTAATGTCACGGTCTTCAGTTCTGTTCCATTGGTCCTCATGTCAGTTTTTATGCCAATACTAAGCTGTTTTTATTACTATAGCTCTATAGCAGAGCTTGAGAGCAGGGATGGTGATGCCTCCAAAAGTTGCTTTATACTAGAGGGTTGTTTTAGCTATCCTATGTTTTTTGTCTTTCCATATAAAGTTGAGTATTATTCTTTCAAGGTCTGTGAAGAATTGTGTTGGGATTTTGATGGGGGTTGCGTTGAATCTGTAGATTGCTATTGGTAAGATTGCCATTTTTATTATGTTGATTCTACCTATCAATGAGCATGGGAGATCTTTCCATTTTCTGATATCTTCTTCAATTTCTTTCTTCAAGGACATAAAGTGCTTGTCATACAGGTCTTTCACTTGTTTGATTAGAGTTACCCCAAGATATTTTATATTATTTTTGGCTGTTGTAAGGGGTGATGTTTCTCTGATTTCTTTCTCAGCCAGTTTACCCTTTTTATATAGGAGGGCTACTGATTTTTTTAGTTAATCTTGTATCCTGCCACATTACTGAAGGTATTTTGCTGTGAAATGTCATTCTGTGTGCTATGAATATGTGTTGCTCTGATTTGTTGATAAATAAGGCTGTTTGGCCAATGGCGAGGAAGAATAAGTTTAGGTGGGACATTCCAACTAGAGAGAGAGGAAGGAGAAAGGCAGAGCAGAGGAGACACTGCTAGCTGCCACCAGAAGAAGCAAGATGTAAAGTACCTATGAGCGACAAGCCACATGGCAAAAGTATAGATTTATAGAAATGGGTTATTTTAAGATGTAAGAGCTAGCTAGCAAGAGACCTCAGCCATCAGGCCACATAGTTTAAAAATAATATAAGATTCTGTGTGTTTATTTGGGTCTAAGCAGCTGCAGGACCAGGAGGGACCCAGAAAAACTTCCAGCTACAGTGTTTATCAGCTACAGGAGTTCCCTGGTAGAATTTTTGGGGTCACTTACATATATGATCATATCATCTGCAAATAGCGAAAGTTTTACTTCTTCCTTTCCAATTTGTATCCCCTTTATCTCTGTTTGTTGTCTTATTGCTTTAGCTAGAACTTTGAGTACTATATTGAATAGATATGGGGAGAGTGGACAGCCTTGTCTTGTTCCTGATTTTAGTGGAATCACTTTGGGTTTCTTTCTATTTAATTTGATGTTGGCTGTTGGCTTGCTGTAGATTGCTTTTATTATGTTTAGGTATGTTACTTGTACGCCTGATCTCTCCAAGACTTTTATCATGAAGGGGTATTGGATTTTGTCAAAGGCTTTTTCAGCATCTAATGAGATAATCAAGTGTTTTTTTTTCTTTCACTTTGTTTATATGATGGATTATATTGATAGATTTTTATATGTTAAACCATCTCTGAGTTTCTAGGATGAAGCCTACTTGATCATGGTGTACAATTTTTTTAATATGTTCCTGGATTCGGTTTGCCAGTATTTTATTGAGTATTTTTACATCAATATTCATGAGGGAGACTGGTCTGTAGTTCTCTTTCTTTGCTGCATCTTAGTGTGGTTTGGGTATCAGTGTAACTGTAGCCTCATTAAAAAAAAATGTCAATATTTCTTCTGTTTCTATTGTGTGGAACAATTTGAGAAGTATTGATATTTGCTCTTCTATGAAATTCTGGTAGAATTCTGCACTGAAACCATCTGGCCCTGGCCTTTATTTGGTTGGAAGAATTTTAATGACTGCTTCTATTTCCATAGGGATTACAGGTCTATTTATATTGTTTATTTGGTCTTGATTTAATTTTGGTATGTGGTATTTATCCAGAAAATTGTCCATTTCTTTTAGACTTTCCAATTTTGTGCAGTACAGGTTTTTGAAGTATGACCTGATGATTTTCAGGATTTCCTCATTGTCTGTTGTTTTGTCTCCCTTTTTGTTTCTGATTTTGTTAATTTGGATATTCTCTCTGCCTTTTGGTTAGTCTGGATAAGGGTATATCTATCTTGTTGATTTTCTCAAAGAACCAACTCTTTGTTTCATTGATTCTTTGTACTGTTCTCTTTGTTTCTATTTTATTGATTTCAGTTCTCAATTTGATTATTTCTTGGCATCCACTCCTCTGGGTGAGTTTGCTTCTTTTTGTTCTAGAGCTTTCAGGTGTGCTGTTAAGTTGTGAGTGTGAGATTTCTGTAACTTGTTTATGTAGGCTTTTAGAGCTATGGACTTTCCTCTTAGTACTATTTTGATAGTTTACTATAAGTTCAGGTATGTCATATATTCATTTTCATTGAATTCTAGGAAGGCTTTAATTTCTTTATTTCTTCCTTGACCCAGTGGTGATTCAGTTGAGCATTATTCAGTTTCCATGAGATTTTAGGCTTTCTGTAGTTTGTATTTTTGTTGAGTTCTAACTTTAAGCAATGGTAGTCTGAAAAAATACAGGTTATTCCATTTTTTTAATCTGTTGAGATTTGTTTTGTGACTAAGTGATCAATTTTAGAGAAGGTTCCTTGGGGTGATTAGAAGAAGGTATATTCTTTCCTGTTTGGGTGGAATGTTCTGCAGATGTCTATTAAGTCTATTTGAGTCATAACATCCGTTAGTTAGTTCCTGTATTTCTCTGTTAAGTTTTTGTCTGGCAGACCTGTCCATTGGTGAGAGTGGTGTATTGAAGTCTCCCACTATTAGTGTGTGGGGTTTGATGTGCAATTTAAGCTTTAGTATTTTTTTACATATGTGGGTGCCCATGTATTTGGGTCATAAATGTTCAGAATTAAGACTTCATCTTGACAGATTTCTCCTGTGATTAATATGTAATGTCCTTCTCTATCTCTTTTGTTTGATTTTGGTTTCAAGTCTATTTTGTTAGACATAACTACACCAGCTTACTTCTGAAGCCCATTTGATGGGAAAGTCTTTTCCCAGCCTTTTTTCTGAGGTAGAGTCTGTCTTTAAGTTTGAGGTGTGTTTCCTGTATGCAGCAGAAGTATAGATCCTGTTTTCATATCCATTTTGTTAGCTGTGTCTTTTTATAGGTGAGTTGAGTCCATTGCTATTAAGGGATATTAATGACCAGTGATCATTAATTTCTGTTATCTTTTGGTGGTTGTGTGTGTATATGTGTGTTTCCCTTCTTTGGGATTTGTTGGTGTGGGATTATCTATTTCCTGTGTTTTTGTGGGTACACCTAATTTCCTTAGGTTGGATTTTTCATTCTAGTGTTTTCTGTAGGGCTGGATTTGTGGATAAGTATTGTTTAAATCTGGTTTTGTTATGGAATATCTTGTTTATTCTGTCTATGGTGATTGAGAGTTTGCTGGATATAATCATCTGGGCTGGCATCCTTGGTCTCTAAGTGTCCGCATATTATCTGCCCAAGACCTTCTGCCTTTCATAGTCTCCATTGAGAAGTTGGTTGTTATTCTGATGGGTCTGCTTTTATATATCACTTGACCTTTTTCCTTTGCAGCTCTTAATAGTCTTTCTTTATTCCATATGTTTAGTGGTTTGATTTTCATGTGGTGAGGGGTTTTTTTTTTTTAGTCCAGTCTATTCTGTGTTCTGTAAACTTCTTGTATCTTCATAGGCATTTCCTTCATTAGGTTAGGAAAGTTTTCTTCTATGATTTGGTTGACTATATTTTCTTTTTTTAGTATTAAGAAATTTTCTATTCATTTTACATACCAACCACAGACCCCTCTCTCTTCCCTCCTCCCCCTCCCAGCCTTCCCACCCAACCCACCCCCATTTCCATTTCTTCCAAGGCAAGGCCTCCCATGGGGAGTCAGCAGAGTCTGGTGCATTCAGGTGAAGCAGATTCAAGCCCCTCCCCCTGTACCAAGGCTGTGTAAGGTGTCCCACCATAGGACCTGGGCTCCAAAAAGCCTACACATGCACCAGGGATGGATCCTAATCCCACTGTCAGGGGGCCCCTTAAGCAGATCAAGCTGCACAATTGTCTTGCTTATGCAGAGGGCCTAGTCCAGTCCCATGGAGGCTTCACAGCTATTAGTCCACAATAGTTCCCACTAGTTCGGTTTGGTTGTCTCTGTAGGTTTCCCCATCATGATATTGATGCCCCTTGCTCATAGAATTCTCTTCTCTCTCTCTGACTGGACTCCTGGAGCTGGGTCTGGTGCTTGGTTATCTATCTCTGTATCTGCTTCTAACAGTTAGTAGATGGAGGTTCTATAATGACAGTTAGGGTATTCACCAATCTGACTGCTGGAGTAGACCAGTTCAGGCACCCTTTATACTATTGCTAGTAGTCTAAGGATAGCCCTGGGGAGGGGAAATAGATGAGATCTCCATAAGTAAACTGGGGGTGGGGATAGGCAATGGATGGTAGAGGATCTGAAATGAGAACATAAGGGAACAGAATGGTCGAGCTGGAACAGGGATGGAGTGGGAGAGCAAGGAGAAAGATACCATGACAGAGGGAGACCTCCTGGGGATAGAGAGAAACAAGGTGCTAGGGAAGTTCTCAGGAACCCACAAGGATGCTTCCACCTTGATGACTATATTTTCTGTGCCTTTGAGCTGGTATTCTTTTCCTTCTTTTATACTTATTTTTCTTAGGATTGGTCTTTACATGGTGTCCCAGATTTCCTGGATGTTTTGTGTTATGACTTTGTTGGCTTTATTGTTTTATTTGACTGATGAATCTATTTCCTCTATTCTATCTTTAATGCCAGAGGTCCTCTCTTCCATCTCTTACATTCGTTGGTTATGCTTGCATCTGTAGTTCCTGTTCAATTACTCAGATTTTCCATTTCCAGCGTTCCCTTAGTTTGTGTCTTCTTTATATTTTCTATTTCAATTTTCAAGTCTTGAACGGTTTGATTGCTTTCTCTTGGTTTTCTTGACTTTTGTTAAGGGATTTATTGATTTTTTCCCCAATTTTTGTTTGTCTTTTCCTTGATTTTTTTTAAGGAAATTTTTGATTTCCTCTTTAAAGGCCTCTATCATCTTCCTACTGTCACTGCAAAGAAGTTCTAGGCTTGAGTCAGGATCCTCCATACCTATCCTCCAAACCACAGGACTCTCCAACATTTCATCCTTTTCATCAGAACAATATACCCCTATGCTCCATCTTGGAACAGGAAGCACATCCTACATACGGGTCTAGTCCCTTGTGTCCACCTAACTTCATTCTGCCCAAGCCATTTCCACCCTTTAGACCCCAACTTTCTCTGTCCATAACAAACTCAGAACTAACAAAGAAAGCCTGCATGCCCAACTCTCATCACAAGAATACCAACAATATGAAATATCAAGCCAACATTTTCTCTCTAAAACACAACAATTTTGTGGAAGTATTTGACAATGAGAACTACCTAGACTCCAGGACACAGAATTTAAAAATTATAAACTTCATCAAAGAATTCAAAGAGTTTAAAGAAGATGCAAAGGATCAGATCAATGAAATCAAGGAGAAAGAGCTTAAAGAAAAAGGGGGCCTTAGCAATGTCAAAGAAAACATAAATATAGGGTAGATTGAAATGACAAAGGCAGATCAAGACTTGAGAATGGAATTCAATCAAATAAAAATGTTGAAGAGGACTCAAACTGAAATGAACATAGAATTGAAAAACCCAATAGCTCCACTAGAAAAAAATCAAAGGAAAGCCTTACAAGTAGGATTGATCAAGTAAAAGATAGAAAATCAGGTCTTGTAGATAAAGTAGAGGATCTAGACCAAATAAAGAAGGAACATGAGATGAGGAGAGGGAGGGGGAGGAAGATAACAGGAAAAGAAGTCACATAAAATATGGGACACCATTAAAAAAAAACAACCTTCACATATAGGCATAGATGAGAGAGAAATCTCAAGTCAGTGACTGAAGACTAGGCTTTCAAAAAGATCATAGAAGAAAACTTACTCAAACTTAAGCAAAGACATACTCGTACAACTACAGGAAGCACACCAAACAATGAATATACAAGACCAAAACAGATATTAAGTATGATAAGGCAAAGAAAGTGTTTTTGAAAGCTGCAAGATATAATATGGAAGTCATATACAAAGGAAAATCCATTAGAATAAGAGCTGATTTCTTATGCAGGCTCCCCAGAACTAGGCCCTCTGATAGTGGGCAAAAGTTGAATGGCATGATGCATTTGTGAGTCCCCTGGCAATGGGTCCAGTACTTACCTCAGGTACACAAACTGACTTTATAGAGCCCATTCCCTATGGTGCAATGCCTTACTCAGCCTTGATGCAGGAGGGAGGGGCTAGGTGTAGCCCCAACATGGTATAATAGCCTGTGTTGACTACCCATGGGAGGCCTTACTATCTATGAGAAGGGGATGGAGGTGGGATGGGGATAGGTGGGGGAAGTAAGAGAAGGGGAGGGAGGGGGAATGGGTTGGTATGTAAAAGGAAAGAAAATCTTTTTTAATAAAAAAATTTTTAATAAAAAATTTATATATATATATATATAGAGAAGAATAAAGAGAGAGAGAGAGAGAGAGAGAGAGAGAGAGAGAGAGAGAGAGAGAGAGAGAGAGCTGATTTCTCAATAGAAACTTTGAAAACCAGAAAAGCCTGGAGTAACACATTCCATATTCTAAAAGTTTATGATTTCTTCTGTCCCCTCTGTCTCCCCCGTTCCTTCTGACTGTTTTTCTGAGGTGTTCCTTGAACTCTGAGGGGAGAAATTTGTTGGAAACATCTTGTTTAGAGCTATGTGTTCCACAGTCTCTCTCTTCATAATGTCTGGTTGTTGATCTCTGTATTTGTTTCCATCTGCTTCAGGAGGAAGCCTCTCTGATGATGGCTGAAAAGCTGCCAATATGAATATTGAAGAATATCATTAGGAGTTATTTTATTGATACATTTTTTAGACTATTAGTATTGAGTTTTACAACTGAGAAAAGCTCATATGAACTCACAGAGACTGAAGGAGAAATCACAGGTCTGTACCAGGTCCTCTGCATATACACTATATGCTTTCAGTTAGTACCTGTTTGTTTGTTTGTTTTTTGAGACAGGATTTCTCTGTGTAGCTTTGCTCCTTTCCTGGAACTTGCTTTGTAGACCAGGCTGGCCTTGAACTCACAGAGATCTGCCTGCCTCTGCCTCCCGAGTGCTGGGATTAAAGGTGTGCGCCACCACCATCCGGCCAAGCCCTTCATTCTTACAAGTGATATTCATGGCAGTTTTGTTCAGGAATCTGAAGAGTACAGATGTTGTATCCTCGTATGTTCAGGAAATACTAGTATACAAATGTTGATTTTTTTTTTCTTCTGGGGTCAGAGGACCTTAACAGAAACATAAACACATCAGGCCAGATAAGCACTCCACCACCAACCTAGAATTTTTATGCAGCGACTCACGGCACTAAAAACCTTAATGTATAAATGAATGGGTCTCTGATCCTTGTGACTTCTCTTGTGGCTCTTTTGTTTTTCTGTTGGTTTGGCTTATCCAAATTTGATATGATAGTTTTTACTTTATCTCGTATTTTATTTTGTTATATATTGTTGTTATATCTAAGAAGCCCATTCTTTTCTAATGAGAGACAGAAAGGAAATAGATGTAAATGGGAAATGAGATGGGAAGAAACTGGGAGGAGTCTGTCTTCAGATAATATTATATGAGAAGAGAATTTATAGTTAATAAAAGGGAGAAAAAAGTTCAAAAATTCACTTGATCTTTAAAAATGGAGTCAACAGCAATAAATAATAAAATTTAGAGCAGAAATAAATAAAATGGAAACAAAGAAAATAATACAAAGAATCAACAAAGGTAATAGCTGATTCTTTGAGAAGATAAACAAGATTAACAGACCCTTGGCCCAACTAACAAAAGCAAGACAGACAGAACACAAATTAACAGAATTAGAAAAGAACAAGGAAATATTACAACAGAGACAGGAGAAAATCAGAATATTATAAGGGAATATTTTTAAAATATTAGTCAATTAAGTAGAAAACTAAAATGGATTGGTTCCTACATTCAGCCAAACCACCAAAATTATACCAAGAAGAATTCAACAGCCTAAAATGACCCATAAGAGATTGAAATCATAATAAAAAGCCTTCCAGACAAAACATTCCAGAACCAGAGGGATTAACAGCAGAGTTCCATGAGACATCCAAAGAAGATCTACATCTAACCTTTCTCAAACTGTTTTTTTTAATGGAAATGGAGGGAGCATTCTCAAAATCTTTCTATGAAGCCAGTATTACTCTAATACCCAAATACTGTACTCAAAGTACTAGCTGGAGCAATAAGATAAGAAAAGAAAATTAAAGAGATACAAATCAGAAAAGAAAATGTCAAACTATCCCTATTTGCAGATGACATGATACCATACACTAGAGATCCCCAAAATTCTGCCAGAAAACTGCTAGAAACAATAAATAAATGTGGTTAAATGGCAAGAAACAAACTCAATATGCACAAATTAACAGTTTTGTATATACTAACAACAAACAACCAGAGACAGAGATAATGGACACACTCCCTTTCATTATAGCCTCAAGGAAGTAAAATGAAATGAATTTTTTTATTTGATAAAATCAATAGGATTGATAAATATTAGCCAGGATGGAGAGAGAATATCCAGATTAGTAAAATATCCAAATTAGTAAAAAATGGAGACAGAACAACAGACACTGAAGAAATTTAGAGAATCATAAGGATATACTTTAAAAGTCTGTACTATACCCAATTGAAAAATCTAAAAGAAATGGATAAATTTCTTGATAAACACCACATACCAAAATTAAATCAAGATCAGATAAGCAATTTAAGCAAACCTACAGTGAAATAAAAGCAGTAATTAAACCAAAACAAAACAAAAATTCAGGGCCAGATGGATCCAGTGCAGGATTCAATGAAGAGGTCTACCAGACTTTCAAAAAAGAATAAATGTCAAAATTTCAAGATGGTGGCCACCAGCACCTGTGTGGTCATAGAACCTCTCTGGAGAGCCTTAGAGACCTATGAAGGCTGAGAGGGGAGATGTGGTGGTGGAGGTTGAGTCTGCAGAGTATTCAGTGTCTCTCTGGAACAACTATAAAAAGGGAGGCCTTATGGGAGGATGCTTTTAAAAAGTGGTCTCACAGAATTGGGAAATAAAGATGTCAGAGCAGAGCCTAGCGTGTGGTAGAGAAAGGGAAATTAGAGACACAGGAGCACAGTGGCATGATGGGTGTGGAAGTATGGTTGCATCAGACAAAGGAGCATGTCCTTGCTGAGTAGTGATGTCTGAGGTCTGTTCTCACTTCAGAGACCATGTTGATGTCTGTCTATGCTGCTATAAAGTCCATGATCAGTGCTAGCTAGTTGTTATGGGCAAGGAAGCTTCCTTTGCAGAGTGGTATCAGTTATTGCAGACTCCTAATTAAGAATGATAGACAGTGAACGCTTCTGTGACAACCCCCCCCTCCAGGGGAAAAAAAAAAGCCTAAACAGGAACTTATTGAACAGAGTCCTTAAAAATTGTGACCAAGATGTGAAAGTGTAGCTCTTCCTAGTCAATGGCTTCTGGCAGGGGGCAGGAGAAGGACTCAGCTTTAAAGGGCTGGCCACTGGGGGTTTGACGATGCTCCATTGAGTATATGGACAACACAAATTGGACTTGATGTGTTTTTTTTTTCTTTTGTTTGGGGTGGGGAACAAGGGTACAAGGGTGGAAGAGTGGATGTAGGAGAAATAGGAATCGAGAGTGATTGGGGTCTCTTGTATGGAATTCCCAAATAATCAATAGAGACACTATGTTGGGGAAAAATAAAGTTTTTTTTTTTAAAAAAAAAAGAACCTAAAGCACATAAAAATTCAAAAATGTGAGAGAATTACAGACCAATTTCCTTTCTGAACATAGATACAAACTGTTAATAAAATGCTTGCAAAACAAGTCCAAGTACACATCAAAAAGATCATCCACAAGGAATAAGCTGCTCTCATCCCAGAGATGCAGGAATGATTCACCATACATAGATCAATAAACACAGTACACCATATAAACAAACTGAATAATAAAAACAAGATCATCTCATTAGAAGCAGAAAATGTGTTTGACAAATTGACCACCCTTCATATCAGAAGTCCTGAAAGGACTAGGGATACAAGGGACATAACTCAACAAAATAAAAGTAATTTACAGCAAGCCCATAGCCAACATCAACTTAAAGAGAGAGGGACTCAAAGTATTTCCATTAAAATCAATAACAAAACAAGGTTGTCCACTTTCTCCATACCTTTTCAATGTTTCTTAGCTAGAACAATAAGATACTAGAACAATAAGACAACTGAAGAACTGAAGAAGATCCAGGAGATACAAAGAAGTAAGGAAGAAGTCAGAGTACTTTTATTTGCAGATGATAAGGTTATATACATAAATGACTCTAAAAATCCTACCAGGAAACTTCTATAGCTGATAAACACTTCCAGCAAAGAAGCAGGATACAGAATTAGCTCACAAAAGGAAGTAGTCACCCTATGACAAATGACAGTCTGATAAATAAATCAGGGAAATAGCACCTTTCACAGGAGTCTCAAAAAATAAAATATATTGGGATAACTCTAACCAAGCAAGTAAAAGACTTGTATAATAAAAACTTTAAGATACTGAAGAAAGAAACCAAAGGGTGGAAGTATCTCCTATGCTCATGGATCAGTAGGATTCATATAGTAAAAATGTCCACCCTACCAAAAACAATCTACAGATTCAATACAGTCTCCATCAAATATGCAGCATAATTCTTCATAGATATTGAATGGAAAATGTTCAGCTTTTTATGGAAAGACAAAACAATTCAGGATAGCTAAAGCAATCCTAAATAATTAAAAAAAACTGTTGATCTCACAATTCCTGATTTCAAGTTGTACTTCAAAGCTATAATAATAAAAAACAGCATGGTATCAGCATAAAAACAGACCTGTTTATTGATGGAATCGAATTAAAGCTTCAGATATACTTACCTATGGACAACCTGATTTTTGATGATGATAATAATAATAATGATGATGATGATAATGCCAGAAACACACACTGGAAAAATGACTGCATCTTCAACAAATGGTTCTGGTTAAATAGTATGATTGCATGTAGAAGAATGCAAATAGGTACATATATATCATTCTGTCCAAAACTCAACTCCAAATGAATCAAAGACCTCCCTCTATATAAAGCCAGATACATAGAATATGATACAAGAGAAAGTAAGAATTGGCCTTACTGTGAATGCAGTAGCACAGGAAAAGAATGTTTAAACAGGCACAAGCACTAAGGCATTAACAGCTAATAAATGGGACCTCATGAAACTGAAAAACTTCTCTAGGTTGAAATACACCATCGTCTGAACAAAATGTAAGCCTAGAGAGTAGAAACAGATCTTTGCCAATTACACATCTGATAGAAAGTTAATAACTGAAATATGTAAAGAGCTCAAAAACCTAGACATCAAGAAAAGAAATAACACAATTAAAAACTGGGATACAGATATAAATGTAGTTCTCAAAAGATAAAGTGAATGGCAGAGAAACATTTAAAGAAATGTTCAACACCCTTAGTCATCAGGGAAATGCAACTCAAACTACTTTGAGATTTCATCTTATACTAGTCATAATGGCCAAGAACAATAAAACAAATGACAGCTCATGCTGGCAAGGATATGGAGTGAGGGGAACACTGAGCCATTGCTAATGAGAGTGCAAATTTGTCAGCCACTATGGAAATCAATGTGGTGGTTTTTTCAGGAAGCTGGGAGTAGATTGAGATCCAGTTATATCAGTTGAGCATACATCCAAAGGATTCTATGTTCTACTGCAGAGATAATTCTCATACATGTTCATTGCTGCTCTACCCAGAGCAGCTAGAAACTAGAAACACCTGAGATGTCTGTCAACAAATGAACAGATAAAGAAAAAGTGGTACGTTTACATATTGGAGTATTACTCAGATGTTTAAAACAAAACACTTTCTTACCTAATGGATATTTTGCTTGACATATGATGGTTTCCTATTTTGTTTAATTTTATAGGATTTCTATATATGTGAATGTGTGGTGTGTCTCTATATCTGTATGGGTTTCTCTTCGTGTGCTTTTCTTTGTCTCTCTTTTTTCTATGGGTTTGTCTTTGTTTTGTCTTATTCTGGTTGGTTGGTTTCTTTATCTTAACTTATTTTTGAGATTCTTCTTTGTTTTCTAAGGAGAGAGAAAAAGGTGTGGATTTGAGTGGGTGGAGAGGTGAGGAGGATCTGGGAGAACTTGAAGGAGGGGGAACCATAATCCAAACATGTATTGCATGGAGGAAAAAGTCTATTTTCAATTTAAAAAAAAAGGCAAAGAAATTGAATTTCATTTTTGGCCAGTGAGAATGGCAAATATCAACAAAACGACCCACATAAAATTGTAGTTGAAGTTATCTCCAGTCCCGCCTGGGCCCACAGCCACTCAGACCCAAATAAACACACAGACGCTTATATTATTTATACTGCTTGGCCTAATGGTTCAGGCTTCTTGCTATCTAGTTCTTGTATCTTAAATTAACCCATTTTATTAATCTATAAGTTGCCACATGGTTCATGGCTTACCAGTACTTTACAACTTGCTTCTCATGGCGACAGCTGGCAGCATCTCCTGACTCAGCCTTCCACTCCCAGAATTTTCTTCTCTGCTTGTCCCACCTATACTATACTTCCTGCCTGGCTACCAACCAATCAACGCTTTATTTATCAATTAATCAGAGCAACACATCCACAGCATACAAAAAGATATCCCCAGCATAAGATGCTTGAGGGAATTGGGGGAGTGGGGAAAGGGAACACCTCATTCACTGTTGCTGATATTGAAAACTAGTGTAGTCACTGTAGAATCAGTATGGAGAATTTTCAAAAAACTAAAAACAAATCTATCATAACACCTTGGCATATGCCCAAGGACTTGACCTTCTACTATACAGATAAGTGCTCAGATATGTTTATTGTTGCTCTACTCACAATACCCAGGAAATGGTAACAGCCTAAATTTCCTTCATATGACTAAAGAACAATGAAAATGTAGTATATATACACTGTGGAATACTATTCAACTGTAGAAAATTTAAAACATGAACTTTACAGGTAAATGGATAAAACTTGGAAAAGTCATATTGAATATACTGATACAGACACAGTAATACAATTGTTACATGTTTTATCTCACTGTGGGCTCCTAGCTCTAAATCCTCAAATTCAAGCAAATATCCTTGAGTAACTGCAGAAATCAGGATAATAAAAATGGACCATTGACAAAACAGGGGAGTATAAGCAGTAGTGGGGGAAATAGCAAGGTATGTATCATCTGATCATGGAAATGGAAGCACTTGGGCTCTCTAGTAATGGGGAGGGAGGTAAATACAGAAAAAGAAGGAAAGAGGGTAAAGGGGAACTGCAGGATAAAAAAAGATCATTGGGGATTGTAAGAGGTTCTTTAGGGAAAGGGTACAGAAATAGCAGAAAGTAGGATAAAATAAAAGTAAGGATGTCTGAAAAAAAGACTTAGGGACTCATACTGTTGACCTTATCTAAGAAAAATCTACAATACATGTAATTCTATGTATAATTAAACATATATTGTTTAAATGAGCTTTTCTGATCTGGACTAACTTCAGACCACCCATCAAAAACTACACACAAGAAGCCCACTTTTGAGTCAGTGATCAGGTTGTCCAAGAGACTACCAAAACATACAGCTTATTACTGTTGCATTTGGTTGAACCCAGGGGTGAAAGGTAATCCTTATTTCTGAAGACACCACCTACTTTAGACACACAACTTAGAAGATTACTAGCTGTGATTAGCCTGAATCCTCCTTCCTGAGGAATAATTTTTATGATACAAGAAGGATCCATTCACACTACCAAAGAAGGAAAGTGACCAACAGTCACATCCTACAATGATGTCAATAAAGTACACTAATATCTAGCATAGCATCATAACCCTAAGAGTGCAGTAGTGGCACACATACCTTGGAAATAACCAATGGCTCTCTAATTGGACTTAAGAATCCGATCATCAAGAGGCAAATCATGCTTAACACTGAAAATCTAACCAACTATTCAGGGCTAGTGAAGTTATGGATCTTGGAGAAGAACCTACAACCCCCACTTTAATAAACCATCATAATCCCTAAAGATCTAACTATTTGTCCTTATACACACAGATATGTGTAGTCCTTATACTTCATCAAGAAATAGTCTGTTTGCAGCAAAGAGGGGCCATCACAAAAGCAAAACAAAGCACAACCAAGCAAAATGCAGAGTTGTAAAGCCTAGTCCTAATTGATATATCTATAAATCACTCCCAGACCTAAGGCTCATGGAACATTTAAGAAGAGGGTAAAGAATGGCAGTCATACTCAGTGAATTAGACAGTTTGCTATGAGATTGTGACTCAGTGAAGTCAGAAGCTACACAAATAATGTGTACAACATGACCACCTAAACATCAGCTAAATGAGGACAATACCAATGGGCATACCAAAGTGAACAGGGAAAGTGCCATGAGACTTCAACCTTACAGCCCTACAAAAAGAACTACAAAAAACTCAAAGATGCTAAAAATGGGAGAAATAGTATTCTCTGGGCAAGAGCACAATAGCTGGTTATCCAGTCCTAAAAACATGCATATAAGTTAGAATAAAAAGACTGAGCAGATTATATTTAGGAATATATGTGCATTCATGTATGTCTTGCATGTGTTAATAATTAATTTTAAAAAGAGAATAGAAAGGAAGTTTATATGAGAGGATTTGAATGGAGGAAAAGGATGCAAGAAATGGTATAAGTATATTATAATCTCAAACTGTCCCGGCCAGCGGGATCTTCAGCAGAGACTCTAGAAGGGGGAATGGCAAATGAAGGGACAAGAGACATAAAAAATTGACAGCAAGACAGTATTCTGATCAAGCTGCAAAATTTTATTTTTCGCAGGTGGGTTTTATAGTAAGCAGACCAGGAAACTTTCTTTGGGAAAAGATCAGGGGACTGTTGAGTTGCCAAGCAACCCAACCAAGCAACCTAACCACAAAACATTGTTGCTAATGGTCACTGTAGCAGAAAGATAATGAAATGTTAAGTTATTTTCTAATAACTCAGAACTTGTCCAGGGATGTCAAAAGTTTCTGGTTAGTCGCTCAATACTGGACAACAGAAACTTAACTCAGGCAGGCAATATGTCATGGCTCTTGAAATTGTCCTCGGCATCAAACACAAAAGAAAAAATTTAAATACAATTCTTCTAATCCTAGACTAAATGTTGATACTAATCCAATATCCAGTTCTTATGATAAACTTAACCCTAGTTCAAACATGAGCCCTGAATATGAACTTAGACCTAAATGAAACTGAAACCCTACATCTAGATACTATGCCTGAACTAACGCTAATACTAGTTCTTACAGGTGGGAAATCCAAGAAGAGATACAGAGAGAAGAAGGGTGGAGTGGAAGAGATACCAGCCTGCCACTGTGGAAGGATCAACAAGATACCAGCAGATTGGTAATGCCATAGCCATGTGGCAACATATAGTTTATAGAAATAGGTTAATTTAAGATGGAAGAGCTAGACAGCAAGAAGCCTGAGCCACAGGCCATACAGTTTGTAACTAATATAAGCCTCTGTGTGTTTACTTGGGACCAAGTGACAAGGAGACCTGGTGGGACCTGATACAACACAGGAAAACTTCCTTCTACAATATCCCTAGCATTAACCCTACCATAACCAAACCTCTAGCACTATTTAATCTTAGAAGTATCATGTACCATCTAAAACAATCTTTAAACTAAGCCTGTGAAAACCAAAACTTTAATCTTAACAATTTTTAAGCATAATGTTTAAATCTAACATTAATCTTGGAAATAAATCTAAAACTGTCTGTAGCCTTAGCAACAGAGCTAGTGAAAACTCTAACGTAATCATAACCCTAACATAACCCTACATGCATCCCAAAGAAAAACGCTATTGCTAAAACTAATGATAAACCAACTTAGAACATTAACTTGATTGGCTATATCCCTAACCTAAGATATGAGCCTTAACCTAGCTCAGATCCTAACCAAAAACCAAACCATAAATTTAATGTTCACATTGCACAATTTGTAAGTGCATAAATGTACCTGTAGACTAACATTAATTTAAAAGTACATCTAAAACTGTCTTTATTCCTAACTACTAAACCTGGGCTAAGTATAACTGTAAGCCAAATGCTAACTCTAAAATTAATCTTAGAAATAAATCTAAACCTGTCTGTATACTTAACTCTAACCATAGCTCTATTCTGATCCTAAACCTACAACTAAATGAAACTACAATTCGAGGCATAACACTGACCTTACCCTAGCACTAATCAATATGCTAACCCTATCAATAAGGAAAATCTACCCCTAACCATAACTTTAATCCTAAACCAAGCTCTACACCTAATTTAAACACTAGTTCTACCCCTCACCTTAACCCAAAAGCTAACCCTAAACACAGTCCTGATTCTAACAGCCCTAAGATTACCTCTGGCAATAGCTTTAACCCTGGATCTAACACTAAACCTACAATTAGCTTTACCTTATACCTATTTAGGCTACTAACATAAACACTAGCACTCATGTTAATCATACCTAGCTCAAATCCTAGCCATAAATATACCCCTTGCCCTAAATAAAAGTTTACTGTACCTTTAGACTGAACCCTAAAACTAGGTGTAAAACTCACATTAATTCTAGTTCTATTAATAAGTTAGGTACTTACACTAACTTTATACCAAACTCCAAGTTATTAGTATCTGTAATCCTAACCCTGATTCAACCTACCAATTCCAATACAAACCTAAACAAAATCTAACCTAAATCCTGGGGTTAAAACTAAACCTATTCACAAAGCACCTATAACCATAAACTGAAGTCTACCAATACCTCTAAAACTATCATATAGAAAATACTAAAAGTATCAATAGCCCTTACTCTAACTCCAATTCCACAGATAACTCTATCATTAATGTTAGAAATATTACTATAACTGCCCTTAGCCTTAATACTAATCCTAACATCACCATAAAACTGTCCATAGCCCTAACACTAAATCTAGTCATAATCTAAACCATAACCCTAATATAAAATAACCCTATTAAATCTAGTCAAAATCCCAAATCTAGGATAAACTTGATAATTAGGTGTGGTGATACTTTATTTGTGCTGAAATGTGGTGATGTTTTATTTGTGTTTTAATAAATAAAGCTTGCCTGGACAATCAGAGGAAAAAGAAAGTCATTTTAAGTAAACGAAGGAGTCAGTCAGTGTTAGCACAATCTCTTAATCCTATCACTTGGCAAGATCTCTGTGTGTTCAAGGCCACACTGCAAACAGAGTCAGGTATGGTGGCACATGCCTTAAATTCCAAAACTAGTTAACCATGGAGGTCTGGAGTTCTGTACAGACAGACAGGAAGTAACAGAGCTGTGTAGGAAGAGGAAGTGATATAGCTGAACAGAGAGAGCAAATCAGATGGCAGAACAGCAAGGTATATAGGCATACATAAACAGGAAGTTATGGCATTTAGAAGCTTCAGAGTTGGTGAGGTAAGGTTGGCTGGTGGCTTTCCCTATTTCCCTGATCTCTCTAAGGCTTTCACGCCTATATTTGGCTCCATGTTTTTTTTATTTAATAAGACCATTTAGAAATTCATCTACAATTGGCACTCCAATGTGGCAAGAATCATTAAAAAGCTGTTTGTGGACTTACAGAGCCCCTAGCTCAGGCCCGGGTGCACTGCTCAGGCTGGAGCACATGGCCAGAATCTCTTTGGCTTTCTCTCTCCTGGTGGGTGATGGGCTCACTCTCTCTCTCTGGATTCCCATCTCAGTCTGCCACCATACTAATGTAGCTGCTTTGAAATTATCTCAGACTTCTACTGTTCTATGCAGTCAACAGACTTGGTGAGTGAATTAAGATATCTTAAAGGGTGAAAGCAGTTAAAAGAGAATTTTTTCCCACATTAAAAAATGGGAAACATTTTTTACTATGGAAGGAATTTGGTCTCTGTTTGATAACACATTAGGCAGTCTGAAAATGGAACAATTAAATGAGAGGATAATTAATGTTAATGGGATGTACATAATACCAATTATGAATATTATTTGCTTGGTCATTTTTATTTTAGCATTAAAAAAGTGGGTCAATTTAAGTGCCAAGTTAAAAGCTTTAGAAAAATAGGTTAAAATGAATCATAGAGAAATTCAGATCCAGACAGGAGAATTTAAAGGTGAATGTATCTCAGGATTGACTTTAGAAAAACCTGTTTAAATGAATTATAGAAAAATTCAGACCCAGACAGAAGAATTTAAAGGTGAAATTATTTCAGGATTGAATTATACGGTTACAGAGAGACAGACTGTTTTCAAACAACCAAACTTAATCTATCCTGTAACCTTACAGGAACTGCCAAATGCTCATGTACAAGCTTACTGGACTCCAGTGAAATGTTAGATTTAAGGAGATTTAAAGAAGCTATAGTATCATATGGCATGCATTCTCCATTTGTAAAGCAGATGTTAAACTCATGGTCAACTTGTAATATAATTATCTATCTCTCAGGACTGGAAAGAGCTAATTACAGCTGTTCTAGAGGCCATTCCACAGTTACAATGAAGAACATGGATTAAAGAGGAGGCTAAAAAAAAGAACAACAATGTAGGACCAGAGGTGTGGAAATTTCCCAGGATCAACTCCTCAGAGAAGGAAATTATGCTGATATACAAAGACAATGTTTATATAATAACCAAACCTTAATTCTATGCCACATGGCAGCCATGAATGCATGGGACAGAACTGAGGAAGCAGGGGGAAAAATTGAGTCATTTACAAAAGTTATACAAGGCCCTAGAAAATCCTTCACTGATTTCTTACAAAGGCATCTTCAGGAGGTAAATATTCAGCTGTTAGGGATTGAAACATTATCTCAAGTGAAACAGAGTACAAGATGACTCAAATGTATAGGGCCAGATAGGTGGAGAAGAAAATTAAAGCCATATGTGGTTAATATAGCTATAAATTTATGGAGCCATGATCTGTTGCAATAATGGAATACTAAGATTAACATTCCTCCAACCTCAGAAACAAACCATAAACTAACACATGTTTCTGAAAGCAATATTAGGAGGTATTATTATAAAGAACAGTCACTGGCCATCCAGATTGTACAAGAACAGGGCACAGCAGCTGCTGATCTTTAAAAAACACCACAAGTTCTACCTTTAAAATGGTTAACAGACAAGCCTCTATAGGTTCAGCAATGGCCTTTAACAATAGAAAAACTGCAGGCTTTAGAAGAGCTGGTATAAGAACAGTTAAATGCTCAGCATATTGAAGAATCAACCAGCCCTTGGAATTCTCCTACATTTGTTATTAAAAAGAAATCAGGTAAATGGAGAATGGTAACAGACCTAAGAGCAATTAACAAAGTAATTCAGCCAATGGGCTCTCTACAATCTGGAATTACTTTGCCTACTCTGTTACCTAAAGGAGTTATCGATGTAAAACACTGTTTTTTTTCAATACCCTTATAAGAAAAGGACGGAGAAAGATTTGCCTTCACGGTGCCTACTTATAAAAGTTCTCAACCGGTTAAGAGATACCAATGGAGGGTTCTCCCACAGGAATGTTAAATGGCCCAACTCTGTGCCAATATTTTGTACAACAGTCATTGGAAGTAATACATAAACAATTTCCTAAACCTATAATTTATCATTACATGGGCGATATTTTACTAGCTGATTCAAATGCAGATACTTTAGAAAGAATGTTCAAAGAAGTAAAAAAAAAAAAAATTGCCTTGTTAGGGATTATAAACTGCTCCTAAAATATACAAAGAAGAGATTCTATTAATTATTTAGGATATAAAAAAGGTCTACAAAAAATTAGACCCCAAATGGTGCAATTAAATTAGGAGAGATCAATTGTAGTCTCCTGATGACTTCCAAGATTATTCAGAGACATTTCCCATCTACGAACTGTTGTTGGGGTAAAAAAAAATGATGAACTGAGTAATTTGTTCAAAACCTTAGAGGGTGACAAGGACTTAAATAGTCCAAAAAATTATCAGAGGAAGCTGAGAGAGAATTGGCCTTGGTGGAAAAGAAAGTACAGGGAGGATATGTGGATTGTGTGAATCCAAAGCTTGATTGCATTTTGGTTATTTTACCCTCTAAGCATTCTCCTACAGGAATTTTAATGCAGAGGGAAGATAATATATTGTAATGGATATTTCTACCAAATAAACAGAGTAAAAAATTAAAAAATTATGTGGAAAAGATCTCTGAGTTGATTTTAAAAGGAAAATTGAGAGTCATCAACTAACAGGAATAGATCCAGAAGAAACTGTAGTACATTTAACTAAGAATGACATAAATAAATTATGGGCAGAAAGTCAATCTTGGCAAAGAGCTTGCAGTAATTTTTTGGGAGAGATTAACAGTAAATATCCCAAAAGTGATAGGATTCAACTTATAAAGATAGCTGATTGGATTCTGCCTCAAACTGTTCAAGTACACCCATATCTGGAGCCTGTACCTTTTATACAGATGCAAACAAACAAGGAAAGGCAGGTAACAAGTCAGAAAATTTAAGTGAAATGGTTCAAAGTCTTTATAATTTGGTTCAAAAATTGGAATTGTATGCTATTCTGTAGCATGAATCTTAAAAGTTCTTATTAATAAAATCAAACCCGAGGTCAATTATTGGGGTCCATGCTGGTAGATCAGAGAGACAGAACAAGCCACAGCTATCTCACCTCACCGGATCCTCAGCTGGTCTTGTCTCCCCAGACTGGAGGCCTCTGAGTCCTCATCCGGAATGGGTCTCAGCTGAATTACTGCTCAAAAGCCTGAATGCTTAACCAGCCAAAATCTTCTAGTTTCTGGTCCTCACACCTTATATATCTTTCTGCTTTCTACCACCACTCCCTGGGATTAAAGGCTGGCTTTCTGGGATTAAAGGCGTGTATCACCATGCTTGGCTATTTCCAATGTGGCCTTGAACTCACAGAGATCCAGAGGGATTTCTATCTCTGGAATGCTAGGATTAAAGGTGTGAGTGCCACCATTTTCTAGCCTTTGTATCTAGTGGCTGTCTGTTCTCTGACCCCAGATAAATTTATTAGAGTACATAATATTTTGGGGAACACAATACCACCACACTATTCTGTTGACATTAATGGATTTTTCAGAAATTCTCAACATAGTTACTGACTAACTCTCAGTATAATTAAATAAATAACAAAGTTTATCCTGATGACTCAGGATAAACTTTGTTATTTATTTAATTACAAGATATAATCAGGAATAGGGAGCATCCCTTATATACATATACCTCACATCTGATCCCATACAGGTCTACCAGGCCCTCTAGCACAAGGTAATGATGAAATTGATAAACTCTTGATAGGAAATATGCTGGAGGCCTCAGAGTTTCATTAAAAAAAAAAACATTATGTCAATAGTAAAGGTTTAAAAAAGGATTTTTCCATAACCTGGCAACAAGCCAAGGAAATTATAAGGAAATGTTCTACTTGTTCTTTTTACAATCAGACTCCACTACCAGTAGGATGTAACCCAAAGGGTACTCAGAGGAATAAAATCTGGCAAATGAATGTGTTTCATTTTGCAGAATTTGGAAAATTGAAATATGCACACCACACCATTGATACTTTTTCAGGATTTCAAAGGACAACTGCTTTGAGTTCTCAAAAAGCTGATTCTGTAATCATTCATTTGCTAGAAGTTATGGTTGTCATGGGTATACCTGCACAAATTAAAACTGACAATGCTCCATCATATGTCTCTGTTAAAATGAAAGTTTCTTGCTTATTACAATATAAAGCCTATTACAGGTATACCACATAATCCTACAGGTCGAGCAGTCATAGAAAGATCAAATCAAACTCTAAAGGATATACTAAATAAACAAAAAGTGGTAACAAAAACCCCAGAAATAGATTATATAATGCTCTGTTAACTATGAAATTTCTCAATGCTAATGAGAAGGGAACAATAGCTGCAGAGAGACATTGGATAATAGAAAAAAAACTACAAAATTAAATCAGCCTATATACTTTAAAGATATGCTGATCTCAGAATGGAAACCAAGATATGTGTTACATTGGGGATGAGGTTTTGTTTTTGTTTCTACAGGAGAAAAAAAAGCTATAGATACCATCAAAATTGATAAAAGTTCAATTTGAACAAGAGACACTTCTTTTTTTTTTTTTTACAATACTATTCAGTTCTACATAATAGCCACAGATTCCCTTGTTCTCTCCCTTCCTGTCCCCTCCCCTTCCCCCCAGCCCACCTCCCATTCCCACCACCTCCAGATGAAGGTCTCCCCCCGAGGACTGGGATCGACCTGATAGACTCAGTCCAGGCAGGTCCAGTCCCCTCCTCCCAGATTGAGCCAAGCGTCCCTGTATAAGTCCCAGGTTTCAAACAGCTAACTCATGCAACGAGCCCAGGACCTGGTACCACTCCCTAGATGCCTCCCAAACAGATCAAGCCAATTGACTGTCTCACTTATTCAGAGGGCCTGATCCAGTTGGGGGCCCCTCAGCCTTTGGTTCATAGTTCACGTGTTTCCATTCATTTGGTTATTTGTCCCTGTGCTTTATCCAACCTTGGTTTCAACAATTTTCACTCATATAGACCCTCCTCTTTCTCACTAATTAGACTCCCAGCACTCCACCAGGGGCCTAGCCATGGATGTCTGCATCCAGATTCCTCAGTCCTTGGATGGGGTTTATGGCACAACTATTAGGGTGTTTGGCCATCCCATCACCAGAGTAGGTCAGTCCCGGCTGTAAGAGACACTTCTTAATTAGAAGAGGTGATAGTTCATCAACCAGCATGATCATCCAATTTAAATTAACTTATACAACTAACAAATGCTTTTTATTTAATCAGATCTAAATTGCCAAAAGGGAACCTCCCCAAAGTTAGGCTTGAGGAAGAGTTTTTGTTTTTGTCTTTCATGAGAATGAAGGCTAAGGAATATGAAGAACACTGGACAAATGAGACATCTGAAGAAAAGGGACACGCCATCCAGAAAAAAATGTCCCAAGAAAAAGAGTAAATTGACCTATTGGTATATCACATATAAAATTTCATAAGTCTTCCTAAATGTTTGTTTCTGCTCTTCTCTACAAATACTTAACAAAAATGGTCTTTTTATAGTCCCAGTGCAATTAAAAATTAAAGCTGGCTTTGGAGTTGGAGAATGGCTGTATCAGTTTTCTTCAGAGAATCATGACCAGGCCTAACAGGGAATACTGTTCCTAGCTCTAACCTTATTCCCAATCCAATCTCTAAGACTAATATTCATCTTTGATATACCTAAAATTGTCCATAGCCCTAACAACCGAGGCCTAACCATAATCCTAACAGTACCACTAACTCTAATTTTAATCTTGGAAATTGACATAAAATGATATCAAACCTTATCTACAATCCTAACCATAATCATAACCATAATTTTACAAAAAAACCCTAAATTAGAACCTGTTCAAAAATCCTTACTTGAAGCATAACTACATATAGCAGGATTACTGAAACTAGATTTAAAGTAATCAAAAAACAGTTTTTTTCTTTCTTTCTTTCTTTTCTTTTCTTTTTTTTTTTTTTTTTTTTTTTTTTTTTGGTTTTTTGAGACAGGGTGTCTCTATGTAGCTTTGTGCCTTCCCTGGAACTCACTTGGTAGTCCAGGCTGGCCTCGAACTCACAGAGATCAACCTGGCTCTGCCTCCCGAGTGCTGGGATTAAAGGCAGGTGCCACCACCGCCCGGCTCAAAAAACAATTTTTAATACTGTGTTTATTTCCCTAATTTTTAACTAGATTCTATGCCTAATATGATCCCTAGCCTAACCCTAGCACTTACTCTAACCACCACCACACCTTAAATTTAAACCTTACATAGCTCTATTTTTAATTTACATCTAACCCTAGTTCTAAACATACATCAAGCCTACAAGTAACCATAACTACAATCCTGCCCATAACCTTACCCCTTATATCCTAAAACTAATCATTACCATAACCAAAACCTAGCCCTAACCCTATCTACAACCTTAACCATAACACTAACAAATTTCTATGCCTAATCCAAGTGTTGTCTCTGTCCCTAGTCTAAACCTAAAACTAACCCTAGAGGAAGCCATAATTCTAATCCTAGCTATATCACTTTCTCTAACCCTATGCCCAACACTAGCTCTAAACCAGGAACTAACTAAATAGTAAACCATGCCCTTGGTTATACTCTAAATTTAAGCCTAGATCAAATACTAGTCCAAAATACAGCCTAAGCCCTAAAAGAAGTTGAAATGTACTCCAGCAAGAGCCCCCAAATTTTTGTCTCAACTAAACTTAACCCTAGTTCTAAAACTAACTGTAGCTCTTACAATAACATCATACCTCTAATTCTAATCTGGTCAGCTGCCAATTCTAACCCTAAATATTAAACTACCTTTAAAACTAACTTCATGTCTAACACTATTCCTACCTACAAACCTAGCCCAAACTTCAGCCTTAAATTTACTTATAATTCTAACTCAAAACTTAGAAATAACAGAAATCCTATCCCTAGCCTTAACCCTAACGCTAATCTTACCTCTAACTCAAACATTATATTTAGAACAATATTAACCCTGTCACTAATCAGGCATAACCATAACTGTAACTCCAACAATAACACTTGCCCTATAATAACCTTAATGAGACCCGTGGAATAACCCTAATCCAAATCCTAAAATTAACTGGAACGCTAATCCTGTCTACCCTTAATCACGAACATAACCCTAAATCTCACCCAAAATAAACTCTTATAAGAGCAAAGCCAAACAATAACCATAACTCTACATGTAGCCCATTCTAAAAATATGTCTAAAATTAAACATAAACAATTTTCTAACACTAATTGTAATCATTACTGTAATGCTAAACCAAACTCCATCTGTAAACTGAGTCATAAGCCTAACCAGAGCTTTGACCCTAAATCCTAAATTTAATCCTCACATAGATCTATTTGTAAGTTTAGATCTAAACCTATTCCTAGCCCTAACTCATTATTTAACTCAACTAACCATAACAGCCATCTTATACATAACCCTAACCCTAGCACTAATGATCCTCCAACTCTAACAAAAACCATAACCAAATCCTAACTAGCCCTAACGATATCCATAAACCTAATCCTTACACCAAATAAACAATACATTTAACCCAGACATTGTCTTTACCCCAATCTTAACCATAAATGAAGCTGTAATTCTAGACCTAGCTCTCATCTTACCATAAATATAGCCCTAGTCCCAACTCTAAACCTAAGCCTAACATAAACTCTAAACTGAGAAATAACTTCAATACTAACCTAAAACCTACATCTCACCCTAAAATTAACCCCAGTTCAAACAGTAGCTCTAATAGTTCTAAATAACCTTGTAAACCTACATACAGCATAAACACTGAAACTAAGAAAGTAATCCTAACAAACAGGCATGCAAACAAACAAATAACAACTAAAAAGAAAAAAAAAATTGTTTTTCAAAGAGAGAAACAAAGACTGTGGAGTTGGGTTGGAGGAGGCGAGAAAGATATGTAGAAGAGGAAATCAAGAAAAAAATCAATATAAAAATATTTTCTGTTTAAAAAGGAAAGTCAAATGATTCATTTTAAATATATTCTTAAATTTAAAAACAGAAAGGCAGATGCTAATATTAGTTGTAACACTAAGTGGCGCTGTTGCTCTATCTTTACATCAAGCTCTAAAGTAAGGCCATCCATACTCCAAACACAGGCTCTGACACCAATCCTAACCATAAACTAAACCTAGCCTTAGCCATAACCTCAGGACTAACTCTAACCCTAACAACAAACGCAGCCCTAAATTTAACTCTAAGCCTGCCTCTAACTCTAAAACTAAACTTGGAAATAACACCAAATACTGTCCCGAACCCCAATGCTAACCCTGTCCCTATTGCTAACCCTAACATTAAACTAAAAGAATATATGAAACTGCTTCTAAAAGCCAAACCCTAGCAAGGCCCAGTTGTAACTCTATCCTTAGGTCTAATTGTAACATTAATAAATAAATAAACCTAAAATTCTTTCTATCCTTTGCCAGAACACTAACAGTAAGCTAACCCTAACCCTAACATGAACCTTAACACTAACACTGAGCCAAACACAAACCCTGCCTACCCTACCAATAGCCACACAATCACCATCAGTCCATAGTGAAAATCAAACTCTAACACTAGCCTAAAGCCTATATCTAGCCCAAACTGGAAAACTAGGTCTACAATTATATACACCAAATGCTAAAAAAAACTGTACAATTTACTCATATGCTACACCCAGTGTTATCCCTAAATTGAGCCCTAAGTCCAACACTAGCTCTAACCTTACCATACCTAATAAAGTTTAACTGTCAAATAGCTCTAAAGGTAAGTTGTATTTAACCCTCATCTCAAACCTAGCTCTCACCTTACTCTAAGTCTACAGCTAACCATAGCTACACTCTTAGCAGTAACACTAATGCTAATCCTAGCAGTGACATTAATCCTAAAGATAATGCTAACCACAACCATAATCAAATCTAGCCCAATCCATATCCAAAACCTTAAGCCAAACAATAAACAAAGATCTAAACCTGACCCAAACACTGGCTCTAACTGTAGTCTTAACCCTAAAACAAATCCTAAACTTAGTCTTAATTCCAACCCTAAACCTAACCCTATCCCCAATATTATCCCTAATCCCTAATCCTAAATATTCCTAAACATATACACGTGTGCGCGCGCGCGCACGCGCGCGCACACACACACACACACACACACACACACACACACACACACATGGCCATATACCAAATGTGAATATTTACCAAACCTAGCTCTCACTCTAAAGTTCATGTTAGCTCAAATGACCTAAACATATAATTGGCACTAAATACACATGTTAGTGTATCTCCAGGCTGAAATCTAAAACAAGGTCTAAAACTAACCTTAAACATTGTTCTACCACTAAATGGAGCTGTTACACAAAACTTACACCAATTCTAACCTGTCCTTGTCAAGAGTCCTGTCCCTGGCTCTGCCTAAATCCTAATCCTAAACATGAACCTGACTCTAACCTAACCCCAGGATTAACACTAATCCTGATGACAAACCCAGCTCTGAAATTTACCATCAGTCTATCTCTACACTCACACTAAAAATATGGTTTCCAGCCTAAACCCTAACAATAACCCTACCTCTTACTCTAATATTAACCTTAGAAATATACCTGAAACTACCCATAACCTTAACACCAATGTTGGTATGAACATAAACAAAACCTTATGCCTACCTCTCACATTAATTGGAGAAATAACCAAAAATGTCTCTAGTCCTAACACTAACCCACAGCATAAGCCTACCCTAACCTAAACCTAACCATTGATATAAACATAACAACCCTACCCTAAAGTATGATGTAAACCTACCCTAACTCTAACAATAACCTTAACATTGCCACTACAATAACGCTAATCAGCCCAAAGAGAATGACCTAAACCAATCCTATATCTAGACTAAACACCAAAACTAGATTTAACACTGACCATAAACCAATTTGTAAAACTAAATATAACTCTTCCTCGATTGCTACCTGAAGTGCTATCCCTAGCCTGAATCATAAGCCAAATGACAGCTCTCATTCTAAATAAAACTAAGACCATAAAGTTCAACCTCATATATCTCTATTTCTAAATTTTTATTTAACAATAATCTTCATCCCAGCTCTAACTTAACCCTAGGACTACAACTTTCTAAAAATAAAATCCTAGTATTAAAACTATCTTTTTCCTTAGCATGAACCCTAACCCTAACCATTGTGTGACTATAATCCTATCCATAACCTTAACCCTAACACTGAACAAAGCTTGACACCCAACCTAAACAGTACCTTAAAACCTACTCTTCAACCTAAAACTAAGCCCAGCTGTGAACTAAACCAAGCTGTAATTCTCACACTAGCCATAACCCTAACTCCAACCTTAGCCTTAACACCAGTGCAAACTAAACCCATGATAGCTCAGAATGGAGACCTAAAACCAATAACACCCCAAACCCTAGATGTCACCCTAAACTCAATCCTAGCTCAAACATCAGACAAAAATACATCCTTGGGCATAGAAGAAAGTATAACACTACATAAGGAGAAGCCCTATTTCTAACATGAACGATAGCATTACCAACTCTAACCCTAAACATAACTTGATATTAACCAAAACCCTGGCTCTCCTCCTAACATAACCCAAACTCAAACATTAACCCTAAATGTATTCTTGGCCCTACATGAAATTATAGCCTTAACGCTATCCAAAACCATAAAACTAGACTACTACTACTAATTTTGTTGATAATTCTAACATTAACTGTAGCTCTTTCTACAACTTTATACCAAATTCTAACTTAACCCTAGCCATAACACTAAACAAAGTTCTGCACCTAATCCAAACACTGTCTCCATCCCTAATCTTAACCCTAACCCTTAATATGGAACTAATTTTAAACATACTCCTAACTCTAAACCTAACCTTAAACCTAATATTAGCCCTAAATCTGACATAAACTCTAACCTAGATCTAATTCTAATACTCACCCCAGGACTAACACTAATCCTGAGGGAAATAAAGACCTAAATCCTACCCCCAATCTTATCCTTAACCCTTAACATAAGCTCTAAATTAACCCCAAACCTTGTCATAACCTTCATCCTAATTCTAGAACTGAAACTAACCCAAACTGCAGTTTTAACCCTAACCTTAACCAAACCTTTACTATAAACTGTGGTGGTATTGTGTTGCCCTAAATATCGTGTACCTTAATAAACTTATCTGGGGTCAGAGAACAGAAAAGCCACTAGTTAGGCAGTGATAGCACACGCCTTTAATCCTAGCATTCCAGAGGCAGAAATCCATCCGGATCTCTGAGTTCAAGGCCACATTGGAAACAGCCAGGCATGGTGACTCACGCCTTTAATCCCAGGAAGCAAGCCTTTAATCCTAGGGAGTGGTGGTAGAAAGCAGAAAAGTATATAAGGCGTGAGGACCAGAAACTAGAGGCATTTGGCTGGTTAAACATGTGGCTGGTTAAGCTTCAGGCTTTCCAGCAGCAGTTCAGCTGAGAGCCATTGGGATGAGGACACAGAAGCTTCCAGTCTGAGGAAACAAGACCAGCTGAGAAGTTGACCAGGTGAGGTTAGCTGTGGCTTGTTCTGTCTCTCTGACCTTCCATTATTCACCATAATAACTGGCCTCAAGTTTGATTTTATTAGTAAGAACCTTTAAGATTCAAGCTACAATAAACCTTACTCAAACCTTAACCCTATACATTACCCATCTTAACACTAAATATAAGTAACCCTAATTATAATTCTAATCAGAAACACAACTCAAAACATAACCATAATCTTTCCCTAAATCTAATTTTGGCTCTAATTTTAACTGTAACACTAACCCAAACCTGAACCCTAACCCTCATCCTAGCCCAAATCATAAACCTAACCCTGGTCTAACAATTACCATAACCCTAAACCTAACCCTCAGATAATACATTATCCAAACCGTATAGCTAACATTAACCACAATCCTAACCATAAAACTAACCCAATAATAGCCTCTGTCTAACCCCAAGATTCTCCCTAACTTTAGCTCTAACCATAATGCTAACCCTAGCTTTAACCCTAGCCCTATCTCTGACCCAGCCTTAACTTCACATACATGCAGTTACTAAGCATTTTCATACATCTCTGTTTGTGAACATACACACCTAAGTGCAATTTCTGAGCACTGTCAATAGGTATGAGCCTGAGTTTGGTTAAATGTCAGTATGTACACATGTGCTGCTATGTACACCATTTCTGAGTATGGACACATGTTGGTATGTATGCACATGTTCACATGCATGTAATCTCAGAGCATGGTTACATGTCAATATGTGCATGCATGTTCCTACATGAGTGAATGATTATATCGGAGTGTATGTGCATCTTTATATACAGGAAGTTTCTGCATATGGCCATATGGGAAATGTGGACTTTTGCCTTTGTTTGTGTGTCTGGTGAGATAATATGTCATTTCATAGATTGGGCTAGTGCAGAAGTTGCATTCCTGGTGCTAAGTAAAGCTGGTGAATCAGCTATTTAATTGACCAGGAAAAGATATCTCAAAATCACGGACCTGCTGCTAAGCCTGTAGGCACAGAACTAGCAGCAGTAGGCAGAAAGATGTGAGAGGAAAGAAGCATCTCCTAAGTTATAGGAGGCTCATGGACAAAGTGGTTTGGAAAGCCACAGATGGAGCTAGTTCTGTGTAGGTTAGGAAGGCAAGAGTTGAGATGAAGGATGGGGAAGGGAAGAAGAGACTTGATTGCAGAGGCAGCTCCTGAACAAACCTGGTATCTTAGGATGCAGATCTGAAGTGTGGCATAGAGGTGACCATAGGCAGGGGGCAGCAAGAATGGGGAGGGGAGAAGCGACTTACCCTGAAAGGGTGTCTCAGGAACAAATGGAGTACCTGGGTCTGGCCCAGAGCTAGGCTTGCCATTGTGCTGATAGTGGTGGGCATTAGGGAGAGGCAGCAAAGGGAAGGTGTAACTCACTCTGCAAAAGGGTGTTACAAATAAATAATTCATGGGCCAGATCTGGAGCTACGCTTCCCTAATCCTATCCTTGTAGCTAGAGTTTTCCTGCCTTGCCCACAGTCAGGACAAATCTTTGTCACCCGCCAGTCCCACAGCTGCTCAGACCCAACCAAGTAAACACAGAGACTTATATTGTTCCCAAACTGTATGGCCATGGCAGGCTTTTTGCTAACTGTTCTTATATCTTAAATTAACCCATTTCTATAAATCTATACCTTGCCATGTGGCTCATGGCTTACCAGCATCTTTACATGCTGCTTGTCCTGGTGGTGGCTGGCAGTGTCTCCTTCTGCCTTCCTGTTCTTTCTTTTCTCCTCTCTGTTAGTCCCACCTAAACTTCCTGCCTAGCCACTGGCCAATCAGTGTTTTATTTATTGACCAATCAGAGCAATTTGACATACAGACCATCCCACAGCAGCCACAACCCTAATCCAAATCATACCTCAAATCTCAATTGTAGACCTTATCCTAAACCTAATCCTAGCTAACCCATGTTTACCCTAACCTTAACACTACCATTACCCTAAACCTAGCTCTACATCTAATCATAATTCTACTGCTAATCATAACTACAAACCCAACCTTAATTTTAACAAATACAGTAACCCTTATTGTAAGTCTAACTTCAATTCTATCCTTAATAGTAGCTCTGTATTAGTCAGGTCTCTCTAGAGGAACATATATACATACATACATACATACATACATACATACATACATACATACATATATGAGTGTGTATTTATATGGGAATATGTTAGAATGACTCACATACTGTGGTCCAGCTATTCTAACAATGGCTATCTATCAGCAGAAGGTTCAAGGATCCAGTAGTTGTTCAGTCCATGATGCTGGGTATCCCAGCTGGTCTTCAGTACATACCAGAATTCCAAAGAATTCAGCTCTAATGACATGAAGGAGTGGATTGACCAGTGAGAGCAAGAGTGAGTGAAAGCAAAGAATAAGCTTCCTTCTTCCATGCCCTTCATATTGGCTGACATTAGAAGGTGTGGCCAGATTAAAGGTGGATCTTCCCACCTCAAAAGATCTATATCATAGGTGTATCTTCCCTTCTCCAAACATTCGAATTAAAAATGGGTCTTCCCTCTTCAAATGATTTAAGTAAGAAAAAAAATCTCCTCACAAGTTTACTCAGCTGCTTGAGTTTTAGTTAATTTAGTTAATTAATTTAGTTAAATGTAGTCAACAACTGAGAATAGGCAAAACATACTCTAAAACTAACTCTAAACCTAACCTTAAATTAAGCCCTCACTATAAATGTAGCCCCAAAGCTAACTATAATGCTATCGTAGAACTAACCCTACCCACAACCTAGCAATATTCACAACTTTAACCCTAGCTCTAACACTAACTAAACATGTTCCTGATCCCTACCCTAACTCGAGGCTTAAGGAGCTATATCCCTACCTACATTTGACTGCACTTGATACTGCATGTGAATGAATATGTGCATAGAGTTTGACATGGAATGATAATCACTGATTACATGTGTTATGTAACCATGCTCTAAAGCTTCATGTGCATGAAAATGAATATACATGCTTATATGTGAGTTCTCAGAAACTTCATACATGTCAGTGTATACATACACATAATCATGTGACTGTGCTTAGAAATTGCATACATGAGAACATGCACAACCGTACTATTACAAATGCACTCAGAGAATGCTTTGTGTAATTATGAACACATGCATTGACACATGACCATGCTTAGATACTGCACAAATATGAACATGAACACATATGCCATAGCATGACAGTACTAAGAAAGACCATGGAATGAAGATAAACTCAAAGCCTGAATGCATGTGAATTACCCATATAGTTTCTTTATTTCTTCCTTGATCCAATGGTAAATCAGTTGAGAGTTGTTCAGTTTCCATGAGTTTGAAGGTTTTCTGTAGTTTGTGTTGTTGTTGAACTCTATATTTAACCCATGGTGATCCTATAAAATACAGAAGGTTATTATAAATTTTTTGTATCTGTTGAAATTTGCTTTGTGACTGAGTACATGGTCAATTTTAGAGAAGGTTCCATGAGGTGCTGAGAAAAAAGTATATTCTTTTGTGTTTGGGTGAAATGTTCTATAGATGTCTGTTATGTCCATTTGAGTCATAACATCTGCTAGTTCCCCTATTTCTCTGTTAAGCTTCTGCCTGGCAGGCCTGTCCATTGGTGAGAGTGGGATGTTGAAGTCTCCCACTATTAGTGTGTGGAGTATGATGTGTGATCTAAACTTTAGTAATGTTTCTTTTACAAATGTGGGTGTCCTTGTATTTGGGGCATAAATGTTCAGAATTGAGATTTCATCTTGATGGATTTTTTCCTTTGATGAATATGAAATATCCTTCTCTATCTCTTTTGATTAATTTTAGTTTGAAGTCCATTTTGTTAGATATTAGGATAGCTACACAGCTTGCTTTTTAGGTCCATTTGATTACAAAGTCTTTTCCCAAGCTTTTACTCTAAGGTAGTATCTGTCTTTGAAGTTGAAGTGTACTTTTTGTATGCAGCAGAAGGATGGATCCTGTTTTTGTATCCATTCTCTTAGCCTGTGTCTTTTTGTTGGAGAATTGAGTCCACTGATATTAAGAGATACTAATGATCAATGATGGCTAATTCTTGTTTTTTTTTTTGTTGTTGTTGTTATGGCAGTGGTTATAGTAGTGTTGTGTGTGTGTGTGTGTGTGTGTGTGTGTGTGTGTGTGTGTGTGTGTGTGTGTTTCCTGTCTTTGGGATTTGCTGGTGTGAGATTATCTATTGCCTGTGTTTTCATGGGTGCAGTTAACTTCGTTGGGTTGGATTCTTCCTTCAAGTACTTTATGTAGGGCTGGATTTGTGGATAGATATTGTTAAATCTGATTTTGTCACGAAATATCTTGTTTTCTCTATCTATGGTGGTTGAAAGTTTTGCTGAGTATAGTAGTGTAGACTGGCATTCGTGGTCTCTTAGTGTCTGCAAAACATCTGGCTTTCAGAGTCTCCATTGAGAAGTCTGGTGTAAATCTGATAGGTCTGCCTTTATAAGTTACTTGACCTTTTTCCTTTGCAACTCTTAATATTCTTTCTTTATTCTGTATGTTTAGTGGTTTAATTATTATGTGGTTTGGGGACTTTTCTTGGGGGTCCAGTCTATTTGGTGTTCTGTAAGCTTCTTGAACCTTTATAGGCATGTCCTTCTTTAGGTTGGGAATGTTTTCTTCTATGATTTTGTTGAATATGTTATCTGTGCCTTTGAGCTGGGATGCTTCTCCTTCTTCTACCATATTATTCTTGGGTTTAATCTTTTCAAAGTGCCCAGATTTCCTGGATGTCTTGTGTTAGAAATGTATTGGATTTAACATTTTCTTTGACCAATCAATTTCCTTTATTGTATCTTCAACCCTGAGATTCTCTCTTCCAGCTCTTGTATTCTGTTGGTGATGCTTGCATCTGTAGTTTCTGTTCAGTTACCCAGGATTTTTCATTTCCATAATTTCCTCATTTTGTGTTTTCTTTATTGCCTCTATTTCAATTTTTAAGTCTTGAACCTTTTTATTCCCACTTTTTGTTTGTTTTTCTTGATTTCCTTGGCTTCCTTGGGGGATTTATTGATTTCTTCCAATTTTTTGTTTGTCTTTTCCTCAATTTCTTTAAGGAATTTTTCATTTCCTGTTTATGTCAAACCACTATCATCTTCATAAAGTTATTTTTTAGATCATTTTTTTGTGCTTCAGCTGCATTGAAATGTTCAGGTCTTACTGTTGTAGCACCACTGGGTTCTGGTGGTTTCATATTGACCTTTCTGTTGTCGAATATATTCTTACACTGGCATTTAATCGTCTGTTCTTCCAATTGGTGTGGGTTGTGTCTGTGCCTATGTAGTCTGCTGGAGTTGCAGAGGAGAGCTGGCCACAGGGAGAATGACCAGGTGCCTGGAGTTGAGCAGCAGAATGGGTCTTGGGGGAACCAAATTCAGTGAGTGGAAGAAGTGGTGGTTTTACTTTAGTAGCATTAGTCAGTAATATTCTTTCAGGAAAAGATGGTAAGGAAGTGGGATTGGGGCCTGTGTACAACTTGGTGCATGTTATTCCCCTCACATAATCCCCTCCTTGATCTTTCTTTCACAACCTGTAGCTATGCCCTTTCAGCTGATTTTTTAGATCTTCCCATTACAGTTTCATTATGCTTTAGAAGTTTGCATCCTCACTACTTACTCCACCACGCCAGGGAAAGTAGACTTCTCAGGATCTACATCATTCCTAGAGAAGCTCAGGAAGTGACTGTAAATAATATGAATAGAGAATGGTGAGTAAAAATATTATTTTCCAGGGTAAATAATAAAACAAATACAGAAGATTCTGAATTTGTGGGAAACCCAGGAGTATGCATCCCTGTTTCTTTATTTCCACAACAGAATGTTGTAGTGGTATTTTCTCTGCTCATGACCTTGGGCTATAGTGCCCAAAGGAGGTGGTGCTTCCTGCAGTTGTATGTGAACTCTTAAAATGGGAGGGAGATGGGTCACATGCCCCTTCTCCCTGCTGCCTGCCTGCAAGGTGGCTTTGCTCCCAGTCAGAACAGAGGACAATTTCAGCTGTTTACTCAGTTCTGTAATTGTGAGTGTATTTCCTCAATTTATATCTTAGTAAATCCATATTATCCATTAAATAGATTCACGTGGTTGATCTTAAAAGGGGTACCCAGTGTGGGGCTCAAACCCATGACCCTGAGATTAAGAGATTAAGCTCTACCAACTGAGCTAGCCTGACAATTTTTTTCCACACTTGCCATTGCTTTCTGGGAATCCCTTCTCAATCTAGCATAAATCCAAACTTTCGATTTTGATATTAAAAATGTTCAAGTTTTCCAAAGTGAAAAATATGTCTTTCCAATAGTAATCTCTGAAGTGTCCTGAAGGAAGATGGGGCACCCACAACAATGACTCTACTTGATCCAGAAAGATGCCATTGTACCTAAGTATATTATTCAATGATGAGCTTTGGACTGAAAACTCTTCAGAACAGTTCTAAGATGAGATGGTCCATCATACTACACCTCTAGCCAGAATCTCATACAATCTTATCTACTACTCTGAGACTGGCTATAGACTCTATAGCTAGTGCAATTGAGACCTATCTAAGCTTTCTTATAGGACCCCACAGGGATACTACTGCCCCCTAAACAGCAGGAAGCAATTCTAAGAAAACAACACCCCTTCTCCCAAAGGTTTCATTTTTCTCAGGGTTATGGATGGATAGTTATAGGGTTGGGGGTGGAACAATTTAGATTCAGTATTCTCTTTGAGAAAAGAAAAAGGGAAATGGATAGGTATAGCATATTAAGGTAGATTATTGTATCTACTAGTAAATTGATTTAGCAAATTATCAGTTTTGGATAATTTGCAGTGATATGGATTCTTGCATGTTGATACAAAAGTGAACCATTCTTATATTCCCATTTAAGATAATTTGTATGTTGATACAAACACAAAATGAAATTTGTTGTATTATACATATATTTCTACTCCTGTTTGAAATAATTTGTATAGTGATGCATATAAAGGATATTGTTGTCATATTGCATATTGCATTATACATTTCTACCTCTGTTTAAAATACTTGGTGTATTGTCACAATTTTGAGGTCATTGTCCTTATATGGCATATCAGCTTACAGACTTGTTTATCTTGTTAATGTGAAGCCTTAGTCTTTAGGTTATTTAGGTAGATAAGACTTATACAACTATAGTCACCCATGCTTGTCATTGCTATAGTTATGTTAGGTTCTCCAGATTTACAGAAGCATATGTCAGATGGATAGGTAATGTTCAAACACTTCATTGACCTAGAGAATATGGCATTTAAATGTTTTGATAACTTAGAATTCTGTTGATGTAAGACATGATTGCTCCTGGCAGGATCTATCTGATCCCAAGAGAATGTTGGGCTTCTAAGACATTTCCATTTGGAAATTTGTCTTCTTCTTTGTACAAAATGGCCTGCTAGGCAAGGAACTGCCTTGCCTTGACTGCTGACAGTATGTATGCTGTCATTTTGGACAAGTAGGATGCAGGAAATGTGACTACTGAACTCTGCCAAGACAGGGTAAGATAGTCTTTCAAAATTCCTGCTTCTAAAAAATGGTCTCTCAGATATTCTAGGCATGTAGCCAAATTGGATGCCCCAATCATACTGTAAAACTTTAGGTGACTATCCAGCCTTCCAGCTGTCTCTGTCTATTCTTGCAAGAATTTTTGGAAATTGCTTGCTTGCATTTCCATTTTCTCAGGTATTATTATTTTCCTTCTCAGGTCTTTGATGGAGTTGAAGACTTGATAGTTATGGTTACAATCTTCTTGTATTATTCTTGCATATTAGTACTAGGGTTGGAATCTTCAGGATAGGACAGCTATTGGAGTAATCTCGGTACTTTGCCATTTACCTATGTTCTGGACACTTCTGGACATTTAGCATGTCTTTCTTGTTTGATGTTTTTCTTGTTGGTTGTAGTTCCATATTTGTTTATGTTATTACCTTTTGTTTTCCTTGGGCAATACTTGATAATCATTCTTATTGTATATAGTTTGCATTAAGTTTAGAACCTTCTTATTTAGACCAAATGGGGAAATGCAGTGGTATTTGCTCTGCCCATCACCTTGGACTATAGGGCCTAAGTTGTGGTACTTCCTGTCTACATTTGTACATGACCTTAAAAGGAGAGGAAGAAGGGTCACATGCCCCTTCTCTCTGCTGCCTGCCAAGTGGATTTGCTCCCAGTTAGAACAGAGGATGACTTCAGCTGTTTTTTCAGTTCAGTATTCATGAGTGTATTTCCTCAATTTATATCTTAATAAATCCCTATTACCCATTAAATAGACTCACATGGTTGTTATTAACAGAATGTGACAAGAAGACAAGTTCTGCCAGTAACTTCTTTTTGAAAGCTGCCTTTTAGCATCTTGGTACAGGAAGCTTCTCTACTGGGATGTCTTAGAATCTCTGGTTTTACTTCTTATGTTTCATACACAAACACTGACACCCAATAATAAGAAACTTCCTAAATAACATAATTGTTTAAAAGAACAAGCAATTCGCTGGATTTATCTCCTAAATGAGTAAATAGTGATTAGTGGGGCTTTGGCTTAACAAGTCATTCTCTATGTGAGACCAAAGTTAAAATGGAGGCTTTAAAGGCCAGAGGAAACTAATTATAGCAGTTCACACAGTCCATAAGTTCTCAAGAGCAGCATGTTAGATCTCAAAGGTTAATTTATTCCCCACTATTTTTATCCAGTAACTTAATTCTTGGGCAGGACAGGTACAGTGAACTTTATTAATGGTATTCACAAGAGTGGGGGTCCCTAAGACATTCTTCTTTTACTGTAAATCTGGCATGGGAATTATGAAACAAGATACTCAGTGTGTTGTGGACTACAGTCAGGCATGGACTCCATAGAAGCATAAGGCCTTTCTCTTCCTTTCAAATTCTTGCTGGGGCAAGTGCTCCAGAGCTTCTTAGACCTTGTAGGCCATGTAATCCATGTGGTCCACCTATCTACTGCTATAATTGTATTCATTGTCATACCAGGAAATGAGATTTAAATTGTCATTGAAAGCAATGCCAGTCCCAGCATCAAAGTTGGAAGAGTAGACATAACTGTCAAAGTCACGAGACAAGCTGGTCCTCAGTGTAGTCCAGGACGTCCTTTATTGAGCCTTCTGATGCTTGATTATTCATCTTCTTGATGCCTCATACTTGACAAATTTCTCCACATGGCATGTCATATCCACAATGGAAACAGAGAGGGTAGGAACATGGCAAGCATGCTAGTGAGCTTTCCATTCAGCTCTGGGATGACCTTGCCCACATTTTTGGCACTACCAGTGGATACAAGGATGATGTTCTAGGTAGCCCCACAGCTATCATAGCACAGCTTCTCAAAGGGGCCATGGGTAGCAGGGATGGCATGGACCATGTTCATGAGTCCTTCCCTGTTCTTATAGTTCACACATATCACAAACATGAAAGTATCAGCAGAAGGGGCAAAAATGATAACCCTCTTGTCTTCACCTTTCAAGTGGGCCTTGGCATTCTCCAAGGTGATAGAGATACAGTAGACTCTATAACATAGTAAGCACCAACATCACCTTTTTGATGTTGGTGGTGTCTCACTCCTGGAAGATAAAGATGTCCTCTCTGTTGATGACAAGTTTTGCTTTCTCATCTTTGACTGTGTCATTGACCTTGCCATAGATAAAGTCATACTGGAATGTGTAGATCATATAGGCAAGGTCAATACTGGGGTTACTGATAGCAAGAATATCTATTTTTTTGCCATAGTTAAAGGTAGACCTGGTGATTAGGCATCCAATACAACCAATTCTGTTCATTACTACCTCTACCATTGTGTCTTGGAGACAAGAATGGCACTGCACTAGAATACATGTGTGTCTCTGGACCAGGGAGGAGCAGAGAGGCAAGTGACATAACTTTTGCTTTTGTTAAATAACTCAAGAATATAAACAAGAGAAGAGAAGTATTAGACCAGAATCAGGCATCCTCTATTTACGTCCCACTGAGCTTTGTGGTAGGAAAAAAAATGCAGCTGAGTATCCTTAGATTTCATCTTTAATCTTTGTTAAATTTGTTTCTTTCAGTTTTCCAGGGAAGTACCTACATCGATATATTTAAAAGAACATTAGATTTAAGGTGTTGTTGTTTTTTTTTTTTTTCTGTATGTGTCATTCACTATGATTTGGAAGAGCCAAATCATTGAACCACATTTCTTTCTGCAAGGCCAACCAGTATATCCTGAACCAATGATCACGGGTACTTCTTTGTTCTATTGCCAATTAGCTGGAAGATAAAAACAGAAAGGCTACCCATTCACTCAGAAAATGAAAGCTCACTCTTTGTGGCTATTCAAGGTCTTTTATTTAAAAATACTGTTGAGTACTACTTGTCTGACTTGTAAAACTATTCCAACAATAGAAATAGGTTAGAAACTTGGAGGATGGAAACACTGCGATAAAAAGAATTAGAAACCAGATAGTAATATTTAAATATTCTCAAAAACATTCATGTCTGCTTTTTATTTTAAACTTCCACAGTACTATTTTTACTCTCCTCACTGGACCTACTTTTTTCTCTTTTTGTGCTTTGCTTTTCCATTTACCTACTTTCCCCCTCCATTCCTATTTCTATTTATGAATGCCTATTACTCTGAATAATTTTCTTACCTTTTCCTCCATCAGAGATAACATGATAAAATGATGCATTAGGAAATATCATTTTGTTATCCTTATCAAAAGCCTATATCTATTTTTAACCTTTCGATGCATTATGGGTAAATGGAGCATATGCCTGCACAAATTACAACCTACTATCTACAACTATGGAAAAAAATCCAGCTACACTGGTTTACATGAGAAGAGTTTAAGAGAATCCAGGAAGATCCTGAAAATGAAGGGCCTGAGGTGTTTGGGTTCTAGAGTAGGTGGCTACCAGGGCTGCAGGGAGAAGTCAAGAAACAACTATCTGTGGTTTGTTCTTTCTCAATGTTCCTACAATTGCCTTCTTGTCCTGTTCTCATGCTTCAACTGTTGCTCTGTTTTCATTCTTTCTTTCTTTTTCCTTCTAAAGCCCTTCTGTTCCTACGATATTTCATTCTCAACTTTTTCTTACCTTCACTCCTTCGTGAAAAAGGCTGCATTCCTCTTTGTCATTAGCAACAGCTTTGTAATACAGAGTGCTGATAACCCACACAGTCTGCAGGTTCATGTACCACCTTTGCAGCTTCATGGCAAAGGAATCCAGTTATCAGCTTTGATAATCCCTGACTTAACCAATTGGGCTGTGGGATGGTAATCACACGGTTTAAAATCAACACTTTTGCAATAATAGTCAGAAGAGAGCCAAAGTTAACATTATTAACTCCTTAAAATAAAACTTTAGTAAAATAAAACATCTACTATTTAATCATATCCATGGCTCAGTTCAGAAAGCTTCCTCTCTACACATCAAGATGCATCTCACATATTGACATCAGGATGGGTTTGGAAGTGCCAGGATCTCCTGGCAGCATTGTGAATAGTTAATTCCAGAGGGTCATGTAACCATGGGCTCTCACAAATGTGAATGATTTCATGTGTCAATTAGAATATTTAAATATACATATTTATATAGCTATATTCCATACTTGATTGAATGACCTTGGAAATTCTGATGTTGAGTGTTTTTGATGACTTTCTCATTACACTTTATTTCCTTATTGCATCAGTTAGTGTGGGCAAACACAACTCATCATCTGAAAGCACACATGAGGCATGGTTCCCAGTGCAGTGGATTTGGGGAGTAGGTCCAAATTGGAGGTGTTTGGGTCATGGTGAAGATCCTCAACTCATAAGTCAGTTTTCTTTATGAATGAGTTCTTACTCTCACAAGTACTGGATTAATAACCATAAGAAAAGGTGGTTGTAAAGCAAGGATGCCCATGAGTTTTCCCATGTTTTCTGCTTGCTTCTACACTTTTTTGTCTGCAATATTATGATTTGACACCCATCACTCATCAGAAATAGCTATTAAATCTAACACTTCCCAGCCTCCAAAACCATGAGCTAAAATAGCCCCTTTTCTTGTATAATTACAACTCTCTAGTATTCTTGTATAGCAAGAGCAAAAGTACTCAGATGGGATTCACCTTGATATTCACAGGACTACCTAGCATGATGCACTGTTGGTTAATTCTCTCTGGAAGACTATATAGAAAAGGTCAATTAAACATAGGTGCATGGTACTCATGCACACAGTAATGAGTATTGTAAGCCCTGTCATGGTAAGCCCTGGCTATTTTTTAAAACTGAGAATAAATTTGCAATTCAGTGAAAGCAGATAGGAGACTATTATTACTTCAATATTTCCTATATTGTTTCTGTTCAGAGCAGAAGCTAGGAGAATTTCATTTACTTCTCCTTTTTATTACTTCTTCTCTACTCTTTCATTAAACAGGAAGATATACAAGTTCTTAGTTCTAACTGTTCTTCCAGGATAGATCATATCTTATCTACCACCTCCTGTGTGGTTTTGTACTATTAATACAAGCCTCCAGGTAATTGTTAATCAATTACAACTTCTGAGCCATATTTACTGAACCAGCTAATTTTTAATTTTCACATGTTTAAGTAATGACATTTCAGATGGTTATTTAATCATATACATAACAGCTTCAACTTTTCCTCTTGGCCTCTAAAAGCTAAATATTTACCATCGAGCCCAATAAGGAAAGGTTTGCAACCCTAGCTTCAGCCTGTTGACTCTGCTGTCTGCTCTTGATGGAGCCGCACTTCCAATTCACTGCACTCGTATCCTTTTCATTAAGTTCTTCCAAATCACTCCTAAACATATGTGTTTTCAAACTTTTATTTGGTATAACAAGATTTCTTTTCTGAATCTTTTCCAAAAATTTTGTCTAGAATATTGCTGATGGACTCAATAATAATAGCAATAAATTTAAGACAGCAACCAATAAAAGGACAATGTTCACAGAAACATGTTATATGAGATCTCCAAACAACTAACAAATATGTGTTTGTGTTACAAAATTACAGATTTTAATATGAGATAAATATAATGATATAATACAATATAAAATAATAAAAATAAATATAAATAATTATTAAATCAGGAAGACATGGTCAGTGGTTAAGTATGAAATACTGCTCCTGCAGAGGACTGAAATTCAGTTCTTAGCACCCACATTGGACAACTCACAAGTACCTATAACTCCAGCTCCAAGGGATCCAATACCCTCTTTAGGTCTCTGTACGCACCTGCAATAATGAAAACATATACACAGTCACACACATACAACACAATTAAAATTAAAAGTAAAATAGAAATCTTTAAAAAATAGTTTAAGAAAAGCAAGCACAACCACTTTCATGATAAAAATCTGTTCACTTGGGTTTTTTTGTTGAAATAGGCATATTTCTGTGTATGTGTGTATATAATCAGATATTTATATATGGATATATAATTTTATTATCTTTCTTCATGTTTATGCACATATATTAAAATCAGTATTTATATACATCATACTTAAATATATGTTTAGATCATACTTCTATGTGTCAAATACTAAAGCATATACATATAGTGTTAGATCTTGCATATGTACATATAGATAAACAAAGATATATGGTTATGACTTAAATGTTGCTCAAAAATTTAACAGTCCCTATCTTTGAAGCTATGTTGCATTTAATTTAAAGTACTACCTATTTGAATATTAATTTGCTATAACTCGCACATTCATATGCATATAAAAATTACATGTATTTATATTTACAAGTGCAGTATATACTTAAAACATATTTAAATATATATGCCCTCCTAAAGCCAATCACAACAAATAAAAACGAGATTGGGAAGATGGCTGTGGTAGTTTGAATGTAATTGGCCCCCATAATCTCATAGGAAGTGGCACTATTAGGAGGTGTGGCTTTGTTGGAGTGGGTATGGCCTTGCTGGAGGAAGTGTGTCGCTGTGGGAGTATGGTTTGAGGTTTCCTATACTCAGGTTACCTCCCAGTGTCTCAGTAGACTTCCTGTTGTCTGAAAGAAGTAGGACTCTCAGCTACTTCTTCATTATCATGTCTGCCTGCATGCTGCCATACTCCCTATTATGATGATAATGGAGTGAACCTCTGAAACTGTAAGCCAGCCCCCTCAATTAAATGTTTTCTTTATAAGAATTGCCGTGGCCATGGTGTCTCTTCACAAAGAAAATCTAACTAAGACAATAGCCTAAGCAAATTCTAAAGATAGCAGTTATTTACATATCTTACAGAAGTTCCATGTACTGATCAAGGAACACAGCAAACTCACTTAGAAGTTCCAAAAAGGAAAGAGTGTTTATTAGATCCTGTGAAATGTGTGCACTTGTCCTCATCCTGTTAGGGAACCATGAACTGAGCTTGAAGAATCCAATAAAACCCAATTAAAACAAAGCTTTTATCCTTACAGCTGAGACTATTAAGTTCCTAGGTGATCCCTGCATGGAATGCCAAGATTCTGTGGCCTGACTGAAAGCTGTAACTTGGGGGACTTGCAGGACTCTGAAATGGTAACTGATTCACAAGAAATAAAAGCAGTGCAGGCAAGTACTATCTTTTCTGTTTGAAAACATCAGGGAGGAGGTGCAGGAGACCGGAAGGGAAAGAAAAAGAGCTAAAATTCTCAGTGGCACAAGGGAGCTGCCATCTTTGGCAACCATCTTATCTTTTGTCTACCAGGCCAATCAGAGACATTGGTTTTCTTCAACACTGGAAAATTCATTGAATTGGGACTGATGGTGTCCTCACCAGTGGGCACCATTAGAAACTAGAGAGAAACCTGAGCAGTGTAAGACTCATTATTCTTGAGTACTAGTCAGCTTACTTCACCAAATTCTTATGTCTTGGTGTTGTAAAATGTGCATAGCACAAAATTCACCATTTCAGTAATTTAAAGTATTTAATTGGGGCAATTTAGCATATTTTTGCTGTTTTACAACTATCACTATCTATGTCCAGAACCCTTGCCACATTCCTAAAGGAAAACCAACCCCCCAGCTTCTGGCAACCAGCTGCTGTGTTCCTGTCTCTGTGTATTGGCCGGTTAGGGACAACTTTGTGGAAGTGCCGCTGTGCACTCCCTAACCTTGGACGTTGTCTGCTTTTCTTTTTCTTTTTCTTTTTTTTTTTTTTTTTTTTTTTTTCAGCAGAGGGGGCAAACTTCATCTGTGCTGGAGGACAGGTCCACACTTCCTTTCTTTTGTTACTGAATTCCTTGATGATTTACTTGTTAGTTTTGTTCGTGCTGCTTGAGTCAAAAATTAAAAACCTCATCTAGCCTTGATATGAAAGTATGTGCCTAGTCTTATTGTAACTCCTCATGTCATCCATGCTTGTTTGATATCCTTGGGAGGCCTGCTCTTTTTTGAAGGGAAATGGAAGAGAAATGGATCTGGGGGAGAAAGGAGGCTGGGGGAGGGACTGGGAAGAGAGTAGAGAGGGAAAACTGGGTCAGGATAAGCGAAGAATATGTGAAAGAAAAAAGAAACAAATAAATAAAATTTTAAACATGTTAAGCATGAGGCTTGGCTTCATTGTTCATTTCTTAGACCCATTCATTTGCAGGTATGAAAATGGAGATAATTCAGTAAAGGGATGATTATGGAGTCGAGGCAACTTGCAAGAAAGGTAAAGCTACCAAATACACCTAGCTCTGCTTTTGCTTTCTCTCTCTACTCCTTGTGAATTTACTTGTGTATGTAATATGAGTTTAATATACAGATTTATCCTTCTCTATTAAATGGAGCATTTTTTCAATTGGCTTCGAAATAATTAATAGTTCTTTTTTCTGTAATGTTCATGAATACATGAGTAATCCCTTACTTCATCATGTCCACTGTAGCCATCACTAGTCTCTACGGCTAGCCAATTCCTGGGATACATTATATGCCCAAATTGCCTACTGTGTTTCAAATTTTATTAATTAAACTGTGAAATAGCTAATAAAAATGTTGCATTTACTACATGATGAAATGACAATGTTTTGGTTACATTTGAATAAAATATAATAGATTATGGTGATTTATAACATCTTTGTTAAAGGTACATGAAGTATTAAAGCCACACATGTGGTTTCCTTTGGTGTTGCACAGCACTGCTGTTTTTTCCAACATGTTGGTGCCTCCATCAGAGACAGAGGTGCTATTCAATTATTCTTATTACATGCCAGACAACTTACGTTCTTTTTTCCTTTATTAATCAAGATATAAACCTCCTTTTCTGAATCCTACTTATGAATTGCAATTACTAAAACAAAAAAAAAAAGATTCACAGAATAGCTAATTACGAATGATATAGCTAAGTGTTACACTGTGCTGTTAATGAACAATGTGTCTCTCCTTGGAAACAATGTTCTTTGATATTCTTCTATATAGTTTTTTCTCCACTTACATGGTATTTTTTTTTTTTTTTTTTTTTTTTTTTTTTTTTTTCGACAGGGTTTTCTGTGTAGCTTTGCGTTTCAGAGTACTTGGTAGCCAGCTGCTCGAACTCACAAGATCCGTGTCTGCTCCGAGTGCTATTAACTGCGCACCACACCGCACATGTATCTAGCTAATTCTAAACACAACAGTGTGTCTGTATATGCACACACACACACACACATATATATATATAATAACATTCACATGTTCAAGTTGAAGGTGTGGCCTAAAATCTAGCTAAACGATAGTTATCATTGCTTATTCATTCATTCTGCTCGATTTTCTGAATGTAGCATGTACACACAACAAAACTTGCCTATTCCATTCCACTTTTACACGTAAAATGATTTTTCTTTCATTGTCATTATAGACTACTAATATAATATTAAAAGATAAGATCATAATGAATATTCATTTTATGCACTTTTTTGCTTTGTTTTGTTTTGTTGAAACAAGGTTTCACTATCAGCCCAGCCTGGCCCCAGACTTGGAATCTTCAGGCAGAGCATTTAGAGTGCTGAGGTTATAGGTGCCACATCACAATGCCAAACTTATTCAGTAAGTTTGACAAAGCTTTCTTCATAAATTTTAATGTAAAATTCTTAGTTTTCATTTATTATGTTCAACTCATAATATACTTATGAAATAGGAAAATTTCTATTAAAAGTTTTATCTAAAATGTTTTTCAAATCTATTTAGAGAAGTGATTAATAATGGATTGATAATGTTTTCTGCATCAATATGGAGATCAATATTCTCATATTAGATCATCCTTGAATTTCTGCAATAAATTATGAATTATTTTCAAATACATTGCTAGAATTGGCTGGCTGACATCCTATTTAGTAGTTTTTTGAACATGTGTACATGATCTACTTTGGAAAAAACTAATGAAGTCATTGTTTCCTGATTTTTAATCCTACTTGTAAATTTTTCTTATAGTTTGCTGTATTTTGTGTTAAGTTTTCTATTTTCTTATAATTTTGTAAAAGGTCGTTAGCATAATTAGTCCTTGAAAATTTTATAGAACCTTCCAGAAAATGAGTTGACTTTAAACATTTGTCAGCTTGCCCCTCTGTTCTTCTCCAAGGATACACATTTATTTTTATTTCAGTCTCTTCAGTAGCGGCCTCTTCAGCTGTGTTCTGTTTCTGCTCTTTTTATTTATGGCAACTAGGCCACTGCACTGTTTTTGTACTCCACAAAGTTATTTCCAAAATTAATTTACTATGTTTGTTTGCAAACAAACATATTAGCATGTAGCTTATATGTTTTAAGATTAAATTATTTCAATATTTTCCATCTTGTATTTTAACAGTTTCTGTTTTTCTTCTTTTAGATTTTTCCAACAATCTCACTAGAGCTTTTTTTTTTTTTTTTTGAAATACACATTTAAAATATCTAAGACTTGTCCTGGGAGGTGAGCTGATTTGTTTTGGGGGTCATGAAACTCAAGCCTAGGGTTCAGTTCCCAATACAAATATATATATATATATATTCACATAATTTCTAGTTAAAGACATATGTCATTTATTTTCAATATATTATGTAACATACATAATATACATGATATCCTAACAAGCAAAGGTAGGTATTTCTAATATTCCTGTAACTGAGCCACTCTACACTCTGATCAAAACATAGTTCCAATATCATTCACTTTTGTATTAAGAGCTGTTCTTAATTTTAACTTTTGGGAGTTCATAAAAATCAGACAAGAGAAATTAATGCCCAACCCTTCATATGTTAACAAGACACACACGAGATTATTATAGAAGATGATCTTTTCATAGTAGATTATTGCTTTTTTAATATTAAATGAGGCTCTCTGACAACACTCCCCCAACTTAGAAAATATCATTTGGCTTGCTGAATGTAAAGTTCTTCCTCACTCATACGGATAGCATTGCTCTGACTTCTCTGTTCTATTTATTATAGTGATGGTACCGAGAACCCCACTTACTATAGGCAAGTAACTAACCACAATGCTATACTCCCAGCTCTTTTTTTTCAAATATTTATTTCTGCCTACCACCACCACATGCCACCACCCCTTTGGTATGCTTGATCTCTCTTGTTCTAGGAAACTGACACTAAAATATCACTTCTTTATCTTGTATTTATCACACTGTCATTTGATTCTTTTTTTTTTCCTCTGCAGCATCCCATGACAAACGTTGTTCTTATCTTGATTTAAGTTTGGACATTATAATTTTTCTTCTGGTGCTTAAATGGAATATCAAGCATCAATATCTCAAGAATAGTAATTTAGCATTTAGCATGATATTATTTCCAAAAGACTACTCTTGTCTTCTTTATCAAGAATTTTGTGAATTATTGTATTTCTGCTGATAAGATCTTTAAGGTTTTAAAGACAATGTATTAAAACAAAAAAAATACTTTATGTTTCATAGTGTATTTCCAAATTTTTATATTTATGGAACACTTTATTAAATGCATTAAAATGAGGGATTTTAAAGTTTCTTTTGACAGTTTCATATACATACAATGTTTTGTGATTATGTTCACCCTCCTTTTCTTTGTGAATACTTCATCCCAACTAGTCCCTCAAGGGCTATATCATAAAAAAAAAATGACAAGGCCTCCTGAGTCGATAGTTCCTCCTAAAGGTTGGAGCCTCACAGGCATCTCCTTTATCCATGATGGAATATAGCACGTCCCTTCTAGTATACATACATATCCATTGCTGCCATGTGTTCATGATTGCAAGAGTTGTGTTGTGTCTGGGAGGTGATGTTTCATAGCATTCCTCCCCTTCTCAAATGAGGTCTTTCACGTTCTGAAATTCCTAATGTTTATGTGCCCAAGACCATATTCATTGTAATTTCATGAAAATGATAACTTACCAGGCTATAAGTCTTATTCTAAATTCTGTATATACAATCCTTTCTTGACATTGTTACATTATGGTCTTTTGCCCACGTGTACAATCCAAGAATCTGAAAAGCATACAACTCCTGAGTGCCTTGGTGTTCATCTATTCGTTCCTTCCCCCTGGGACTTCTCAAATTTCACTTCATGATGCTTTAGCTTTCTTTACAGGATTCTGAAATGTAGTTTTCATCTTTCCAATCCTGTGTGTTGTGATTGACCATTTGGCCCCAGGGCATCTTCCACTGTGTTCATAAATGTTTTCTACTTAAAGCATTTTGACATTATTTCAGACATTTTTTAAAAACCTTTTGTAAGTATTTAGCGAGTAGAAACAAAAATGCCCTCATATTTTTATCAAGATTGAAGAAATTATATACTAAATAAACATCTTTTTAATGTTTATTTAGTATTATGTATCCAGCTCCTTAATACTTGTATTATTTAGTGTTTATCTAGTATTATTTCATGTTTAATTCCTTGGATGCCTTGATGTACACTGTTGGGTGAGGAAAAGACTCTGTGGTTGTATCTTCCTCTTTTCTTTCATCCTCACCAAAAATTGTTGGCAATTAACAAGAAATAATGCAAGGAAGAAAGTGTACATATGGTGAGGTTCTAATGTCAGTTCCCTCCAAATTGAAACATTCTCTCCAGGAAGGAGGGAAGACTCATGAGCCTTAGGAAGTAAACAAAAGGTCTTCTGGGAAAACAGAAACTTGGAATACTCTTGATGTTTCCTACCTATAAGTATAAAAAGAAGGAAACAACTACTGGGATGGAAACTCTGCCCAGAGCAATACTGCAGAGGAAAGATATCCAGACTGTTGAGCAGTCTGAACACTAAAGAGAGCTCTAGGTTTGCAGCTTTTATGTGTAGTCACCCATGTTGAGGTAGGCTTTTCAGTGATGCAACTAATTTTGTGTCATCTCTGTTCCTTGGAAGTAACCCTGACCCATACTCTTTGTGGTGATCCTAATGAAAGATAACTGGTTGACAAAGTTGGACAGTGATGCAATCATTTCTTTGGTTTGTCATAGGTGCCTTTTCTGGGGTTGGTAGACAGATTTGTGTTAGTGTGTGGGTTGCATCCCTCCGCACCCCTCCCCAGACAGTTTATTATGCAACAAATGCCACATGGATTCTTTGGGCTATCAGCAACCCCACTTAGATGAGGACCTAGCATGTCTACTTGTATTCTGGTCAATTCTTATCTCATGCTTGTGGAGCATCATGAATACTGATGTGGGAGGAATAATGGTGGGTACCCATATGGTACCTTTTCTTCTACTGTTCATACAGTAGATTTCACCTTTGAAGCATAATTCGAAGATGAAACTATTAAGAACATCAAGATGACAACAGCAGATGATTTAACCAAGTTTGGTGGTGGAACCCACTAGGTCTCCTAGTGTCTGTACCCAGCAGGACTACATAAGAGGATGATTAGACCACAGGCTCAAGTACCAGGTGTTTGTAAGGGTCTACACTTGGCAGTAACTAGCAAGGGAGAGGTCCTTTGACCCTCTCCTTGGCATTGTTATAAATAGCCCTTTGGAATAAAGCTCTGAGCTGTTGATAAGGATCCAGGTCCACCCGAGGTTATCCTGCATTTCTCTCTGTTTCTCTTCCCTCTTTATTTTTATCTAAATCTCTTATCCCTCATTCCTCAAGAGTCCCTGGGGTAATTAAAGGTGGGAGCTGGTTTCCCACAGTTTGAGATGCTATATATAGGTTCCTGTGTGATTACACAAATCATAAACATACACACCTAGCCCTAGGTCCATGCTATGTCTCTGCTTAACTCGGGCTCCACCCTGTACATCTTCATGTACACTTTAGCTCGAACAACCAAATCACCTGAAAACAGATGTACTGCCTTCTGTTCATCAAAACAAGAGGCAAGGAAGAGGCCTATGAAGGCACCAAAAGTAGACATAAAGTATTAGATGAGAAAATTGAGGGCACAAAGCTCATTGTTGCAAACTTAATAGGAACACTGTTTAGGCATATGTTTTCTAGTTCTTATGTCTCCTAGATTTTATGATTGATTCACTTCATAGGGAGGAAGGGAACCAGAGCCAGAAAACAGAAGGACCTTTGGGACTCTGTCTGGGTCTTAGGTAACACCAAACATTTTTCTCATTCTCATCAAAACTCATCCTCTATTTTTTTAGCTTTTAAAATGCTTTAGAACATTTATTATCTTTTAAAATAATATTTTATTAATTCTTTGAGAATTCCATACAATGTACTTTTATAATATTCACTTCCTCCCAACTTTTTGCAGATCTATTTTTTAATTTAGCACTTTGAATTTTAGCCTTATTAGAATAATTTCCCCTTTGTTTCAGAGTTCTTTTCATCTTTTGTGTATGTTCTGTCTTAAATCTGCCACACTAAAGAGGTTCCTGAGCATCTCTAAAGTCTATCCACATACCTTCTCAAACTCCCTTACACTTACATTATTAATGACAGTACTTTAAAATTTTCATTTTCTATTGTTCTTATGAATTGACAAAGATAAAAGAAAAAATCTAGAATTGAAAAATTGTAGAAATTTATTGTCTAAGTGGATATGTGGCTCAAGCCATTGTTAGCAGGCTTTTCCTAAGGAAAATAGGTCATTGTCGTAGCAAAGGACAGGTCCCCGATCTCTCAACTATTCTAGTGCTCTGTACTATGCTGTTCAAAACAGAATTAGCTTGTGATGTCTTACTCTCAGGACCAAGAGTTTTTCAGCAAACCCACTGCCCTAATGTAATAGGCCCTGGATTTCAGGGTTGAGAAAAAAGTCCAACCCAGTATTAGCATTTGTATAGGTAGCTCAAAATATATAGAACATACACCTTTGGTAATCGTTGCTCATCAGAGTCCTTTTTTCTCCTTGAAGCTTCATGCTTCTTATTAGCAGACAATTAAAAACTGCCCTGAGAGATGAAGTCTATACCATTTTGCTCATTTAACAAGGAAATTTCAAATGTATAGTTGAGAACATACATGAAATATTGAAGCTGAATACAATAACAATATAACTAATTTATACCTAACATTTTGTAATTAAATATTACAAAATAAGCTGTGCTCAAGCCCTTGTATCAGTCAGGAACTGCTAATATAATGCTGTGTAAAAAATTCAATAAAATAAATGATCAGTTTATAGCAATCATTGCCTTATATGGAATATTATGACAGCTACACTTCATACTACAAGCCTGAAGAATCAGGTCTGAGTATGTGAGATTATATACACTGGCTGAGGGAAGTAAATCAGAACTGTTTCTTAGAGTGATGTCAGAGGTCAAGAACATAGATAGTTATACAGGACCTCTTAAGACTTAAACTCAGAACAGGCACATGTGCACACAGGAGCGCTTGAGTGCACACACACACACACACACACACACACACACACACACACACACAAAATTAGAAAACTAAGTCACAAGACCATGCTTAAATTTAATTTAGAAAGCAAATGATTAGAAATTTAGTAAGAATAAACAATAAAAGATGTGCTGATAATAGAAGTCCTACAGTTTTTTTTTCTGCTAAACCATTGATCATCTCTTCACATGCTCACAGCTGCATATCATCTCTTCTTCTAGAAAAGTTTTAGTCAATGTTCCTCACACAAGCTCTCAAGCAGGACTGCGTCTGAAAGGTGGCAACTTTTTCAGTAGTGGAGCATCAACAATGAGCAAGAGCAATCCAGCAGCAGAGCTTCCTTTTTGGACATTTGCTTTCTAAATGGCTCAGGTTCTACAGCTCCATGATAAGCTCTTTCCCCTATGGGTAAGCAAATTGCCATAAAGTGTGCAACAGGAGACCCTGCTGTGTCTCCTGTCACCCCACAGTGCTGGGGGAAAAAAAATGTACCCAGACAGCAGTCTATGAATGAGAACTCCTGAAAAGAGGCTGTGTCTGAGAAACTGACTGATGGGAATTTCAGTACTTTGGAGGGATTACAATGTTGCAGATCCAGAGGGTAATTATCTTATCTTGGGCTAGTTCTAGCCCTCTGGGACAGCCATTCCTTGTTCACCTCTGTGTAGGAACTAACATTTCATGACTAATAGATAATAACCTTTTATAATTTATTAGTTTAACAGACCACTAGCATCCACCAACCCCAAACCTAAGAAAGTCATCAGATAACATCTTGAGGCTAGAAAAAGCTTCCCCCATCTGGCTGTACCTGCCTCTCTGATGTACCCACCAAGGTGTTTTAAACTTGCCTTGATTTATTATTTTCTTTGTTCTGAAAAACTATAAAAACTGCTTCTACATTGGATCATGGAATTTGGGGTCCACTAAATCTGTGATCCTGGGCCATGGTTCTTCAAAATGGCTCCAAAATTATCTCTTGTTCCCTTAAAAAGGTGAGTTTGGCCTTGACAAGCCTAAGCAATGTCAGAAGATTTTATTCTGAATTTTTGTGATACAGGAAAGAGGCACCATAGAGAACAGAGCTAAGTTTTAAAGACAGCAGGGGAAAGTGTGCTCTAAAGAGCAGAAAGGGAGTCTAAGGGTTAAGGTGGGGTTCTGAATACACTGGCATAGCAGGATTCTGGCTAAAACGTAACATTATGTTTATACAGCCCACAGAAGATTCCAGAGTCTGACTCAAGTTGGTAAGCAGAGATCTTTGTCAACAAAGACTTTTTTTCTCTGAACAGAAAGTCATTTTCTGTTTTGATGTGGATTTGGACATAACTGAGTTGGAAAAGACCTTCATAATAAGAGCAATTACAATTATGCAAGGACAGCAAAGCACCCAAATGCTTCCCACTGTGACACCAACTCCAACGGTGAGCAGTCTCGCTACCCTGGTCATTTACTAGGGAGAAGAAATTTTATCCATTAGGAAGCATGTTTCCTTCTAATTGTTGTATAAAGTTCAAGTCTTATGCTGGCCAAACAATTTCATGAGGATCTTTCTGTCATTGATGACAGGAAGTGGAGAACATTTTAGCAGCCTATGAATTTCAAACACTATGGTACAGAAGAAAATATAAATCATCTCTTCTGTTGTTACCTAATTTCAGTTGCCAAATGATATGTCACTTGTTACTTTTCACGAAATTATTTCCCAAGAATTGCCTTATTTGTTTTATGCAATTAAAGAAGGAAAAAAAGAAAATTCATGACCTGGAGGACAATGAAATGCAGTTAGTAGGAACAATACTAAATTGGAAATGGGTTACATTTTCTTTTGAGAAGACATGAGAAAAACACATCTATATTGTGTGCTGTCACTAAATTCTGACCTTTGATTCATTACATTTGTTATTAGGCACACATGCATACACAGTGAAAAATGCAATGAGTTTTCTGTCATTCAGAGACACAGATATCAAAATTTTAATGAGCACATATAATGATATTAGAACTGACAAAACAGTGAAAGCCTACAACCTCAGTAACATCAAAAACCCACTCCCTCTTCAGGCAGATTATTATTATCAGTACAAAAGAAAATTTATTGTTATTTCTTAATAGAAAATGTGTAATTAATTCTATATTCCCCCAAAGCCTTGAACACTCAAGAGTTAAATGCTGTTGTTTACTATGTAGGATTCAAACAATGTAATTTTCATTCCACTTATACTAGGTGATTGCAACATTGTCCTACATACTTACGGGAACATTTTCCCCAACCTTTCATCCTCCTCCTCCTCTTCTCCTTCTTCTTCTTCTTCATCCTCCTCCTCCTCCTCTTGTTCCTCCTCTACCCCTGCTCCTCCTTCTTCTTAATATATTAAGGATACTATTGGGAGTGAGGAAAACAAATGGTGTCAGAGTTATTACATTAAAGCACATTTCTAATCCTTCATAACTAGCCTACATTTACTTCATTCAGCATCAGTTACATTTCCCACGCCTTCAATTAACACTGGTTTCATTTTAAATGTGATCAGCTAAGACAAGATGCGATAAGAAAACATCATGCCAAGCAAGTATTCCTCAAACACAGCTGATTTATCTCTTTGTAATTCATTAAAATGCAAAATACACTGAAATTGATTTCCGGCACTCTCAGGCAGAAATGTTTGTAATAATGTTAATTTGCAAATTTGCTTTTTTCCCTCCCCAATGCCTCTGCTGTTGCCAGGTTTAGCCAGAGGCTATTTTATTTTTATTGTGTAGAGAGAAAATGAACAGTGAGCATTTATTCCTCCTATCTTTCTGAGAAACCTGAGGTGCATAAAGATGTTTGGTTTGTAACAGGTATAGCCGGCCTCCTTCACTAGTCCCTGTGTGTCAGCAGCTGATTCCCAGCTAGCCCTACCACAGCAATTAGCCCACCAGAGTTGCCTCCTGTCAGGCTGTTGCTGATCTGCCCCACCCCCACACAGAGGGATTGCTAGAGCTGTGACTTTCATGGAGGCTGAATTACCAGAATCAGCATGATTAAGAAGATGACAGGGTTAGTTAAAAAATCACACTTTCTCCTCCTCTTCCTGACTGAGGTTTAAACCTATTAAGGATTAAAGCAAATGGAGGCAGGCAGTGATCTTTCCCTCTTTGGTGCACAGTTCCTAAAATAGGAAATCTTGACAGACTATTTACAATACCTTGTCAATTTCCAATCTTAAGGACAGAAGTAGACACCAGGAGGGGAGCATCAGAGTCAAAATGTACAGCTCATATAATTCCAGGAACTAGCTAAAAATAATCTTTTCACCCCGACGAGACAAAGAGAGAATTTGTTTTTTATAATTAGTCACGTTTCAATTGTTATTCTTCAAAGCAATGGGGAAAACCTCATGTTTGTGGATTTGGGGTACTTTCAAGTAAACCAAATTGTGATGAATTATAAATTAAAAATCTAAATGCACAATCTGTCAAGTAAGTTGGTAGACTCTAGAAATAGCATTTCCCTAGCAATAAACCTGGTCTTCATGAGAAGGGCAGGATTATAAATGTCATATTGGCTTGTATATAAGCCAGCTGTTAATGATTTGCTATAGTTCTTGACTAAGAGAAGAGCATGCGGGAAATAAAAGGTGACTGATAAAAATTTACTAGTACTGAGCCACAGGGGATGGGGGTGGGTGGGGTCCGATGCCCAAGGAACTCAATTTTTACACATTCCCATCCAATTTCCTTTTGCTGGTGACTTTGGGGGTGGGGGGTGTAGCTTTTGAAACCAATTGTATTGTTCCACTTTAAGGTGCCGTCTAGTATATTCAATAGACCCATCAGAGCTCTGTGTTCCTTTTTCAGTCCCAAACTGCCCTCGCCATGCGAGATTGGTTACAGTCTAAGGACTTTCAGAGAAGGATTTGAATGCAATTTCAAAGGCCAGACAGAGTAGCTTTCAAAACACTGCAAGCTTAGGAAGACAGGGTTAGTGGCCCAGGAGGGGTGACAGGAGAGCTTTCTGTTTTTCATCTCACTTTCAGCTAAATCACCTTTGATCCTAACCAGGTGAAAGTGAGGCAGAAGAGCAGCTCTAATTGAATGACCCTCCCCTGACCAAAGCCCTCAAGAATGACAATCACCAGGCGCTGTATTTATGCAGCACTGTCCATCTTAGTCCTGGGAGACCGACATTCATTGTGAGACACAAACACTTAACTCTTTTGTGTCTGATGAAATCTAGGTTCCACCCATGAGCTATCAGCAAAGAGCCAGGCTGTTAGGGACTCTGGTTAGGGAACTGCCATTTTCAGCACATCTGGCACAAATCCCAGGTGTTTGTCATACAAAGATCTCATTCAAGTTTTCATGAGTATTTCTCAGCAAAGCAATCAATATGTATGTATGTCATGGCTGGGGGAGATTACAACTCAGAGCATTTGTTTTTGTGGGGTCTTATTGTTCCTCTGTTCAAAAATTCATTCCAGGAGATAACATTACCCCTGGCAGGTTTGCATTTTCAGATGAAGTGTCTTACCTCCAGCTGCAGGTTTCCTATCTATAATATTCACGGAATGGTAGCTTTTAATTAAAGTGTCCACTACTCTGTGGCACTCAAAATTATTTGCTGCAAGAAGAAACAGTAAAAAAAAAAAAAATCTATATTTAAAATTTGTTTATAAAGTTTAGATAGTCAGTTGTCATAAGTGGTGGTAGTCCTGCAGCGATGTGTGTCATGTCCCCAAAAGATGTGCATTTCACATCTGGAGTCCAAAAGTTCTTGAGACAACTTTCACAAATGTAGCATGTAGAAATCTGATTCTATCAAATGCATGGAATATATGTACTGTCTTTACATGTCACTTTCCCCAGCATGGTTTTACTCACGTGGTGAACCTAGACAGCAATGTAAGTAACCAAAATGATTATTTCTTTAAACTGACCATCTTTTTAAAATGTTATATGCATTGACTTCCTGCTTCCTCTTCTAGGGCCTTTTTATTGATCTCTTATTATCAATCCTGTTAAAGCCCAAAACACATCTAAAAGTTTCAGTCTTCAGATTTTAGTTCATCTCATTCTTTCCTGAGATTCTAAGTCCTGTGTTAGTTGAAGTAGAAACCCAAATTACCTACCCAAATTCCACTGCAACATTCAGACTCATATACTCAGACTTCTTGCACACTGGGTCCCCCACTGGCACTGAAATTTGACACATCCAAAGCAATTCATGATAACACTAATGTTAATAATATTTAATAGGTATCTAGTGCTCACAATTATCATCTATATAAAAACCCCTGTGTCTTAGTTTGAGTTTTTATTTCTGTGAAGAGATACCATGACCACAGCAGCTCTTATAAGGAAAATGTTTAAATGAGATGAGTCACTTACAGTTTCAGAGGTTCAGTCCATTATCACCATGGCAGGGAGTATGGAAGCATGCAGGCAGACCTGGCGCTGGCTACATCTTGACTTTCAGGCAACAGGAAGTCGGCTGAGACACTGGACAGTATCCTAAGCATAGGAAACCTCAAAGCCCGCCCCCACAGTGACACACTTCCTCCAACAAGGCCATACCCACTCCAACAAAGCCACACGTCCTAAGAGTGCCACTGCTTATGAGATTATGGGGTCCAACCACATTCAAACTACCACACCCTGGCAGGCAAGAAATTCACCATACAGGTACAAAACTGGGATTGACTCAGTGAATTGTCAAAAGTCATATGAGCACAGGAAATGGTGCCCTGACTAGCCTGTGTTCCTAATCTCTCTGTCCTGAGCCACCCACCACGGCTTTCACTTAACAACTAGTGCTAGTGGATCCTTTCTACTTCAAAAAGTCACTTCCTCAGGGCTGCTGTTTTCAGCCACAGAATTATCTAGGTTTTCAGGACTAGAGGTCTACAGTTACAAAATGGCCCTTAGAGAGAGCCCACAGTTATGTATCTGACTTTTAATCATCTCAGTTGTTTAGGAAATGTATTGGGCAGATAAGAGATGAGGCCGCTTTGAAAATGAGAGAAACAAAAAGGAGATTTAAAAAAAGAAGGCAACTATTACCTGATCTTCTCTAAAGTAAAAGCACAAACAAAACCATTAACATGATGAGAGGCAAGAGCACACATAGATACAGCAAAGCCAGCTCAGCGTTCCAGAGAGGTCTTACAAAGACAATATAAGATAGGTTTTATCAATGGGAAAAAGTCCAAATTGTACTATTTAAGTCATAGTCACCCTTAGTCAAAACTGGCTTTGGAGACTGAAAGAATGGTCTTATTCTGTCCAGTATGCCCAAGAAGCATAATTAGAAAGCATGAGAGCCACTGGTTGCTATCTTTGTACTGATGCATTATGGTGCCAAATAATCTAAGGCTCCCCATGGAAAACATGGAGAGACTACAGTTTGAGATTGTCTATTATCTATATATGCAACTGTCCATCTGTCCATCTATTCTTTATATATATATATATATATATATATATATATATATATATATATATATACCTATTATCTACCTTCCTACCCAAGACTATTCCTAAGAGTGGTTGAAGCCCCAGTAACACTGAGCAGGGAACATAAGGCTCACTATTTGTCCTGTTCCTCCCCATAAACATCACCCTTGGTATATAATTCCTAAAACTGTAGGGACACCTCAGTGTCATCCATGGTCCACAAAACACATGTAGGTTCACTTGGTGATGTACATTTCTAAGGTTTGGACAAATCTATGCCAACATGTCAATCACAGAATCATAAAGGTAGTTCTGGACATTTCATATCGAGCCTCTCATCTTCATAACCCTCAGTAATTGCTGAGCTTTTTTTCCTAGTTTTTTTTGGGGGGCGTTGTTTTGTTTTTAGTTTTGCTTTTCCTAGGATATCATATAGTTAGAATCAAATAATATCTATTGTTCAGATGGATTGTGTTCATTTAGTAAGATATATATATATATCTTCAATGTCTTCATGAAATGAGATCTCATTTATTTAACACTGAATGATAGTTCATTGCATTCCAAATACACACAGTTTGTCCATCCATCCATTCCTTAGTTGAGGCACATCAAGACTCCTAAGCTGAAGCAATGATGAGGATAAGATTACTAGGACCTCATTTTTACAGAGCTTTGTAAAGACATGTCTGTAGTTCCTCCTGGAAGGAAGGTGACTATTGGATCTTGTGGCAATCATGTGCTCAGCTTTATGGGGGTGTGTCAAGCTGTCCCCCACACTGCTGTACAGTATTGTGTTCACTACAGTCAGGCAGAACCTGTGTCACTCCATGTGCTGTGGCCCTAGTGGACACACTGAGCCATTCACTGCTGGTGAAGTCTGCAGCTCCCTGATGAGGTTGAATATCTTTTCTACTTGTCATTTGTAAAATTTCTTTAGTAATGAATCTGCTTAGGGTATTTGCCGATTTGCTTTATTTGTGATACTGATTGTTTACCAGATATGTATTTATTTTTAATGCTGTAAAATGTGTCAGTCAGCAAGGCTGAATTCCTTCAGAGAAGCTCTAGGGTGATTTGCTTTTTCTATATTTCCCCAACTATTGGAGGGTGACTGTATGTTTTGGATTATGGTCCCATCCTTCATCTTCAAAGGTATAATAGCAGATGCTCTCACACAGCATCACTCTGAACTTGCACTTGCCATTATATCTTTCTTTAACTCTTCTTCTGAAATCGTCCTTTACTTTTAAGGAAGGAGTCTGATTGCACTGGGCATGTCCAGATAAACCCAGATAGCATCTCTAATTTTAATAAAATGAAACCTTAATTTTCCTTTGCCATATAATATAATCATTTATGGACTCAAGGGGTAACTAGAACACAGGCATGTGGAAGAGACTATTTTCCTGAAATTCACTATGTTTCAAACAAATAACAAATACATACTTTCTACTTATTTGAATTAGAGTGAAAGACTTTAATACAACATGAAACCATCACTTATGAAGTGAATAATAGTAGTTAATAAAATCTTTCTAATAGTTTCTAACTCCATGTAGACATATAATTCAGCAGTAACTTGATTTTTTTTCTTTGCTTAATTTTAGCAGCTCAAGTGTTTGAAGTCTGTTTAACATATTTAACTTGGCTGCCACAAAAACAAAACTCCCATCCTTTCATATGCACATGAGGCCAAAAATTCATACAGTGTTTAATTAAATCGTACAACAGTAATAATTATACCTGGATGAAGGCACAAGAAGAGAAACAGCCTGGTGTTGATAAACACATAACAAAATTGGAGAAACAACAAGATTTGGATTCAGTAGAGGGCAGCCCACTGGTGACAATCTCACAGCATGCAGTGAGCATCCATCCAGAATGGAGACTGTCCATCAATCCTGCAAACAGCTGAGTGGATATTTTCAGAAAGAAACACAACACAAGCTCCAGAGGTAGACATGAATTCTAATTCTTCTTTGCTTCTGTCTTCCAAGGGATTGTTCTGAGTAAATTAATTAATGTCTAAGAACTTCTGCTCCTTCCTCTTGTCGAATGAGAGTGATGATACTACCTACTTCTCAACATAGTGCTGTGTGGAGAAGCAGCCTTACAGGTACAGATATTTGCTGAATAACCATCCTGGCAATGACAAATACCGAACACTATTTCTGTCACTTCCCAGAGTGAATTCCTTGACAGGAGCTGCTCAAGACAAATGTTTATAAGTCCTTTACTTTTATATGTCAATATATTATCAAAATGGCCTCCAAAAATACATACTAATATTACTTTTGTGTTTATGTGTGTGAAAGTGTGTGTGTGGCATATGTGCACTTGTGTAGACATACACACTTGTGTGTAAAGAAGCCACAGTAAGGCTTTCAGGGTCTTGTTCTGTCATTCTTTGCTGTATTCCCTCTAGACAATATTTCACTGAACTTGGAGGTAAGCTGACAACCAGAAAACTTCAGTAGTCAGCCTGTTTCTAACCCCCATTGTGCTGGGGTTAACAAGCACTTAACAGAATCAACATTTATCTCTACTTTTTTTCTTTTTAGGTTTTTAAAATTTATGTATGTGTGTGTGTTCCCCTGTGAGTTTGTGTGCACCACTTGACTCTGGAGGCTAGAGGAGGGCATAAGATCCCCCGGAAAGAGTGTTACAGGCATAAGCTACCAGATGCAGGTACTGGAAACTTAACTGGATCCTCTGAAAGAGCAATGAGCACTCTTAACTTTTGAGCCATCTTTCCAGCCTTGCACACATTCATCATTTTTACATGGGTATGAAGAAAAATCCAGGCCCTCATGTTTGTCCATTGGGCCATCTCTCCAGTTCCCAACTGCACATGATACTGCAGAGTATAGAGAGCAATTCACGTCTTTTACAAACTTGTTAATAGTATGACACAAGTAAGAAAAATTGCCAACTGAGTTGCAAAAATAAGCAAATATGAAATTGTTCATTCAAATTTCTGTGATTATTGCTTTGGGGAATATTTTCATATGAAATTATATCAGGTAATGGATTTCATTTTTTCTTTGTGTGAGTTGTTAATATCTTTATGCCATTTAATTAAGAAATGTATACTTTTCCCTATATTTGTAAGATTTTAAAATGCTAAGACCTGTCATACATGTGCTTCATTTATCTAACTTGTGTTTTATTTTATTTTGTTTATGATCTAAGGATAACCATGAAAGACAAGTCCCCAGTTACCTCTGTCCTTTGGGGATCCAGTTTCACATACCATCTGCTTGATGTGTCCTGTGTAATGCAGCTGAGGACTCATCAAAGTCATCATTTTAGTCTTTAGTAATTTGACTTTTTAAAGCAATCACATGTAAGAAAATTTGGGTTTCCTGCTTCCTTTTCTCACATTTGTACATATCAAACGAGCTTGCATTTGAAATCTCCGACTTACATTCACTAGTTTTTGTTCTTTTTAGTGCACATTTTACTAGGTTGCCTTTATGCAGTAACTGTTACCTTCAAGCCTATTCTAGCGGTAGCAGCAGCAGCTTCCCATCCCCTCAGCCCTTCTAGCCCCCTCAGCAAGGCTCCTGTTGGATAGAAGGCCATGCATTTTTGTTATAAGATTTGAATGAATAATTTATTTGGAAAACTCACCATGCTGTGCGTGTTCAGGAAGCAGAGCATTTCCCTTGTCAGTCACATGGGCTGGGACAGAACTGAGTGCTGTTGAATGGGTTCCAAGAGGATGCTGCTGATGGTGGCTGCTGAGATTGCCAGCTGTGTTAATCCTGACCATTCTTCTTTGTCTTTCCTGACAGGAAGATTAAAAATCAGAGTCTTGTTCAATTGTTGCAGTTCAACCGTTTTTTTATTTTGTTGTTTCAATCCTTCAAGTTACCAACAGATTTTCATCATCTTCCCTCCCACCTGTGGCATGGCAACTTTCTCCTGTAACAGCAAGGAGAAAGAGGAAAGAATGATGTGGCTTTTTACAAAGGAGAACCCATGATTTACACTCTAGGTTTGTCAATCAATAACTTGAAGTTGATGAGTTGTATAACCTTGACAAAACTCAACTTCTTTTTTTGTTAGATTTGTTTAAGTGTGTGTGTGTGTGTGTGTGTGTGTGTGTGTGTGTGTGTGTGTGTGAACTTATGTGTACTACATGCATGTCTGGTACCCACAGAGGCCAGAAGATGTTGGATCCCTTGGAAAATAGACTTACAAGTGGCTATAAGCTTTCTGATGTGGGTGCTGGGAACCAAACCTGGGCCTCTGTGAGAGCAGTAATGTTCTTGGTGGCTGAGCATATGTCCAGCCCCAACTCAACTTCTTGATCTGGAAAATGACCTAATTATTGCTACACAGCAGTCTAGAGAGGCATTTCACATTTATTTATTTATTTATTTTGAGATAGGGTCTCACTCTGCAGTTCAAATTCAGGATCCCCTGCATTACCTTCCCCTGTCATGGAAATATAGGCATGCACCATCATACCCAGCTTTCAAAACCATTCTTCTTATGGAAGTATGATAGACTTCTAGTTAATGATCAGGTCTTTCTAAATAATCCTTCTCCATTATTGTCCCCATCCCCTACTTTCTCTCAATACTCTGCTAAAGGGTACAAACTATTGATTAAACACACCATTTTTCATCTAGTAATATTCTTTACTTCCTTATTTTCACAAGATAAAGTTTACTCTACCCACCATTCTCCTTCATCTTTCAGTCCACCTCAGGTACTCAGTGGATCAACTATGTGGAAATAGTCTTCACTTTTCCTAAATCATTTCAAGCAAGTTCAGTTTCCTGGCCTTGCAGCTTCTACCCTTATACTTATCCTGTGATCATTACTGGACTGTGAGTGCTCGTGAGAATGCACATTTCTCATTGTCTCATTGTTTGATTACAGAAAGCACCTCAAGGATATTTTGGTGAATGAATGGGTAAGTGCATAAAGTATTGAATTGTAATGAAGTAGTAATTTGAAGTATTGAAAGAAAATGCAATGGAAATTTGAAAATACTTAAACATGTATGTCACATAGCTTTACTGCGCCAGCTTTGAATCGTGCTGATAATGTTAGTATACTGATTTACTGAGTATACGCCATCACTATAATCACTGAGTGCTTTCTCCAACTCTTCCTTTTCCTACCCACTTTTGGAGAAAATAGAATTAAGAGGAATGAATCTGTCCAGATGCTGGTAAGCTCAACTGTGTCAAATGGAACCCAGCTTGCTTTTACTTGCTGGGCCTATAAAACATTCTTACAAATGCTGGCAGATAACACCTTTCCCTTGCTGTTAAGCCCCTCTTTCCTGCCCAAGGGCTCGGTGGGTTCTACACCTCCTCTTGGAATTTTCAATCCTTTCAAACCTAGGAGCCATGTATTGCCTTGGTCTGTGTAGGCTAAAACTGTTAGACAGCAAACTCCATACAACCAAAGCTTAAGGGATTTTTCTTCTGCAGTTTCTACATAATGTTCATGGATTTTTTTTCTGGAAGGAACCCCCAGGTTCTTCTTCCTCCCTGTGGAGAAAAGCTGGAGTCCACGCACAAGTCCAACATCTTACCCAGCCTTCATGTTAACGTTTAGTGTGTCCATGCTGGAGTCTGCACATGGAGTATTTCATTTGACATGGCCTTCACATGAACACTGAGTGTGTCCATGGTAGACTCTGCACATGGAGAATGTCATCTAACATGGCTTCCACACAAATACTGAGTGTGTCTATGGTAGAGTCTGTACACACAAAGTCTAAGTTCTCACTCAGAACTCAATACTGACAGGACCAGCAATTGGTCTGAGGAAAAACAGCCTAAAAACTTACGAGTGAATGTGACCATTTTATGCCTTAAAAAATATTAAGACTATAAAGGAGTGATATTTCAGACCATGCTGGTGATATCTTACACTCATGGACACCATACATGTAAGCATGTCTATGCACATGTGTGTTTGTGGTCTTTCCTGAAGAGCTGGTGATAACAGGCCCAGGATTCCTATGGAAGGGGTAAATATAGGCGCTTTGATTCTCTCTTGAGTTGCCAAGAATGGTAGAAACAATAAGAGCTGTCACTGCCAAGTACTCATCGCCATAATCTGCATACAGTATCATATTTAATGGTGTAGAATAATCTATAAAATCAGCAACTATTACTTATTGCACAGAGGAACTTACATCCAAGTTGATGCAACTTGCCAACTATGGCACAGTAAGAGGAAAAAAACAGCTGGTTGTGCTGTTTTTTCAAAATCTGTTTCACCACTGCACCATACTGCCTCTTACTGGTTTACTGCGGTACTATATCTACAGTGTATATCCCAAAATGACAGGTCATTTTATAAGCAATTAAGAAAATAACTACCGGATTGGATAGAATAGAAAAACCCATCAATACATCTTTATTTGATTTGATGCAGTCTGTCTGCTACCAGTTGGTGATTAGTCAAGGACTAATATGTCACCAAGAACTGACACATGCAAGTACATCCACTCAGGCCTTTAGGACAATTGAGCATCAGTAGTGTGGCCTGTCAGGAGAGCTTTTGCAGCAATCAGGAAGGTTAAACTCCAGGCACACATTTCCTTCCTAGGATAGCACTGACCCCTGTTATTAAGGTTTATAGGTATTTGTGTGGGTTATTGCTGTTACAAGTTGTTCCTGGGTCCTGCAGAGAATTCAACTGAAAGCTTACAAAATACACAAGCTCCTAAGAGAAAGATGCTCTCTAAAGATATAGTATTACTATGAATTTCAACTACCTCCTCTATCCTGAAAGTGGTGTCCTGGGGAGAATGGTCACTTAGCAGTCATTGTCTCATTTCCTGGGGCAGTAGGGAACCAAGGTAGTTCTCCAGGCATGGTAAAAGAGGATATATGTGGGTCACTGGAGCAAAGGACAGAGGAAATACTTAACCAAATTTTATAGTAATCTGTCAAGTTCTTATCAGTTATAAATACAAGTGGCTGTAATGATAACTAAAGCAGGGACTTACAAAACCATTACCTGTTCATAAATGGGAACATTGTCTTTATAAGAGAGTTTGCTTAATTTCCTGATTTTCTTAATGCAGCAGGACCTGACTCAGCTTAGCATGAGGTAACATTAGAGATACTAATCCTCCTCTTTACCCCTTGAGAAGTATCAATCAGTTGAAATCTCCATTGGATTTCGACAGTGGCTATTTGATCAAGGAGAGTTTTTGAGAAGTTAATCTTTTAAACTCTAAGTCAAACTCCTTTTAATGATCTCATCTGAATGAAACTAAATGTCTCTGAATTGCTCATAATCTTAGAGAAATGCCAACTTCAGGTCTGCAGATAAGCATAGAGCTTCACCATTCCTGAATATCTGATGCCCAGTTGTAGGTGTTCTTGAAAGAGATGGATAGGTTTGTAGACAGATGAAGGGACTGTAAATCAAGCAGCAATTTTAAATTGCATTGTGACCACAAGCCTTGGGAACATCAACAACACTAATTACATGTATTTACATTATACTTCTATATCTATATAAATATTATAAATAACTGGTAAAAATATTTTCAATTGCCCCCAAATACATCTAATGTACATGTGTTATTGTACCAGTGCCCTTGCCCTATTTTAAGGTTTATGCTAACAACCCTTAAATCCTTTAATTTTGTGCCCCAGTTGTACAGTTGAGATAAGGATGTATCTCAACATCCCTTAGATAACTCAACTTGAAACTAGACTTTTTTAAAAGATGATTTATTTGTGTGGGGGGGAGTGGGAGGGCATGAGTACATGTATATGTGGGTATGTGCATTTTTGCATGTGTGAAAGCCACAGAATGTGGCATACCCTTCTGAACTGAATTTACAGGTGTTTACAGGGCATATAATATGTTGGTGCTAGAATCGAAACTCTGGTTTTCATGTTTGCTCAACAAGGGCTCTTAACCACCTACACTGAATTTTTGACCCTGCTCACCTGTTCTTCTGAAAATCTTCTCTATCTAAAAGGGGAACACCCTTCAACCATCTTTTCTAGATGAAAACATTAGGATGTTAAACTCCTCTCTTTATTTCACAGCAAACAAGACTTTCCATGGACTCTCCCCTCAATATGAATCCAAACTCATATTCTTCCCCTTTCTTAATTCCCATTCTCAAAATTATCCTATTTCAGTAATCAGAAGTAAATTATAATTGAGTCACCACTAAATTGATGCCCCTGATAGTTTTGGGTACAAATAGAAGTATTTGAAGAAAGGGGAAGCATAAGAAGAAGAGAAAGAGGAGGGAAAGGAGGAGGAGGAAGAGAAGGAAAAGAAAGAGGAGGAGAAGAATAGGAGGAAGAGGAGGAGAAGGAGGAGGAGGAGAAGGAGAAAGAGAAGGATGAGGATGAGGAGAAGGAGGAGGAGGAGGAGGAGGAGGAGGAGGAGGAGGAGGAGGAGGAGAAGAAGAAGAAGAAGAAGAAGAAGAAGAAGAAGAAGAAGAAGAAGAAGAAGAAGAAGAGGAAGAAGAAGGAACAGAGCCTAAGGAATATATGTGAGGAACATCATTTATTGGAGGTAGAAAATTGAAAATAATTAGAATGACAATCCCAGACCCTTGCTGTGTTTGAGGGGAGAAAGGGGTAGAATGCTTGGTGTGCTCCAAAGAAAAGAGTTTTATTATCTTGCTGTTCTAAAAATAATCTGAACTATTGTACAAACACAGTAACTCTATACATGGGTGATATGATCCAAGACCTTTAAAACAGCAAATAGTAATAAACTAGAATACTTGCAATAAAATTTAATTCATAAATGAGCATGGGGAAATATAAGTAACAAAACAGAAAATCATGAAATTGATTCTGATACATTTAAGTGTTATTTCTCCAAATACATCTTGCTGTAGTATTCTCACCATTATGCTGGTTACATCACATGCAATGAAGCCAATGTGATGAGAGAAAGTGAAACATGGGCATTTTGAGTAACGTCAGGCTACTACATTAAGAGAACAAGAAACATTGACACCAAGTCAATCATTCTGACAACTAAATGGCTGTTAAGGGACAGCAGGCAAATAGCATGAATGGTCTGAATCAGCCAATCAGAGGGGAAACTCTCATGATTAGCAGAATAGTACAGGATGGACACAAAGAATCCATCATGCTACGCAGGGGGAAATGCACAGTTTAGAGGTAGGAATGCTTATTTCTGAAATTGTTCTTTTAATGTTTTCAGTCTATGCTTTACAATATATTAAGTGCAACTGCAGAAAGTAACACCATGACTACAGGGAACCATTAGAGATACTTATGACTAGGACCATGTAAGAGAGAACTTGAGTCACATCCATGGGAAGCCCATCCAGCCCATCTGGTACTCTAGATGCAGTAAGAATGGGTGATGTTTTTCATAGAGCAAAAGGAAAAGAAACAGAGATATCCTTGCTAGGCTGTATGACCTCTGGAGGTTGGGGGTTGAATCCCAGTCCATAAATGCACAGCCTTCTTAGTTCTGACAGCAGCAGCCATCTTTGCTCATCAGCAAAGCTCCTGTTGGAGAGGTGAGCAAAGAAATGGAGATTCTGAGAAAGTCACTGTGGGTAATGCCACCAGGGAAAGGTGCATTAAGGTCCAATGCTACAGTACTGTCCTGTCTCTAGTTACATACATAGAAAGGAATCTGTACCAATGCTGAAGTTACAAGGGATTAAAGGAAGTAAAGTATAGGTGGAGACAAGGAGCCTACAGTTGGCTGAATGGTGGCTTTCCCAGAGTAGGAGAGTAAACAGGCATCACTAGGTTTCAAAGCAGAGAGAATGAGAGTACCACAGAGTAAAACTCTCTTTATGACCCTTCCATGCACATTGGAGACTCCCAAAGAGAGTTACTTAGGCAAAAACATCTAGTGAAATCTGAGTTCCTTCTAAACAAAAGAATCAAAGATTTAAATCTCATTTAGACTTGAAGTATTCTTATAAGCCCTAGTGTGTACCAATCATATTTTATTTCCAAATTATCTTTCATAAGCATTAACTACTTTTGTTACTTTAATCAATAAAAAATAAGATATAACCATGGTTTTTGCACTCTTATTTTGTATTGATGTTTCTACAAGATTTACTGACATCATATTTCAACTCATATGTGCAGTAGTTAGCTAATATCCCATTTCACTGACTAGAAAACTGAGTACTACAGAGATTAATGAACCTTGTAAAGGTGAGCATTCTATATATTAAACCCTACACATTATTTCCCTAGGCACAAATTTTCTCATTCAACATGTTCAAGTAATTTCCAGGTTATAATTTTTGCTTCATCCCTAATTCTCAACTTGTGAAATTATGTTAATTTATATAAGGCTAGTGATTCAGATGCTGGAAATCCTATCTGGCATTATTTCCACCAAGATGCAGCTTGTGTGATTTTCCTTCATTCTTTTTCTTTTCTTTTCTTTGTTGCTTTTTTTGTCTTGTTCTGTTGTAAATCTTACCTGTACCCTTTTCCTAGAAACATCTATCAGATGAGATTTTCCCTTTATTCCTTAATTAGAGACATTCTTTTTTCAATGAATGCTTTTGGTATTACTTTGTGTGACATCTTTTAGAAGCAATAAAGTCACAGGTGTCAATTTTGAGAGTTTTTTTATATTAGTGCCATACATTCATTTTGTTTAAATTTATGTTAATATGTTACTAATAAATTTTCTCAAATATCGACATTTTTGTTTGCAGTTGACTTATCCATTTCCTTCCAAGTCCTATGTATGGGTAGACACAAAGGAAAACAAATCACACACATCAGATCCTGTACAGTATAGAGTAATTGTAGAGAATAAAGTATATTTTTACAAGTATTTATTTTCCCTTCTCCCTTTTATTTTTTAAATTTATTCCCACCAACTGTCAGTAATTACTCTTATAGGGAGAATCAGAAGAACAAAATTGTGCTATTAGGAGCCAAAAAGTAAGAAACAATTTTAAGAAAATACCTCAATGCATGTGGTTTCTCATTGAGTTATGACTTGACTTTCTTAGATAAATAATTCTTTTGACCAAGTTGTCAAACATAAGGCTAACACAAATAAGCATTACTGTTCAAGCTTCTGGCTCAGAGAAACATACATATGCTCTCATGTCTACTCTATGATGATCACATGTACAAATAGTCTTCATGAAATAAGCCTGGGAGACATGCCAAGACAGAAAGTGCCAATAGCTAGCATGTATAGGTGAACTGACAGCAGGTGGAGAGGGGAAGAAAAGGAACTATTCAGGGAAGTCTGCTCTGCTTCCTCACATGGAGAATAGCCAGTGTGACCAGGATGACAAGAAGAATCAAAGCCTAAGAAGCTTTTAACACTGAAGCAAAACTTGGCAGTCATTTAATTCAATTATCACATATTTCAATGGGTGGGGGGACCCTCAACTCTGAAGAAGTCATGGAGCTCAGTCAAAGTTATATAACTGGTGGGAAAGCCAAATGGTTCTGCTTCTATTGAAGTTCTACTGTTCCCCCAAATTCTTTGCAAAGAGGATTGAAATGGATCTGATTTGTTCAGGTTTAGCATGGAGACTAATTGCAATATTTAGAGAGGAGGAGGACTTGGGAGACAACTATCTGGGAAAGTGATTTGTGTGGAAATGTTTGACAACATTAAATATCCTATAAACACACAGAGTTGATGTGGGTGGGGAGCATGGAGAAGATAAGTTAGACAGACACTCATACAGAAACAAAACAGAGAGTTGATGCTCAGGAAGTGATGGGGCTGTGAAGAAAGTCTAAATGTGGCCTAGAGGCAAAAGCACTGCATGTCCAGCCCATCTGTGTAGAAGCTAAAAGCAGTGGGCGTAGGAAGTAGATTTCATTGACAGGGTTCATTGAAGGCTATTGTGTGGGCAGAGGGATTTCCCAAGCACTGTTACCTGGAACTTTTCTATTCCCTGTGGGTCTTGAAAGTGCACTATGCTCTGAACAACAGTTTTCTATTTTTATTCACTATCAGAAATCAATATCACTGCAGTTTTCTATTTTTTATTCACTATCAGAGATCAATATCAGTACATTCAAACCATCAAGGGAAGGTGACACTTTTACAGAACTACTTGGAATTGTGAAGTCTTTTTTTCTCTCAATTGACCTATTTCTGTCCATAACTTGTTATAATTCCAGATGATTAAGCCAGTCTCCTTCTTAAAATTTTAGACCAATTCAAAATGAATTTCTGTCATGTAGCAGATACCTTTTAATCAATGAGGTCAGTAGAAACACCAAATTCAACATTATTCATTGAAATAGTTGCCATTTTAAACCAGATGACAGGATACTTTCTAAAAATGTCAGATGGGCAGTAACCAGGGTGAAGATCATTAATGGATTCACACCCTTGAGTCTAGTTCACATCTTAACCCTCCAGGTCAAAGCTCAACTATTTCAATTAAAGTTCACTAATTCATTGAGAAGCTTAGAGATTAACTTTCTCACTGAAAGCAGCCCATTCAAATCAGTTGAAGTAGCTTTTCCTTTATACAGTTCCCAGTTGCTATGGGTTGTGATGTGCTTCCATGTTTGGTGGCTTCTGATGTGCTTTCTTGAACTATAACTCATTAATGATGCTGTTTCTCTAAGTTAGAAGAAAAGAGGCCTATGCAATTAATTTTGTGGATACCATTAGAGAAGGCTTTTACATGCTGCTGCACACTATTTAGACCCATTTAACAAGACTGCGTTATCCCTTATCCACAAATTCAACATATAGAAACTTGGAAAATCAAGGTTTTTTTCTATTTAATTAGCAACATAATTATTTGGTAGCAAAACATTTGAATTTTTATGAAACCATTTCCAGCCCATTTACTTCATGTGTCACAGATATCTCTGCTTTCCTTTTTAATATATTTTTTCATTGTAGAAATCCTACATTTGATTATGTGGCTATCTTACTCTCTACTGAGGTCATTATGCAAAATAAAATATCTGAATTTGCATGCATACTGTATTGACTTTTAAAGTAGGAAAAAATCTAAAATGAAGCTGGCGAAATATGTTTTGAAATGAAACTGATGAAATATGTTTTAGAAAAGACAAACTCTGAAAAGGCATGGGAGACACGGTGGGAACACTCAACTCAAGGTTTGTTGTTGAGTAAGAGAGAATAAAATAAAGAATAAAAGCTAAACACACTGGCTTTTTTTCCTCATTAAAAATGTGAAGAAAAAGAAAAAAGAAAACATCCTAGGCTCACTATATATTCAGGCTATGGATTAGAAACTAGTTGAAGTTAATGCAAAACAAGTGGGAAGCAGCGACCAACATATGTAAATTTGAGTAAAATTGAAGTGCTTTTCATTTCAACAAGAACTCTGGAGAAGGCCACCTTCAGGATGTATTTAATGTATGGTCATGTGCTTTCAATAAATGGCTACTTTTTAAGAATTCAATGGAAACCTCAGTAGGGAGAAAAGCAGAAGCCAAGAAGCAAATGGGATGTTACAACTCCCATGAATTAGTGTTGCTTCAGAAAATCAATGACGAAATGTTAAACAACTTGAGAAAAATGTTAGATAAATCAGGTACCCACTATATGCTAAGCCCGTATTAGGAGAATTTTAGCACCTAGTTAGACATTATTATAATAAAGAAAAGACAGGGCTAATGGCAGCTGGGCACATCATTGGACACATCTAAACCAAAGTTGAATTTTGGTAAGGTAGAGAATTCCCTAATTCTTCCTTCTATAATCACAGGTATTGTTTGGGTATCTCCATTAACCTTTTAGAGACAATTGTAAGTAATTGAGAATTAATAAGGAATTATTAATTAGTTCCTAGTTAATAATTAATAAGGAATTCCCAATGTAAGGAGTTGAGAAACCATCACACAAGAAGGAACTACAAGAGATAACTCCTTTAATCTCTCAATTTAAAAGTGACATAAATGTTGGATGCCCCATCTATAAATTCTTTGTGTGGTTTCCTTTTGTCATACCAAGTTCAGTGTCTTTTCTCCTTTTCATAAAGTATATTAATTTAAAAACCTAGGGCATTCAGATTATATATTCTGACATTTTATGCTTTACTCATTCTTCACTAGATTTCAGTATTATTACTAAAGAAAATATTTGAATTTTTCTTTAAATATTTGTGGAAATAGCTAAACATAAAAAATAGCGTGGCAAGTTGGCACACACCTTTAATAACAACACTAAGGAAGCAGAGACAGGCAAATCTCTGTGATGAGTTCACAGCCATCTGGTGTGTATAGTGAGTTCCAGGCCAGCCGGGGCTACATAGTGAGATCCTGTCTCAAATTAAAAAAAATAATAATAGGTGTCTTATTCAGTGTTCTATTACTGTGAAGAGACACCATAACCACAGCAACTATTATAAAAGAAGCCTTTAATTGAGGTCTGCTTACAGTTTCAGAGGTTTAGTCCACTGTCATCATGGTGGATCGCATAGCAGCATGCAGGCAACATGGTGCTGGAGAAGTTCCTAAGTGTTCTACTTCCACATCCCCGGACAACAAGAAGACAAAGAGAACCACTGGACCCGGCTTGGGCTTCTGAAATCCCAAAGCACATCCCCGATGACACACTTCCTCCAACAAGCCCACACCAATTCCAACAATGTCACACCTCCTAATCCTTCGAAAGAAGTGCTACTCCCTGATCACTAAGCATTCAAACCCATGAGCCTATGGGGGTCATTCTTATTCAAACCACCAGAATAAGTAAACATAATTATCCCTCTATTCCATAGAGAGTTAAGGTTCTTATCTATATTTTCTTGAAATTTTTAATTTAGATTACCATACCCTACTTTACCCTCTCCTACAACTTCTTTTGTTCTCTTAACAAGTATCTTGGGATTAATTCCATGTCAGCATGGAATGAGGAAGGTGCCTCATTTAAAAGAACAATGCTTAGGTATCTAGTATAGAAACAAAACAAACTTTTTCAGGCTTCCTATCAGTAGATACTTTGGAATCTTTGTAAAGTTTACTAACGTTCCTGCAAACACAACTTTGTTTGCATGTTAGGCATAATTACAAAACAGATTTCTAGAAACAGGATTTCCAGTTAAAACATCAGGTGAATTCAATGTTTTGAAACTTTTCTGAACTGAATTTCAAGGCAGGTGGCCCCTCAATCCTCACTAACATTGAAGTTCTTCATTACTTCATTAGTGACATGTATTACCATTGTTTTTTGACAATATGAAAGTTAAAATATTTCACAATTGATTTAAATTTTTAAAAACCATTCATGTCATTTCCCTTCAGCCTGATGGATTTATTTAGTCTTCTCATATTGATTTATCACAGCTATTTACATACTAAATTTGTTTAGTCACCTACTAAACAAAAGACATTGGCATGATAATATACTGAGCAAGCAATACTTTTATCCTCTCCTCTCACCCCCTCCCACTTTTCCTTTTAACATGATAGTATTTGCCTTGATTTTTAGAAATTTTTCCTAGACCAGTTTTTAACAGCTGGTTATAAAAAGCTGAGTGATTTTTGCAGAGAAATAAATGATCACATGACATTTTATTTTAGTTTTTGAGATTATAATATAATTACAATATTTCTTTCTTTCCTTCCTCCCTCCAACATCCCTCTTTGCCCCCTCCTGCTCTCTTCAATTATATAGACTCTTCTTTCATATATAATTCCTAAATATAACCTGCTCAGTCCACATAATGTTACTTGCATGTGTGTTTTTAGGGCTGATGGTTTGGCACTGGACAACCATTTGGAGTACTCTTGCTTGGGGAAATACCACTTCTCTCACTCCCAGCTTTCCTCAGCTGCTTATAGTTCCCCATGTAGGGCTGAGGCCTCATGAACTTTTCTGTGATCACATGATTTTAATTACTGCAGATATAAGTTAAACTTCTAGTTCTTTTTTTCAGAAATAAATACATTTGAAAGTTTTTTTCTTTTCATTAAAAAAACTGAGTCACTATGATTTCACATATACTGTTTAAGGAAAATACTATTTTTTTTTCATTTTGAGATTACCAATATCAGATTCAGCAATAAGAGTTTCTTTCTTCAGGTTCCCTTTTAGATTGAAAAGTAATGCTGAGTAAGAGAGATATTTTAATCTAGGAAGCCCCACAGATTGCAGTTTGCTCGTCTATGGAAAGCTAATGGTCTCTAGATGGCCTAGAAGGTTCTACATCATGAGGCAGCATCTCATTGACTTGCAATGAGTATCTATAAAGCTGTCTTGCTGCTTCCTGTGAGCCTCTGACAACCTACTGGGGCTAGACAGTCCCAGAGCTACCAAGATTTCCCTATGGTGAAGATTGCACAGGAAAAACTCCAGCCTATGTGGAATTTATCTTTCACAAAGGAACTAAATAGAACACAAGGATTCAAAAACAATAATAAAATGAAATTCAAATACCAAATAAAATATAATTTGAGTCAAGGAAATGCCAAAAGCTGAAAAATCATTAGTGAAAGACACATGTAAGCTTTAGCTGATATTTGAGAAATGTTACATGGATTCATGTCTGTAAGATCAGATATCTGGCATAGACCACTCATCAAATTCAGTGGTTCCTGTATCATTTCTTTCACCATAAATCTTTGCTGTATAAAATAAGACCTTCCCATAGATTGGAAAGCAAACATCTAGTTTCTACTTCTGTTCTCTCCCTCTACCTGTGTATTCTGCATCAGAAGACAGCAACAGACAGTCCAAACTTCTGTGGTAAGAGGCCTCCACCTCTGCTACACTAGTCCTACATGACTGGCCTTTTATGTGCTTCCTGTTCCCATTGTCCAGTGTGAACTGCTGGATAAATAGAGCTTATTGTTATTGATCACTTGTACTTGAACTAAACATACTGTCACAGACTGGATCAAAAAAAAAACCCATCACATCAATAAAAGCTTCTAAAGTTCACCAGAGTGCCATGAAGAAAAAAGTCTAAATCAAGCCCATCTTCAAGTCTAAAGAAATCTTTTGCTAGGGTTTCCTGGTCCTATAAAGGTAAGCTATAAGTACTAGTTGACTTTCTCAGCAGCACGTAGAATACTCTGCACACAGTACCATCAATTAGCACAATGGGGAAGCCAAAACAGGAAGACTCATTCCTCTGTATTTGGCTATTGCAATTTTATTTTTCAAAATAAAGTAATATATGTGGTGCTACAGCAGAAATTTGAAAGTTTAATGTTACTGTTCTCATCACAATTCAAGGGAGCTACCATAACTTTCACTGATTTCTCTTTGCTCTCTTTAAACCTCTGTGATTGTGTGCATTCACATGTCCACACACATATGTTCACATCCAATCCAGAAATAGAATCCTATTGTACTTGACAATCTCTAGCTTGTGTCTAATCTAGCTAGCTACCAGGTGTACTTTCTCCAAAAGCATGTGAAAAATATGATGAATCAAGGTCAAATTTCATCCTATTTTGAGAGAGTCCTTGTTGTTGCTTTAACATATCATCCAGAAAGGTTTCCAGGATACCTAAACTTGTGCATTCCTCAGGACTTAGCTGTTAGGGGATAGCCTCCTATCTATGCTACTATGCATCCATCTTTCCACCTGTTCCAATCAGACCTCAGATCATGGAGACTAGGACTCAGGACACCATTCCTGGAATGGCATAGCTATCAGGTTGTGTCAGAATGAGGTTAAGCATGTGGGCCCTATACTCATACTGCTTGGGTTCAGGCAACTGACCAGCTTGAAAACCTTATACCAGGTGCTTCATTTATTGGGCATCTAAATCCTGATTTATAGGGTAATCAGAAGAAAGGTAAAATGATATAATCCATTTACTATTTTCTCAATAACCAGGGAACTACAGTGACCTACAGTAAGTCTTCCATAGTTATTGATACTTCTCTAGTTGAATTTCAGTAGTTCAATGTGAGGACTTCTGTCAAGGAAGTAACATGGCTCTGAGTCACCTCAACTAAGAGGCAGCACTCTGGACAAATCTCTAGTTGACTAGACTAAAGATTACAGCAGTACGGTGGTAAATGACTACAAGAAGATAAACCAAGGAATAGAGATGTTAGTAAGACATCTCTGTACTATAAGAGCCCTCATGAAGGCAGATGAGAAAATAATAAAAATACTGCTAGATTAGGAAGGAAAACATACATTTTTAGAATGCAGAATCAAGAATCAGAATGTATAAAGATAACTCCTACTATATCCTTATGAGCTATTGAAGGACATCATGATGTCTAAGGTCCATGGTCAAGTAGTATTTAAACTCTCCTAACTGGGGTTTGCAAATGGAGTCTGTAAAGATCATACATCAAATATTCTCAGCTTTGTATATCATCCAGTCTCTATATGAGCAATCTTGTCTTCATATTATGAAAATTGTGAGTGAGGTAATACAGCAAATAAGCATGACTATGTTCTCCTGACATTTCATTTACAAAACCAAGCAATACCAAATTTGCTAGCTAGAAGCAGTTTCCTAACACCTCCTTTGAAACAACAATAATAAAAGTTGCAATACCATTGTTGCTGATACTATGCTTACCATGTACCAGGTACTCTCCTGATATCCTTTCCATTTTTAAATCATGTGACATTCTCATACACGATGAGTAGCACACCATGATTAACTTTATTTTACAAATGAGGGAAGTGGGCCAAGAAGTCTATCCTGTTCATAGTCATACAGATAATAAGAAACAAACAGGAGTTATGTTCAAATTATTTGGCTCCCAAGACTGAGTACTTTATTATATTTTATTGCCTGTTGCAGAAAGGGAGAGCAACGTCTTGTCCTAGAACATGCTAACAGAGCCAAAGCTTTTCTGTACCTCAACTAACATATTCAGTTGGCTCCTACTTTCTTGAATACTTCTATGTATAGGCCTAACAATACTAAACTCAAGGGGTTCTGATGGTTAGTGCCAATTGCCAACTTAACAGAACCTAGAATCACCTTGGAGATAAACTTCTCAGCAAGTCTGTGATGAACTGCATTAGTTGTGTTTCCATTGTTATGAAGACACCAAGACCAACACAACTTAGAGAAGAACAGACTTTAGTGGGAACTGTGTCACAGGGTCTGTGACCATCACAGTGGGAAGGATGGCAGCAGGCAAACAGGCAGGCAGGCGTGACACTGGAGCACTAGCTGACATACCTTGAGAAAACAATCAGTGAGGAGAGAGAGAGAGAGAGAGAGAGAGAGAGAGAGAGAGAGAGAGAGAGAGAGAGAGAGAGAGATGGGAATTGGCTTTTGAAACATAAAGTCCCATTCACTCCTCATGACATACCTTTTCTAATTACATTATAACTTCTAATTTTCCTCAAACAGTCCCACCAACTAGGCATCAGCAAGCATTCAAATACATGAACCTATGGGGGGCATTCTTATTTAAAACACCTTAGGGATTATATTTTCTTTCATCTTTGAGACTGTAATATAGTTAAATCATTTTTTCATTTCTTTTCCTCACTCTAAAACCTCCCATATAACCCTCCTTTCTCATTAATTGTTCTTACATGCATATATGTACTTGTATATACAGATACATTCCTAGATGTAACCTGATCAGTCTATAAAATGCTACTTGTATGTATATTTTGGGGGCTGACTATTTGGTATTGCTCTTCCTTTCTCCTGATCTCAGTATTCCTTAGTTGCCTATAGTTCTTTGTGTAGGGTTGAGACCTCCAGATTTTCCCCCATCCACTTTGGCATGTCTATTTGTGTTGTCCTATTTCAGCTTGTTTAGGCAGTCATGTTGGTGAGACTTTGTGACTATAGATTCTGACATGCCTAGGAGACAGACTCACAGCAAACACCATGATTGTCTGGCTCTTACAATCTTTTTGTTATTTCTTCCAAAACATTCCCTGACCCTCTTTGTGAGATTTTTTTTGTAGATGTATCCACTAGAACTGGGATACATAATTCTGGATTTTAATTTGCTGTAAATTTCTGTAATGTTGAAATGAGATAATTCCTCAGTGAGAGGTTAGGACTACAGTTTTCTCTGGGCATGAGGACAAATATTTAGAGTGATTAAGGTTTAGTAAAGTAGCTATTGTAGGTTTTTATCCAAGATATATGACTTCTCTAGCCCTAAGTAATTGGGTATCCATGCTAAGCATAATTTCCCCAGTTGAGCAGGTTTTAAGTCCAATTGGACAACTATTGGTGCTCTCTGTTCCCCCAAACCTAATCCTTCAACATAGTCCCTAGTGCTGCAACAGAACACCACCTGCAGTCTTCCTCCCCCATGCCCACATCGCTTGTGGATCCCACAGACCATCCCCTCCAAATGTCCCTCCCTTCGTTTGTAGCTGTACCCCAACTCAAGCAGATACTCCTAAACAACCACATGCTATGCCTGTCAAAAAACCTAGTAGGCTGCTTGCATACAGTCCCCAGCCCCTGCTCTGTTCTCCTACACCCAATTCCTAAGTTGTGTCCCTGGGGCTACAACAGATCACCAACTGCAGCTTCCCACTTCCCCTGCCCACATCTCCTGTTGATCCAATAGACCATCCCCTCTTAACCTCTCTCACCCCACTATTCTTTTCACCCCAGCCTCGAACACCAGCAAGTATTCCCTGTGAAGACACTAGCTGAGTAGGCCAGGAAAACATGGAACACATAGCTATCATACTATCTGAAACTTCAGAGTGGAAATAGAAACCAACAGCAAAATAACATTCAACAAAGACAAACCCAGAAATAAGTACCTAGACATATAATAATCCCAAGCCTGGATGCCTAGACATCAGCACAAGAACACAATCAGTAACAGCCAGAGCAATATGTCTCCACGAAAGTAGTATTCCTAACACAGCAGGCTCTGACTATTCCAACATAGCTGAAGCATGAGGAAAAGAACTTCGAACCAACTATATGAAGATGATACAGATCTTTAAAGATGAAACTAATAAATCCCATATATTTATAGGAAAACACAAACAATTGGAGAAAATGAATGAATGCCTTTAAAAAAAAATCCAAAAAAACACAAACAAACAATGAGAGGATATAAATTAATTCTTCCCCCTCAAAAAAAAAAAAGAAAAGAAAAGAAAGACAACAACAACAAAAAAACCCAAGAATCGCTGCCCCAGTTGCAGTTCAGCAGGGAAGATGTCTCTGGGCAGGCTGCTGTACCAACACTCCATATCAGACCCTGTAATATACAAGACCCACTCCCTACCACAATCCCACCCATCCTCCTGCGACCTCAGCAGCTTTCTGAGACACAGAATCCACCAGCTCTAATTAGACCAAGAATTATGCTTGGATCAGGAATGGGCCCCTGAAACAGACACAGCAACCACAGATTGGACCAAGAGCAGCTCCCTCAGATACAGACACCATTTGCACTGATTTGGGGAAGAGATGGGTAGACACCAGTGCAAAAATACATACAACAACATAAAGAGCAATATGGCACCACCAGAATCTATCGATTCTACAACAGCAAGATCTGAACATCACAACATAGAAGAAGCAGAAGAAAGTGACCTTAAATATAACTTTATGAAGATGATACAGACCTTTAAAGAGAAAATTACAAAATCCCCTTAAAGAAACTGAGGAAAAGACAAACAAAAAATGGAAGAAATCAATAAATCCATTAAAGAAAGCCAAGAAAACCATGAAAAAGCAAGACCTGAAAATTGAAACAAAAACAATGAAGAAGACACAAACCGAGGGAATACTGGGAAAAGAATAGCTGAGTAAATGAACAGGAACTACAGATGCAAGCATAACCAACAGAATACAAGAGGTGGAAGAGAGAATCTCTGGCGTGGATAATACAATAGAGGAAATAGATTCATCAATCAAAGAAGAAAACACTAAAGCCAAAAAAGTCAACACAAAATGTCCAAGAAATCTGGGACACCATGAAAAGGCCAAATCTAAGAATAATAGGGGTAGAAGAAGAAGAAAGCAGAAGGTGTAGAAAATATATTCAATAAAATCATAGAAGAAAACGATTATAGGTTATAGGTCTATTTAAATTGTTTATCTGATCTTGATTTAACTTTGGTATGTAGTACCTATAGTGAAAACTAGCCATTTCTTTTAGATTTCCCAATTTTATGGAGTACAAGTTTTAAAGTGTGGTCTAATGATTCTTTTAATTCCCTCCATGCCTGTTGTTATGTCCACCTTTTCAATTCTGATTTTGTTAATTTGGATATTCTCTCTCTATCTTTCATTTAGTTTGGATAAGGGTTTGTCTACCCTGAAAACTTTCTTTTCTCTTTGTTTCATTGGCTCTTTGTATTGTTCTCTTTGTTTCTGGTTTATTGGTTTAAGCCTTCATTTTTATTATTTCCTTCTGTCTACTCCTCTTGGGTGTGCTTGCTTCTTTTTGTTCTAAAGCTTTCTGGTGTGCTGTCAGGTTGGTGATATCATAAATCTCTCCAGTTTTTTGTTTTTTTTGTTTTTTTTTTTTAACGTAAGCACTTGGTGCTATGAACTTTCCTCTTAGCACCACTTTCACCGTGTCCCACGTGTTTAGGTATGCTGTGCATTCATTTTCACTGAACTCTAGCAAGTTTTTATTTCTTCCTTTATTTCTGTCTTGATCTGTTTTTTTATTCAGTAGAGAGGTGTTCAGTTTCCATGAGTTTATAGGCTTTCATTTGTTTCTGTTGTTGAAATCCAGCTTTGATCCATTGTGATCTGATCAGGGGATTATTTCAGTTTTCTTGTATCTGTTGATATTTCTGAGTATGTGGTTAATTTTGAAGCAAGTTCCATGAGGTGCTGAGAAGAAGGTATATTCTTTTGTGTTTGGGTGAAATGTGATATCCGTTAGGTCCATTTGGTTTATCACATCTGTTGGCTCCCATATTTCTTTGTTTAGTTTTTGGCTGGATGATCTGTCAGTTGGTGAGAGTAGGGTATTGAAGTTAGAAGCCATCAATGTGTAGGATTGGTGTGTGCTTTAAGCTGTAGTAACATTTCATTTACAAATGCCCTTGAGTTAGAGGCATAGATGTTAATAACTGAAAAGTAATCTTTGTGGATTTTTTTCTTTGATGAGTATGAAGTGTCCTCTATCTCTTTTGATTAATTTTAGTTTGACGTCTATTTTTTTAGATATTAGAATGGCTACACTAGCTTGCTTCTTATGTCCATTTGCTTGAAAAATCTTGTTCCAACCCTTTACTCTGAGGTAATGTCTACCTTTGATGTTGAGCTGTGTTTCAGCATCTTTCTGATGTAGCAGCAAGGTGGATTGTGTTTTGGTATCTGCTCTGTTAGTCTGTGTCTTCTTGTTGGGGAACTGATATGGAGAGCTATCAATGACCAATGATTGCTAATTCCTCTTATTTTTGTTGTTCTTGTTGTTGCTGCTGGTGGTGGTGGTGATGGTGGTAGTGGTGGTGTGTGTGTCTGTTCTTTGGGTTTTGCTGGTATTAGATTATCTATTGCCTGTGTTTTCAAGGGTATAGTTAACCTCCTGGAGTTTTCTTTCTAATATTTTCTGTAAAGGTGGATTTGTAGATATATATTTTTAAAATTTACTTTATCATGTAATATGTTGTTTTCCACATCTAAGGTTATTGAAAATTTTGCTGGGCATAGTAGTCTGGGAAGGAAACTTTGGTCTCTTAGAGACTGCATCACATCTTTCCATGCCCTTCTGACTTTGAGAGTCTCCATTGAGAAGTCGGATGTAATTCTAATAGGTCTGCCTTTTTATGTTACTTGCTCTTTTTCCCTTATAGCTTTTAATGTTTTTTCTTCATTCTGTATGTTTGGTGTTTTGATTATGTGGTAAGGAGACTTTTTTTTTCTATTTTCCAATCTGTGAATATTCCTTTACACTGTGTAAATATAAGTCATTGTGATTGGTTTAATAAAAAACCTGACTTGCCAAAAACTGGACAGGATAGGGTTAGGAAGAAAGCCAAACAGAATGCTGGGAAGAAGAAGGTTTGAGTCAGAGGACTACCAAGCAGATACAGAGAAAAGCATGATGAACATGCCATGCTGAGAAAAGGTACCAAGCCACATGGCAAAGAGTAGATAAAAATATGGGTTAATTGAGAATGTAAGAGTTAGCTAGAAACAAGTCTGAGCTATTGGCCAAGTATTTATAATTAATACTAAGTCTCTGGTTAGTTATTTGGAAACTGGCAGGCATGAAAGAAAAGTCCATCTACACCAATCTATTTGGTGTTCTGTGTTCTTCTTGTACCTTTATGGGCATCTCCTTTTTTGGGTTAGGAAAATTTTCTTCTACAATTTTGTTGAAAATATTTTCTGGACCTTTGAGCTGTTATTCTTTCCTTCTTATATTCCTGTTATTCTTAGATTTGGTCTTTTCATAATAGCTCAGATTTCCTGGATGTTTTGTGTCAGGAATTTTTTAGACTTAACATTTTCTTTGACTGGTGTATCTATTTCTTCTATTGTATCTTCTGCTGTGGGATAATGATCTTGTATACTGGCTTAATAAAATGCTGGTTGGCCAGTAGCCATGCAGGAAGTATAGATTGGGTGAGCAGACTAGGAGAATACTGGGAAGAGGAAGGGCAGAGTGAGGAGTCCCTAGCCAGACACAGAGGAAGCAAGATGACAAGGCAGAACTGAGAAAAGGTACCAAGCCATGTGGCTAAACATAGATAAGAATTATGGGCTAATTTAAGTGTAAGAGCTAGTCAGTAATAAGCCTGAGCTAATGACCATGCAGTTGTAATTTTCTCTGTAATCACTCTGAGTGATTATAAGAAGCTGCAGAACTGTGGGGTCTGGTAGGACTGGGGGAATGTGGGAGCACAGGGTCATGTGGGACTGGAAGAAACTTCGACTACAATCTTAAGTACCTGAGATTCTTTCTTCCATCTCCTATTCTGTTGGTGATACTTGCATCTGCACTGCCTGTTCACTTACCTAGATTTTCCATTTCCAAAATTTCCATTTCCATTTCCAGAACTGTATTTTTCTTATTGGTTCTATTTCCAACTTAAGGTCTGAAGTAGTTTCCTTTTGTTTCCTTCAACTGTATGTTTTGTTTTTCTTGGTTTTCTTTAAAAGATTTACTCATTTCCTCCATTTTTTTGTTTTATCCTTGATTTCTTTAAGGGAGTTATTCCTTTCTTTTGTAAGGACCTCTATCATCTTCATAAAGTTGGTTTTAAGGTCTTTTGTTGTGCTGTGTTATAATATTCAGAGTTTGCTGTAGTAGAATACCTGGGTTCTGGTGGTGACATATTGCTCTGGCTGTTCTTGACTGTGTCCTCAAGCTGTAGTCTAGGCATCTAGGTTTGGGGTGTTTATAGGTGTAGGTGCCAATTTCTGGGTTTGTCTTTGTTGGATGGGTGCTTTGTTCCTTGGTTTCTATTTTCTCTCTTTTGATTTGTGTAAACTGTGGTTGAGCAAGGGGTCTCTACCTTAGTTGGGTGCTGGACTTCTGGTGCCAAGTGTGGTCTCTTGTTGAGCAGGAGTTCTCTGCCCAAGTAGGAGAGCCTGTGTGACCTTTGATTCTAGTGGCTAATGTGGCCTCTGGTCCTGCAGTCTTCACCCTCGTTGGAGTCTGGGATATGGTGATGAGGAGGGGATGGGGATTGGGGATAGTGTCACAGCAGAGCACACTAAGAAAGTGCAGAAGGTCCTCAGGTAAGCAGCCGATCTGATCTTCTGATAGGCACAGCCAGTGTTTGAGATGGATGTGTTTGCGAGAGTTGAATGCTGGTCATCTGGTAGGCATGGCCTGCTTTCTGGGTAGGAGGCATCTGCCTGAGGGAACCAAGAGAGTCCCAAATATGTCATTTTTAAGCCATTAGTTTTAATTCCTTGTCCCCAAGATCTCATGCTATTATTACAATATAAAACATAGGACAACTTAAGAAGTCCCATAGCCTTTAAACTTCCAACACTTTTAAAAGTCTAATGTATCTTAACTGTGGACTTCTATAAGATAAATATAACCAAAAATAGTTTCTCATTCCAAGATGGAAGAACCAGCTCATAAAAACAATGAACTTAAGCAAACCCAAAATCTAGGACAATACATGCATCATCCAGATCCTTAATGTGCAACATCCGGGACTCACTTCTTGTGTAGTTTTCTAGGTCACAAGGGTTTTAGTAGATCCACTTCTCAAACTCTGAATCTGCAGTACACACCAATTTTCTCAGAGGCTCATGGTGGTTCTACTCCACAGATGCCACTGTTTTTGGTAGATGTCCCATGTTCTTGACATCTTCTGTATCCTGGAAACTCCACTATAAATGAGATAGTATTTTTACCAATGGTCTCTTCTGCCTTCTTCACAGGAACTCTAACCTTGTCCCAGAGTGCCAAGCCTCATTCAGCTTCTTTATACGCAACTTTCATTAGAGGGTGACTCTTACATTTCACAAAGTTTGACTGCCAGCATGACACATAGCCTTGGCACTCCCTTGACCACAAATTCTGTGTGTCAACCCTGAGAAAACACATTCTTGTTTTCTCAATAAAGTACAGAAGAGTTCATTTGGTGCTGATCTCTCATTAATTACAACTGATTCTTCAGCCCCAGCTGATCAGAATACTCCAATTCTCAATACAAAATAAAACATAAAACTCTCATCTTAAATTTTGATAGTCTTAGCTTTTGTATGAAACCTCATGAATCAGGCTTCCACAATCTTCATTTCTCTCAACACTAAAATCTTCCAAGATATCCTATTAATCTCTAAGCATTCAATAACCTTCTCAGCACAGCATTCTAAAATCCTCCAAAATCTTCCAACAAAACAGTCTAACAGCATATAAAGCCATTTTTCAGGTTCATCAGTGTAACAACCCACTTCTCTGGTATTAATTCCTATTCTAGTCTCCTATTAGCATGATAAAATGCTCTGACCAAGAGGAACTTAGGGATTAATGGGTTTATTTGGCTTACAGGTCACAGTCCATCACTAAAAGAAGTCATAGAAGAAACTCAAGCAAGAATTTGACATAGAAACCATGGAGGAACACTTCTTCCTGGCTCACTCACTAGACTATGTTTAACTGGATTATGTTTCTTATACAGCTCAGGACCACTTGCCAAGGGATGATACCCTCCACATGGGAAGAGTCTACCTACTGATCAAGAAAATTCCCCCCACACATGCCCACAAGCCAATCTGATGTAGGCAGTTAATTAAGGTCTTCCTCTCAGATGACTCTACACTCTGCAAATCTGACAGTTAAAACTAACTGTAACAGAAAGACGACTTCAAATAGTCTAAATACCTCATACTAGACCCCTTTCCCAAAAATTCTTCCCACCAACAAAAAGTGCTCTCTTGGGTGAGAAAGCTTTCATGTATAGACCTCAAGAAATATTCAATATCTGCCCCATAGCAATATCTAATGCCTAATATATATAAATAAATAACAGAAATATTCACTTCCCAGTATGATTCTATTTTTTTCAAATTGCAGACATAAAGCAATTAATAGATCCTTGTTCAATAATACTGTCACAATATTATTTGATCTGAAATATTTCCAACACAAGCAATATTTAATCATATTTCACAGGCCCAGCTGTCTATCTCTAGAATAAATAATACTTATTTTGGAGAAAAAGAAAAGACAGACAAGAAGCTAAGTAATTAAGACTTAAAGTGTTTAAATTTCTTCAAAACAAATAGTCTCCAAGCCTTTTTTAGTCTTCTTGACACACAAATTCTGATCATTCCCCTGTTATCCTTGAGAATCAAAACCAGACAGGTCATAGCAACAGTTTACTAAAAAGGATAGATGGAAAACTGTTTCAAAATTCTCTTCATTAATTTTTGTTTGATTGGCTAAAGTATAATGGTTATTTAAATACAATATTGCATTTAAAACAAACCTTACATTTGCCACATATTCACAGGGCTTCTACTTTGGCTCTAAGAACAAAATGTTTTACTCTATTATCTTTATGAGAAATGTAAAAATGGGTATAAAAATAAGATAAACCTTCCTAGATATTTTACAAAGAGCCTGTATCCAAAATTGAAGTCTGAACTAGTTTCATTGTTTGATATTTCTTAGAAATAAACTTTCTTATGCCAATATTTATTACAGTATTTCCTAGTCTCTTTTTCACAAGTAAATAGGTCTAAAATATTATAAAATATATGATGTAAATTATTATAAATATATAATCTATATTATAAATATATACTCTACAATATAAATATAGATGAAAATATGACATAAAGTTACACATAAAAATTAAAATCATGTAAATTTTTAATCTCAATAATAGATAAATTGCCTTGTAAAAAATAGATAGTTGTAACATTAGCATGCAACTTTTGGAGAAAATACACTCCATAGGAAAAGAATTTTATAGTAAAAATTCATATATATGCCAACTAGATTCTCCCACAAATCATTTTCTGTTCTTCTTATTGTACTACATTGTCTATATATTCAGTCTAGCCATATACAAATCAGCTTATATTTTAGTGAACTTCAAACTTAAAATTAAAAATAAACTTCAAAAATAAAATTTTCACATAGTCAAATGCAAAATACTTAAGTGTGTGTGTGTCCATTGAGTTTTAATAAGTTGTTTTAAAGTGCTCTTAATGTATAAAACAAATCTATCCTATCCCCAAAGTCCTTCTTTTCTTCTTAAATAATATCAATGCCTCTCTACATTCAGATAAATACCATCCTGAATTTCTAGCACCAAAGATTAGTGCCTTTCCAAGACTTTTCTAGAAAATCAGTTTTCTTTAACTATAAATTCATATTAGAGAATCTTAAAATAAAAATATTATCTTCTATATGATCACTTATACTCACTATACTTTTAAAATTCATTGTGTTGTAATATTTCCCCAATTTTATTGGATAGTGTATAGCTAGAATATGAAATACTCCCCCATAAGATCCTGTTTTAGATACTCGGTCTTCAGCTTATAGTGATATTTTGAAGCTGTGTAGCCTTTTGCATGTGGGGCCTGGGTGGCCGAAAGAGATCAACAGATGTTGAATAATTTCTTGACATCAGGGTCTGACCTGCTGGCTGCATCCTGACCAAGCTACTGTCACAGGCTCCCATTGTTAGGCCTTGGTCACTATAATAGATAGTGATGCTCTGAAATCATGAGCCAAAATAATCCTTTGCTCTCTTAAGTTATTTCTTCTGGGTATTTGGTCTCAATTACTCAAAACTAATAATATGAATATGTCACAGCTTATTGATTCCTCAGCTATTTTCAGTTTAGGCTATAATGAATAGTACTATTATATAAACTCATGTATAACTCATTTTTTATAAATATATTTTGCATTGCAAAAACTGTTAGAAAAGAAACATAGGAAATACTTTTCAAATAGCTTTTCATAGGCCCAGAGGAAAAGAAAATCATGGGCCAATTTATTTGACAAAGAAAAATACAAACTTTTTAAAATCAACTATCAGCAAACAGACTTATAAAATTGCAAAAAATGCAATAGCCCACAGTCTATATGGTTATATTTGAAGATGCACAAGCATGTAATAAGATTAAATATCCTCTCGTGACAAACAAAGACCTTTGTCAAAACAGAACTGGTAGAAAATTTCCTTCAGCCACTGAAGGGCATGTATACAGACTTAGATAAGAATGTCTACCCAGTGTTGCTTTAGAGAGCTGGTTATGGTGGGCACACCTTTACCAACTTACTCTGGAGGCATAGGAAGGCAATTCTCTGTGAGTTTGAGGCCAGTATGGTCTACAGAGTAAGATCCTGTTTTAAACAACAATGCCCTAGAAATTATATATGCTATATAAGAAATGAAAATTATAAACATGGGTACAGATAAAGGAGTATTATAATGATGAAATTGTTAATGATTATGATGTAGAGAAATGTAAGAATATATGTAGTTTAAAATGAGAATTAATTCAACAAATCAGTATGAAGACTGAATAAAAAGCAATGTGTAAGACTAATTATTATAGTCATTTCTGTATATCAGGAGCCAATAATTAAAAGATGGATTATTAAAATGTTTTTATAACAGCAAAAAATTTAAAGTGCCTTCTATACAAATAAAATGAACAATCATTCACCTATGATAATTACATAAAAGTTTTTAAATGAAATAAAATTTAGGGGCTGAAATGATGGCTAAGCAGTGGTTGAGGGCATTTTCTGTGCAATAACAGGGACCAGAGTTTGGATCCCAATACTCATGTAACAAGTGAGGCATCTCACTTATGCCTGTCATTCCATCTCTGAGGGATCCAATGACCTCTCCTGAGCCCAGCATGAGCAGGCAAACTCACAAATACACATGCACATAATTAGTGAATATATGGCAATGGACACATTTACATTATGTTTGAAGTATGACTTTGTTCAAATAATTTCTGGAACATTTGGGAGTATTATTCATGATGACAAAGTCTTACAGTTGATTAAGCTGTCGTCAGTAGTTACCACTTGAGTAGACTAACATGCCTGCCTATACAATCTAGCATTACATAGTCACTAAAACACAGTGAAACAGACACATAAGTGAGAGATCCAGGTAGGCTATGGTTTCTCCTCTTCCTAGTGTTTCTTCATTTGTGACAACCAAGCCCAACAGCTTCTAGACAGAGACCATCATCTTCTCCCGGCTTTTGGGATTCACTAAATCCCAACCAGCTCCCCGGCAGGGATGCTCTATCCAACACATATGATCCGGAGACACAGAACCTTGCCAGTTTTCTGACTGGGACATTTCAGATGCTCTATCTGGCATTGAGACAAAAAGCCAGTATACACTTCGAGGTGGAACCCCTTCCAACCTCCTACAACAAGCTGAGGACAGCAAAAGACTATAGCAGACAAGCAGAATAAGTGAGATAAAGACAGTAGCCTCAAATACTAAACAATAATAAAAACATCAAGATCCCCACCTTGCTATGCATTTAGACTCATCCTGGACATTATAAGCACTTCTGAAAATAAAAAAAAGAGAGAAAGAAAAGAAAAGGAAAGGAAAGAAACATGACTTAAACAAAAAAGCAAAAAAGAAAGAGAAACTCAATCAAAAAACTAAGCCCAGAAGTATGAATCCCAGTATAGAAATAAAAACAACATGAGAAACCAAAGTAACCTGTTGCCTCCAAAAACTACAAATCCCATAGTAATGGTTACTAATTAAAATGATCTTCAAGAACTTCCAAACAAAAAAATTCAAAGGAATGATTATAAGTATGATCCAGCAATTCAAAAAAGACAAAGAGATGAATGAAATAAGGAAGTTAATCCAAGACATTAAATTTAAAATTAAAATATAGCTTGAATTCTAAAAGAAAATCCAAATTGAAATAGTGCTGAAAATGAAAACCTCAACAAGTCAATTAAAAACCTCAGTGGGATCTTTCCTTGTTATCCCTCTCTGTTCTTGATCCAGCGAGGGTCCCCTAAGCTTTCTTTCCCTCAACCCTTGCCCTTCGTTACCACCACCACCCCACGTCCAGTTTGCCCATGTAGATCTCATCCATTTCTCTATTATTGGGTGATCCCTGTGTCTTTCTTAGGGTCCTGTTTTCTAGGTAGCCTCCCTGGAGTTGTGAGAAGCAGTCTAGTCATCCTTTAGCATCTAGTATCCACCTATGAGTGAGTACATACCATGTTTATGTTTCTGAGTCTGGGTCATGTCACTCTGGATGATTTTTTTTCTAGATCCATCCATTTGCCTGCAAACCTCATGATGTCATTGTTTTTCTCTGCTGAGTAGTACTCCATTGTGTATATGTACTACATTTTATTTATCCATTCTTCAGTTGAAGGGCATCTAGGTTGTTTCCAGGTTCTGGCTATTGATAAATGAAGATCCCATGGGAATAGGAAGAAGCAAAATGCTAGAGAGGTCCCCAGAAATCCACAAAGATACCTCTACAATAATCTACTGGCAATGGTCGAGAGAAAGCCCGAACTGACCTACTCTGGTGTTCGGATGGCTGAATATCCTAACTGTCTTGTTAGAACTCTCTTGCAGTGACTGACGGAAGTGGATGCAGAGATCCATGGCCAGGCCCCAGGTGGACCTCCGGGAGTCCAATCGGTGTGAGAGAGGAGGGATTATATGAGCGAGAGACATTGAGACCATGATTGGAAAAAGCACAGGGACAAATAGCCAAACTAGTGGAAACACATGAACTATGAACCAATAGCTGAGGAGCCCCCAGCTGGATCAGGCCCTCTGGATAAGTGAGACAGCTGATTAGCTTGAACTGTTTGGGAGGCCCCCAGGCAGTGGGACCGGGACCTGTCCTTAGTGCATAAACCGGCTTTTTGGAGCCTGGGGCCTATGCTGGAACACTTTGCTCAGCCTGGGTGAAGGGAGGAGGGGACTGGACCTGACTCCACTGAATCTACCTGAGCTGAATCCCCAGGGGAGTGGGGGGTGGATTGGGGGGAGGAAGGAGGAGGAGGAGGGAGGACAGGGGAATCTGTGGCTGATATGTAAAATTAAATTAATTATAAAATTTAAAAAATAATTTTAAAAAATCTCAGTGGGAAGCTTCCTCAACAGAATGGATCATGTCACAGAAAAGAGTCAGGGATGGAAGACAAAGGACAAGAATTGGACCACTTAGTAAAGGTCAATGAGAAATTAAAACATTATGGTTTTGTGTGTGTGTGTGTGTGTGTGTGTGTGTGTGTGTGTGTGTGTGTTCCATCCATACATGTATAAATGAATGGAACATGGAGAATCAATGAAAAAACAAACTTTCAAAGAACTAGCATAAGAGAGGAACATTATAGCAAAAGCATAGAGAGTATCTTCAGTAAAATCATAGTAGAAAATTTCCCAAATCTAGAGAAATAGATGCTCATGCAAGTACAAGAGTCTTATAGAATATCAAATACATAAGACCCAAAAAGAAATTCTCCATTTCAGATCATTAAACATTAAAAACTCAGATGAAAGACAGGATATTGAAAGCTGCACGAGAGAAAGTTCAAGTCACTTATAAAGTCAAGGCCATTAGAATAACACATGATTGATTATCCAGCAGAAACCTTTATAAACCAGAATGACCTGGAAATAGGTACTCAATGCCCTGAAAGAAAACTTGTCAGTCCAGAATATTATACCCAGAAAAAAGTATTTAAATTGAAGGAGAAATAAAAACATTTCAAAATTAAAACAAATGACAGGAGTTTATGAGTACTCAGCTCTGCAGAAAGGAATAATTACCTCTGAAGAGAAGGATAAATGCATCCAGGAAGTCACAGGGAATAAAAACCCAGACAGATCATTAAGAAAGTTTTGAGAAAATACCACAAAAATAAACAAAATGACAGCAATTAATACACATATTTCAATAATAATTCTGAACAATAATGGTCTCTATTCTCTAATAAATAGAAACAATCTAGCAGACTTGATTATAAAATGGGATCCATCTTTTTCCTCTCTCTGTGAAACATGCCTCACCAGCAATGATAGACACTATCTTAGGGCAGGGCAAATGGCTGGAAAAATGGAATGGAACTAAGAAGCAAGCTGCTATAACTATTCTATTATCTGCAAAATAGCCCTCACCCAAAAGCATTCAGAAGAAGTTGACAGGGACATTTAATACTCATTAAAGGAAAAACTCATCAAAAAGATATTACAATCCTTTTACATTTATACACTAAATACAAATTTCATAAAAGAAACACTTGTAGATCCAAAAACCACATTTTGACCCCAAAACAGTGATAATGTGTGATGTCAGCACCCTGCTCTCAACAATAGATATGTCAACCAGAATAAAAATAACAGAGACACTTTCAAACTTTTATGACATCATAAATCAATATGGATCTAATACATATCTACAGAATATGCATTCTTTTATGAAGCTCCTAGAACTTTTCCAAATTTGACCACATATTGGAACACAAAATAAATTTCAATATAAACATAGGAAAATTGAAATGACATTCTTTATTCTACCTGACTACCAAGAAAGAAAACAGTGTATCAACAGCAATAGAACCTACAGAAAGCACACAACCTCATGGAAACTAAACAACACATTACTGAACAATAACTGGGTGAAGAAATATAAGAAAGAAATTTTAAAATTCCCATAATTGAATGAAAATTAAGGCACAGCATACCAAAGTCTTTGGGACATAGTGAAGGCATTCTAAGAGGATGTTTACAGAAGTACCTGCATTAAAAATTTTGAGAGAGGTCATAGTACTAACTTAATGATAAGCCTGAAGTCCAGGAAAAACAAGAACACTCAGAACCCTAGGATAGAGTGGGTGGAAAGAGATAGTAACTCAAATCTGAAGTTAGGTTAAAAAAAAAAAAAACTTTAGCCAAACTAACCAAAATAAATAGTGAAAAGATCCAAATTAGTAAATTCAGAGGAAGAAAGAGCATAACATAAGAGATACTGGGAGAATCAGAGGGACATACTTTAAAAATCCACACCCTACTAAACTAGAAATTCTAAAAGAAATAGATGAATTGAGATCTAGATACATATAAACTACCAAAATTAAATAAAAATGAAGTAAATAACTTAAACAGACCTATAAAAAGCAATGAGATAGAAGAAATAATTACAAATCTCTCAACTCAAAATAAAAAGTCAGTAATTGATGGCAACATAGCAAAATTCTACTAGACCTTCAGCCAAAGTATTCCACAAATTATTCTGTAAAGTAGAAAAGGAAGGACTATTTCCAAATTCTTTTTGAGAATCAAATGTTAAACTGATTTGAAAACAGATTAAAAACCCAATAAAAACAGGAAGTATAGTTCTGGCCAATGAGCACAGATCCAAAAATTCTTTTAAAAAAGCTTCCAAACTAAATTCAAGGACACATCAAAAAGATACTCCATCATAATCAAGTCAGTTTCATCAAAGAAATGCAAGGATGGTTCAATATTCATAAATCATAAGTGTAATCTACCACATTAACAGATTCAAAAACAAAAACCGTATCATCACCTCATTAAATGAAAAAAAAAAGTTTTTTTTTTTAAACAAAATCCAACATTTCTCCATGACAGAAATCCAAGAGAATCTAAGGATACAGAGGAAAATCACAACATAAAAAAGACAATATACAAGAAGTACAAAACTATGTTCATGCTAAATGGATAAAAATTCAAAGCAGTTTCACTAAACACAGAAGCAAAACAAAGATGCCCATTCCCTCCATTTCTATTCAGTATAGTATTTAAATCCTTAGAGCTATAGACAAGTGAAGGATCAAAAGGTAACACAAATAAGAAAAATATCAAATTACCCTTATTTTAAATGGTATAATTTTATACATAAAAGGCATCAAAAACAGGCTTGATAGACTTCTCAGTACTTAGGAGCACTTGTGAGTATTGTAGAGGACCCAGGGCCTGTAAAACTCCAGTTTCTGGGGATCCGTTGCCCTCTTGTGGCCTCACTGGGCACTGGGCATGCATTAACATACATGCAGGCAAAACACTAATGTACATAAACATGAAATAAAATAAACTATTTTTGAAAGACCCTAAAGGACACCGGATAACTTCTACATCTGATAAACACAATCAGAAAAGTACCACAATACAAAATTAACAAAGAAAATGTATCATTCTATATACAAATTAGCAATACAAGAAAGAAATGAGGTAAAGAATACTACTCACAATAGGCTCAGTAACATGTATTTTAGAATTCATATAAACTGGGAAGTGAAAGTCTTAAATAATAAAGATTTAAAGATTTTTAAGGAAGAAGTTTAAGAAGATAGAAGATGAAATGATCTCCCATGCTGATATTATGTAAATTGACATTCTACCAAAAGCAATCTACAGAGAGCAAAATACTCACCAAACTCCAAATAAATTCTTCATGGGAACTGAAGAAATAATCATAAATTTCATTTGGACACACACACACACACACACACACACACACACACACACACACCACAAAACAGCTGGACAACAAAAGAACAATTGGAAGTATCACCATCCCTGATTTTAAGTTATCCTAAAAACCTTGTACTAAAAACAGCATGGTACTGGCATGAAGACAGACACGCTGATCCATAAACTAGAACTAAGGAGTCACATATAAGTCCACAAACCTACAGCTACCTGGTTTTGAAGAAGAAACCAAACATACAGAATGGAGAAAAGAAAAAAAAAAAACCCAGCATCTTCAACAAATGGTGCTGGGAACAAATGGATGACTGAATATAGGAGAATAAAAATAGATCTTGTCTTCACTCTGTACAAAACTCAACTCCAAGTTGATAAAGGACTTCAACATAAGACCTGACACCTTCTGATAGAGGAGAAAGTAGGGAATATATTTGAATTTATAGGCACAGGAAAAGACTTTCTGATTGACCCTGCCAACACAGGCATTAAGATCACTAACTGGCAAATGCAACCTCCTGAAACTAAAAAGCTTCTGTACAGAAAGGGGTATCATCACTCTAGTGAAAAGGCAGCCTAGAGAATGGGGAAAAAAATCTTTACCAGCTCTACATCATGAGAGAAAGTTGGTGTTTAGAGTATAACAAAAAACTCAAAACAGTAAACAAACAACCCAATTTAAAAATGAGTCATGCAACTAAACAGAGTTCTCAAAAGATAAAATACAAATGGCTGACAAAGATTTTTTTCAAACTCTCCAAAGGCCTTGGCCATTAAGGAAATGCAAATGAAAACTACTTTGAGATTTCATTTTGCCCCATTCAGAATGTATATGATTTTTAAAAAATGACTACAAATGCTAGCATAGATTTGGAAGAAAAAGAATGGTTATTAAGTTCTGGTGGAGAACAAACTGGTGGTGCCAATATGGAAATCAGTGTGGAGGCTCCTTAAAATGTTTGAAATCTATCTACCACATCATACAGCTATACCACTCTTGGCCATATACCTAAATAACTATGTATCCTACAAAAAATATACATTTACAGTCCTGTTTATTGCTGCTCTATTCACAATGACCAAGAACAGAAACAGGCTAGATAGAGGTCTATCATGATGAATGGGTGATTAAAATACAGTACATTTACACTATGGAATATTATATTTTTACAAAAAACAAAGTTATGATCACAGGTAAATGGGCAGCTTTGGAAACAATCATTCTGAGTGAGGTAGCCCAAACCCAGCAGAAATGTCATGTTTTTCTCCTTTGTGGTCCACTTAGAATACCCTTAGAGGTCAGGATACAGTAAGGGGCCATAGAGTCTTTCAAGGAATGGGAGCTAGAACACAGTGGTATAAATAGTTGAAGGGTAAACATGGAACAGGAAGAGTTAAATGGAGTGGGGAAAGGGATGACAGAAGAGAAGAAGGGATGTGGGGAGGGATAACTAACACCAAAATCCTTTCAACAAATCCTGTAGAAATCTATGATTGTGGACACTTCCTAAAATACATACATACAGATATATGAAAGAGTTTAAATGGAGTTACTCTATAACATAGCAACAGTGACCTCAGTAGGCACCACAGACTAACAAATAAAAGGCCCAGTGTCAGGAATGGGTTAGCTCTTCTGGAGTTGTTGGCCATGTAGTTCTTGTAGACCTTCTGAACATTACAGTTGATTGCCAATGCTCTTGGTTGTGCTCCATAACTTGATAGTAAGACCCTATTTCTGAAAGCACCACAAACTTGGGTCATAGTAAAGGAAGAAATTAAACTGGTAGTCTCTTAGAAGCTTCATTCTGTTGATAGCTTTCATATCATTGGAAGTTCTATTCACATTATTGGAGGAGAAAAAATAATTATCAATCTTACTCAACTGTGATCTCAGTGAGGCCTAAATAATGACTGGCTTAGCAAGAAATGCCCACAGGAGTGTCATGGAAGTAACTGACATTTTTATAATTTTACTTAAGTCCTGCTCTATGAAGTGGACCTATGGAAAATGTATGTGGGTTTCTTTCCCTGGCACTGTTTTCATGGACAAGAACCTAAGGCTACACATGTATACCCTAGGGGAGAAAATACTGCTAATGCTCTGCTAATTAGGCACAGTATTAAATAAACCAATGATGAGATGTTATTTTGGTTGTCAACTTGGCTACATCTGGAAATAACTGAAACTCAAAAATGTCTGGGCACACCTGAGTGGGATTTTTACTTAATTAAATTATTTGAAGTGGAAAGATCCTCTTCTAATCCAGAACTTTGTGGTGGGAAGACACACCTTTAATCCAAATCTTTTGAGTTGAGAAGACCTGCTTCTAATGTGAGCCACAGCTTCTGCTGGTAGCCTACGTAAATAACACAGAAGAAGGAAGCACTCTCTTTTTCTGGTTGCCCTTGCCCTTGCTAGAGAATCCATTCCTTTCCTGGCACTAGAGTCTACTTCTTCAGGATTCCAGCGTATACTGAAGACCAGCTTAGACATCCAGCCTTGCAGCATGAATCTTAAAGAGTCTTATTAATAAAAACAAACCTGGAGCCAGGTATTGGGATGAATGCTGAAAGATCAGAGAAGCAGAACAAGCCACAGCTTCTTCACCTCGTTAATTCCTTAGCTGATCCCGTTTCCTCAGACTGGAAGCCTCTGAGTTCTCATCCAAATAGATCTCAGCTGAGAACTGTTGCTCAAAAGTCTAAAAGCGTAACCAGCTATAGTTCCTCATCATGATGCCTTAAATACCTTTCTGTCTCCTGCCATTACTTCCTGGGATTAAAGGTGTGAGTCACCATGCTTGGCTGTTTCCAGTGTGGCCTTGAACTCACAGAGATTCAGGCAAACCTCTGCCTCTGGAATGCTAGGATTAAAGGCATGTGTGCCACTATTTTCTGGCTTCTATAACTAGTGGCTGTTCTGTTCTCTGACCCCAGATCAGTTTATTAGGTTGCACAATATTTTGGGGAACACAATACCACCACACAACCTCATAAACTGAACAACTACTAGAGACTCAATCTCCTAGTCATAGGCAGCCATTGTTGGATTAGTTGAACCATAGACTATAAATTATTCAAATAAATCTCATATATATATATATATTCTATAAGTTCTCTTTATTCTTGAAAATCTGACTAATACACTAACTCCTACTGCTTATCATAAACACATGGATTAATGTATTTATCAACTCTTGTTTAAAAAGTTTCTTTTTGCATTAGATGGTAATTAACCCAAAACCCCACAACTGATCAACATGTAGAAAATAAGAGACTCAGTCCTAAATGTGACATCTAAATCACATGTCTTCCTCCTAAGGCTTGGGGATCAACATGGAAGATAAGGCAGAAAGACTGAAGAGGCACAGGCAGTGGCTAAGCACAAAGAAACTGCCTTTCAGACACAACAGGTCAGATGCATGTATGGACTCACAAAACATGACAGCATGCACAAAATCTATACAAGCTCAAGCTAGATAAAATCCCAGCATGGAGAGGTGAGGGGGCCATGACGTTCTACCCTAGCTAAGGAGTTACTGATGACTAATAGCTTTTGGTAGAAAGAGAATTAGTCTTCTTCAAGGTTGTGGATTCTAGTAGATCCTAGCTAGTGTGGATCCTTCCACACTGCAGGGGAAGGACACTCAACCAAGAACATATAGGGAACACAAACTGTAGTTGATAGGTTTAAAAAAATAAAAGAGAATTCAATATTGGTTTGCTAGATCAATGGGGGTGGGTCTAGAAGGAGTTGGGAGAGATGTGAATATGATCAAATTACAATGTACAAAATTCTCAACAAACTAACAAAAAATGAAGGAAAAACACTGATATATGTGATTTATATGTGCAGCTACAGCAAGGCCTTTTAAAAATTAGCCAGTTGTAACTGCAATTAAAATGTGATACTTGTGCCAATGAAATGCTTCAGCAGGGTGTCATTGCTTGCCTCTAAGTTTGAGAAACCAAGTTTGATACTTAGAACCTATACATTGAGAAAAGAAAGTCACTCATCTAAGTTGTCCTCTGGTCTCCCCATGTGCACACATGTACACATACACACACGGGGGTAGTTAATGTTAAATCTTTAAAAATATTTAGAGTTTCCTGGCATTGACCCTTGAAGATACATTAATTACTACTAGATGAATAGCCTAAAAGAAGAAGTTGATAAAAATCGTTCAGAGTGGGCATTGTTTCTGCAGTAGGAAGTATGCTTTCTGTTCACTAACTTGCTTTTTTATGAGAGTTTGTATTTTTATGGTACATAACAATTATCTGTCAGCTGAGAAGACATGTTGTGCAAAGACTCCTGTATGTACAGGAGTGTGACAGTGGTAGCTGTCACACTTGCTAAGCTTCTGTGAGAATACCTTCTCCATTTTGAGTTTATAACTAAAGCAATAATTCAAAACCTCTTAACAAAAGTATATTTTTGTTTTATCAATATTTCACATACCTTGTGTGTTATCAGGAAGAAAAACCTACTGCATGACATTTCTAGTGCTTCCTGAGTTTATCTTGCTCAGAAATAATAGAGAAAGGAAATACTGTGTCAAACATTGAAAAATAAAGATTGGTTGAATCTATCCTTTGAAACATATAAATATAAAAGCAAATAATAGAAATAATTTTAAGAGACCTATTTTGGGATCTCCTCTCTAAAATTGCGTATGTTATTTAATTTCACTTTTTATCAGCTGTTCATTTGGGGTCAAACTTTCCACAGTTCCATAATGGAACTTGCCACTCTATTTTCAGAGGCACAGATGGTGGAAATCGTTTCACAGGTAAACCATTTTATTTGAGTGGAACTGAATTAGCTTTTTCAACCCACAATTTCCAAACACAATGACAGAAATGAAATACACCCTTCCCTACCTTAGTGATGTGGTACTGAGGGAATCATGCCATCACTCAGAATTACAGTTCCCCTCTGCAAAATGAAGAGTCCAATGCCTCTGCTGCGGTACTGCAAGGATTAAATCACACAGTACCTTCCTCTGCAAGCACCCTCAGGTGCCCTGGCACACCTATTCCTTCCCAGCCTACCTACATCACAACATCACTGGACAGTGTCAAAAAATACCAATATCCAGGGTGTACAGAAGTCAATTAGATCAACATCTTGGCCGAGGCACTTTTCAAAGCTCACTGGGGATTCATGTCAGCAGACTAACACTGTACCAGTGCCCATCATGTCCTCCAGCATGGCAGTACTGACACTTTTATTGATAAATCACCAATGAGCAAGTAAACAATCAGAGGAGTCATCTGCTGAGAGTGACACAATGCACCCTGTACATGTTTGACTCATGAAACAAGATCTGCCTGTGCTAACCTGCTCAAATGCCACCGTGCCAGCCTCCAGCTGTGTAGTGGGTGGGAGTGACATTTTAAGAGAATAGGAATAGGAGTGGGAAGAAAGGAATTTATATTTTCAAAGTGAGAAACCTGCCATTGTTTTGAAGTAGCACATAAAATGAAAAAACAAACAAACATGCCTCCAATGTGTGACTGTAGATCAGAATCAATGAGCAAGATGCCTAGTTTTTAGTTGTGCACTCACTTCTGACTTAATTGGGATTCCCAAATTCCCTTTGCTTACTATTTTTCCACAATGAATAGACAGATGATAGTGAAGACAGACAGACGATAGATAGATAGATAGATAGATAGATAGATAGATAGATAGATAGATAGATAGATAGATAGACAGGTGATAGATGGATAGACAGACAGGTAACATACACTATATATATTTACATTATATAATGACTATAATTTGCATGAAAATAGCTCTGACATCCCAGATTTTACTTATATCATTGAATTATCTTTCTAAACTTTCCAAACCAAGAGACACACCCCTAAGGTACAATCTTTTTTAAAAAAATAGAGGTTATGCCATGTATCAAAAGAATACACAGTAAGAAGAAAACAAGCTAGAAGAAAAGTAAAATATTTTTGAAACAAATTACTTTAAAAAAAAAAAGGAAGAAGAAGAAGTGCCCTTCCCAATAATAGAGCTTTCCACACATGAGGTATTATTTCCCATATGTTGGCCTACTTTAATTAAAATGAGTTTTTCTTCTAGTATGGCTGGCCCTTCCAAAATCTTCTCTCTGACCATTCCTTGGAGATCCCCATTCTTCACACTGGTATCTAATTTTCCGTATGGCTCTGATGCCTTTCTTTAATAATTGTGTTCTGCGGGCTGTTTTCTAGCCTGCAGCATTTCCTCTGAAACTAAGTGAACTTGTAACAATCTAAGATAAAGTCTTTCCTCTTTTTATCTTTACTTTCTTTACTCTCACCAAGAATCTTGTTTACTCCTAGGGGCTACAAGGAATTATCCTTTCCTGCTGCTTGTAGGAGAAACCACGTGTGCACTGTGTAACTGTGAGCAGTTCAACATGTTGTTCTTCTAGTAAAAGGTGCGTTTGACCTAACCACAAACACTCTGGACACAGTTCAAAGTTCCCCTGTTACATTATCTGTGTGGCTTCAGCCAGGCAACTTCACTGATGTGAACCTTCCAAAACACATTATCCAAGCCCATGTCAACCTTTCGCCTCGTCTCCATCATTAGTGGTTTAAAAAGTCTGCAAAATGTCAACCAGGTAGTCTGCCTGCTATAGTTTGAATGTTCACTCCTTTAAGTGTTTTGTAGCACCTTCCACAAGGTGTTTCCTTTTCCAGATTACATCTCTAGAGAGTTCAACAAAGTCTGAGAGACTCAGGCTTTTGTTTGTTTTTGCTTTAAAACATTTACTCTAAACCCAAACTTCCATTTCACATGAAATGTAAAGCTTTGCTGTGCCCCGTGTTCAAGGCACATCCAAGTTTGGTGAGCATTGGTACAGAAAGGGGAATGAAGTCCACTTCTTGTATCCTGAGATTTGGCAAAGGAAGGCATCCTTCATAGTCAGTAAGGAGGCATGCTCCACCAGCACAAATAATGTTCAGTATTGTAACTGGCTTTTCACTTGCCTCTTCTCCTACCTCCTCCACTGTTTATGGACACAGCTTTCTCAAGTTCTTCTTTTTTTTTTTTAATCACAAATGTCTTCTGTCTGTCACAATAAATGTCAAAATGATGGCTCAGTGGTAAAGCATAAGTGTTAGGAATAATAAATATCCTTTATAACCTAGAACCTTTCAGGAAGGCCCAAGCTCAGCCACCTCCACAGTATCTTAGGGCAAAACATGAATAGTGGATCTTCAAAACTGGAAAAATAGAGGTCTGCATCCATTCCTCACTTTCTAACCTGTCTTTATTCTCCTCACACCCCATCCACCCCAAGTGCTGCAATCTAGGCTTTTCAGACTTCTCCAAGTGAAACAGACAGACACCAGGCTCTGTGTCCCAGTGTAAGGAGACACCGTTCAAACTCTTCTGAGAATTCTCATTTCCACTCCAGGGACAGCTTGGGAGGTATGGGAGGCCTTAGTACTCTTCAGTCCACAACAAGACTCCAGACCATCACAGAGACATCATAACTGAATGGTGGGACCTCAGCTGTTCCGCAGACCATAAACAATCTACCCTTCCAAAGGAAAGGCGAGGGGAAAAAAGGGAAGAACTGTCTGTTAATTTCTAAGGGCCTTTCTTTTACTATCTACTTTTTAATGTGTGACCTTCTTTTACCCATTCTACCGGAGTGATGGTAACTAAACTGGGTTTCTCCTTCTAGAAACTTCTACAGCATAAGGGTTAACATTTACCTTTAATATAAGTGAAAGTTTTTTCACTCCTATATCCTTTGCAACTTTAGAATTTTGCTGAAATTTTAATATAACGGAAGTGTTATTCTCATGCTGCAATACCTCTTAGTCTTTTCACTTGCATATTTTTTGATGTTTAAGGAAGCTTAGAACTTTTAAATTGCTCCTTCTAACATGCATCAATGTCAGAAAAAATATGTATTTTCACTAAATTTTTGCATATTACATGTAAAATGAGCTAATAATAAATTACCTGACACAATTATGAGATCAAAGGAGATAATCTATGATTATTCTGGGTAAACATTTTAGCATGATAATCTTAATTAGTATGTTTAACATAACAAGTAAAATAGACATTAAAGTAATTACTAAAGTAATTTCAGCTCTGAATTGGTCACCAGCAGATGTTATAGATGAAGACATACCTGAATGCAGTAGGCAGCATTGTTGTGTGACAAGACTTTTCTTAAGGAGACAGAATACACATGTCTACTCACCCCAGATAGGGAACCCATGACTCTTTTAGCCTCTGTGAGCACCTGCACTCATGTATACATACCCACACTTCTGTACATACACACATACATAGATTATTAAATTAATAATGACCATAAGATATTTTTTAAACTACGAATGATGTAAAGATAAAGGAACCCTTGTAGATTGCTGGTAGGAACACATGTTAGTGCAGTCACTATGGCAAGAAGTATATTTCAGCATAAAACTGAAAAGAGAGCTACCATTTAACCTAGATACAACACTCCTGAGAATACAGCCCAAAACTTCCAGTTAAGGAAACTACAGAGACACCCAATTATCCACACTTGTAACAACACTGTTCTCAAAAGCCAAATAATAAAATCAACCCTAGTTTCCATTAACAGATAAATGGATTTTTTAAAATGTAGGACACATACACAATGTGGTTCTATTCAGTCATGAAAAATGAAATTATTTGCAAGAAATTGACAAAATTGGAGATGACCATATTAAACAAAATAAGACTAACACAGAAAGACAAATACTGTGTGTACCAGGCTTTTTCTTTTGGGCCACCAACCAGCTCCCAAATCATTACACAGAAACTTATTATTAGTTATGAATGCTCAGCCTTATCATAGCTCTTATTTTAATATATTTCTCTTTGTCTATTTTTTTGCCTCAGGGCTTTTTATCTTCTTTCTTTCTGTATGTCTTACTTTCCTGCTGTCTCTGGCTGGCTGGTTGGCAGCTGCCTGTCTTCTGGTCCCAGGTATGTCCCTCTCTCCTTGTTCTCTTCTTTCTTCTTCTTCTTGCTCTTTTTGAGCCTAGATTTCTCCTCCCATTTATTTTCTCTGCCCACCAATCCTGCTTCTCCCTCTCCTGCCTAGCTATTGACCATTCAGCTCTTTATTAGACCCATTAGTTGCCTTATGCAGACAAGGTGAAATAGCAACACATCTTTTTATAATTAGACAAATGCAACATAAACAAATGTAACAGATCTTTACGTTGTTAAACAGTTGTAGCAGAAACCAATGTAACACCCCTTTACACAGTTAAAATGGTATTCTGCAACATAAACAAATGTAACACATCTTTACATAGTGAAAATAACATTCCATGACTACTGTGTTTTCTACCATGCATGCAATATAGGAATCTAACACACACACACACACACACACACACACACACACACACACACAATGGAGGCATGAAAGTAGAAGGTGGGTAACTAATTGGGGAAGAGGATGGAGACAAGGGAAGATGAGAAATTAATAGGGACTGAACATGGTCAAATGATATGACAAACTTGAGCAAAATGTCATTATGAAACTCATCCCTTTGTACAATGAATGTATACTAGTATAACTTTTAAAGATTAAAGAAAAATAAGACTATCATAAATACTCATTAAGGCCACACAACCCACACCCCCTTTTGGCATATGCAGTAAGTATTAGTCTTCATTTCCTATCTATCTACTCAAATCTCTCCAACCAGATTTCTTCTTGCCCTAACATCTCTGAAATGTTTCTTTCAAAAAAGCCAGAACTTCCACATACTTCACTTGCAGTGTTTCAGATGTTTCATACATTGTATTTTTGTCTCTTCAATTAAAACACAACTACTAGAAGGTCTTTCTGTGTCTGTCCTCTGGCATTTGCAATACATCTTAGAGTATTAAGTTCACTAGTGACAGAAGATGCATAATTATTTGCCTTCATTCAAATCAAAGTATGACACAAATCTAGGCTGAGAAACCTCAAGGCAAATCATTGTCTCTAAGAGAAGTGATAAGTTTTCTGTGTGGTATGAAGATGACCCACAAAATGTACAGGATACATAGAAAACCTCATGTAAAAGAAATACCCCTGACTATGTAGACAGAGTTTGTGAGGCTTGATATTTCCAGCCCAAATGAAAATACCATGTGTTATCTTTGCTCTCCTTTTTTTGTAGTTAAGACAAAATAAGGTATGTTATTTCCATGCATGCTCAAATGTTTGTCAAGTGCACATGGCTGTGCCACCATAGTGAGTTTCCCCTCCAAATCAGAAAACTTACATTTCTTTCAGATTTAAATATTGAATTATATCAGTTACTTCATTCTTGCCTCCTCTGAAACACAAATTATACTATGTCTGGCTAAATGTAAATTCCAGAATGTGTAGGGTGACAGCTAACCCAGGAAGACGTCAAACAAAAAGACATATTGGAGAAATTGCTGTGATCAGGATTCAGCTGTCAGTTTACAACACTTACCTTCTAAACTTACAAGCCTTCCAAGTAACCAGGGCAGCCTTGACAAATTTGACTCGGAAAAGGTCAGATATTTTGCACAACAGCACACCAGGCTTGTTCTAGCTCCACCTGACTTTGAAAATAAAGAAGACAATAGACTCTTCCTTCTGGGGAAAAGCTCATCCCCTTCACCACCAGAATGCCTGTTTCCCAGAAGAGGACAAACTGCAAGATATCTGTTTTCTGATCATTACTCTGCAAACCAAGTTAACATGGACATTAGTGTTCTATTTCTATGGGAATGTGGATAAGGGAAAGAAATGGGACTTTCTCAACTTGGTCTTCATGGCATCTGCCTCCACACCTGTTGTTTTAGGACACTGCTTCACTTTGCATTGACTGTGCCTCTTTCATCTACAGAGCTCAATCCTGCACCTAGTATAAGGAAGAGAGCTGTATCATGGCTAGCATGCAGAGACCATCAGGCATTGTGGAAATGGGACAGATGAAGAAAAAGATGAAATTCCCAGTTTGGAAGACTCCTGAAGCCAGATTACCTAGTTCTTTTGTTACTCAATACTAAGACTTGTATGTCTCTGGGGTGCCCAGTAGCATGGAACAGTGAGCTTTCCTCAGTTACCATTAAAGAAATATTTTCCAAATCTCTTTCTCCAGCCATCCCACATCATTCATCTCTGACATCTCCAAAGTGGTCCAGCCTCCCAAGGCCATCCAGGTAGATGTTCAAAATTGAGAGACATACTTGGGATTCTATACTGGGTTGGTAAATAGCTTTGTTGAGATTTAATTTATGTATCAAACACATTAACAACTCAACATACAATCACTGGGTTTTAATATATTTGCATAGTTGTGAAAGCATTGCAATTAGTTTTACAGCATTTTCATCCTCCTAAAGGAGGTTCAGCATAGTTTATTCCTCACATATTTTTCCCTTGTTCTTCTAGCCTGGGAAATCACTAATCTGTTCTTTCAGTGTATAGATTTGCCTGTTCTGGAAACTTCATACAGTCTTGTAATATGTGTTTTTTGTGTCTGTTCCTATATAGCAAGCCTTGAAGGTGCATCCATGCTGCTGCATGTACTTGTACTCCACTTATCTTTATGGCTGTATATCCCATTGTACTCATTTTGTTTATCTGGTTACCAATGGATAAAAATCTGGGTTGTCTCCATTTGGGGGTTACTATGGATATTGTTGCAGTAAATGTAATCTACAAATTGAAGTCTAGACAATGCTTTTATTTCTTTAGAATATACATGTGAGGATGTAGCTGCTGACTTTATATGGTGATCTTATGTTCAACCATTAAAAAAGTGTCCAGAATATTTCTCAACAAGGTTTGAGAAACATACTGCTTTATGTTTCTTCTAGCAGTTGGGAAGGGGGGCTCTGGTCACTGTTTATCTTCACTAACATTTACTATGTCTCTTTTTCTGTATTACAGAGTCTTGACTAATATACCAGTCTGGCATGTTAAGTGTCATCTGATTTTAATTTCTATTTGCATTTTCCTGATGGCAAAACCTAGGTTTTTCTTGAATCACATCTCAATATATTTGTTAAATTGATCCATTCATGCCAAACTCATGGATTTTATGGCAGTTTTCAATTAGAAAGACAGAAATGAAAATGGTCATAAACCCCTGTGCTAATAATGTGTGTAGAAGTGTTTGTGTACTCCAGTTTCCACATGTATGTCTCATACATGTGTGCCACTTTCTTGCATGGCTCTGGGGAATTGACCTCATTAAGATAGTGAGGCGATGAGGAAAAGACAAACACAGAAGTTCTGGGATCAAGCAGACTGTGTTCTCTGGAATACAGGGTGCTGTGGAAAAGCCACAGCACCCTGTAATTTCAGCATGTTTTATAATAACAGTTGAACTGGGAGGCAGTATTATTGCATACAGCAGATGGAGAAGGCAGGTTTTATGATATACAGCAGAATCAAGGAGGCAGGTTTAGCCAATCTTGGTTAGAGCAGTCTCTGTAGCGGAGCAGACTTCAGAAAGCAAATATCCAGAGGAGGGGGGTGGGGTTGATTTATGGTGGACATTTTCTGTATGCATTGTCAACATCCACACATGGACCAAAGGAAGGCTTTGCCATTTCTTGCTGAGCCTTACCCCAGGGGTAAGGCTTTGGTCCTTGACATGACCTACTCATGTCAACAACACACATCACTCAGGACTTCACATACTCAAGATCTCCTCCACTCCCCACAATGTGTACATGTGTGTCTTTGTCTTTGAAAGTGTGGGTTCAAATGCTAAATGCCTTGAAGTCAACTTCAGATAACATGACCTAATCCCTGAGTTACCTAAAGCTTGTAGCTCTATTGATCTGAGCTCATTTTCCTACCCATTAGGAAGGACAATAAAAAGTATGTACATAACTTGATATTGTGCAAGCTAAATATTTATTTTTAAAAATAGTACCTCAAGCTATACGCGTTAGCACATATCCTTAGCCCCTTGGCAGCAGAGGCTAGTGAGTATCTGTAAATTCAAGATCAGCCTAGTCTACATAATGATACCTCATCTCAAAAGTAATATTACCATAGTATTTGTGTATTTATTGAATCTATTGTCATTAGGAGATATTTCATAAGATTGAAAAATTAAATCAATGATTTTTAAATTCTATGCTTACACGTGTTTGTTTTTATCAGCACCAGTATCTTTTACTTGCATTAATTTAGTCCTTGTAAAGGATCCTATCTCTTCATACATAACTTCTCACCCTACCCTTCAGTATGATTGAAAATTCTCTGTACAAAAGGAAAATGATAATGCATACACATTTATTGCAAAATAGCACCATCACTTTTCATAGCATCATTTTAAATATCTCATTTAGATACATCTTCAACAAAATTCCCAACTCAGCCAAAAACAGGAAAGGGGACATTTCAGAGGCTGTGATGGTGTGTGTCCTTGAAGAGAAGCAGCAAAGGTCTCCTTTTCTCCTCCACAGCCCTCTGTGTTAGCCCTTGTGCTTCCCACTCATCAAACCTGAGGGAGCAGTGGAAATAAGCAGCACAAATTGGCAGATAATGCACCTCATTTCCATGTCGAAGCAGGTGCATTTTCCTGCAGATAAGTAGTGCGATGACACTGATCTGCTCTGACAGGCCAGCTGATCTAAAATTACTCAGCACACATTGCCACTGGCCAGGGAAGCTTCTCCCAAGAGCTTTCCCCACAGCTCTTCAATCCCCTGGGTGCTAATTAAAATTTACTGGATAATATTTGCAAAACTCAATGGCCCTAGTTACAGCAATTATCAGTTACTAAACGTTAGTGCCAAAGATGTCACCTGATGATTAGCTACATTATCCAGAGGATTCTCCCTCTGGCCCCTCCCCAGATTCTTTCTTTCAAGAAATTGAGTGAGCTAATGTCTCAATTGATTAGAGGGAAAGAAAAATTGCCATCCATTTTTCATTGAGCCACTCATTGCTGAGGAATTGGATTTTTTAAACACACGAATTTGATTTGGCTATTTTAAAGGGCTAAATTAGAGGTCTATCTCTGAATCATATCTAAATAAAAAGGACATTCTTTGTTCCATTTATTTCAGTGATTTCATCAACTGACAGAGGTAAAAAAGAGTCTACCATGACCTGCCAATAGTATTATTGCAAAGGATTACCCTTGAGATGAGAGGGGGCATACAAAGGAGACCCACCCAATTTATGAAATTGGCTCCAAACCACCCATAGGTGAAAGACCCGATAACTTCATATCATGCCTTGACTCTGACCTCTTACTGTGTGACAAACTTTGCCTTGAAGACACAATACATCTATTCACCCCCAAAAGAGTGTCTAGGACAGACCAAAGTAATGACTACATTAATGTCCAATTTGCTGAACCAATAAGTTTTTATTGGGGTTACTAACAGAAGTATTGGAGAGAGGTTACTTACAAGGAGCAGTGTGGTATTGTATTCCCCCAAATATTGTGCATGCTAATAAACTTATCTGGGGTCAGAGACAGAACAGCCACAATATTAAACATAAAGGATAGGCAGTGATAGCACACGCCCTTAATCCTAGCATTCCAGTGGCAGAAATCCATGTGTTCAAGGATACAGCCAGGCATGGTGACTCATCTTGCCTTTAATCCCAGAAAGCAAGCCTTTAATCCCAGGGAGTGGTGGTAGAAAGCAGAAAGGTATATAAGGCATGAGGACCAGAAACTAGAGCATTTGGCTGGTTAAACTTTCAGGCTTCTAGCAGCAGTTCAGCTGAGACCCATTCTGGATGAGGACTCAGAGGCCTCCAGTCTGAGGAAACAAGACCAGCTGAAGATCCAGCGAGGTGAGGAAGCTGTGGCTTGTTCTGTCTCTCTGATCTTCCAGTGTTCACCCCAATAACTGGCCTCAGGTTTGATTTTATTAATAAGAACTTTTAAGATTCATGCTACAGAGCAGGGTATATAATGAAAAAGAGCAAGTGGAACAAAAAGGAATACTATATTGAGGAGAAAAAGAACATCAGGAAATTTAACTTAGTGTTGGAACCACTGTTTATGTCCTATTTATCACCTCCCCCCACTCCCCCCACCCCCCACCCACACCCACCCCCCGCATAGTCTCCTGGCCATATGATAATGTAAAACACATTTGGTCCAACTTTCAACATCTTTATAGTCTTTCACAGCCTCAAGACAATTTAAAAATCCAAAGTCTCTTCTGAGACTTCAGGAAGTCTCTTAATTGCAACTCCCTATAAAACAACAATAATAAAATTACATAAAACGGCAAGGAACATACATTACTATTCCAAATGGGAAAGGGAACATAGTAAGGACATACTGGACCAAAGGCATACCAAAATCCAGCAGAGCAAACTCCAAACTATATTTCTATGTCCAGTATCAAAGGTTTTAGATGGCTCTGCTCTTCCAGCTTTGCTGACGACAACACACTTTTTCTCTTGGGCTTGTTCCACTCACTGCATGCAGCTCTCCCTGGCAGTTATCCCATAACTCTGGCATCTCCAGCATCTTGGGGTCTCCCACACAATGCAGGCTTTAATTTCACAGCTTCATGAAATGCCCCTCACATGCCTGGCTTTGGTGGCTCTCATTAACCACACAGGAATAATCTATAACCTGTTTACTCTTATATACTTCAATATTTTAAAGCAGGAACCATTTAGCCTGGGCTATCAAGTCCTGGTATCTGGTCAGTATGGAACCTGGACCCTTCCTTGAACTACATTTGCGCAGACTTTAATGTGTTGAACTTTCCTTTCTAGAAAAAGTTTCCTTTTCGCAAACTGGAAGCTGAGCTGGATGGGGATTTACCCCTCTGAGCATCACTCCCTTTATTCTACTTCTGCTTATCTCTTTCAGCACAAATCTTGGTTGCTCTTTTTCATTATATACCTGCATAAGTGTGATCATTAGTAACTACATGACAGAATCTATATTAAACTGTCTTAAAATCTCCTCTGCTCAAAAAGAAAAAAAAAAAGTAGTCCAAAACTCTTCAATTTAGCCTCAGGCAAAGTCTTAAGAAAAGAGCAGAAACAGTTCACATTCTTTGCCAAAATGTCTGCCCCAGTTGCTAATATGGTTCCCCTTTGGAACCTCTTAGCTGAACCACCATAGTCCACATTGATCTTAGATCTACTGACTTCCAAGCTCCTACTAGGATGGCTCTGCTTACAACATTCAACTGCTTCTTTACTTCAAAGTACATAGTATTCCATATTCCTCCACAAAAAAATTATGGTCAGGTCTGTCACAGCAAAATCCTGTTCCTAATCACCAACTTCTGTCTTAGTTACTTTTTCATTGCCATGAAGAGTGTGGTGGTTTGATTAGGTATGGCCCCCATAGATTCATGTGTTTGAATGCTTGGCCATAGGGAGTGGCACTATTAGGAGGTATGGCCTTTTTGGAGGAAGTGGTGACACTGTAGAGGTGGGCTTTGAGGTCTCAAGCCATGTCCAGTGAGACAATAGTTCACTTCCTGTTGCCTGATGATCAAGATGTAGAACTCCTTCTCCAGCACGATGCCTGCCTGCATGCTGCTATGTTCCCCACCATGATGATAATGGACTACACCTCTGAAACTTTAAGCCAGCCCCAATTCATTGTTTTCTTTTTTAAAAGTTGCCATGGTCATGGTGTCTCTTCACAGCCATAGAAATCCTAACTAAGAAAGAAGTTGGTGTCAGGGACTGGAGTATTGCAATGACAGGCCTGACTGTTTTTGTGTAGAGGAATTTGGACTTTGGTACATTGGGTTAGGAAAGCAATAGAATGTTTTAAGCACTGCTTAATTGGCTATACGAGTAGGAAAATGGAAGACAATGGTGCTGAGGGGGATTTGAACTGTGGAGGCCTGGTTCAATAGGTTTCAGAGGAGAAGAATTTTAATATGTTGCCTAGAGATTGCTTATGTGATATTTTGGTGAAGAATGTGGCTGCTTTTTGCCCTTGCCCAAAAAGTCTTCTTTAGGCTACAATGAAGAGTTTTTGGATTAATTATACTAGCAAAGGAAATTTCAAAACAGCCTGATATAGACTCTGTTTTGTGGTTGCTAGTGTTGACTCTTATGAAGATTTATAATGATAAGGAGTAAGCTGAGCAAGTAAAATATAAAATGTACAGATTAAAGAGAAAAGGGACACCAAGTGGAATGAAGCTAAATCCTGTGTTCAAGAAGTGCTGTGGGGTGGTCTTTCTGTATGCTGTGAATATCCATTATTGCCATTGGTTAACAAAGAAGCTGCTTTGGACTGTGGTAAGACAGGTTATAGCCAGGCAGGGTTTCCAAGAAAGACACAGGCAGAAGGAAGGTGGAGTGAAGGCAGATGCCATCCAGCTGCCCAAGGAACAAGTTGCCAGCAGACTGATAATGCCATGGCCATGTGGCAATATATAGATTAATAGAAATGGATTAATTTAAGATGTAAGAACTAGCTGGCAAGAAGCCTGAGCCATAGACCAAACAGCTTGTAAATAATATTGAGCCTCTGAGTGATTATTTTAAAAGTGGCTGTGGGCCTGCCAGACTGCAGGACTGGGTGGGACAGAGAAAAGTGTCTGGCTACATATGGCACCCAAATGTTCAGAAAGAATTTCCCCATGAAACTTAAGAAAACTTAAAAGGGAGTTCTAGAAAACAAAATCAGAGTCAAAAACAGCTTCCTAGTGTGTCTTTCATGTGGGCCATGGTACAGAGATGCCACAGCATGCAGGTTTGAGGTACAGCATGGCAGATTCTACTGCAGTCCACAGAGGCATCTCCAAGCTGCTCTGCACGCTGCATGGCAGATTTAGCTTTTGCTCATGCAGGCAAAAAAGGCTAAAAGATACATTTTTATGTGGAATCCATTCTTCCAAAGATGCTGACTTGATCTTTAAAGGTGCAAGTATTCATTTGCATTCTGTATTAGCATTATCAAAAGCCAAAGATTGAGTTAATACTTGTCTTGGCGTGAGTCTGATATTGCCTTGTTTACAACCATGATCAGCCTTTGTAAAAAAAAAAAAAAAAAAAAAAAAAAAAAAAAAAAAATCAGGAAACAGTTCTTTTGACCCTTGAAAAACTTTTGTATACAGATCAGTTGGTTTCCCTGGTTCTGGAATTTTTTCCCAAGCATTTAAAGCTGCTGTATGGCATAGGGACATTGTATGTTCATCAAAGGTAGCTTGTACATTTATATCAGTGAAACATCCCTCACCAAGAATTTGATCTTGGGAGATCTCAAAACCTCTCATTTTACCTTGTTGCTCAAAGGCCTTAGCTTCTTCTCTCAACCAGCTTCTCCATTGTAACTGTTGGACATATTCTAACAGCTGAGATGATTAACTGATTCCAGCCATCTGGTACAATTATATTTCTAGAAGACCACATATTTAACATCTGTTTTACATATGTTGAATGCATGCCATAGGTAACTACAGCCTCCTTAATGTGTTTTAAATCCCTCATATGAATAAGTTGCCAGATATGTTCTATATATTCTTCAGGATGTGTATCATCTGTTGACTTCTCATGGATGGTGACAGGATAAGTCATTTTGTAAGAGCCACCTGGAGATGTTATTACTTGTATGGCTTTGCCATTCTGCTTATTAGTTTCTTTATTATCCTTACTGAGAGACTCCTCCAGAGCTTGATGAACCTCCTCTGTTGTAAAGGATTCTAGAGATTTCATGGAATCATACAATTTTTATGTTCATCAGAAACATATGATTCCACAAACTTTTTTTTTTTTTTCCGAGACAGGGTTTCTTTGTGTAGCTTTGCGCCTTTCCTGGAACTCACTTGGTAGACCAGGCTGGCCTCGAACTCACAGAGATCCACCTGCCTCTGCCTCCCGAGTGCTGGAATTAAAGGTGTGCGCCACCACCACCGCCCGGCACACAAACTTTATTCTATCAATTAGCAATGATAATCTTTCCCACTTAGAAATTATCTGCATAGCATTATAATTGCTCTGAGCCGTTACTGTCTTATTAAGTATTCATATTTATTATCAATAGAATTAAATTTGGTTGTCCAGTTATTATTAACAGACTGAAGTTCTTGTGGTAAATTAGCAGATTTCAAGGAAAGAATCCTATTATTTAAGTCTTGTATCAGTCCCATTAATGTCTTATTTTTGCTGTTATTATTAATCCAATTTTTCAATGATATGAGATGAATCACAATGCTGATTTCTCTTATGGTACACATTATATACATTCTGCCAGCTGTGGCAGCTGTGCACACTTGCAGTGCCAGTGGCGGTGGTGGCAGTGGTGGCGGTGGTGGAAGTTTCAAAAGATGGAGTTGGCAGCAGCTACAATGAACAATTTTAAAAGAAAAGGAACAGTCTGCTGGTAGTTCTAACCAGGCAGAGGGCTGTAAACCAATCTGGCTGCTACAAGCATGCAACTAGAAAGGTGCCTAGCATGGAGGCCTTTCTCTCTGGCATAGTGCTCTATCTGCCACAGAATACATGTGCTCCTGGCAATGGTTACAAGAACTGCTGTCATGTGAGTCACCTGGCTTAGCGTGAACTTCCTGGCCTATAAGCGGTCACCTGAGCAGTTCCTGAGGGGGTTTGGGCTACACACAGGCTCTGCAGAGTAGAGAAACTCATCAGCAGTCACCCATGGGTGTGAGGGTTTGGTCATACAAGTAGTCTCAGTAGGGGGGTGTGGGGGTCAGATTCACATGGTTTGGCACCAGATAATGTGAAAAATCCATGGGAATCTGTATTAGGGAAATTTATTAAGGTAAACTGAGGAAATACATTCATAAATATACAACAGAGTAGACAGCTGAGTGGTCCTCTGATCTGATCAGGAGCAAATCCACCTTGAAGGCAGCAGCAGGGAGAAGGGGAATGTGACCCTTCTCCCTTCCCTTATAAGAGGTCATGTACAACAGCAAGAAGCACCATCTCCTTCATGCCCTGTAGCCCAAAGCCATGGGCAGAGCAGGTAACACGACAATAGTCCTTTAAATTTCCTGCTTCATCAGAAATTATGCTAGAGACTCCAGACTTGTAGACTGAAGATAGATTTCCCAACATTAAAGGGGAACTTTGAATGACTGTCCAGACAGCCAGATGTCTCTGTCATTTCTAGAATTTTGGAAGTTGCTTAAAATGCTTTTTCTGTTTACTTAGGTAATATTATATCCTTCTGAGGTCTTTTATGAAGTTGAAGACTAGATAATTATAATTACAGTTTTCCTTAGTTATGATAAAAGGTAAATTAAATATAAAACTTTAGACTCACAAAGATAGGATTGATGATAGAATATTTTTTTAATTTTGCCAAATAGAAATAGACTAGATATTGTAACTGTAATTCTCACTTGATAACTGTTTTTGTTATGTGTAATTTTACTATGTTAAATAAAAATCTTCCTTTTTGATTAAACACAAAAGGGGAAGTACTGTGGGATGGTCTTTCTGTATGCTGTGAATATGTGTTGCTACCATCAGTTAATAAACTGCTTTGGCCTATGGTAAGACAGGTTATAATCAGGTGGAAAATCCAAGAGAGATACAAGCAGAAAGAAGGCAGAGTGAGGTCAGATGCCATCCAGCTGCCCAATGAACAAGATGCCAGCAGATTGGTAATGCCATGGACATGTAGCAATATATATATATATATAATATATATATATATATATATATATATATATATATATGGGCTAATTTAAGAATGTAAGAACTAACTAGCAAGAAGCCTGAACCATAGACCAAACAGCTTGTAATTAATATTAAGCCTCTGAGTGATTATTTTAAATGTGGCTGCAGGGACTGCCAAACTGTGGGACTGGGCAGGACAGAGAAAAGTGTCTGGCTACAAAGGAGACAAAAGATTAAGAAATGGAATAAAGGGAATGTTAAACTCAGGGCAAGATCCTACCCAGCTAAGTTTCCAACTTGTGAAAAGGGATTAAAGAAAAACTCAGAGCCAGATGTATTGTTAAATGCCTTTAATCCCAGAACTCCAGAAGCAGAGGCAGGAGAAAGTCTGGGATTGAGGCTGGCCTTGTCTACAGATCCAGTTTCTGCACAGCCAAGCTTAAACAAATGAAGGAAACCATCAAAAACAGAAAAATGGTGAAGATGTAATTGAAGGAGTAGACCATGTTCCAGCTTCAGCAAGCAGCAGAACTGGGCAGCTTCAGCCATGTGGTTCTGGCTTTAGAGTCAAGGATAGATGAAACAAGTTAGGGAATCTTCTTCTGAGACTAAGCAAAGCCACTGAGGCCAGGCATGTGTCAGGAGTATCCCTGTATGGAGGCCTAAAGAAGCCACTGTGTTAAGTTGTGAAGATAAAGCCTGAATTACTTTGGAGACCCCAAAATTTTGGAGATGCCAGAGTCATAGGATAACTACTGAGGAAAGCTGCTAGTAGAGAGCATGACCAACCCAAGGGTAAGAAGTATGTTAAATTCAACAAAGCTGAAAGGAGTTGGAGATCTGAAGAGTGCTTTGATCTCAGACATGGAGATACAGAATTTGAAGTTTGCGTCATTGGTTTTTTGTCTTTCCTTGGTCCAATAGTTCCTCACTATCATCCCTTTCCTCCATTTCTGATCAGGAATGTATACCCTGTGCCATTATATGTTGGAAGTATGTGATCTGCTTTTTTATTTTAGTTTTATTGGGATTACTGTTACATAATATTAGTTAAAGATGTTTGACACTTGTTTATACTATGGAACATTTGTTTAATGATGTAAAGATGTGTTGTATTTTTTTATGCCCCATTTGTTTAACTCTGTGAAGCTGTGTTACTTTGCCTGTCTAAAACACCTGATTGGTCTAATAAAGACCTGAATGGCCAATAGCAAGGCAGGAGAAAGAATAGATGGGGCTGGTAGGCAGAGAATAAATAGGAAGAGAAATCTGGGAGGAGAAGATTCGGGAGCAAGTAAAGGAGAAGGAGGGAGGACATCAGGAGCCAGCCACCCAGCTATACAGCAAGCCATGGAGTAAGAAGGAAAGAAAGGTATATAGAGTAGAGCAAGATACAAGCCCAGAGGCAAAAGGTAGATGAGATAATTTAAGTTAAAAAAAGTTGGCTAGAAACAAGCCAAGATAAGACTAGACATTTATAAGTAATAATAAGTCTTTGTGTGTATTTATTTGGGAGCTGGGTGGCAGGCCCCCAAAAGAGTAAAGAGTAAAAACAACCAACTACATTTTGGCATACCAACATGAGGCTCAAATTTCTATAGAGCCTGATCAATTTTTTTAAAAGAAAGAAAGAAATGGATAAAGCCCCTTTAAGAAATTCTGTCATATAGCAGAGCACTTAAACAGCCTTTTTCATGCTTAATAGAAACACAACAACCAAAAAAAAAAAAAAAAAAAAAAAACCTAAGTAAAAAATTTCCTGCCACAGTGCAGGGCACTGGCATTCCAGAGCTGGAGGGTTGACTGCAGTTCCTTGTCAAAGGAACCACCTGCTGTAAGCTTTAGATTTGGCTTTTATGACTTGTGCAAAACCAGCTGATAGAGCCTTGTGGGGGACCCACCTGTAGCTTAGCAGTTGAAAGTTTGCTCACACAGATAAAAAAAAAAAAAAAAGGCTAAATGATACACAGTGAAAGAGGTTCGGATAGAAAAACCTCTAAACAGATTCCAGTGTATTTTACAATGTGTGCAGTCTTAAGAAAGAAAGTTAATATGGATCAGGTTTGATCAAGGGAAACCTCCTGAAATTTGACATGTAATATACATCAACAAAGGTTACCTCTGGTCTTCCCAGAATGTGGCCATTATCTTAATTGTTCCCAGGGACCCCTAAATATGGCTTTGCCCACAGGCAACTTCCCAAAAGATGAAGTGAGTGGTCTTTGGTTATTTAGTGGGTTATGGATATTTGTTATCATTTAGGAGAATATAGGGATATAAGATAAAAAGACAGCTATTAATCCCAGATATGTTGCATTGGCATAGATTTTGGTATATTGATACAAATTTATACTTATTTTTGTTATACTGAATGTATGTTTCCACTCTTGTTTGGGGTATTGTGCTTATGCAGATTATTTAAAACTTCAATATATAATTAAGAAATGAAGTTAATAGTTAATATAGTAATCAACTTGTAGTCACATTAGGTATGTTTTCAAGGTTAAACAGGTATATTTTAGATAAATAGATGATTTTCAAACACTTTAAAGACCTACAGAATATAGCATTTAAGCTGTTTAATAAACTAAGGTTTTTCATGACAATGAGACGCATCAGCTCCTGGCAGCACCAACTTATTTCAGAGAAGATGATGGGCATTGAAGAAACTCCATTTGGAGTTTGCCTTCATTGTGGCAAAGCTAGCCATTTGGGCAAGAAACTATTCTTGCCTGGACTGCTTGATAGTATACTGAACATACTGCACAAGCATAACACAGGAAAAAATAACTGTTGAATTTTGCCAAGACAAGGTAGGACAGCCCTTTGAGACTCACACATCATGGAAGAGTCTGCCAGATATTCTGTAGGACACAGAGGAAACATACTGACAAACTTTGTCAATACAAGGTAGGACAGTCCTTCAAATTTCCTGATTCACTGAAAAGTCTACCAGATACTCTAGGCCTATAGGCTGAAGATGGATGCCCCAATGTTGCAGAGGAACTCTGGGTAACTGTCCAGACAGTCAGGTGTCTCTATCACTTCTAGAGCTTTATAAGTTGCTTGCAAAGCACTTCCTGTTTACTCAGATATTAGACCCTTCTGGGATCTTTGATGAAGTTAAAGACTAAATAATTGGAGTTTTAGTTTTACTCAGTTATAATAAAAAGTAAATTAGGTATAAAACTTTGGAGTCACTAAGATTGGATAGCTGGTAGAGTTTCTCTGAATTTGCTAAATACAAATGGACTGAATATTGTAAATTCATTCTTACTTCATAACTGTTTTGTTGTATATAGTTTTACTATGTTAAAGTTAAAACCTTTCATTTTTATTTAGACAAAAAGAGAAAAATGTTATAGAATATTAGTTAAAGATGTGTTAAACTTGTTTAATGATGCAAAGACATGTTACATTCTTTTATGTTGCATTTGTTTAACTCTGTGAAGCTGTATTACTTTGCCTGTCTAAAACATCTGATTGGTCTAATAAAGACCTGAACAGCCAATAGTAAGGCAGAAGAAAGGATAGGTGGGGCTGGCAAGCAGACAGAATAAATAGGGAGAGAATTCTGGGAGGAGAAGATTGGGGAGTAAATGAAGGAGAAGCAGAAAGGTCACTAGGAGCCAGCCACCCAGCTACACAACAAGCCATGGAGTAAGAAGTAAAAAAGGGTATATAGAAACAGAGAAAGATAAAAGCCCAGAGGCAAAGGGTAGATGGGATAATTTAAGTTAAGAAAAGTTGGCTAGAAACAAGCCAAGCTAAGGCTGGGCATTTATAATTAATAATAAGTGTTTGTGTGTATTTATTTGGGAGCTGGTTAGAGGGCCCCCCAAAAGCTACAAAGAGTTACAAAAAACAAACAACTACATATTACAGTTAAGAGATGGTATGAATCTCAGGAAAGACTGAACTTTGGACTTCTAAAGATGCTTAAGACTGTGATAGACTATGTGGGCTTTTAAAGTTGGACTTAATGCATTTGCGTTATGCTATGGCTACAATTCTATGGAGGCCAGGGAGTAGAATGTGGTGGTTTGAACATGAGTGAACAGTGCCACTCCTTGGCTATAGAGAGTGGCACTGTTAGGAGGTATGGTCTTGTCAAAGGAAGTATGTTATTGAAGAGGCAGGCCTTGAAGACATACATATGCTCAAGCCACACCCAGTGGGACAGTTCACCTCCTATTGCCTGCAGATCAAGATATAGAACTCTCCACTCCTTCTCTAACACCATTTCTACCTGTATGCTGCCATGTTCCCTTCTATGACATTAATGGACTAAACCTCTGAAACTGCAAGCCAAACCCAATTAAATGTTTTCCTTTATAAAAGTTGCCGTGGAGCAGGGAAGTAGTGGAGCACACCTATAATCCCAGCACTCGGGAGGCAGAGGCAGTGGGATCTCTGAGTTTGAGGCCAGCCTGGTCTACAGAGTGACTTTCACAACAACCAAGGATACTCAAAGAAACCCTGTCTCAAACAAACAAGCAAGCAAACAAACAAACAAATAAGTAAATAAAAGTTGCCTGGGTCATGATGTCATTTCATAGCAACAGAAATCCTAAAATGGAGAGGCACTATGATGAAGGCAACTTATAAAAGAAAACATTTACTTTGAAACTTACAGTTCCAGAGGGTTAAGGACCATGACCATCATGACAGGGACAATGGCAGTGGGCAGGCAAGTATGTGACTGGAGCAACAGCTGAGAGCTCACACCTTTAGACAACAACTAAGAAGCAGACAGAGAGCTAACAGGGAATGGTGTGGGATTTTGAAACCTCAGAGCCCACCCAAATTGACACACCTTTTCTGTCAAGGCCATATCTCCTAATCCTTCCCAAATAGTTTCACCAACTGGGGACTAATCATTCTAATATATGATCCTTTGGGGACCAGTCTCATTCAAACTACCACAGAGAGTCATCAAACTGCTCCAGAGCCATGCCTGACTGACAGTTACCATTCCACTTGCCATGATCATCATGGCCTCTAACCTGTTGGAACTGTGAACCCCAAATTAAATGTTTTCTTTTATAAATGGCCTTGATCATGGTCTTATCATGGCAATATAAAACTAAGATAAAAATTATTAAAATAAACAAAACTGTCACCATTGATCTACATAAAAATGTGTGATCACAAAAAGAAAAAGAAAAATGAAGTTTTCTGTTCAAGGAATTGGAATTATTGTTTATTTTTTCCTGAATTGATTTTTCTCTAGTTTGTTCTCTTTGCGATTCAAGATGCCATGGAAACAAAATGTACAATATAAATTTGATGAGAAAAAAATTAATTAGGTTCTCTATTTCTCTTCCATGTTATTCTTACTTCGGAAAGTTGGGTATAAGTCTCAGGAAATTAAGTTACATGGCCAGCTGCACACAGATGGCTACTAGTGCAGAACAAGAAATAGGTTGTGAATCTAGTGAGCACCGAAGACTGCAAACATCCATTGTCTTGCCAACATTCTAGTCCTACCAGCAAGTGCACTCTTGGAACATCTTGGTCCCTATAACCTCCTATTCCAGTAGGTTTTCTTCACTCATTGTGTCCTAGAGGCTATCACAGATGCTCGTGGTTTCCCTTATGTCCTGGCATCCCAATTGGATGTGTATGCTCAGAGGAACTCTATGAGAGTTCCTTCCTCATGTTGTTGCTAAGTAGTTCCCCTTGCTCTCCCCACATAGTCTGGAATATCTGTGGTTTTCTAGTAAATTTCTTGGCTGTTGTCTTGTGAGCAGTACTAAGAGGAGGAAGTTATGCACTCGGTGGTTATTCAGGACATGTTCACTTCCTTTTTTATTTTGGCTTTGAACTTGTCTTTGAGGTAAATGAACCATAAAATAATAAAAGAGATGATGATAAAATTACTTGAATCTCCTTTAAAAGGCAAAAATAAAAAGGATGAAAGCAAAATGTAGATAAGGATAATGGATGGCTGGGTTTGGGGTTTCTTTTGAGTTTTCATAAATGTAGATGTGTAATGCTTTTGTCATAACCATAAAGAACATGGCAATTCAGCAGAAACAGACAGATGCTAATCTGTGCAGGGAGGATCTGAGGTTGGGCAGTACATGTGTTAATTTCAAGAGGCAGTGCATGTACTAATTTCAAGGAGGAAATTTCCTGTAATGAAGATGTTTCTTATGAGCCATATTAGCACAATCTTCAGCAACATCAGTGTCCTGAATTATACATACACAGGCAATAAGAATCCAAAATGAAGGGTATTTGTACTTTTATATGAATGGAAAACAGAAAATCACAGCTAGTTTGTGCTTGTAAATATATATTACAGGTGGGCATAATGTGATCAAAAGTAAGTTAGGTGTAAAACTTTGGATTCACTATGATAGGATAGATAATCCATTATTTTCTCTGAATATTCTAACTACAAATGGACAAAATATTGTGAATGTAATCTTTACTTGAAATTTTTTATTGTGTATAGTCTTATTATGTTAAGTTAAAACCCTTTCATTTTTATTTAGACAAAAAGGGGGGAATTTTGTAGAATATTATTTTAAGGTGTGTTACTTTTGTTTACGTTGCATTTGTTTTACTCTTTGAAACTGTGTTACTGCACCTGTATAAAACACCTGATGGTCTAATAAAGAACTGGCCAATAGCAAGGCAGGAGAAAGGATAGGCATGGCTGGCAGGCAGAGAGAATATATAGGAGGAGAAGTCTGGGAAGAGGAGAGAGCTAGGAGTGAGAGAAGAAGGAAGAGGACATCAGGGGCCAGCCACCCAGCTACACAGCCAGCCATAGAGTAAGAAACAAAGAAAGGTGCACAGAAATAGAAAAGAAAAAGCCTAGAGGCAAAAGACAGACAGGTTAAGTTAAGCAAAGCTGGCAAGAAAGAAGCCAAGCTAAGGTTGGGCATTAATAAGTAAGAATAAGCCCCTGTGTGTAATTTATTTGGGAGCTCAGTGGTGCCCCCCCCAAAAAAAGAGTAAAATACCAATAACAACATGAGACCTGGTAACATTAAAAAAAAATGGCAGTGCCAGTGGCAGCACAGTGGCAATGATGTCCTTTGCATTTGGCACTGAGGAATAGCTCAAGAGTTGTTATCATATTCTGCTATATATCTCCAAGGCAAGCAGAAGGGTGGAGGAAAACCTCAGCTGTGGGTTTCAAAAGCACTGTGTGTAAATCCACGGGAAGCATCCCCTGAAGGCTCCTAAAAACAGTTGGCAAGTAGAAGAAGAAAGTGGTGTAAGTTAAAGCTTTGCCAGGGAAATGTGATTTGGGTGGGAGCATGACCGAATTTATGCTCCTTGGATAGTGTGGCCTGGGGAGACACTGGCTAAGACTCAGGGCTTCTTTTACTATATTCCACCTCTCTATTAAATTCTATTTCCTGCACCTTCAGAGCATATAATTCCACATAACACTATCTGCTCCCTTTGATCCATGTGACTGGAAGGATGAATTCTCTGCTCCCCCTCCCCCACGAGCCCTTCTGTTGCCCAAGGCACAATCAATTTCAATATTCAGGGGAAACAGACCACACAGGATCTATGGCCTCCCAGCAGGGACCTGACATATTAACTGTTGTAATGCCTCTAATTCAGGCTATTTACTTTGGGATAGGCCTGTCTCTCTTGCTCATCATTTTAACCTATACATCGGCTGTGTCATGACTATTTAGAGTGATGGGGGTGATCCTCAGGGCATAGTCATGAGAAGTCTGATGAGGGAACAGCTACAGCAGACCCTTGTCGCTTCAGGGTAATGATGACTAATACCATTCACGTCCCTCACCCCCACACTGAAATCTTCTCTTGCCTTTTAAATTGACAACTGTCAGAGGGAATGAGACTCTGCTGGTGTCATGACTTGATGAATTGGTCCGGTGGAGGCACTCCTTCTTGTCATGAGCAGAGACAAGTGAGCGGAGCAAAGAATAGCAAAGGAGGGGGAATGGAGACGGGGAAGGCTCTCTGGAAAAAAGAAAAATGAGCATGGAGAGATGGGGAATATCCTCAACTAAATGCCACTGTGTGGATTCAAATGTTAGAGCTTATGTGACCTAGAAACGAGCTACTGTGATTACCTCACCACATGTATGTGTTAAAGAAAAACATATTCAGTGGTGTATACCAACCCAGAATCAGGAAGACTTTGTTCAGGACCACCATGATGGGTGCAAGGACAGCTGTCACGGGATTGTACAGTGAGAGAGAAAGATAGGGCTCAATCTTCAAACACAGCGTGAACTAGAGAAATTTAAAACCAATGATCAGAATGGAAGTTGTTGTATAGAGAATTACTATAGGAAAGGGTGTGGTCCAGGTTAATTAATCAGGTAGGACCATACTAAATTGAGGCCAAGGCTATCAGACGTCACTTCAGGACAGTGGCAGGAATTACTGATAAGCCCCTTTACTAAAGCTCATTGTACAAAGAAGTGTACAGAAGACTTACGAGCTTTTGGAGCAGACTGAAGTTACGACGACCAGCCCAGAATCTGCATCATATGTCACAGACCTAAACTTCTCAGTCTGGTGTCCTTTTAGAAATCCTCTCCTACAAGAAGGAAGTAAACAAGGTAACATTATGGTAGGTGGTTTCAGACAGGCAATCCTTCTCTTTGAAACTGCCCAGAACCTGCAACAGATTATTGAGCCACAATGGAAGTGGAGTCTCTGGAGCAAGATCTGTCTAGACCATCACTGTTGAGTTGATAGTGACACCAGATTATGTTTACACTACAAGCAAGTGGGCACACTTTACATTAGGCTTGAATATAGAAGAAATCAGAAGCAAATGCCTCTTCTTTGTTTAAGGTATGACTTAATTCTCTTATAGGAGAGAATTTTTGAAACATTTACCTTTTTTTACATTTGCTTTTGTTTAAGTTATGAACACCTCTAGATTTTTTGGAAAACAAGCAAATTCCAGATCTGGCTTGGCAGAGTATCCTGTTTGCATAGCAGAATGTCACTAGTAAATAAATATTAGTAGCTAAGATTGGTTATGTTTTCCTTTCAAATAAGTGGTCAGAAGTTAATATTTTCTTATTACATGGTGAAAATTCTGATTTAAATGTTTTTAAAATTAATTTTGATATTTAACCTGTCATGGAAGGCCATTATTAGGAGAGGTGGTTAATGTGTTAAAATCTCTACTTACTTCTCATCTTGGAACAAGTTCTGCGTCAAAAGTGATTCCCCAATAAGACCAGAAAGCCCTGAAAGCATCTGGTCCAACTCCCAGGGGTTTGGGTTGGGTAGAGTCCCAGAAGGCCAAGGTGTTGCTGGCTAGGATAAACTCTGAAATCATGATCTGGAATTATACCCTGTCAGTCATGGAGGAAACTCAAAGCCATAGACTAGATTTAGAAGAAATCCAACAACAGGGATGTCTAAGGTCAAGGACAGGCTTTCCAAGACTGTTTAACTCCTGCTGTCCTTCAGGACAGGCAGAAATGAGCCAGGGGTGGGAATGGGTAGACGAGCTGATTCTGCTTAGACTGATGGCTGGGGTTTTCAAAACTGAAAAGAAAATTACTGCATCTTGTTTATTAGTCTTCCATTCTGGGATATAAATGTTTTGAGGAGGGAAATTTTCTTTTTTATATGTTGATCTTTCCTGCTCTAATCAAATGTGTGGTGACAGAGAATAAAGATTTAATAATCTCAAATTCATATGCTTACCCAACAACAGTACTAGAAATAGTGGAGAAAAGAACCAAATCTAGGTCCAAAGACAGAGTGTGAAACAGCTTTCTGTGCGACCCAGCTCCTACCTTTGCCTTCTGTGGGGTCTTGATCTAAGACACATACTCCTGAAATAAGCAGAGACCTAGAAGGAAGCACAAAGGAGTCAGCTCACAGAGGTTGTAAGTATGATAATGTCACTACCTTCACTATGCCTTGGTAGAGAGGGACATTATCTGTCAGCAGCTATGTGATTTGGATTTGAAGAGTACTTCAAACTACACAGGGACAGGATACCCTACTGCATGAGGATGAAAACTTGAATGCATAGAGACTACATGTTTTATATATTATACTTATAACTAATAAAAGCAATCAAAACTCCAAATCTGACTTCTTCATTTCAACAGAGGTTCTCAACCTTTGGTGGATATTATAATAACTCAGAAATTCTTATTCAGTTCTTCTGGTATCAGTCTCAAATTATGGTATTTGTAAAACGCAGCCAGATATATATGCAGCCAGAGACAATCATTCTATATAATTCAACCTTTTTAATGAACAAATCATATATCCAGGAATATACAAGACTGATACATTTTGTTGCCCTAGCAGCATCAATCAATTACAACACAATTTTTGAAAAGTTACTGCTATATTTTTTTTACAGGTGTTCCTGATTTTTAAAGGAATCTTAAAGGTAATTTGCCATTCTCTAATATTTGCAAATCTGAACATTTAATTGTGTGCATGACCATTTTCTCCATAACTAACCACATATAAAATAGAAAACTTGTCTAATTAACCTAAGAGTTATTTAGACTAGAGAAAAGATGAATTAACAGCAAGTTAATAACTCCAACTATTTTCTTCAAGCCAAGAAAGGATATTGACAACATATTTCTCTTGAACACCAAGAAAATGGAGCTTCTCCTCAATGCCCTGCAGGCTTTACCCCTGCCAAAGACATGGCTCAAGAGGTAGGTATTTGATAATTACCAACCACTGCTTTTTTACATGGTTTCCAAAAGTGAAAAAGGATATGCAGAGTCATTTGATATGGAGAGAAGTCCATATGAGTCAAGATTATTTTGTTAATGATTGCAGATTTCCTTAAGCACGGGAGTCCAGAAATTCTCAGTGGTTCAGCATTCTTGAGGCATGTTGGATAACCTATGTTTTCTGGAGATACAGGGGAGGCACACCTCCAGGGTCTGGGCAGAATCCCAACTATCCTACATCTAGATATCTGAAACATGTGGTCTTTTCAGGTGATGGATTGTGAGAAGAATGAGAGACTAATAATAATAATAATAACAAAAACCTGTAGTTGTTTTTTTGTTTGTTTGTTTGTTTTTGTGTTGTGTTTTTTCTCTTGGGAGGCCTGCCACCCAGCTCCCAAATGTACAAAGGCTTTTCACTATGCAAATGTACTCATGTTTCCCTTTCATGACCCATTCCTCATTGCAACCACAATGGGAAATACAGACAATGAATGCAGGATTTGGTGGGCAACACTCTCTCTTCCATAAACATCTAACATACTGTGTCTTGGTGCTTCACAAAATTGTCACTCAGGTTGGTGCCCTCAAATAAACTTTCTCTGCTTTTTATCAGAAAGGAAGGAAAATTCTTCTCTTTTGCTTGTGCTTTCCATTGGAGTCATGGAGGGACTGTTTAGAAGCCATTGTTTATTTCCACCAAAACTGGGGAAGTAAGAAAATAAGACTCACAAAATTGTGAACAATGCATTAAATCTATTTGTTCAGTCATTCATTCATTCCTTGTGGATTATTCTCTAGAGTTTATTAAGATAAATTCACAATGTATACCTTACACAAACTTATACCACACTTGTAGTCTTTTTAAAGATAATTTATTTTTATTCTTACTATATGTATGTGGATGTATATCATATGTATGTGAGTGCTTACAGAGACCAGAAAAGGCCAACAGATCCCCTTGCACTGAAGTTATAAGCTAGTTGTGATCTACTGGACACAGGTTTTGGGAACTAAATCCCTGTCCTCAACAATAGCATCAAGTATGCTTAACAACTGAGACATTGTTCTACCCAAATTGGTAGTCTTTTGAATGACTTTCCATCTCCAGTACAGAATTGACATTAGAAGACCCTTTAATTGTGCCAGGTTTTACACAGTTCAAGAAAACCTGTAGTTGTTTTTTGTTTGTTTGTTTGTTTTTGTGTTGTGTTTTTTCTCTTGGGAGGCCTGCCACCCAGCTCCCGAATAAATACATGGAGACTTATGCTTACTTATAAATGCCTGGTCTTAGCTTGACTTGTTTCTAGCCAGCTTTTCTAACTTAAATTATCCCATTTCCCTTCAACTACATCTTGCCTCTGGGCTTTTTACCTCTCTTTATTCTATACATGTTTCTTTCATTCTTACTCTGTGGCTGGCTGTGTAGCTGAGTGACTGGCCCCTGGCAGCCTCTTTCTCTTCTCCTTTTATCTCTTCTTCCTCTTCTCTCAAGCCTAGATTTCTCCCCTTATTTATTCTCTCAGTCTGGCAGCCCCACCTATCCCTCTCCAGACCTGCTATTGGCTGTTCAGCGCTTATTAGACCAATCAGGTGGTTTAGACAAGCAAAGTAACACAGCTTTATGAAGTTAAACAATTGCAACATGAAAGAATGCAACACATCTTTGCATCATTAAACAAATGTTCCACAGTATAAGCAAATGTAACACATCTTAAACTAATATTCCACAAAAAAAACTATAATGAGGAGTAAACTAGACCATTTTGAAAAAGAAGCATTGCATTATATTTTTCCAGAATGCTGAACGATAGGCTCTCAGGCAACTCTCTGCTTAATGAGGTAACCTGAGGAGAAAATGGGAGCTCCTCTCACAGCCTTCCTATCTGTCTTCTTAGCAACCAAACTTCTCCTCATAGAAGTAGTGAGGTCAACAGAAAGCAAGCAAGTCAGGCTATGTGATAACTCAAAGGAGAACTTAGCAAATGCATCATCATTAAATGAGAAATGCATGGTCAAGCTTCTTTGAAAGCTATTGATAATTCTGTGACAATGAAGGCTAAGAACTTCACTAAGGGTAGACGATTCCTTAGGGAAAAAAGAGGACTTTTTAAGGAAATATTTCAAAAGACATTGACCAAGTTCTGATTTTTTTAATAAGTTTATACCTAATTGTAGATAATATCTGTGTTAATTGCAAATAAGTGTGACTTTTTAAAAATTCTGTATCAATCTACTAATGAATGCCATTATTACATATTGTGCCCTGTTGTAGGAAGCAAGCCATTATTACTGTAAGTTACTAAAATGCTTTAAGAAACAACATTGCTTTACAAAATATTTGTCTGGATAAATATTTAAACCAATTTATTTATAGCAATGTTGAAAACACAATGTATGTGTGCTGGTTAATCTGGCATGAATGTCAACTTTCAATGGATTGTGAACCACCTAGGAGACTTGGGCATTTTCTATGAGGTCATGTCCAGAGATAAATCAGGAGTGCTCTGACTTACTCAATGGTTTAATCCACTGATGGGTTCAGAAGGGAAATAGATTATAGGGATGGGGCCTCACTGGAAGAATTAACTCACCAAAAATGTGTCCTTGAAAAGTACATCTGTGCTATCCCATTCCTGTCTCCTTTCTGCTTTCTGAGCACTTCTGTTCACACACACACACACACACACACACACAGAGAGAGAGAGAGAGAGAGAGAGAGAGAGAGAGAGAGAGAGAGAGAGAGAGAGATGATGTGCCATTCTATCTTCCCCTAAGACCCTACAGATGGATTCAGGCAGCCTGGGACTTTAGCCTCAGAAACAATGAGCCAAAATAAATATTTTCTACTTTAAAATTACTTCTCTCAGGTATTTGTCACAGGCTAAAGGTATGACAATATACTAGGTAAAAATATCTTACTGGAAAAATTCTAAACAAAAGACATTGGATGCCACTGGAAATATAATGTGTTACATTTACAAGTTTTCAAAACCATCCACTACTTTTTGATATGTCTTAGAAAAATGTCTTGTTTTCAATCTCAGAATGCACAATAAAACTACTTAGGAAGCTATTAAAATAGTGATGATGAAGTTCCTCCTAAGCCAGTTGAGTTGGAATCCCAAGGCATAAGGGCCACACACGGCTATCACTTCAGTGTCCCCTGAGACTTGAATGTACAATCAGACTTGGCATCATGACTCGGGGTGAAGGACAGAGAGCACTTCTTTGTGTGCTGATTGCAATGTTTTCCCTCCAGACTCCTTATTCTTACATTTCCTGCCCTTTATAAAAAGCACAAGTGCACATACTGCCTCTCCTCTATTCAAATGTGAGTTCCTGGAACTCAGAACCCATGTCTGATCCTTATTCCACAGTTTCTATGGAGGCACATGGCAGATGCTAGCTGATTGCATGGCACACTGATCATTTGAAAACTCTAATTCCAGATTTTTAATTTCACCACTTCCAAGAAGCCTATTTTAATAGAGCAGGTGAAAAGTAGGACAGAAGACAGTCTGGGGTCTTTGTATAAAGTCACTAACTTCATTACTAAGGGCTCCATCTTCATGGTCTAGTCACTTGCTGAAAGTTCCTCTCCCTAACAGCACTAAAATAGAAGTCAGAATGGCAATATATAAATTTTTAAACCATTACATTGGATAACTGTGATCAAATGTACAGTCCATGTATCTGATTAGCCCCGAAAAGGCACAGCAGTTTTTTTCCTTTACAGCTATAGACAAGTCACTTTGAGTACTTTTCCTGTACTACACCAACTCATCTAATGGACATAGTTGAGGGTTTACCATGTACTCACAGTCTCTATGTTATTTACAACTCCTTTATGTATTTAGTGCAGTTCATTGTCTTTTTTAATAGATATTTTTATTTTATAATTAATTTAATTTTACATATCAGCCACGGATTCCCTTGTCCTCCCTCCTCCCAGCCTTCCCCTCCAATCCACAGCCCATTCCCATCTCCTCCAAGGCAAGGTCTTCCTTGGGGATTCAGCACAGCCTGGTAGATTCAGTTGAGGCAGGTCCAGTCCCCTCCTTCCTGCACCAAGGCTGAGCAAAGTGTCTCAGCATAGGCCCTAAGTTCCAAAAAGCCAGCTCATGCACCAAGGACAGGTCCTGGTCCAATGCCTGGGGGCCTCCTAAACAGTCCAGTTTGGCTATTTGTCCCTGTGCTTTTTCCAATCATGGTCTCGATATCTCTTGCTTATATAATCCCTCCTCTCTCTCACTGGATGGACTCCTGGAGCTCCACTTGGGGATTGGCTGTGGATCTCTGCATCTGCATCAACCAGTCACTGGATGAGATTTCTATCATGACAGTTAGGGTGTTCGGCCATCTGATCACCAGAGTAGGTCAGCTAAGGCACTGTCTCAACCATTGCCAGTAGTCTATAGTGGAAGTATCTTTTTGGATTTCTGGGGACCTCTCTAGCACTCTGCTTCTTCCTATTCCCATGGGGTCTTCATTTATCATGGTGTCTCTTTCCTTGTTCTCCCACTCTGTTCCTGATCCAGCTGGGACTTCCCGCTCCCCTAAGCTCACTTTCTCCTAACCCTTGCCCTCCATTACTGCCCCCACCCCAGTTTGCTCATGTAGATCTCATCCATTTCTCTGTCTCACAGAGACCCTTGTTTCTTTCTTAGAGTCCTCTTTATTAGGTAGCTTCCCTGGAGTTGTGAGTTGCAGTCTGGTTACCCTTTGCTTTACATCTAGTATCCACTTATGAGTGAGTACATACTATGTTTATCTTTCTGAGTCTAAGTACCTCACTCAGGATGATATTTTCTAGTTCCATCCATTTGCCTGCAAACCTCATGATATCATTGTTCTTCTCTGCTCAGTAGTACTCCACTGTGTATATGTACCACATTTTATTTATCCATTCTTTAGTTGAAGGGCATCTATGTTGTTTCTAGGTTCTGGCTATTACAAATAATGCTGCTATGAACATAGTAGAGCATGTGTCCTTGTGGTATGATTGAGCATTCCTTGGGTATATGCCCAAGAGTGGTATAACTGGGTCTTGAGGGAGGTTGACTCCCAATTTTCTAAGAAAGCACCATATTGATTTCCAAAGTGGCTGTACAACGTTGCATTCCCACCAACAGTGTAGGAGTGTTCCCCTTGCTCCACATCCTCTCCAACATAAGCTGTCTTCAGTGTTTTTGATCTTAGCCATTCTGACGGGTGTAAGATGGTATCTCAGAGTCACTTTGATTTGCATTTCCCTGATGATTAAGGATGTTGAGCAATTCCTTAAATGTCTTTCAGCCATTTGAGCTTCTTCTGTTGAGAATTCTCTGTTTAGCTCTATAGCCCATTTTTTAAATAGACTATTTGGTATTTTGATGTTTAATTTCTTGAGTTTTTTATATATTCTGGATATCAGCCCTCTGTCAGATGTGGGGTTGGTGAAGATCTTTTCCCATTCTGCAGGCTGTTGTTTTGTCTTATTGACTGTGTCCTTTGCCCTACAAAAGAAAGCATCTTCAACAAATGGTGCTGGCATAAATGGTCGTCAACACGTAGAAGACTGAAAATAGATCCATATCTGTCGCCGTGCACAAAACTTAAGTTCAAGTGGATCAAAGACCTCAACATAAATCCAGTTACTCTAAACCTGATAGAAGAGAAAGTAGGAAGTAGTCTTGACGCATTGGCACTGGAGATCACTTCCTAAATATAACAGCATTGTCTTTTTATTTAATGAATTTCAAAAGAAATTTCAAATGACTGTCATAAATTGAAGTTGCCTATAAAGGACATATACTTCAAAATAAGCCACATTTATTTTCTCCCAATACCATCACCAGTTATTAGAAGCACCAGTATTAGAAAGCTATGTTCTTGTGATGAGGAGATGGTCCAGTGGGTGAAGTATGTTTGCTGAACTAACATGAGGACCAGAGTTCAAATCCCAGAACCCAAATAATACCAGTCATGGAAGGGTGTGTTTGTAATCCCACTGCTCCTACAGTGAGATAGGAGTAAAGACATGTGCGTATCCAGAAGTCCATGGGCTAGCTAGCCTGGTATACATAGCAGTGAACAGCAAAAGAGAGACCCTGTCTCAAACAACATGCAAGGCAAGGACAGACATCTGAGGCTGCTTTCCGACTTCCACATGAGTACTATGATATATATGTACCTACACACACACACACACACACACACACACACACACACACACACGGGGGGGGGGGGGATTTTAAAAGAAAGTCATGTTCTTCAATTATCATTTGCTAGTATCTCCACCATTGTTGTGGGGCAGTTTCCTCTGAATTGAAGCATTCCATCCTAGAAGGGGGATCCTTAATAAAGGAAACAACTCACAGGTCTCAGAGACTTCCTGTCACTTGCTTTGGATCTCCCACCTAATTCACTGAGCTGCCTGCAACTCCTGTAGAGAACTCCGAAAATTCCATTTCTGGGAGTCATTACCTATAAGATTTTTTTAAAGTTCTGTTTTCAAGCCAGAAGTGCCTTGAGTCAGCTGAGGTCCAGTTACAGAAGAGCATAAAACCCGTGGATCCTTGCTAGCATATGCTAGTCTGGCCACCCACCCCACCCTCTGAAACAAAACATTTAGAGTAGAAAATTATTAAGAGCCAAGCTTGCCTAAGAACCTGCAAACAAGCCTGTGTGCTTGAAAGCTTAAAAATAGCCTGTTAAATATAGAGTTAAACTGGAGCATAGTCTTTACTGAAAAGTAGACAGACTTAAGTGGCAGATGATGAGTAAAGATTGGACTACCCTGATTTCCAATGAGGCAAAGAAGGAAAGGACCTGGATTCAAGGTTATAAACACTGCCCCCTGTTCTCTCTTGGTGTACCACATTATCTGGATTGGCCATACAATAAACTGCCTTGCTTAGCTACTCTAAGTCTCGAATGGTTGTTGTTATCAGTGGGGGAGTTCCTCACGCCTCACATCGCTTATGCTGGAGTAGGCTGTTAGGTGACACACTGCTTTGAGTCATCTCTACTCTGTAGGTAACACTTTACCTATACAACTGTGAGTAACCTCAATAAACTGCTTCATTAAGTCGGACTCTGAGGGAATCTTCCCTTCATTCTGTCAGAATGTCCTATCTAGGTGAGTAGACATTTGTTCCTGTCTCCCCAGGAACGGTCTCAGAAAAACATAGTACTAGAAATCATTCAGTGATGAAATAAAAAACCACTTGAATTTAGAACTATCTCTAATGTTTAGTTAATAGAGGGTAATCTTAGGTGGAGACAAGGTGTAGTCCCCTGCCTGCCTTCAGGTTTTAAAGGAAGTAATAAGCTATAGGAAAGGAAACTCTCAACTCTCTTGGAGGCATCTCACCAATGCCCAGGATTATCTTATCAAGAGACTGAAACAATAAAATGTGAAAACAGCATTTTAGCAATTACCACCCCATGTAAACATTTTCATTACTATTTCTTCTTTGACCACTGGTTCCCCAGCTGTATCAAGATAAGAATATATTTGTTGTAGAAACCCCAGCAACTAGCACAGTGATTGCCACTTTAAAATGTTATCAGTGAAGAAATATTCTGACATCCTTTGTCAAAATCTCCATATGAAAGGGAGGAGCTTCCTTACCCCACAGTCTACTGTGATCTAAAATACACAGCTATAAACTCAGTCACATTTGTACAGACCCCTTACAGAACCCCCAAACCCACATATTTCCTTACACCCAATTCTCCCTGGCCATTTTCAACTCAATCTTTAAAACGCTCCCATGTTAGCAGTCTGTGGCAATTTTCCTCTCTGCTTAGGCATGTTTCCATTCATGCCTGGGACCCAGAGTTTAGAGTCTCCAGGGGCCATGTGATGGGAGGGACAATAAACTTAAGACACATCTTGTCATCTTTACAACCCACAGTGGCACAAAGCACAGGATTGGTTTCACTTTCTGACGTCAAGAATTAAAATGATAGAACACCTGACAAGTATCCTGAGTGATTTAATGAGGAAGCTCCTCTGCTGCAACAGACCTAAACAGGTCCCCCTTTCCACCTTTCTACACAGTTCTCACACTGCATAACAGAGAATGGTGAAAAAGAGGAGCACAGAAAGGAGACAGACAGAGAGACAGAGACAGAGAGACAGAGAGAACCTTGCTATCCAATACCCATAAAAATTTGTTTTTAATTCCCTGGCTCTCACAGATAGAGGCTTCTGCTAGCATTTAAGATAAGATTAGTTGGTGGTGTGCTATCAGCACCTCCACATTTCCCTGCAGGGATTCCTTCTGACAGGCAGAAGCTGGAGGCATGTCTCAGGATTAACACGAGCTAATGATTATACACTAAAGCTTTGGAAATGTCCGACTAATAGGATTAAGCAATAGCAGATGCAGGTCCCCGTTCAGGTTAAAAATGCACTTTTTACATTACAAAGTCAGACAGATCCCTTTGAACATGCAATGAATATGGATGTTTTCAATTATCACAGTCTTCCAGGGCTATACGATATGGTAAATTAATCCCTTTAGAACATCGGAAACAGGACAAAATAGCCTTCTTGAGGCTGAAATCCCTCGTTTTAGATTTTCCTTCATGGGGATAAGCAGCAGTGCACCTCACATAATTAATCTTATTACAAACAGAGAGAAAGGGGAAATAAAAAAAGTGTATAAAATTTGTTTAAATATTTGAGAAACTTAGAAAAAGAAGCACTTTGAAATCAACATCTCTTAATTAATTTCCAGGCAGTCAAAAATGCAAACAGAAGGCATGTCAAGCTGCTGGGTGTGTTGGGACGGATTTTATTTCCATGTGCCTCAGGTGTTAGTATGACAGGAAAGAGGGGGGGAAAGTGAGGTCACTTAGAAAAAAATGAACACAATAACAATTGCCAGTAGAAAGCACAACTTCCAAGATATGTGAGTGGATGTGATATTCTCTGAAACCTGGGTGGAACGGAGATGGAGAGGTCATGCCAGGAAATGTATATTTTGCTGCGTCACACTCGAGAAAGCTATCACCTTCTGGAATGGCTCCTCTCCTCACTAAACTGCCATTGCTGCGCTTAGATGAGTTGGATGTAGGTATCAATGGGAGGTGAAGCTCCAGGATTTTACATATTGGACTGACCTAGGGGTGACTAGGGCAGAGAGCCCCAGGGAATGGTAGCTGACCTAACCCACAATGAAGCCGATTTAGCACCGTTGGTTTGATCCTTTGTAGAGTCTAAAGTTAAGTATCTATCAAACTTGTCTGAGCAATGGTGTTGAGCCTCAGGAACAGGACTTAAATCACAGTACCCAACCCGTGATGTGGGAAATTCCTTCAACAAACAGGAATCACAGGGATTTTGTTTTGTTTTGTTTTTAAGAAAAACAGAAATAAGAAAGAAAGAGAGAAGGGGTGTGGGAGAGAGGAAGGAAGCAACTGATGGAAGCTATCATCGTGGAAATACCTCTTTAAGTTTTGTTTTCATTCCATTCCTAGCATACTTCCTCCCTACACTAAAGAATGACATAAACAGAAGTCAAGTAAAAAGCTGAAAAGAAATAGAGTTTGACAACATACAAAAAGTGTGGTGTGATGTAGTAGGTATGGGTTTCAACATGACCAATCAATCAAAAGCCCTGTTCTAAAAGGACATTGCCACTTTTCCCATTTTCATAAAGATCACATCCACTGGGATACCGTTTAACAGGGTTTCCTCTGAACCTCAGCAGTCTAGTGTGCTGGCCTGAAAATACAACTGGGACAGATGAAAATACTTCAGCGAAAGTCATCAATCAATGTACAAAGTCATTCCTATCCCAGCACTTGGGAGGCAGAAGCAGGCGGATCTCTGTGAGTTCAAGGCCAGCCTGGGTTACAGAGTGAGTTTCAGGACAGGCTCCAAAGTATTAAAAAATACTGCATTGAAAAGTCACTTCTACACAGAACAAAAAGAAAGAAATTATTTTAATCTGGCATTCAATTTTCTTTTTTGCTCATTTGCTTCTGTCAGTTGCACAATAAATTTCAGAAGATATAAACTAATTTCCAAAGACAGACTGTGCTCGAGTGAAAGACATTTAGAAAGCTGTTTTGTTAAATATGTAAGCTCTTCTTACTTGAAAAAGATTTGACAATTGTTTGTTCAAATGGTATTAGTCATGTATAATCAGAATTCATGTACATTTTAAAAACTATTTATTTATTTATTTACTTATTTATTCATCTGAGTATATGTATGTGCCTGAGAGTATTGTATGCACTATGTGTGTGCAGGTACCCTCAAAGGCCAGAAAAGGGTGTAAAATCCCCTGAAACTGGAGTTTCAGGTGGCTCTGAGCCACCCAGGTAGGTACTGGGAATCCAACTCAAGTCTGCTGCTAGAGAAGCAAATGCTCTTAACCACTGACCCATCTGTCCAGCTTCTAGAGTCTTTGTTTCAATGGCATGATGGTGTTCAGTTTAATACACATGTGGGACACTAGGACCCTGCTGAATGGAAATATTGATTCAAAGCCCTGGGTGTTTCTCTCAAGTCTGCATTTCCCATCAGTTGTCAGAGGTGTACATGCTGGTCATCCAGAACAGAGCACACAGCAGCAGAGCACTGGGACACTGAAGCCACTTGAGAACAAATTTGTTACACAGAGCAACAGGATGGAACCAAGGAAACCCTCCACACTTTGTGTTTTGGAGGAAGCACAAAGGTGTGTGTACAGGAGTGAACCTGATGTTAACCCAAGCACCCCAGGTTTTGGCATCTTCCCAAACATGCACCTGTCATCTCATTCTATCAGGCTTAATGGGTTCAGTCATTTACCTTCTGAAAGTACTTCAAGACAGACTTTTCACATAAGTATATTCTGAATTCATTGCAAGTCTATTATAACTTTTCAACTCCTCAACCATCTCATAAACTAACAATATTCTATCACTTCCAAATGAAGATTGTTAAAGTACTGTCACTAGTAGAGGTGTTTGAACATTTTATTACTAGATCGGTGGTACATTTAAAATTCCCACTATTAGATTATTTTCACAAAAAAAAAAAACTTCATTTGTTTCAAAAGACTGAGATATGTTCTCGCTAAAATTTTTAAAGAAACCATTTTCTCCAAATTCACTGTATTTAACAGTGTGTGTGTGTGTGTGTGTGTGTGTGTGTGTGTGTGTGTGTGTGTAAAATCCAGATTCGGTAAGAAAAAGTATGGAAGAAGAAACACTGATGCATTCAAGAAGCTCACTTTTGCCTTCTAATACTCCATGAACTACTAAGAGAAACAGATAAGTATTCCTTTACAAATAAATTCTCCACATGCAACAGGAAAGATAAAAATGAATGTTTAGTCAAAATATAAAAATGTCAACAATTGTTGGTGGCACTGACTGACAAAATCTTTTTAAAAATGCTGCATGCAGGTAAAGGGATGTGTTGGGAGTATATACCCTAAATGTGGGTTTCAAGTAATTGAATATGACCCTTCTAATTATGTGCCTAAAGGCACATCAAGGACCTAATACTGCCTTTTGTGACATAATCTTTCTTTCTTCTCTTTTATGATTGTCATTACATCCAGTGTATGCCTATCTTAAGAAAGAAAATAACATGTGTCTGACTTTACATTAAGCTTGAATAGAATTAGGAAAACATTTCAAAGAAAATGAAAAAAGTGTTGAAGGACAGACCAAAGAAATGGAAAGAAAAAATGGAAACACTCTGTCCTTCAGTCTAACAAACCTTCCTGCATCATCAGTATGAGCAGACAAGGGTGTTACCCTTTTTCCACTAACTCCCCATGTAATGCAGTAGAATCATCCAGTCAAGGCTCTCCTTGATCATTGGCTTCACTGTGTATTTCTGTTTGAAGGACTTACTTTGGGAAGTCTAGAGCACATGCTTTCTTTACTAATACCGAAGAGCCATATATGAAGACAGATGAGTCAGTTGTCTCCTACCTCAGACTTGGAACTGTGAAATCAATAACAATAACAGTTTATAATAGAAATTCAATCCGGTGCTCAAAGGAGCTCAAAGATGACTAAAAGTCCACCACCATGTTCTCAGCATAGTTTCAACAAAGTGAGGGTGTACAGAAAAGGAGCTACAGAAGTGTGTACTGCTTTTCCAGGAAGCACTGCCCAGGAGGTAAGACGAGAACATTCCAAAAAACCTGTGTTAGCACAGCTGACTGTCAAGATGATGAAAAGCTGGACATAACAAATTCACTCCACACGTGAAACATTTACCCACTTTTAAGAGCAAGATTTAACATAAAGCCAGAAACAGCTTATTCTCTTTCTTATAATGGGCATGCATTGGAACAAAGGAAATAAAGGTTATGTCACAGAAAGCAGCATGAGAGTCCTTGATGTGTCTTCAGGTGCACATTTAGAAGAAAGGCTACATTCAGTGACGTGAAGCCTTAGAGTATATCCTCCCCTCACAGTTCTTTACGTGCATACAGGTTTTGAGCTAAGGCTGTTTGTCAGCCAGAATGCCATCTTCCGTTCCTCTCATTGTCACCCCACTCCATTGTCACATTTGGCTCTGCTTTGTTTGTGGAGTTTGAACACTGAGCTTCTTACCACAAGTTCTACAAAGCTGGCAATTACCCAGTCCTCAATGGCTGAACCAACAAACTCCATCTTTGTTAATATGTAAAGTACTCTGTGGGTGACCAGAAGAACCATATTTCTGATTGAATATATTCATTAAATAGTGATTAAAAAACACAGAACATGGAGGCCTGAAAAATTATTGGAGGCCTGAGGAAGGAACATTAAATGTATCTTCTCTGAAGCCAAGGTCGATTTTAGTAATACATCAAATGGTGCCCTGGTGTCTTGAATTAGTTAATTATATAAGTAGAATGCCTTACTCTCGGGGGGGGGGGGGACGGGACGGGGACGGGGACGGACCTAACTCAATATTTATTTTTCCACAGGGTTCAAACCCTTGTCATAAAAGCCAGCCAAATGTTTCTAATTCTAGGGAACATGTTACTTTAGCCTTGGTAATAGTGACTCATCTGTGAGCTTTACTGCTATGCGGAATTCCAACAGAGATGACATTTTGCAATCCAAGCAGTGACATGTCCCTTGTCTAGGGGCAAACCGAGAAATAGTTCCCTTCAAATGGGCCTCTAAACAGCTGTCAGGTCAGAATAGCTTCAAGTCATTACCTATCTGAGCCATGCTGAAGTAAGGACTTTGAGGTGGTGAAAATCTCTGTATCATGTTACTAATCTCACTGGCCAACAGTGGCTATGTCAACAGCCAGCTTTCCCTCTTAGGAAGCAGCAAAAATAAGACACTGCTTACTATTGGAAGTTCAAAAGAGCACTGGAGAAGCTGGAAAACTCAGGAAGTTAAAAATGGGCCGCCTGAGAAATTTGCCTACCAGAGTGAAACAAGACATCCTTTAAATCACAGATCACTCAAACTCTGACCTGCTAATGGTTAGCAACCCAGACTTTCTTCACAATGACCTGTAAGTAGTAGCCTTCTGCTAGTCTACATTAGCTCCAGAGCTTGGGCCCAATTTCCTGGCCAATTAGCAGCTCAGCAGTCTAAATTAAAGAAATCGGGAGCAGCTGTAAGCCTCTCACTACGATTACTTATAAACCCTTCAAATCTAGACTCAAATAGCTTCCCTATAGTTTTGCTCAATTGATTAACTCCGACTGGTTTATCACTAAACCATTCATTTACTTTAACAATCCACTAAAGCCTCAGATAAAATGCATTTCATGTCCCTTCTTGGGCCTTTAATAATTAGCCGTGTCTACCATGTCTTTTAATCTCTTACTTAATGAGCGCCTCCAATCTTTAATAATTTAAAAGCATATCAAGCCAAGTATCAATTAAAGAGAACTCTTCCAGGCAGCAAAAACAATAAGTGTTAAGTCAGTGGAGAAACGTACACAGAGCCCTGTTGCTTTCCATTGCTCAAGAGCACTTGAAAACTATGGGATTATTTCAAAACACTACACTTCACTGCAATTTATTTTAGTTCGCTTACAGGGAAATTAAATATAAGAAATAAGCATGAAGCATTTTGTGCAGATTCAAAAGAGAATCGTGCATGGCAATATCAAGCCTGGCTCTTACTTCTGGATATATTGCAACCTGCTCAGTTCTTCCTCATTGCCCAAGAACACCAGCTGGCTTATGCTATAATTCACTGGTAATCGATCCTTCCAATACTCTGCCTCGTCTTCAAACTCTTGATTGTTCTAAGATATCCAACTCATTGAAGCTGTTTCACATTATGTCAGGGGACATGTGCTCCATATTTATTAATGAGACTTCTAAAGGATTATTATTAAACCTTTGTTATGTCCTCTTGGAAGGTCATTAGAACAAATTTTGCTCAAAAAAGTAGGTAATTTCTTAGATCTTGAGAGTCAAGGACTTAGTCTAAAAGAAGCTTTAACAGACTATGAAAATGGCTGAATTATCCTCCTTCCAATACTGCAGAATTTATAATGTGACTTTCCATGGGAGGTGAATACTTGGTTCACAGCCCTTGAAATCAAAGTTGGCCTTGTAATTTTTACTCACTAGAATTTAATGGAAAACAGGTGACAGAGAGATCTATCTGTTCTGAATTCAGGGGTGTGAGACTTTGAACGTATCTGCTTGCTCCCTTGGAGACTTGCCATTGTGACAAAGTCTGAGCCACCTCACTGGAGAGTTAAAAACTACACAGAGGAGCTAGCTCTCACAGCTAAAAGGACATCTTAGGAAGCTGTGCTAGCTAGTTTTATGTCAACTTGACACAAGCTAGTTATCTGAAATGAGGGAACTTCAATTGATAAAATGCTTCCATAAGATCCAGCTGTAAGACATTTTCTCATTTAGTGGTTGATGGGAAAGAGCCCAGGACATTGTGGGTATTGCCATTCCTGGGCTGGTGGTCCTGGGTCCTATAAGAAAACAGCCTGAGAAAGCTATGAGAAGTCATTAAGCAGCATCCCTCCACAGCCTCTTCCTCAGTTCCTGCCTCCAGGCTCCTACCTTATTTGAGTTCATTCATGGCTTTCCTCAGTGATGAACTACAATGTGGAAATGCAAGCCAAATAAACTCCTTTCTCCCCAACTTGCTTTTTGTTCATGGTGTTTGATCACAACAACAGAAACCCTAACTAAGACAGCAGGCAGCCTCAGCTGAGTTAGAAACTGAGCATGTGCTTATGAGACAACAAGCCCCAAGAAGAGAAGAAGCACCCAGTGAAGTTCAACCCATATTGTGAACCAACAGATTATAAAATAAATAAATAAATGTTGCTGATGTCTTAAACACTTAAATTTAAGGATGGTCCAATATCCAGCAAATACAATCTAGTGCTTGATCCAAGTGTTTTCTGACTAAATCAGTTCTGAATAAATCACGCATTATTATCAAAATAGAATAGAAATTCAACACTAGTCCACAAATAACAGTTATGTGCTACCTGTGGGTCATCAAATTGCTGTTACTACCAAATGCCATAACCGTCTCTATCTGCACCAAGATCTCATATCCTAAATAATGATGATCATTATTATTATAAAGCCTAAAATTCTAATATTCCATGAATGGAATTTTCTCTATTGACAGGTAAGTATGATGTGTTAGGGAAAAATGGCCTTCAATATCAATAATGTTAATACATCACACATGCTTATTTGGATGTCTCAGTAGCAGAGTAGTAGTCAGAGGACATTTCTATAACTTTCAAAGCAACAGCCGTCTCATTGTTATCTAGGAACACATGCATATCACAGTATCATTGTCTCCATAACCAGTTGATTTGTGAGATAACAACATGAGTAACTCATGCGCCATTCCTAACGTACTTTCTTTAACAAATAACTATTGCAAATTTCTGACACTTTCTGATGACATCAGGAGATATGGCTGAACATTCTCTGGGTGCTGCCACAGCACTGACATCATCTGGCTTTGCTTGCTGATGGAGATAACAACGTTTAGGTGTCAATTTTGATGTCTGTATCTTAATATGCTTAAACACTGAGATTCCTGGGGCATGGGTCAGTGAGGGAGAGCATGTAGAAGGGAGAAGCATAAGCAAAGAGCTTGTTTCTCTATTCTGTTCAGCACTGAATCTGGGAAAAAAAATTGTTTTGTTTATCTTTGAATCACCAGCCATATTAGTGCAGCTGCCATAGCCCTGATGCTACACTGATGTCTTCTCCCTTTTTTACATATCATGAGATGACTTCCAAAAGACTCAGACAAAATAAACCCTGTGTTCATATTTTTATAATAAGGCACTTAGAATCCAAACTTCCAAATCTGCCAAGAATCCCTAAATATGGTTTTGCTTGGAAGGCTAGTGACTATTTAAAGAATCCAAATATGAATATCTTTTGAATACAGATATTAAATTGTGTGATCCAATTTTATTTTGGTTTCTTGAAGTATTTTCTAAGTAATAATGACAACTTTTTATTTGTTTTGTAAATTTGCATCTCATAAATTCTTTCATTCCAAAATTCAACTAATCCTCTTGATATCTCTATAGATACATAAAAAACAAGCACTGATCATTTCATTGTAAAGATGAGAACACAGAAATAGGCATTGACATATGTAAATTAGACAAACTAGATGTAAATATGTTTTAAAATTTGCTCCTGCAGTAATATCTAGCTAACCAATAAGCCAAGTTGAGGCAAGAAAAATATGAAATGTATTGTTCTGGGCTGAATGTAATGTGTATTAATAATGGTGAATTGTTATGCATTGTTAGAACTCACTAAGAAACATGCTTTGGAAGTGGATTGGTACCCCCAACCCATTTCATACCCAAGCATATTTGTCTTACAGTGTCCTCCAACGTCTCTCATGTTGGGATTGGCTGCTTCCCTTAACTATGTGACAGAAAGAGATTATAAGAGTAAAACAATCCAAGTTAAAATACCCTATCCTTGAGAATGAGGTGACTATTGTTTATCCCACAATATAAAAATGCCTACAGTGGGAAAGAGAAGCCTAAATTTCAGCCATGGGCAGCCCAGACATGGAGGGAAAGCTTACTTGGGAACTCCAACAATTGTCTCAATTTCCCTAGTCAGTTTCTGTTGGATGCATTGAGTATACTTGATTTGACAATGTTTTCCTTTCCATCTATCTCTATGGCTAGCTGGATAGCTAGCTACTGGTTTTCTTACTTTGGCTTGCTATATACTTTAGAAACTTACTAATTGAAAACTATCATAGATGATTCTCCCGACCATATGACTTTATAGTATTTTATATGGCTATATAAATTAACATTTCTACCAACAGCATACAGAGATCATTTTTTCCTCATAACTCACCAGGACTTATCTCTGTCTTTTGATAATAGCCAAGCTAACAAGTACAGGGTTATAGATTGAATCAAAATGTGTCCTCTCCTGAGGTCGCTATATTGAAATCCAAGCACCAAGCTAGCTGCTAGTACTTTTAAAAGGTGAATGGATCATGAGCATAATAACTCATGAATGAATCAGTCCATTGATTAATTCACAAATGAATGGACTATTTGAAGGTGGCCATAGATGGGAAATATTGATACATTTTGCAAACCTTTAAAAAGCATATTTTGTCCCTAGCCCCTTCCTCTTTTGCTCTATGCTTGTGGCTGCAATGAGATGTACTGTCCCACTGCTAGGATATTCTGCCTCATTATTGGCTCCTGGAAATAGAATCAGCCAGTCTGAGACAGAATCTCTAAAACTATGGGCAAAATAAATCTGCTTGAAGTTGATTTCTCTCAGCTATTTTGTTGTAGGCATCGACAGCAGAAATGATATCTCATGGTGGCTTTTATTTGCTTTTGTTTCCCCAGTAAGAAATGCTTATTTCTCCTTTGTGCGTGTGTGTAAGACATACATGATTTGTGTGTGTGTGTGTGTGTGTGTGTGTATGTGTGTGTGTGTGTTTTAACAGGTTCAAACCTAGGGCCCTATGCATGATACATAATAGACAAGGTCTCTACTACCAAAGCGATCTCCTCAAAGCACTCTTCATTCCTTAAAAATAGCTTTACTAGTCTTAGATATATGATTTGGAAAGCTTCTGCTGAAGGCCTATATACAATATGTGGAAGTCTCCTTGCAGATGATTGGAGGCATTTGTTTGTATGGTAGTTTGAATGAAAATGGCCCCATAGGCTCATAGGGACTGGTACCATTAGGAGGTGTGTCCTTGTTGGTGTTGGTGTGGTGTTGGAGGAAGTGTGTCACTGGAGGCAAGCTTTGAGGTCTCAGAAGCTCAAGCCAGGGCTAGTGTATTTCATTCTCTTCCTGCTGCTTGTGGATCAAAATGTAGAATTCTCAGCTACTTCTCCAGCACCATGTCTGCCTGCATATCACCATGCTTCTCTCCAAAATGATAATTGACTAAATGTCAGAACTATAAACTAGCCTCAATTAAATGTTTTCCTTTATAAGAGTTGCCTTAGTCGTGGTGTATCTTCACAGCAATAAAACCCTACCAAGACAGTTTGTCTATTTATTTAGACAGTTATTAAATTATTTTTCTGACTTTTGAGAATTTGATTATTATGATGATCCTTTTGTACTTAATATGACTTCTTAGAACTTGATGAATTTAGATATTCAGTCTTTGGGTAGTTTTATACAGGCTTTTGTCATTTTTGGTGCATAAGCTTGCAGCTCTTTTGCCTTTTTCTGATCTTTTGGGATTTCTATCATGTATAATATTGGTTTACTTTCTAATATCTTTCCTGTCCTGTAGATTTTCTTCAGTGTTTTTCATTTTTCCTCTCTAGGTACTTAACATGAACTTTTTTTAACTTAATTTTTTTCTTCTCATTGCATGCTCAGATTTTTAACTTAGTCATTATAATATTCCAATCCAAAAATTCTATTTCATTCTCCTTCATGGTTTTTATCATTTTTGTAGAAAAAAAATGCTACTGTGTTATTATTTAGATTCTGTTTGAAGGTCTGGTGTGTGTGTGTGTGTGTGTGTGTGGTGTGTGTCTGTGTGTGTGTGTGTGTGTTTAGTTCATGAGCTCCTTTGAGATGATTATTCCAAACTTTAATCAAGTAGTTTGTGGAGAATCAGCTTTTATAAGCCAGTTTCTGGCACTGTCTTGTGTTCCTTTGGTGCTGTTGGGTTTTCCTTTTTGAGATCCTCCTGGTTTTGTATTGGTGTTTGTGAATATAAAGAAGTAACTACAATTTATAAGCTAGATTGGGCTGGAAAAGTTTTTCATCAGTGTTGTATGACTGTTCCTGGGGAGATGCACTCTAAAAATCTTTTCTCTCCAGAAAGGGAACAAGTCATAAACCAAAGTAATGATTCTGCCAAAGTCCAACTTATTGGGGGTAACATGAAAGAATAAGGGTGAAAGGCTGCTTACAGTAGAGATTACTCAAAGGCAGATGGGTCAATGAAAAACCCACCTCAGCCAAGGTGATGATTCATGGAATCTGCAACCCTAGAGCTCTCTGTATCACTTGCAGGAAGCTCTGCTGGTTGGAGAGTCTTCTTTCCCTAGCAGTCCTTATTCATCATATATCCTTGGGGAGGGAGGTATAGGTAGGCTTCAAAGACTTCCTGAGAGCTATGAGTTATTTACCTCCTGCCTCCTAACATTCCTTATTATAGGATGGAATATATTGACTCAGAGAAAATTGCTACACAACAGTTAGTCAGCCTATGGTAGTATTAAGTTTTAGTTTGACGACTATGGCACAAGCCTTAAGCCATACTTATAAGAGATTGTCTAGAGCCGGGCGGTGGTGGCGCACGCCTTTAATCCCAGCACTTGGGAGGCAGAGGCAGGCGGATGTCTGTGAGTTTGAGGCCAGCCTGGGCTACCAAGTGAGTTCCAGGAAAGGTGAAAAGCTACACAGAGAAACCCTGTCTCGAAAAAAAAAAAGAGAGAGAGAGAGAGAGAGAGAGAGAGAGAGAGAGAGAGAGAGAGAGAGAGAGATTGTCTAGATTCAGTTAACTTCTGAGAATTTCTATGAGGAACTGTCTAGATTGCATTAATGAATATGAAAATAGTTATCTTAATTGTGAATGGGATCATTTCTTTCATGGGAGATCCTGAACTATATAAAATGAAGAGAATAAGCAGAGCACTACCTAATTAGTCTTCTATGATAGTCAAACTTATAGCCATGTTAAGTTTTCTAGGTTTACATAAATATAATCCAGTTAGGTAGTTAATCTTCAGACACTTCAAAGACCTACAGAATATAGCATTTAAAACCTTCAAGCATATCTACAGTGAAAGGGAGCAACAAGTGAAGTAAAAAGATGTCTGGTGAGGATCCATGCAAAATGGTAGCTGTTCTGGAAACTAAAAAGTGTTTGAAAGTACACAGCAGACAAGTCACATAAAGTCAGTGTACCTGAGTACAGCTGTTTGACTTTTCTGCTACTGGATGGTCTGCATCAACTCCCAATAATTATAAAGTGCTTTTTTTTTCTTTTTACCAGGTTGAAAATGTGCAAGCAAGCCTAGAAAATTTTAAATAAACAAATCTTTTTTATTTGTTTCTGAAAAAAAAAGAAATAAGAAATGTACTCAATGGGTTGCAAAGGGAGAAAAAAGGAAATAAAGTTGAGAGGGGAAATGAGGGATCTTGGAGAAACTGAAAGGTGAAGGGAATTTAGTATGATAAAAATGCATTGTATACATCTATAAAATTATTAAAGAATAGGTAAAGAAAGTAAAAAAATTTAAAAATGTAAAGTTTATAGAGGAATAGTATGTGAGCAAGCTTAACATGAGCAAGGTGAGTGCAGATGGCCAAGTCTCTAGGACTGTTAAAGGATTAGTTCCAATAAACAGAACCACTTGCTCTGTACTGGGATAATCAGAAAGGTGCCCAAGAGGAGAAGTACACCATCAAAGGTACCTTTGGCAGAATACTATTTTAAGATGTGTTACATTTGTTTATGCTGTGGAACATTTGTTTTAATGATGCAAAGATGTATTACATTCTTTAATGTTGCATTTGTTTAACTCTGTGAAAATGTGTTACTTTGCCTGATGGTCTAATAAAGAGCTAAAAGACCAATAGTGAGGCAGGAGAAAGGATAGGCAGGGCTGGCAGGCAGAGAATAAATAGAAGGAGAAATCTGGAAGGAAAAGAAGAAACAAGAGAGGAATGAAAAGGACACTAAGAGCCAGCCACTTAGCCACACAGCCAGCCATGGAGTAAGCATGCAAGTAAGTTATACAGAAGTAAGAAAAGGCAAAAGCCCAGAGGCAAAAGGTAGAAGGAATAATTTTTTTAAGAAATTTTTTTAGAAATGTTACATACCAACCACAGATCCCCATCTCATCCCTCCTTCTGTTCCCCCTCTCCCTCACTTAGCCCCCCTCCCATCCTGTTCTTCCAAAGTGTAAGGCCTCCCATGGGGAGTCAGCAAAGCCTGGTACATTCAGTTGAGGCAGGACCAATCCCCTCCCCTTGCATCAAGGCTGAGCAAGGTATCCCATCATAAGTAATGGGCTCCAAAAAACAAGCTCATGCACCAGGGATAGATCCTGATCCCACTGCCAGGGACTACTCAAACAGACCAAGCTACACAACTGTCTCCCATATGCAGAGGGCCTAGTCAAGTTCCATGCAGGCTCCACAGCTGTCGGACTAATTTAAAGTTAAGAAAAGCTGGCAAGAAACAAGCCAAGCTAAGGCCAGACATTCATAAGAAATAATAAGCCTCCATGTGTGATTTATTTGGGAGCTGGGTGGAAGATCCCCCAAAAGAACAAAGAGCCACTACTCTGGTGATAGGATGGCCAAATACCCTAATAGTCGTGCCAGAAACCCCATCCAAGGACTGAGGAATCTGAATGCAGACATCCACGGCTAGGCCCTGGGTGGAGCTCTGGGAGTCTAATTAGTGAGAAAGAGGAGGGTTTATATGAGTGAGAATTGTTGAAACCAAGGTTGGATAAAGCATAGGGACAAATAGCCAAACGAATAAAAACACATGAACTATGAACCAAAGGCTGAGGCGCCCCCAACTGGATCAGGCCCTCTGAATAGGTGAGACAGTTGATTGGCTTGATCTGTTTGGGAGGCATCTAGGCAGTGGTACCAGGTCCTGTGCTCATTGCATGGGTTGGCTGTTTAAAACCTGGGGCTTATGCAGGGACTCTTGGCTCAATCTGGGAGGAGGGAACTGGACCTGCCTGGACTGAGTCTACCAGGTTGATCTCAGTCTTCGGGGGAGGCTTTGGCCCTGGAGGAGGTGGGAATGGGGGGGTGGGCTGGGGGAAAGGGGAGGGGGGCAGGAGGGGGGAAGAACAAGGGAATCTGTGGCTGATATGTAGAACTGAATGGTATTGTAAAATAAAATAAATGGTAAGAAAGCAAAAAAAAATTATCAATATAATGTGGTAAATTAACAATATAATGAACAAGGATCCATTGCAAAATACAGTTGGATATTTAACTGTAAGTTGGTGTTGCTTCTAAACTGATAATATGGCAAATCCAAATGATAATAAAATGGTATGTGTAGTTTTAAAGTGGAGATAACAAAAAACTACAAGTATTAAAAAAAATCAAGCAACAACAGGTACCAATGTGTGAAAGTTCAAATTCATTTGAAAGGAGATAGCCTAAGCTCACAATTCCAAAGTTTATGCTTTTGGAAAAGTTTCCCAAGGGGCAGTATACAGAGGCTGATGTAACTGTGGTCTAAGGGGACAAGTTCCATTAAGTTGCATCAGAACTTGGTAGCATTGCCTACACGGTGATGCTTTTTTCAGGTATGAAACATGTAATCATGGTGTCTTGAATCATGATCCCATAGATCTGCTGAGGCTAAGAAATGTGTAGCAGGATCAGAACCTCTGCAAAGAGACACTGAGGCTACTGTGTGAAGCTGTAAAGGTGAATTCTAAGCTGCAATGGAGATCTGAAGGATGCTGGAAAATGTGGGTCTCCCTTTACCGGCAGGGGAGTGGGGGGATCATTGGCCACCAGCTAATGAGGAAAAAGAGAGCAGGGTTCTGAAGGCCACGAACATGACAGAAAGAACTTCTAGGAGTCAGCTTCAGAGAGACAGCTCATTTTATTGTTCCAGGGATAAGGTACATAAGGGTTCTTAGGGTTATGGGAGGGTGGGGCTAATTGATCATGACACAGCACCTAATTATCATGTGGATTGGAGGAAAGAGTGGGATTTGTATGCTGAGTCATAAAGTGTTTACATGGAGCTCTGTGCAGGTTCATCCTCCAAGTAAGGTCAGGCATCTCAGCTTAGAGACATTCTTTCAATTCAGGTTAGTGGAGAAGAGGAAGCTCCACTAAGAAAGGGAGTCCTCCATTTTGCCCCAAGCTCGGAGAGCTATCTGGACATGGTGGACTACAACTTTAATAGCAGGGCTTCTCCAACAGGAAAGGCCAGATTCATGGGGTGTCCACTGCTAAAAGCAGCATTCAGGAGTGAAGCTGGAAGAAAAGCTATGTGTTTTTCAGGTGGCAGAGATGGAGGGGTAGAGCTATGTAAGTCTTTAGAATCCCACATCAGACACATCAAATCCAAGCATGCTTGGACTTGGAACTTGGCTTAATCTGATTGTTCCCTTCTGTGCCCCCATCCTCTCCTCACTGGACAATACACTGGGAATGGAACAAAATTTTTTATACCTCAATCTTCCCCGCCTCCACCAGTGAGACTCCTCATTCAAGAAAGCCACACCTCCAAATCTTACTCTGCCAAATCAGCTGGAACTGTGAGCGTAGGGGGCATTCTCTTTCAAACCATCACTTGAGGTGAAACTTTATAGTTCAACTCCAATTCTTGCTCAGACTGGGCCTCCCTCCTGAATGTGAATGCGTTGTGATTAGCCAACCTCCTGCTCCTGCTACCATGACCTCTCCGCCTGCTTCCTAGGCTTCCCTGCCATGTATTCCTCTGGAACTATGAATCAAAATGCCTTGCTTAAAATCAAATCTGGGTATTTTATCAAAGCAATGAGAAAGCAATTAAAGCATGTAATAAACAACTAAAAATGTAGAGTGAGTGGTACTGCTAAATAAAATTGACTAAAAACCAATAGTAATCAATGCAAAAGAGAAGTGTTGATTAGTTTTTTAATGCTACAAATAAGTAACTTTAGGTATTTTTCTTCAAGTAAATGGAAATTTTGAAAGGGTATGCTTTAGAGTAGATAGTATTATATTAATAATTGGAGATAAAGTTTTTAATTTTGTTTAATAAATGTTTTTTTTAATTTTTTAATTTATTTTACAATACTATTCAGTTCTACATAATAGCCACAGATTCCCTTGTTCTCTCCCTTCCTGCCCCCCTCCCCTTCCCCCCAGCCCACCCCCTATTCCCACCTCCTCCAGGGCAAAGCCTCCCCCGAGGACTGGGATCGACCTGATAGACTCAGTCCAGGCAGGACCAGTCCCCTCCTCCCCAGATTGAGCCAAGCGTCCCTGTATAAGTCCCAGGTTTCAAACAGCTAATCAGCCCAGGACCTGGTACCACTGCCTACATGCCTCCCAAACAGATCAAGCCAATCGACTGTCTCACCTATTCAGAGGGCCTGATCCAGTTGGGGGCCCCTCAGCCTTTGGTTCATAGTTCATGTGTTTCCATTCATTTGGTTATTTGTCCCTGTGCTTTATCCAACCTTGGTTTCAACAATTCTCGCTCATATAAACCCTCCTCTTTCTCGATAATTAGACTCCCAGCACTCCATCCAGGGGCCTAGCAGTGGGTGTCTGCATCCAGATTCCTCAGTCCTTGGATGGGATTTCTGGCACAACTATTAGGGTGTTTGGCCATCCCATCACCAGAGTAGGTCAGTCCCTGCTGTCTCTCGATCATTGCCAGCAGTCTTTTGTGGGGGTATCTTTGTGGATTTCTGTGGGCCTCTTTAGCACTTTGTTTCTTCCTTTTCTCATGTGGTCTTCATTTACCATGGTCTCGTATTCCTTGTTCTCCCTCTCTTTTCTTGATCCAGCTAGGATCTCCCGCTCTCTTTCCCTCGACCCTCGCCCTTCATTGCTCCCACTCATGTCCAGGCTGTTCATGTAGATCTCATCCATTTCTCTGTGTCTTTCTTGGGGTTCCATTTTCCAGGTAGCCTCACTGGTGATGTGAGTAGCAGTCCAGTAGCACAGACACTGAGACAAACAATCAATCAATGGGACCTCTTGAAACTGAGGAGCTTTTATAGAGTAAAGGATACGGTCAACAAGGCAAAGCGACAGCCTACAGAATGGGAAAAGATCTTCACCAACCCCACATGTGACAGAGGACTGATATCCAGAATATATAAGGAACTCAAGAAATTAGACATCAAAACGACCAACAGTCCATTTGAGAAATGGGCTTTAGAACTAAACAGAGAATTCTCAACAGAGGAAACTCAAATGGCTGAAAGACATTTAAGGAGTTGCTCAACATCCCTAATCATCAGGGAAATGCAAATCAAAACAACTCTGAGATACCACCTTATGCCTGTCAGAATGGCTAAGATCAAAAACACTGAAGACACTTTATGCTGGAGAGGATGTGGAACTAGGGGAACTCTCCTCCACTGCTGGTGGGAATGCAAGCTTGTACAACCACTTTGGAAATCAATATGGTGCTTTCTTAGAAAATTGGGAATCAATCTCTCCCAAGATCCAGCTATACCACTCCTGGGCATATACCCAAGAAATGCTCAGTCATACCACAAGAGCACTTTTTCAGCTATGTTCATATCAGCATTGTTTGTTTAATAAATGTTATTCTTTAGAGATATAGCAAAACATGTAGGCATGCTGTTACTTTCATGCAATTCAGGAAAAATGTAACTGGAGAGAGATTTGTGTGGACCTAAATGTACATATAAGTAAAAATAGCAGCGTTTGATGCATATAGATAAAAAATGTGACTATTAGCTATTATGTCAATTTTTCTTTTGGTTTGACATTTTTCAAAATAAACCCTTTATGGAACAAAAGAGAAAATAGTCAAAGTACTGTGTGTTTTGGTCCTAAATACTACCCATTATTTCGAACTCCTCCATATACATGGAGAAAAAATTAGGAGTCTTTGTATGGTAATGATGTTTGAGATATTCCTCAGCACTACCACCAACCACTCATCAGAAAAAAATAAAAAGGATCCCTGGATTTCATTTCTCAAAGAAGGAGGAAATTTTAATGTTAAAAAATCAAGGTGAAAACAGAAAAGTACAGTCCTGTGAAATAGCTTAAAACATTAAAAAATAATGTTTTACCATGCTGAAATACCGTGTAATGTGCATGCCTTTCCCTGTCACCCCGGAGTGTGCCTTGTGTGCACCATTGGCCTTGCTCCCTCTACTTACATCAGTTGTATTTAATACTGGCTCCTTTAAGGGAGGCAACTGTGAGTTATCTTATTTACTGATTTGTTCATCTTTGTGCTTATGCAAAAGTTACTTATTGAGTGTCTCATATTCCTTAAGCACTATTCTATACACTATGTACTGGAGACATCAGAATAAAATAAAACATAAAAGAGCAAATTTTGGGATTCCAAGAGCTTTGTATTTTGTTAAAGTATGGGGCCATAATAAGTAAATCAAAAGATTATAGGTCAACTGATGGCTGTGAGTATTATTTTAAAGTAAAGGAAATGATTATTGGGGAGGGAGTGTTTTTAGAATGATTTGTCAGAAACAGTCTGAGTTATGCAGTGATGATTCTGAAGGTCCCTGTTGGAAGGTTCTGGAAACTTTAGGAAGTGAGGCACAATGGATGAATTGGGTCACTGCGAGTGTCTTTGAAGGTTCTTCTGGGTTTGAGTGCCTTCCATAGTCTCCACTTCCCATCTACCAGCAGGCAAAGAAGCTGTTCTGTTCCCACTGCCACATGCACAGACCAAACAGTCTTAACTAAACTCTCAAAATAATGAACTCAATGTATCTTTCTTCCCTTAAATTGTTTCTGTCAAGCATTTAGTCACAGCTATGGAAAAGCATGTAATGTGTTCCACTCTTTAAATCCCTTTCTGTTTCTCTATCCTCTTTCCTCAGTCTTTGGGTCAAATCTGCTCCATCTTTGCCATACGTGAACACTTAACATGGTACTTATGACCCTTTCATGCAATATGGGACAGTGTTCCTTTAAAATTCATAATCATTTCTGGAAACCCTCTTTGTTCACATTACATGATAACAAGAGATTCCGTTTTAGGACTTTGATGCCATAGCAAATCTTAGTCTACCACAAGCAACACTATAATTGTTCCAACTTGGTATGATGAAGGCAGGAGGTGGGGGAAACTGGGAATGTTTGCAAGAGATTTATTGTATAATACACCATTAAGAAGAATTAGAAAGCATAGAGCGAGGGTGAGAAAATGTGAAATAAGTCCTCTCAGATCAAAGAATATAGGCTTTCAGTGACCCAATACTTTTGTATGAGGTAAAAGTTAGAGAATGAGATGTTTTGAGCTGAGACTACAGAAGGATGACACTCAGGTAGAATGAATGAAAGAGTAATTGGAGAAGTCATTTGAGTCAGTTAGGCAATTCAACAGAATTTATGGCCAGAGTAATGTTACAGAGACTGACACTTTACCAAGAGCAAAAAAAGTTTGAAAAGGAAAAATACCCTTTATCAACAAAAATAAGATATAAAAAGTAAAATGAAAACAAAGTATAAAATGTATTTTACTATAATTTTATTTATTATTGCAGATAGCAGCATATGGACTATGATGGATTGTTGTGCTCAAGCTCAGGAATCTCTGATTCATTCTGCATATCCTGCCCACAGCACAGATGACTTCTATTAACATTAAATTGTGTCCATGCCTAGTCATACTTCACATTTTAAGATCATTATATTATCACATGGAATTAAATCTGTTGCAAGCCTGAGACCTACTCAGCAGTCTTTGCATTAGGAATAGTAAAGTAACCACAGATAACATTGATATTGGACTATTATCCAGACAATCATTACCTGAGTGCAAACCATAGATCACATTGCATCAAACAGAAAAGTCTACCAACTAAGAAAATACATATTTGTAAGATTAAACAATATCAACGTAGGGGTCAGGCATGTCTAACCTTTTGACATTGTGCCGATGGTGCTATTTGCAAAATTAATACTTCAGAATTGTGCAATCAAGTCACACACACCCAAAACAAGACATGAAAAATCTTAGGGTTTTGGGAAACTTTATGACTTAATGCTGGGTCACATTTATAGCGATTCTGGGGTTTGTGTGACCCATGAATCACAGGTTGGATGTACTGGTAGACACTAAGCTGAGGAAAATGTCAACAGTGAGAATCCACAGCAATTTTAGCCACATCTGTAGAAGTGTTGAGAATGTCCGCTGGAGCATTTTTAACAACTCAAGTTTTAAATAAAGTGATAAAATTTGAATGATTGTTGGAAACTGAAGACTATGTTTGTTATTTGCCTCATGTACATTTCAGTAATAGAATTAGAACCCAGATGCCAACTGGTTAAGTGGGAGATTCAAGAATCCTGTTTCCATGTTTGCCTGTGTGGTCTCCCTTGGGTTCCTAAGGAACTGTTAAAATGAGATCTGCCTTGTGAACAACATCTCACACAAATAGACGCAACACACATCCAGGAAGTAACATGTCCTTTCTCACAGAAAGCATTTGCTTTCCAGTTTGTATTCATCTCTAAATGAATTGGGGGCATTTCTCATTAGTTCTTGTGTGGCTCCAGTAGGTTTGCAAATCCTTAAGAATCCTTAAGCATATGTTCTAGAAGGATTTTAAAACTATATGTTATAATGCTAGATAGATTCTTTACCAAATAAGACATGTTTTCCAAAGCACGTGGAAGGTATTTTATTATACAACTGTGTACATCATTATTTCATATTTTTCATGTGAAAAGATTTCATACTTTCGAGAACCCTTATAAATACTGAGCAACTCTACATAAAACTGACATTTGCATTCCTGAGGAATGCTCTGTTGGAACTTTTTCTATGCTTAAAGTCTTAAGGTATTTTACTTATGTAGTGCTTCAATCTGCCTAACTGAAGACCTGGCTTTCTTTCATTTACCATTCTGAACTGCCATATTGTAATGTTGATAATGAAAAGCTATCAGTTAACTTCTATTTAGTTTGTATTATCATGTTATAAAATTCAGAAGCATATATTTCAGTAGTTTTGGCAGAAAGCTTTTAAATTGCAGAAAGACAAAAGGAAAAATCATTCCACTAAGTTTCCTGCTAGTACGTGAATCAGTACAAATTTTCTTATGCTATTTCATATAATGACTCTTCTCAAAGACTGGATGTTTATGATCTATATATATGATCTATGCCCAGTTTATTAAAATGATATGAGGAAATAAATAATACATGTGTAGAAATATCATTGAAGATGGAAAAGACTATCAAAATACCCCAAGTCTTATAGAGGTATGGTGAAGAAATAGGTAGATTAAAAATAGATGCTCAAATAACTATTTGAAGGGAAAATTCAATCTAATTTTGGGCATTCTATAAATTGTCTTATACTCAGTCATAATAAACACCTCACAGCATATAAGTATTTGTACTATAGTTCATTGTCTCTACCAACTTCTTAAACAAATAAAACTGATGTAAAGAACTTTTATCTAGGGGCTGGAGTGATGGCTCAAAAATTAAAACCCTGGCTGCTCTTCCAGAGGTCCTAAGTTCAATTCCCAGGAATCACATGAAGGCTCATAACCATCTATAGTGGGGTTTGATGCCTTCTTCTGGCATGAATTCATACATGCGGATAAAGCACTCATATACATAAGATAAATAAATAGTTCTTTAAATATTTTTTTTTAAAAAAAAGAACTTTCATCTAGGTGTGGGAATAGGGTGGGCCTCACAATGAGTCACATGACTTTGTGACAATTCTGTATCATCATTAAAAGTAGACTGTACCCCAGGACTCAGTAGGCTGTGAGCCACATCTACTTCTGAGATAAGAGCTTGGAAATGCTTTGTGGTCTAATAACTGGCATGATGGTCTCTGCAGAAGACTAGAAAACAATAAGAAAGAGAACAGGTTGCCTTTTCAGTCATAATGTTTTAAATAGGATTAAATACAACCACTGAGGAAAAATTTCTGAAAGATTTTCATTCATACATAGTTTTTCCTGAAATCTTTTCAAAGCTGTTGAAAAGCGAATAATGACTAATCATTTACTATTGAATGATGTTGCTTAATGTCTATAAAATATCAAAGTTCATTTTAAATACTTAAGAAATAAGTAAAAATGATTGGGAAGAAACTTGTTTGTGTAATTTCCATAATTAACTTAAATTCTTTTTGAAACTTTGCTCAAAGCATTTTTACATTAAAAAAATAATTAGCAAGTCAATAGAAATCTATAACTTGTAGAACCTGTTCTCAATCCCACTAATCTTCTAGTTACTACTTTTTGTTGCTGAAAAATAAAGTAATTTAAATACTATATAGAGCACAGTTGCTGCGGCAAAATTTAAATGAACTCATGGCACTGTTAAACTCATATAATATATATGTTGCCCTTTCAAAAGTGTTGAGCAGTTGTGCCATGAGCATTATGTTATCCTCTACAGCCAGCTGAAGAGTACCATCTTCCATAGCCAATTGAAGTGCACCAGTTTCTATAGACAGATGAAAAGCTGTTGTTACACATGCTGGTATTCTTTGGGGAAATAAAATTTGTCTTAGCCTCAAACTTTCCTCTAATTCTTTATTCAAAGTGAGCTCACTTACAGTTCCAAAATAAAGATATTAATTGAGTGTTAAGGTGTATAACTCTTGGAAGAAGCTACAGGTCCAAGAGTTGGAGCAATGGAGTTGACTCATGGTAAGGTGCATAGGCTGGGAGAATCTCACAACTCATGGTTAAAGCTGTGGACCTAAAGAGAGAACAGAAATTGACTCAGATTAAGGCAACAGGCAGAGGTGGAGGAAGGGTGAAGTTGTTATACAACTTTTGAAGGGAGCTCTGGACCCCGGGAGGAAACTAAAGCTGACCCAATGTGAGATACTCCAGTTTGCAGATCCTACAACACCTGGCAAAAGCTGTAGAAAGAGATAGGAGGTCTTAACTAATACAGACTAAAACACCCTGGCACACGGAGACACTGAACAATTGTGGGGAAACTACAGAAGAGCTGGCCCAGGGAAAGTTATCTAATGTGGAGAGTCACACCACACAAACAAGCCAGGGGTGTGTGTTGACCCTTGAATAGTGCAGATAGTAGCTGACTCTTAGAGAAGACTAAAGATATAGTCAATAGACCTGAACTAATATCATGTAAGAAAATGAAACTTCAGTCCTACTACAACTTAGTAATATCCTAAACAATGCAAAAAGAAAGGTGACTTGAATTTCAAAAAGAAAGATTCAGCCAATAAACTAACTAGGTGTGTATGTCACCATGCAATAATAAACAAAATATGAAAAACCAAGGACATAAGTATTATCCAAAAAATTACTCATTCTGTAATAACAACCTCAATGAGAACTACTTGGATGAAATCCCAGACAAAGAATTCAAAAAAATGATAACTGTACCCAAATACAGTAAAGAAGATATGAATGTACAATATTCCAAGAGAAAAAACTCATAGAGCTAAATGAAATAAGGAAATCAATAAAAGATATAAAATAGAATCAAATAAAGAGATAGTAATATTTTCAAAAGCCAAACTGAAATGATCCTGGAAATGAAAAACACAAGATGCCAAATAAAAAGCTCAGTGGAAAGCCTCACCAGTAGAATAGAACATGAGAAAAACAGAGTATCAGTACTTAAAAAACAAGGTAGAGAAATTAGATATCCAGTAAAGATCAATGATAATATTTTCAATTATGAATTGAACTTGGGAATGCTTTTTACCACTATGAAAAGATCACATTTTAAAAATTATAGCCATAAAATAATACCATACCTAAGACACAAACTATTTTCAATAAAATCATGATGAAAACTTCACAAATTTAATAGAAAAGGTGTATATTTATGTAAATGAAGCCTCTAGAACACAAAATGTACAGAACCACATGAGAATTTCTCTGTGACATATTTTAGTTAAAACACTAAAGATGTTGGAGGTATTTTTTGCACAAGCTTCAGTTAGTCAATAATCCAACATGGAGTGTGAGGGTAGATTGACTATGCTCCAGTGGACCACCCCCACGTCCCTATTGTATTTAGGCAGCATAAATTGGATATGATAGGTTATAAAATAAAAACAAAACAAGGACATGCAGTTGGGGTGAGGTGGATTTGCAAGGACTTAGGGAGAGGGATGAGGGGTGCATATGATTAAAATACATTGTATGCATGCTGCATGTATGATATTCTCAAAGAATAAAAATAGATAGATAGATGATAGATAGATAGATAGATAGATAGATAGATAGATAGATAGATAGATTTAAAACTTGCAAAAAATAAGTGAAAAGTCAGTTTTAAAGCTAGGTCCATCAAAATAACATTTGAGTAATCCGTGGAAAATTTAAAGCCAGATGGATCTGGAAAGATGTATTATTACTTCTGACAGACCACAGTAGAAATTAAAATTTTCATGATATGAACAGATTAAATAATGGTCTGAACACTAAGTCATCTATATAAAGAATACTAGAAGGAATCTTTCAGTCTACAGAGAAGAATAAACACACCCAAGAGACCATGGGGCACAAATAAATGTTGTCAGGAGAGTTCAGCAGAAGATAACAAAAATGTCTACGAAAAAACCACAAAATCAACAAAATGCCTAGAATTAATATGTAGTGTTCAGTAATTAATCTAAATATCAAAAAATCTCACTCTATAAAAAAATAGCTAGCAGAATAGTTTAGAAAACAAGATACTTCTTTTTCTGCATCTAAAAATATACCTCACTATTTAGGACACATACCACCTTAAGGCAAAGGGGCTGAAAAAGGTATCCCAAGCCAATAAAAATGAGAAACAAGCAGGCATATTTATTTCAATATCTGACAAAATGGAATCCAAACCTAAACTTGTCAGAGAGATTAAAGAAGGTTTCTTCACACTCATTAAGAAAACAATTCATCAAGAGAAAATTACAATTCTAAACATATATGCACCAAACACAGGTGCACTCAGATTCATAAAACAAATAGTTCTAGATATAAAGCTACAGATTAATCACAACACAGTGACAGTGGATGACTCAATACCCCACTCTCACCAATAGATAGATTACTAGGACAAAATTTAAACAGAAAAACACTGGAGTTAATTAAATGACTTCATAAATCAAATGGGTCTAAGAGAATCTAGAGAATATCCCACCCAAGCACTAAAGAATACACATTCTTCTCAGCAACCCATGGAACTTTTACCAAGATTGATCACATATTAGAACACAAAGTAAGGTTCAACAAAGAAAGGAAAATTTGAATGCCATGCTGTAGTTTATCTGACCACAAAAGAATACAGCTAGATATCAACAGCAATAAAGATTACAGAAAAGGTGCAAATTCATGGCGACTAAACAACATATTTGTCACTGAAGAAATCAAGAAGGAAATTTAAAAAATATTTCTAAAATTGAATATAAATTAAAACAATAAACCAAAAATGTATGGTGTGCAATGTAGGTAGTCCTAAAAAAGTTTATAGCAGTAAATGCTTGCATAAAAATAAAGAGAGACCAAGCACATGCCTTTAATCTCAGCACTCAGGACACAAATGCAGGTAGACCTCTGTGAGTTCAAGGCCAGCCTGATCTACACAGTGAATTCTAAGCCAACCAGGACTACATAGTCCAACTCTGTCTCGAAAAAGAAAACAAGAACAATAAAAAGCAAAACCCAGAGAGAACACAAATTAAATTCAACTTTAATTTAATGATATGCTTTAGACCTTGGAAAAACAAGAACAAACCAAACCCCAAAACACTAAATGAAGAAAAATAATCAAAATGAGGGTAGGGCTAGAGAGATGGTTCAGCAGTTAAGAGCATTTCCTGCTCTTTCAGAGGATCAAAGGTCAGTTCCCTTCACTCACATTGGGTGGCTCATTATTGTTCTTAAATCCATTGCCAGGGGATCTTATCACCTCTTGAGGTCTCTGCCGGCAACCACACACATATGGCATACACTCACACAGACATGTACACATACACATAAATACATTTAATGCAATTAATAAAAATTTAATACAGGACAGAAATTAATGAAGTAGAAGTTTAAAAATGGGAATTGATAAAATGAAAATTTGATTCTTTGAAATGATAAACAGGCATGACAAACTAACAAAAAGAAAGACAGAGAAGACACAAATTAACAAAAATTAGGAATAAAAGGGAGATCCTCAACTCTCACCTTGCACAAAACTCAACAATCAATGGACTCAGCATAAGACCTGATACTGTGAAACTGCTAGAGGAATTTGTATTCAATCAACTTAAAGGCACGGGTAAGGATTTTCTGAATAGGATTGTAGTAGCTCAGAATATAAGACCAACAATCAACAAATAGGATCTCATGACACTAAAAAGCTTCTATATGGGAAAGGAAACTGTCAGTCAAGTGAAGAGGCAGCCCACAGAAGGGGAGAAAATCCTTGTCAACTGCCCATACCACAGAGGATTAGTGTCTAGAATATACAAAGACAAAACCCTAAACATCAAGAAAACAAATGATCCAATTAAAAATGGACTATGGAACTGTACAGAAAGTTTTCAAAAGAAGAAACATCAATGGCTAGAACCTTTAGAAGGGTTCACTGCCCTTAGCCACAGATTAAAACTACTTTAAGATTCCATTTCATTGCAGTCAGAATGGCCAAAATCAAGAATACAAAGAACAACAAATGACAGCTTGGATGTGGGGGAAAAGGAGGCTTTATGTACTGTTGGTGAAAGCAGAAACTAGGAAAGCTACTTATTCTAGTTTGTTTTTTATTACTGTGATAAACACCATGACCAAAAGCAACTTGTGGAGGAAAGGGTTTATTTGGCTTACTTCCATCTCACAGTTAATCACTGAGAGAAGCCAGGGCAAGAACTCGAGCAGGAGCTTGGAGGTAGGAACTGAAGCAGAGATTGTGGAGGAATGGTGTTTACTGGCTTGTTCTCATGTTTTGCTCATCCTGCTTTGTTATAAAGCTGCCAGGACCACCTGCATCAGTGCACAGTGCTGATCCCAGAAGACATGGATTATTTAATGAAAGCCACAGTACCAGACATGGTCAGGGAGGCTCCTGAGATCTCCAAATTGATACAGCCTATTAGCATTGTTATTAGCTGCTCAACATAACTAGATGGTAAGACCATATCACAGAAGACACCACACAATCAGGTTGTAAGATATATAAAAATCAGTCTTGAACTGATGAGGATACTTCCTCCTTGCTGGCTAGCTTTTATAATGCCAGAAAGCATTTTACTGACTGTTGGCAGAGAAAGGTTAGTAATGATCTTACTCAATGATGGATTGGGCATGCTACAATACCAAATTTCCATGCAAGATGTGCACACTAATGCAATAGTTGTATGTCTGTTGTAAGGGTAAATAAACTGTTTCAACGTTATATTTGAGGTCTGCTACATTGGAGGGAATCCATGCCTGGTACTGTAAATCTGATCAAAAGTCTATGGCTGGAAAGTCATATGCCCTAGGGAGGAACCTACTACTGTTATTGTGCTAAATGGTCTTTCTGTCAAACTACCTTTTAAATGCTGCTATTTATAACCATAGATCCGGGCTGTTCTCAACCTCTGCCAGAGAAGCTTCATTTCTGCAGTGTGCAGTGATCAATGCAGAGACTAATAACTGGCCAAAGTGCTGTGAACAAGTGACTGTGAGAATTCAGCCTTAGTTGGATATCTATATCATTTCTCCCACTAAGGCTCAGTGAACACCATTGTTGTAGAATATTATTTTAAGATGTATTACATTTGTTTATGCTTTGGAACATTTGTTAATGATGCAAAGATGTGTTGCATTCTTTTATGTTGCATTTGTTTAACTCTGTAAAGCTGTGTTACTTTAGCTGTCTAAAAGACCTGATGATCCAATAAAGAGCTGAATGGACAATAGCTAGGCAAGAGAAAATACAGGTGGGGTTGTCAGGCAAAGAGAATAAATAGAAGGAGAAATCTGGGAGGGGAAAGGAGCAAGGAGTAAGCAACAAGGAGAGGAGGATGCTAGAGGCCAGCCACCCATCCAGCCATGGAGTAAGAATCAAAGTGAGATTACAGAAGTAAGAAAAAGAAAAATCCCAGAGGCAAAAGGTAGATGGGATAATTTAAAGTTAGAAGAGCTGGCTAGAAAAAAGCCAAGCTAAGGACGGGCATTTATAGTTAAGAATAAACCTCCATGTGTGATTTATTTGGGAGTTGGGTGGTGGGCCCCACAAAAGAGCCAAGACAGAAAAGGGCAAAAACAAACAATAACACACCATGGAAGAGCAGTCAGAAAGAACATAAGAGCCAGAGGATGGTAAAGAGTGTTGTGATATTCTGTCTTCCAGATAAGACATAGCTCTCATTACCTACTCATTACCTCATAGTAGCTGTGGCTCCCTGTATAAGACCCAAATAAAATAAGCTAGTGCAAATTCAAGCATGGACAGAGGAGGGCCTCATAAGGCTCTAGCCCTAGATTTAGAGCTATTGGCAACAGGTGGCTGCTGAGGGAATAAGAGTCATTTGGGAGTATGTGTCCACTTCTAGGTTGTCTATATTCCAGTTGCTGGGTGCCTTCTTGTGGATTCTGATTGGACATAAACAAACTAGAGCTCCACCACTCTGTAAAACCTCTAGGTGAGTAGCAGGTCATTTCTTAATCTACTTGTTATAGAATCAGGAAACACTCTTGTCCAAAGCTGTCCACTTCCTTCCCCGGCACTCACACTCAGTAACACTGTTAAAAAGCAGTTGCCTTTAAAACTTCAAGAAATCTATGAAAAATTCCTAGTCACAGTTTCCAGGTCATCCTTTTAATCCAAGAACCTTAAATCAACAAAAATACTTCTAACTTTTAAACTTAAAAAATATTTTCGATATTATCTTTTATCAACTTTCTTCTAATTTGAAGGACCAAATTTGCATAAATTGCTGTCTCCTCATCTTACCTCTGACAGTAGATTTAAAAACAAAACCACTGGGTGGCAGATGATGCACTTACTTGTGTGCACAGGGATTAAAGGGTAGTACTAGTTTTCTCTCACAGTTGCTGAAAAGAGATACAATTTTAAATCCTGCTCTTTCTTTACTTTGTTTCCCTCTCCTGGTACAGGCAGGTCTCTCCCCATCACATTCTTAAGAGCTTGCCAAATGTTGGAGCATCATGAAACCCTCAATTCTCCTCTCAAAATAAACTAGAAGTGTTTATTTTCGTGTAACATTTTAGACAAAGAGAATTCTTATTTAGGATGACTTTTAGGTTCTGGAATAAAATGACTTTAAGTAAATTAGTTGTTTAATTATTGTTATTGTGTTCATAAAAGCTGCTAAAAATAACCAGTTCCTAGGGGGGGAAATGCTAGGAGATATATATATATAGATATATATATATAGATATATATATATATAATCTTCCTCAGATATTTCAGAAATTTGGCCTAGAATAGATATCTATTTCTTTTAAATTGCAACAGAATTAAATACCAAGAATGACTAATGTATCTATAAGTCTTTAATAACAATGAAATTTACATAAACTAGGCTTTCCAAGTACTTAAAGTGATAAACATCCAAAGATAATCTGAGCCACATCTGTCTTGTTTCTCCTATGAATCTTGGAACATGAGTAAGCACTACCCAATGCCAAGCTACAAACTGCTTTCTTTTTACTCTTAAATATGTTTGTTGAGCAAATGTGCCCCTCCCTCCGGGAGCTAGTGGAGGGCCCCAGCTCAGCTCAGTTGCCACTAGAGCGGGAGGAGTTATTTAAACACGAGAAATAGAGCACTTGCAAATGACAAATCTTTGTCCGTGTTTTCAAGCATGGAGGCAAACATTGGCAGCAAACACCAGCAGCAATGAAAAGAATCACTTGGAATTTACTTTATTTTCCTTTTATTTAGAATCAGTAAGGCAGTATTCAGTGCAGTCATAGAGAGACAGCTACAGCAGGTCCATGCCTCCTGCTGGCAAATGCAGCCCATCTGCCCTCTGAGAGAGGCTGTCAGGGACATTCTACACTCCACCCACCATGGGGGAGAGAGAGAGAGAGAGAGAGAGAGAGAGAGAGAGAGAGAGAGAGAGAGAGAGAGAGAGAGAGAGAGACTATGTTCTTCCTTCCCAAAGCACCAGCTCTCTGTTGCCTCTACACACACACACACACACACACACACACACACACACACACACACACACAAGTGCATGCTCAAGGTGGGGAATGGATTACTTTATACTTTCTATCAATGTTTGCTAATTCAGAGAGAGATTTGAGAAATTCCAATATCTTTCCAAACAGCAAGTTTTTGTTTGTTTTGTTTTCAGCAATGCCACATTTTTTGTTTACTGAGCAAAATCATAAATCACTTGTTATGTAACACTCTCATGTTATTTTGTAAAAAAACATTTAATCCTCTGTTAATGGCTCCTTTGAATTATTAAAGATTGCCTTATATTTGAACAACACTTTATACCTTATGAAAACCATATCACATACAATCTACTATGTCTCTAATAACAGCCCCCATACAAGGCAAAAAGACAAATGTCCAATAATCTTCCTTGAAAATCCAAGAGTGGTGCAGCTCTGACTCACCTGATTGCCACCCTAGTGCTATCTGGTCCAGAAAACTGCCCTTCTTGCAGTGTCTTTTGGTGCTTGTTTCCTGTGAACCTTCTAGAAATTCTTTCATGTGATAAAGAAAACTTAGAGCAGAAAATGGTGGTTTATACAGGCATTTACATGCAGGACCATATAAACTGCAAAATAATAGCTTTGTGCTTCAGCACAACAGGAATGCATGTTAGAAACCACAATGCCTGGAAATATCACTGTGTCTCTCCAAAAACAGTACAAGTCCCCGGGTGGTCAACAACTGCCACGTTTAGTTTGTTTTCTTTACAATAAGCAGTGTGGTCCGGTCTGAGTGGCCATCTCAGGAGAATGAACATTGCTGTGGAGAGGGCTGTTTAGGGTCAGTTTGATTGTGTGTGATCAGCAAGCACGTGTGTGATTACTAGAACTTTAGTACTTTTCCTATGGTATAAGCTTTGCTTTCCTTACCTCGTTTTTGCCCTTCAGAGAAGGGATCCTTTAATGAAATGGAGATCCGCCTGCCCCTTTGCGACTGCTTTTCCATTTGGTGTGCAGTCAACTGTGCATTTAATACAAACATTGCTTCAGGATTTCCCGAGCAGATAAGAAGCTGGTGTTAGGGTGCAGAGCTGAGAGAACCTGAACACAGGTAGCCCAGTGAATTTAGCTGGTGAATAATTATCATGATGAGTATAATTAATAATTATCTTGTGCCAGTGGAGAATTGTACTAATTGGTAATCTCTTCTCTTAAAAGTCCTAATATTTTATTTCTGCTTATTGCTAACTATCAAGTGGAATGTTAATGGAAACGTGGGTGACTGGTTTTGTAATAATTATTGCTGTAATCACATTCTGCAGCTAACCTCTAATTAAAATAAATCAGATGATGTAGAGAATTGGCTACAGAGTTGTGTTTCCAATAATATATCTTATTTGGAAAAATTATTTTCTCCCACAGAAAGCTTTTGAAGATCAGATTAAAAACTATATGGTTATATTGCATTTCTAAGGAGATATTTTCTGTGGCAATATGTAGGTTAATTGAATATTCATATCGTGATGTGGTTTTAGGATAAACATGCGTTAGCATGTAATAAGTGCCACCATTTTAATGGAATTATAATATTCTTTCTTTGCAATTATGCGTAGGTCAGTCTTGGATGTTCAGCGGGTAATGAATATATGTATGCAAACCTGGAATTTCTTGCTGAGTTCTTAAAAGCAATCAGAGAAATATATCCATATGGTTTTTAAAACACTAAGTTATGTGATTAAGGAATGATCATTTTTTCTTTATATCGCTGAGAATTTTCAAAAATCATATTTATAATAAGTACATAAGTTAAATATATTTATAGGAGTATATGGATATACATGCATATATGTGGGTTTATACACATATGTATATATATATATGTGTATATGAACAGATATGATCCCAAGTATCTGTCCAAATTATCTTTTGTGATAAATGATCATCACACATCATCAAGTGAAGGCACAGATGCTGGTAATAACTGCACACATGTCTATCTTCATGTCGATAGAAAGGAAGACAGAATAATCTTCTAAAATGACAAATTTGGATGATAATTGGTACTATTGCCTGATCTTGCATCACCCTAATGCACAGCCCATTTTCATTCATTTGGTCAGAAAGCCTTTTCTGGAAATGGCTAGCTAGGAAATATTTAATCTTTGTGGGTCATACAATGCATTGCAACTATTCAATTCTGTTCTAAAGCACTGGTAACAACACATAAAAGAATGTGTGGGTGTGTTCCAATATGTCTTTGCTTATTAAAACAAATGTTGGGCTATATTCAATCAATAGTACATAGTTTGACAACCGCTGATATATTAAAACCTGTTCATGAGCATTTCATGTATATCAAATGTTATTCTGAATGTAAGAAGTATAAAAGTCAATAAGAAATAATACTTCTTTTGTCATCTTCCACTCTATTAATTGCATAAAGTATTTATTGTGATATGCTAAGGGATACAATGGGGAATGAGTTTAATTTTCCTTGTCTTGTTTAGGTTCAGAGTTTGAAGAGTTAGATACTTAGGTCAGTGACAATTATTATGAGCTAGTTAACATACTGGTCATCAAAGTACCTAGAAAGTGTGAGTAGGAGTTTAGTAGTAAAGACACAAACTGTCGAGTAATTTTTCATCCAGGTGGCATCATTTTTAGATGTTCAACTATAGTTCTATTGGCAGGCAATGTGCTGTGGAAAACTCAGGCATGGTTGAGAGCCAGTTAATGTCCAGGAAGAACACCAATGCATAAGGAAGAATTAATGACAACAAGCTTGAAAAGTTGGTTTGGAGTAGACTGTGGAGCCCCTGCTTCTACCTTAAAGACTAGATTTTGTTTCTGACCACTAATGTAGAGAATATGGAGCTTTGTAGAGCATTAGAAGGCGTGAAATAGCATGATAGCATCTAATAAAAGAGGAATGGCTGTGGAGATAATACAGAAAACTGGTTGGGCAAAGAATGCTTTGAAGGACTACAAGTCAAAGCCACAGCTCTGAGTGAAATAAAACAATATTTTAAGGACCTGAGCTAGCTTGCTGTTTAGGGTTAGAGAGAATGAGAGCTTCAAGAGAATTCTTCTACACTTTAGAATCTAAAAATGCATTGAAACATCTTGGCCTGAAATAAATCATCCTGGTGAGTTAGCTTGCTGCCCAGGCTGCTGTATACAGATTATTAAAAAGTAACTAAAGTAATTGTCCCTGGAATAAATAAAGGCAATGAGACTGAGGATGAATTCAGTTTTATCTGTAATGTTTTATGATTTCTTATTTTAAAATGATTTGAATGAAACATCAAAATTAGTAGATCTATGTGGGTTTAATCTTTAATCACAGTGATATTTCTTGGAGGCAAGAAATAAATTTTCAAAATAGTTACATTTTGAGATCATACCAGTTAATTTCAAGCCAACTTTCTGTCACATGCTCTCCAAATTTGTGTTTATTTGATTTATATAATTATATAGGCATATTTTAAGTATTTAGTAAAGTATAAGTATAGATATGTTACTTAATGTACAACATTTTTAAATTAAGCATTGCTCTTCAATTGAAGGTTCAGTATAATAAGAAACTTTTAAGGTCAAATTTTGACTAGTAGTATTAACACATAACAATTAATGATAAACAGAGGTCATGAATTTGAAAAAGAACAAGAATGGGTATATGGGAGGGTTTGGAGAGAGGAAACAGAGGAGAGAAATATTGTAATTATAATCTCAAAACAAAAAATGTCAAAAAGTTGCAATTTTACTCAATAATAAGGACAATGCTTTGAAACCACTGAGGAATGATCTCATTCATAGAGTGAAGAAGATTTCTGCCTAAATCCTGGAGGATTTGGGGAATTTTGAGCACAGACAAATTAGCCCACATGAATATCAAACAAAAGGCAAAGAAACTTCTCACCAAAATCATGCCATCTGAGAAAACAGAGCAGACCCTTGAGAGAATTGAGTCCTGTACATCTGTTCGCCACTTTGCTTAACATCTCATGGAGGCAGCTCTTTGTTTTCTTCCCTTGGAGATCATGCAGGAATCAACTGCCAAGCATGCCTTACACCTCCATGCCATCTAATTATAGCCTGCAACACTCCAGAGTGCTGACGGTGCTGAGCTATTGACTCTTGACACTCTCTAAAGCTCTTAATTATCTTTTCACATAAGCCCCTTTCAGACCTGTCAACTTCTTTGTATTGTTTATGAAGAGGGAAAAAAAAGCATACGAAGATTTCAGGACTATAGGCCTATGCAGTCAGAGCAAGCTCACAGTTAACCTTTGAGAGCACTCCTCTCTGTGCTCACATACAGACAAGATGCAGCGACTGTCTTGATTCCAGTTTTCAGTAGGAATGAGTAAACTTAGGCAAAGTGAAGTCTAACTTTAATCAACATGGCCCTTAAGTCACTGTTAACCTTTTCTTCATTCAAATGTGTATCACACACATGCACACACAAGTGTATAATACAAATACACGTAGACACACCAAACCTATAAACAACGATTAAAATAGCTTGTAGAATTTTGTTCAAACCTCATTTTTTTATTTTTTAAAAAATATTATCATTATTTTATGTGTGTGCCTGATGTGTATGTGTGAGCACACATGGCACGGCATTTGTGTGGAGATCAGAGGACAACTTTGTGTAGGCATTCCTCTCCATCCACCTTTACCTAGGCTTCAGAAATTGAACAGAGGTCACCAGACTTTTACATCAAATGTCTCCCCACTGAGCCATCTCATTGACCCGCAAACCTCAGTTTTGAACTCATTATGTGATTAGGAAATTTCTAAGAATTTTCCTTGGCTGGTGTGAGTAGTTACAGTCAAGTTAAGTATACCGCTCATGCCTTCAACCATGCCAGGCCTTCGATTCTAATTTCATTCTTTTCCTCACTTGTTCTTTTATGCATCTTCACCTTGTTGAAATATGCAAGCAAACAGAATCAAATCTGATACTAAAATGAACAGTACAGATTATGAAACATTTCTTATTAAACAGGAAAACGGGAAACTCAGCAAATGTTCAGGAACACGCATACCAAGTGTTTAGGCATAGAAGTGTAAGTGGGAACAGGAGAAAGAAAAAGAAAAGTCAGTGGTCAGGGAACACTCAGCATTTAAAAGGCAAGGTCATGGTTTTTGAATTGTAGGATAGATTTTAATTCAAACATGTTTTCTCTCAGATGGTGGTTTTAATTCCATTTACCAGAGACAATGTTTTAAAACATAGCAAGAAACCTTATCTAAATTAGCAGTGTTAGTAATAGACTCCAGAATAAAATCCAGGTCCTTTCGATGGCCAAAGCAAGACCCTCCACATAGTAGAAACACTATATAAAGTAAAAGGTTCCATGCAGACTGAGGTCAGGGCAGAGCTCAGTGTCTCATTGTGTGCTCCTAAACATGTTATCTTGATCCCAGGAAATAAGTTTCTAGTCAGTAAATTTAAAAGGATAGCACGTACGTACACACATAAGCTTGCTACAAAGTCCAAATGTGGAAATCCATGTAAAGAGCATGCAACACTGACTTCCATGGTTTTGAGCCTTACAGCTTTCATCAAAATCTTGCTGGGATTAAAAAAAAAAAAAAAAAAGACGCAGAAGCATACATGAATGAAATTCCAAAGAATAAAGTTTTTAAAGGACACAGAAATCACAATAAAGTGACCAAACTAATACACCAACTCCAGTCTTATAATTGCATCAACAGTTGGTTTCCGAATAAAGATAAACCTCATCATCATAATAACGACTATGCTTACTCATATTACACTAAAATAAGAAAAGAGGACCTGGGTTCCATTCCCAGCACCCACATGACAGTTCACAGCTATGGAATTTCAATCATAGGGGATCCAGCACCATCTTCTGGCTTCTGCTGGTATTACATAACATGGCCATAGACATACGTGCAGGCAAAATACCAATATACATATAATAAAAAATAAAAGGCTTTAAAAAAATCAAATCACAATTTTAAGAGTGGATGCCAAATTCTAACATTGTCATAATTGCTTGCTTCTGAAAGATATCTTTTATGAAAAGCAGAGAGACATCAGGCACATTCTAGTACTGCTGGGTCCAGATGGTCCGCAGTTCCTCTTTCCAGCACAAATTCTGACTCAGATGTCATCCAGTGACTGCAGAAAACTTCAGGCATAATATAAAGCCTAGGAGGAATGTCCTCCAGTTCAAACCAACTTCACAAGGCCATTTAAGAGCAGAAGAAAAACTCAGATAAAGGAGTCAAAGATATTTTGCTCAAACTCTGCTTATAATATACTATCTCTAGTAGCTATCTTAACAATATATAAAGAGCAGTGTGGAAAATAAAAATTATTCATTCTTGAAGTAAGCCCAAAGTCTTATGTCTCTTTCTACCATCACCCTCCTTCCCAGGTTCCTGTGATGCCCACAGCCAACAGTGGTACTGGCTATGGCTTACAACCACTTCTTAACAACTTTCTAAAAATAGTGCCTCCAACAAGCTACTTTTTGTGGTGTTAAGTAGATTGGATTTATAGAGACTGTGGTATAAAAAGGTCTATGAGAATATAAATAATACCTGGAACAAGCAGTAAACCAGATATATACAGTTAAGGTCCACAGAAGGAACTGGAAGTTATTCATCTCACAAATGAAATGTTTTAACATTATATCTCAAATAAATGTTGCAGAATTTAGAATGAGTTTAATTTATTTTTATTGCACACGTGAATTGGTGTTTTGCCTGCTTGTATGTCTGTGTGAGTTTGCCTGATTCCTTGAAACTGGAGTTACAGTTGGAGCTGCCACATGGGTAATGGAATTGAACCCAGGTCCCCTGGAAGAGCAGAAAGTGATCTTAACTGCTAAGCCATCTCTCCAGCCCCTAGAATGTGTTTTCTTATGGAAACAAGATCATTAATAGTAGTAATGTTTTGAGATAAGTCTCAACATATTTGTTTTCTGGCTTCTGCTGGTATTGCATAACATGGTCATAGACATACATGCAGGCAAAATACCAATTTTGCAATGCTCATCACATGGAGAATGGTATAAAGAAACAGGACATGAGGATAGTTTGGATTGATTCTACTTGTTGAGAGAACTTATTGTAGGGTAATTCAAAGCTTATTTAAGTGTACATATTGAACTTATATAATTCACTTTGATACAATGAAAATTCAATATAACCATTTAAGGGGAAAGAAGCCCAAGAAGAGTTAATGGAGCCCCTTGTTTCTCCTGCCTCAAGCATTACATGAAAGAAAGGAAGATTGTCCATTTCAATGCCTCTTATCAGTAGCAAAAGTCGCTAAATAAAACTTATAGAGGTCTGAGTTTAAATTAAAAGACTTTAAATTGTCATTTCTATCTAAAACTTGATCTAAGCTATAATCAACATATTTTCCAAAGAATTGGTCTTGTCCAGAATTTTAAAACTGATAGCACATTTTTCTTTTCTTTTCTTTTCTTTTCTTTTCTTTTTTTTGTTGTTGTTGTACAATAATTTATTGAGACCCCTCCCTTCAAGCCTTTGCAATCTAGAGGTCACTTTCTCTGCTTGTAGATCTTTTCTGCTAGTTCCAAGAAGATAGCTGGGGGCAGGGGCACAGAGTACTGTTCTATGAGGCTCCTCAGGCGGCTGTGACTATCTTCCTCACACTTGAGGAACAGGGATGGCAGATCCAGTGCTTCATACAATGGTTTCACCTGCCCCACCTTCTCTGGGTCCTTCTGCCCATAATTCTCCTCTAAGATCTGGCGCTGTTGTGGAGAGGCTCCTTGCAGACCCTGAACCACCAGCCAGCTGCATTTCTTGTCCTGGATGTCGATCTTTCCAGTCACTCTGGGGTAACCATGGAAATCAAGATAGTCATCCTGGATCTGAAAGGACTCGCCCATCTCCACCAGGATCTTCATGGCATTGGCATGCTCCTTCTCCCCATCAATGCCAGCCATGTACATGGCAGTTGCGACAGTACTTGACAACAGATTTGTACCTCTTTTCAGTGTATCTACCAAGATCCACATGGCCCTGGGGGGCTGTGATGAGGTCGAGAGTCTGCCCAGACTCCATTGATAAGAACTCTGCCGAAAGAGCTCCAGCATGTTCAGGCTGTAGGGCTGCTCCCTGCGGTAGAACTTCAGCAGGTGGTAAGATGCAGGCTTCTAGAAGCAGAGGATCGTTGATGGCATCCAAGCCTGTGCCTGGCTTCTGATACCAGCAGATCTGTCCACGGCGAGTGAGGGAAGATGATGCCATCTGACACAAAGAAAAAGCCTGGAGCAGTTCTACACACCAGCCCACAGTTAGGGCCCGCTGAAGACTCTCGGCGGTCTGTTTCCTCGGCTCCACCAGCTCCTGAAATACTCGGAGCACTGTCAAACCCCGATTGTACTTGCCTCCCACAGCATTGTACTCTAGGACCTTCTTGAGCTGGGTAAATGATAACGCCTGTCTCTGGGTAGCCTAGTTCATCCTCAGTCAGCACCTTGACGATCTGGGAGAAGTGCTGGATGAAATTCTGCCTTTCTTGATTATGAGCATCCAGTTTCTGGTTCCCGTACATTGTGAGAGAGAAGCAAAATGCTCTGTTGCTTAACGTGAGTTCTCCTGGGGTGATAGCACATTTTTCAATGATGATCTCCTTTGATTTTTACTAAGCTGGGTTCATTTTGCAGGACGATTAAAAAGCAAGAACATTCAGATGGGGATCATTTAGTATCATCTCCAGGTATTTCTGACAATCAACTTTTGAAATTTTTAAAAATTATATGATATTATACAAAAAAGATCCTAAAGACTCACCCAGGAAACTTCTATAGCTAATAAAAATCAGTTGTCTTCCTATATACAAATGAGAAGAATATTGAGAAAGAAATGAGGGAAACAGTACCTTTAGCAATAGACTCAAATATATATATATGTATATATATAATGAGATATATCTAACTCAGAAAGTGAAAGCCTTGTTTGATAAGAAACTTTAAGACATTAAAGAAAGACAGAAATTGAAGAAGACAGCAGAAGATGAAAATATCTCCTATGATCCTGGATTTGTAGGATTAATATTGTGAAAATAGGCATCCTTCCAAAAGTAGTCTGCAGGTTCAAACACAATCCCCATCAAAATTCCAACACAATTCCTCACAGAAATTCATATGGAAACACACACCCCACCCCACCCCCACACACAAACACACAAACCAAAATAGCTAAAACAATTATCCATAATAAAAGAACTACTGAAGGATTCACCATCTTAGATTCCAAATTGTTTATAGAGCTACAGTAAAAAGGACAGAATGGGATTGTCATAAAAATATTAATCAGAAATAGTAATCAATGAAATAGAATTGAAGACCAAGACATAATTCCAAACACCTATGGACATCTGATTTTTTTAAAGCCAGAAATATGCATTAAAAAAAGGGCAGTGTCTTGAACAGATGGTGCTAATCACATTAGATGGCTGAGTGTTAAAGAATGAAAATAGACCCATATTTGTCATTGAGCACAAAACTCAACTCCAAAGGGATCAAGGACCTCACGGAAGTCTGGGTACACTGAATCTGATAGAAGAGAAAGTAGAGAATATTCTTGAACTCATCAGCAGGAGAGGACTATCTGAATAGGACATTGAAATAACAATACAATAAGAATAATAACTAATAATAATGCATGAGACATCATGAAGCTAAACACTTTAGTCCAGCAAAGGTACACACCATCATTCAAGCAGAGAAGCAGCCTACAGAAGAGGGAATAAACTTTACCAATTACAAATGAGATAGATGGTTAGTATCTGGAATTTATAAAGAGTTTTTTAAGAACCTGAATATCAAAAAAAAAAAAACCAATTGAAATATGAGGTAGAGAACTAAAAAGAGAATTATCAAAAGATGAAACATAAGTGGCTGAAAAATCTTTTTTAAAAAATGTTCAACATCCTTAGCCATCAGGAAACTGCAAATTAAACTACTTTGAGATTTCATCTTACTCCAGTCAGAATGACCAAGATTAATAAAACAAAGTACAGCACATGCTGGGGAGGATGTAGGGAAAGGGAATAGTTATCCATTGTTGGTAGGAGTGAAAACTGGTAAAACTACTATGGAAATCATTATGAAGAGTTCTCCAAGGAAAAAAGAAGCCAAGAATAGATCTACCACAAGATCCAGCTATTCCACTCAAGCATATACACAAAAGACTCCATGTCCTACTACAGAGATACTTGTTCATCCATGTTCATTACTACTGTATTCATAATAGGCAGAAATTGGAAACAGTCTAGATGTCTATCAACTGATGAATGAATGGTGAAGATGTGGTACACTGACACATGGAATACTATTCAGTTGTTAAAAATGAAAATTTAAGGTAAATAGATGAAGTTAGAAACAATCACTCTGACTGAGGTAACCTAGATTTCAAAAGACAAATATTTCATGTCTTCTCTTACATGGGGATGTTAACTTTTAAAATTCAGATATGTGCATTTCAATCCAAACAATTACAGAGGTTAGGTGGCTAATGAGGGACCATGGGTGAGGGTGAGATCCTCAAAGGAAAAGGAAATAGAATATAGAGATATAAAGAAATAAAGGGGAAACTAGAATGAGACGGATTAAATAAGTAGAGGGGTGGTAGAGGATAGAATATGCAGAGGGACAACAAATACTAAAGGCTTTTTGAAAAGCCACAAGGAAACTTACCAATATAGATGCTTCCTAAAATATAGACATGTATGAAAAGAATATAAATGAAGTCGCTACATGATGGATGCTATTCTATCAACCAGAAGTGTTATTCCACCAAATAAAAGCTCCAGTGCCAGGATACACTGAGTCACTGGCCAGAGATCCCATGGATCTCTTTGTATCAGCTGTCCCAACACAACCATCCCAGGGGCTATTGGTTACTCTCCACAATCTAATGCTAAGTCCTTATTGCTGAACAAACAACTTTGTCATCAAGCATTGGGAAATTGAGTTGGTGCCCAACTAGAATCTCTTACCTATAAACAGAGGTTTTTCTGTCCTGCCCGGTCCCACAGCTCCTTTTAAAATAATCACTCAGAGGCTTAATATTAATTATAAACTATTTGGCCTATGGCTCAAGCTTATTACTAACTAGTTCTTACAACTTAAATTAACCCATTTCTATTAGTCTATGTTTTACCACCTGTCTTATGGCTTTACCTGTATTCTAATATATCTTGCTCCTCTGGTGGTTGGCTGGAGTCTATCAGACTCCACCTTTCTTCTCCTATATCTCTGCTTGGATTTCCTGCCTGGCTATATCTTGCCTTGCCATAAACCAAAGCATCTTTATTTTTCAACCAATGAGAGCAACACATATTCAAAAAGTACAGAAAGACATCTCACAGCATTTCCCCTTTTCTGTCTACTTAAAAAGGAAGTTTTTAACTTTAATATGGTAAAATTACATATAACAAAAGAATTAGCAAGCAAGAATTATAGTTACAATATCTAGCCTATTTGTATTTAGCAAAATTAAAAAAAAATACTCATCTATTCTATTTTTGTAAGTCTAAAGTTTCATGTCTAATTTACCTTTTATCATAGCTAAGTAAAATTATAACTATGTAGTCTTCAACTCCATCAAAGACTCCAGAAGGATATAATATTACCTGAGTAAACAGGAAGTGCATTGCAAGTAACTTCCAAAACTCTAGAGATGACAAAGACATCTAGCTGTCTGGACAGTCATTCAAAGTTCTTCTGCAACACTGGGGCCTCTGTCTCAGCCTATCAGCCTAGAGTCTCCAGCAGACTTTTTAGTAAAACAGGAAATTTGAAGGACTGTCCCCCCCATCTATTTTGGAGAAATTCATCAATTGCTTTCCTCTGTGTCCTGCAGAATGTCTGGCAGTTTCCTCTGTAAAGGAATTAGAAGAACCATCCCACCTTGTTTTGGCAAAGTTGAATGGTTATTTTCATATGGGTCCTGAATGTCCAGTTTATACAGCATACTGTCAAGCAGTCCAGGCAAGAGCAGTTTCTTGCCCAAATGGCTAGCCTTGCCACATTGAAAGCAAACTCCATAAGGAGTTTCTTCGATGCCCATTATCTCTGAAGTGAATTGGTGCTGCCAGGAGCAGATGTGTCTCATTGTCATGAAAAGCCCTATGTTAACAAAACATTTTAAATGCCATATTCTATAGGTCTTTGAAGTATTTTAAGATCATTTATCTAAAATATATCTCTATATGATCCTGAAAACATACATAACAAATCTACAATTTGATTGTTATAGATGACTAACTACTAACCTATGTTTTTGATTATCCTAAATAGTCTATAATAATAGCATTTAAAATTTAGAACTTTACCTTATATTTTAAGTGAACTACATAGGTACAATGCCTTAAACAAGTGTAGAAACATATATACTTATGTTGTAACAAAAGTAACCTTAAATTTGTATCAATATACAAAAATCCTTTAAACAAGAATAGAAACATATATACAGTATAACAAAATTAACTTTAAATTTGTATCACTATACCAAAATCCAGGCTAATTCAAAATATCTGAGATTGATAGGTGTCTTTTTATCATATAGTCTTATATTCCCCTAAATCATTACAAATATCCATAACCCACCAAATAACAAAAGACCATCCATACCCCCCAACTCTTGGGAATGTGGGTGTAGTTTTCTCCATAATGCTTCCTGCTGTCTGTGGGTGAAGGCATCCCCAAGAGTCCCTGAGAAAATTTTGAGATAATGACCAAGTCCTGGAAAGATCAGCAATAACCTTTGTTGATAGATATCACCTGTCAAGATTTAGGAGGTCTCTTTTGCTCAAACCTGATCCATATTATTCCTGTAGGAATCCATAACCTCTCATCTTCTGTGGGAACAAAACTAAAAAGCATTTTTGATTTCCATTTGACAAATATATTTTTTGGCTTCTTTTTTTTTTTTACTTTTTTTTTATTTATTTTACAATACTATTCAGTTCTACATAATAGCCACAGATTCCCTTGTTCTCTCCCTTCCTGCCCCCCTCCCCTTCCCGCCAGCCCACTCCCCATCCCCACCGCCTCCAGATCAAGGTCTCCCCCAAGGACTGGGATCGACCTGATAGACTCAGTCCAGGCAGGTCCAGTCCCCTCCTCCCAGATTGAGCCAAGCGTCCCTGCATAAGTCCCAGGTTTCAAACAGCTAACTCATGCAATGAGCCCAGGACCTGGTACCACTGCCTAGATGCCTCCCAAACAGATCAAGTTTTGGCTTCTTTTTTAAAGTTAAGGCATTCCTAAAATATTTAGATTGGTTTAATTTAGCAGTCCATTTCTCAATCTTATGTCTTTTAGCAGCTGTCTTTTGCTTTTCAGCAATCAAAAACAAAACAAAACAAAATCAACACAATAAAATATAGGATCCAGACTCCCTGTGTATTCCATCTCTATGTGACTATTCTTTTTTATTATTTTATTTCTCTCTTTAAAGACTTTATCATATTATTTTGGAAACTATTCTTTTCTATAGCTGTGATACCATTTTTTCCACTCTCTCCCAAGCCTATGTACATTTTAAACACATTGTAACCCATTTAGAGGGTATCTTTTTGTCTGGACCTCTTACACTGTATATCTGTATTTTTTTTTTTTTTTTTTTTTTTTTTTTTTTTTTATCGCTAGAGTCTTTAAACTGCTAAGTGGGCCTAGGACCAAAGTGGCAGCTTTGGCTGCTGGTTCCATCCCTCTTGGGTACATCCAACATAGTGGAGGTACCAATGAGAGTCATGCTTACCTCCCTCCCAATTCTGGGGTCCATGCTGCCACCAAGTAGCATGCAGCTGTGTTCTTAGGCCTACAGCTGTGCTCTTAAGACCATAGGCAGCAGCTGGGAGAAACCTCTTTGTATCAAGCCCTGAGAGACTGTGCGAGTCCACCATGTTCAGCTGAAGCCCACCATGGCCAGGGGATGTAGTTCTGTACTACAGCCTGCAATGAGAGACATGAACTATGAAGCTGTGCTTGGGTAATTTCTGTATGTCTAGACACCCTTTTTCAAGCTTTCTCAGGCTTTACATAGATATATGTGTACTGTGTTGGCGCCAAATGTAAACGGAAGCTTTTCTGTCCCACCAGCACTCCCAAATACCTAGCTGCCACTTCCCAAATAATTGACCTGGAGGCTTAATATTACTTATAAATGTTTGGCTGATGACTCAGGCTTATTACTAACTAGCTCTTACAACTTAAATTAACCCATTTCTATTAATCTATGTTTTGTCACATGTCTTGTGCTTTAACTGTGTTCTAATACATCTTGTTCCTCTAGTGGCTGTCTGCAGTCTGCCAGACTCCACCCTTCTTCTCCTATATCTCTGCTTGGATTTCCTACCTAGCTATATCCTGCTTTGCCATAGGCCAAAGCATCTTTATTTATCAATCAATGAGAGTAACACATATTCACAGCACACAGGAAGACATTCCACAGCATTCACCCTATTGACTAGCAGTCATGGTGCTAGAAGGTACTTTGCATGCTACTGGAGGAGAAAAGTAACTATCAGTCTCACCCAACTATAAACCCTGTTCTGCACAACATAGACCTGCAAGCAACACATACTAGTACAGTAGTGGCACAAATGTTATGGAAGTAACCAAATGCTTTTTAAAAAATGGATTTAAGGCCCACTCCATGAGATATAACCCATACCTGACACTACTAAAGTGTTCGAGAACCTGAGACTAGATAGGTCTTGGGTCCTATGGGAAAAGCTTTTACTATTATTCTCCTAAAGGCAATAAAATAACTCCTAATGTCATATTGTTATGCCTATAGGTCAGAGCATCACTCAGCTTTCATAAGAGACATTTCTTCATACAGGAGATAGTAATTAAAATAAATAGGATGTCTTTATTATATCCCTCAAGGTTCAAGAGCCTATGCAGAAAAAGAAACAGAAAGATGGCAAGAGCCAAAGGTAGTGGATGACTCTAAGAAAATAGTATTTTCCAGATGAAACAGGACTGATGTGACCCCACAAAGACTGGCACCAGCACACAAGACCTGCACAGATTCAAACCAGATAAAAATCCCAGCACTGAGAAAGGAAATTGGACACAAAGTCTCACACCTAACCAAAACACTGTTTGCAATTGATGTTCTGGAGAAAGGGAAATCAGTGCTCTCCAATGGAGCGTCATTAAATATTAACCACACTCCAGGGAAGACCCATGCACAGGAGCAGTTGACCCACACAAAAGGGCCTCTGAGTGTTTTATTTGTTTGGTAGCATTTTTGTCTTATTTGTTTATTTTTATTTTAACTTTTTGTTTCTTCTGATGTTGTTGTTTAGAGAGAGGAAAAAGCATGAAGTTGAGGAGGGAGGGAGGTATGGAGGATATGGAAAGAAAGAGTTGGGAGAGGGGAAAGAATATAAGCAAAATATATTGTCTGGAAATTTTTAAATAAAAATGTAGTTAAATTTTCCAAAATAAAAATATGGATATACAAAGATTGAAACATTATACAAACAAAAGTTATAGTTGGTTTTAGCAAATTCCTTGAATGTGATCTTTGAGTATTGGAAAATCACTCATAGATCAAATTACTCTTCTCAACCTACCTCAAAAAAGTCATTATTTAATTATAAAATGCTTCTTATCTGAATTAGAATACCAATTTTGTCTTTGCTATCAACTCACGTAATTAAGACACAATTCATTAAGAGCATTTTACTAGCTATATTCACAATATCATTTAGAAGTTACAACCCATAACCCCCTCACACTTAATTGGTACAAACACACCCTTGAACAGAATGCCCTATGGTCTATTATGTTAATTTAAGGGATTAAAAAAAAAGAAACACTGACATGATTGCACATTTATTATGTTTATAAATATAAAAAATATTGTGTGTACTTTTATTATAAATATATAAGCTTTTATCATAAGTATATGTGTGTTCTTTATTATAAACATAATTAGTATAATGTATATTACAAATACATACTTAGAAATATGTCTTAAATATGTATGAAATACATTTTAAAAGCAGGGCTTATCACCATCTCCTTGAGATATTAATGCTGTGACTTTTTAAGTTTGCAGAATAAGGACAGAGTCAGTAAAAATGCAAAACTGTTTTCTGCTGTTCATTTGTTCTATTCTGACTCACCAGGCTCTTTTTTTATCCCCTTTCCACTGCCCTTCTCTTTTTTCTCTCCCTGTCCTTTGTGAGGACATGGGCCATGAACACAATTTCATTTCCTCCACCTATTCAATTGTCTGGTCTTAGAGCACTGGAGTTGATTGAACACAGACTGCCTCCAGTTTGAAGTCTCCACTTAATTGTCTAACTTTAGCAAATCATTCAACCTCCTGTTGTTATAGTTTCCTCGCCTATAAAATGAAGTAAATAATACAACTTCTTGTAGCTGGTATTTTTTACTCTTTTGGTTCTTTGGGGACCTGCCACCCAGCTCCCAAGCAAATACACATGGAGACTTATTATTACTTATAAATGCCCAGCCTTAGCTTGGTTTATTTCTAGCCAGCTTTTCTTAAATTATCCCACCTACCTTTTGCCTCTGGGCTTTTATCATTATCCTATATGCTTTTCTTTACTTCTTACTCCTGGCTGGCTGTGTAATTGGGTGGCTGACCCTGGAGTCCTCCTCCTTCTCTGGCTCTTCTTTTCCTTCCAGATTTCTCCTCCTGTTTATTCTCTCTGCCTGCCAGCCCTTCCTATCTTTTCTTCTGCCTTGCTATTGGTGTTCAGCTTTTTATTAGACCATCGGGTGTTTTAGACCAGCAAAGTTAACACAACTTCACAGAGTTAAACAAATGCAACATAAAAGAATGCAACACATCTTTGCATCATTAAACAAATATTCCACAGCATAAACAAATGTAACACATCTTTAAAATAATAGTCTACAACAACTTCTCATGGCTGTTGTGAGGCTGAGGCATTTTTTCTATTTAGGTGCTAAATGGTGGAGACTATGTCATCTCTGATGATACCTGCAAGTTGTTTTACCAGATCAATTCCAATTCATTACAGATTTCTAACTCACTGAAAGTTATGGGGAAAATTATTCAATTGACAATAGTATCCATGCAATAGTTTATCACAGATCCAGAAATCTTTGTGTAGATACAGTTTTTCAAATAATACATATCCTGTTTACCACTAAGTCACACAACAGTCTCATTTCTCTGGCAATGAAAACCAATTTTAGGAAGTCAAGTACTTTTCAAAATATTCCTGAGAAGCAAAGGAAATTAGAATTCAGAAATTTAAGTTATTAGTCTTCTTCTTTAAGACAGTTTCACTATGCAGCACAGGCAGGCCTCAAACTCGGGATTGTTCTGCCTCAGTTGCCCTCCTAACTGCTTGTACCACACCCAGTTTACCTTAGTCTTTGTATCTGAGATCAAAACTTTCATGTTGGCAAGTTCACATTTTAGTCATTAACTCCTTCCCCAAACCAACTCAGGGCTGTACTCTCAATGAAAACTCTTCAGCCATGCTTTGTGAAAAACAAAGATCAAACCAACCTTGCATACCTTGGGTAAACATAATGAAGCCTGTCTGTGCTTCAAGCTTGGTTTCCAGATCTACTGCAACTTGAATAGAGGAACTGGTCTGCTGGGAATCTTCCAGCTTCCTTTGAAATGGATGGAGAGCTATTTCTGATTGTGATGTATTCCACATTTCCAGTGTTGTGAAAATGTCTGGTATGAGGCTCTGAATCCAAATCCCAACTCTCAAATGATATTGCATTTGCTTCTTCTTGATTCTTAAGCTATTTCATTTTCTTAACTGAATTTTCTTGGGTGAGATGACAAGTTTTAAATCATTTTTCTCACATCTGAGGTCAGAACAAATGGAGCAGCCATCTCCATGTCAGTGGGATCTGTGGAGCAACCGCAGCTGGATTTCTGGGATCCTTAAAGTGACCACAGCTGGATTGCTTCCCCATTTTGGATTCAGAAGAAGGACCTGGGTCTGTCACTAATTTGGCACTTCCCTGAAAAACTTCTGCTGGCAAAGGATTAGATGTTATTTTGTTTTGTTCCACAGACTTTTATTGTCTTTTAAATATAGCCGACTTCCTCTCCATGAACTACACTGCCTCTAGAACAATCCATCCACTGGAACACCCAGCCTGCTTCTCAGAGAGAGCATCCAGGCCTGCCAGCTCCATCAGGATAATAACTTACAGCTGAGACTGCTGCATTCCCAACCCCTCTAATGTGACTGAGCACACAAGTATAAATATGCCAGACAAGGGAAAATGTTCAATTATTTTATTGCATTATTCTACAATGTACATCATGTCTCCCCGGGCACTGAAAATAGCCCAAGTAAGCCGCAAATAAGATACATCCTGTGATCATCAAAACAAGAACAAAATACAAAGTATGCCCGTGGTTTGCGGCTGAATAAGCTCCAGTAGAAGATTATTGTCTCTCTCATCTTGAGCCTGCTTCTTTTATGTTATATAAATTAATTACACATAGAAATACTTCCACAATGAGATACGGTGCTCACTTCCTGGGAACAAAGCTCACAGGAAATCCCCAGATTTATTTGGGGAGACATTGATGTGGAATTACTCCACCTTTTATTTAGTTACAACTCAGAAATATAGCAACAAAATCTTGTACATTGTAACTCTCACTGCCAATCTTGTTTTCTCTTGTTTGAGAAGAAAGGAAAGAAATGGGGAAGGGGGGTGGAGAGATCACTGAGGTGTTGAGAATACTGGCTGCTCTTCCTGAGCCCACATAGCATCTGCAACTCCAGTTCTGGGAGATCCAACACCTTTTTCTCACATCATCCCACACCAGATACACTTGTGATGCACAGATATATATGCAGGCAATCCACCCCTCCACATACAGTAAAAATAAATAAAACTTTGAAAAGCAAAAAGAAGGAAATAAACAAGTCATGAGGCTAATAATGATGTAAAGATCAAAGAAAAGGTAACATCTGGGAAACTGGGCTTGTTAATCAGTTTATTTCCCCAGAGATTACATTTTTAAGCATTTATTAAGTACTGGTGGCTTACTCTATACTATTTATAATACTAAAAAGAGTGGGGCTTCTGCTGTATGAATGGATTTTCTAAAATGTTGGGTTGTAGCATTCTAATTGGTCTTAATTATAAAAACCCAGAGCCAGATATCAGGGTAAATGCTGAAAATTAGAGAAACAAAGGAGCAAGCCACAGCCACCTCTTACCTTGCCAACTCTTCAGCCTGAAAGGGGGTGAGCTCCTGTCTCCACCCTGCCTTATCACTTCCTCTTTCCGCCCAGCCATATCACTTCCTGTTTCTTCCACTCAAGTGCTGAGATTAAAGGTGTGTGCCACCACTGCCTGACCTTAGTGTCTAGCTCCACACTCTGATCTCCAGGCAGGCTTTATTTGTGAGAGCACAAACAAAATATCACCACATCGGGTCTTTTAAATATTGGCTTGAATCACACATGAGGGGAGCCTTGAGGACAATATATTGTACTGTATGGTACCACAGTTGTTTCTCCCACGTTGTTCAAGGGAAACAGCCTAAAAACTGAATCACAAGAAGTCCAAATGCTTATCAACATCGCCTTAATTACCATAAAGAGGAAAGAGTTTAATAAGAACAATTAGAAGCCTTGATGGACAAGTGAAATAAGAAGCTATTGAATGATCGCACAGACTGAAAGCAAGCGGATTCCTGCCGTGGGAAAACACAGTGTGGACAGAGAAGCATGAGTTCCTGTAAAGACTGCTGAGGGCAACCAGCCTTAACTTACCACAAACTAGAATCATATGAGAAGGGAGCCTCAACTGAAGGATTAACCTAATTGCTTTAATTAACATGAGAAGACCCTCTCCAAGAGGAGAACCATTTTGTATAGGAGCAGGTAAAAGGGTCATAGCAGAAGAAAAGTTATTCACCTTTTGTTCACTTGGCCTTCCCTTTCTTGGCTGAGTGAATATCTCTGGTTGCTGCTGCTACTGATTCCCCTCACTGCTATCAGAACCAGCATTTCCAGTCTTCCATCCTTGACTGAGAACCAGAGGCTCGACAGGAATCTTCCAGATTTTCAGCACCAGCCTGGAACGACTTAGTCTACAAGCCTTGTAGACTGAGCAACCACAGGGTTGTTGGCCTCAGTAAGAGACTGCTAGAGTAGGACTGCTTCCACTGCTGGAGCACACAACCACAAACACTGCTAAAGCACCCAGCCACATGCACCCAGCAACTCCTGGAGCACCCAACCACAAACACTGCTAAAGCACCCAGGAACTGCTGGAGAACTCAGCCACAAACACCCAGCAACTGCTGGAGCACCCAGGCATAAATAATCAGCAACCTCCAGATCCTTGTCCTCTTGGTGGGAAACAATTGTTACTATTTTAGTATGAGCTAATTTAATAAATTATTTTAATGCATACATTCATCCTATTGGTTTTGTTCCTCTAGAGAGCTCCGACCAATAGGATGAACGTGTGAATTAAAACAACTGTCACTCTGTCTGATTAATATAACAGAAAATTGAAAAGAAGTGTAAGCAAAGGAGGAGCAGGAAGAAGAGGAATGGAGGGAGATTTTTGAAGGAGCACACTTTAATGGGCCTTGGTGCAGAGGATAATTCTGTCAGGAAGCCAAGAAGCCAAGTGTTAAGTTTTCAGAAATGGGGAAATCTATTGTGCAACAAAACAAGGAATTGGGGGAAAATATAGTTGTAAATAGAGAACAGCAAACATAATTCTTAGTCCTATAGATGTGACTCTGTCCTAGCAAAGGACTTTTGGAAATTGGAGGAAAATTCCAAATTAAATTACAAGCCTATGGGGCTTTCCATTATGCTCTATATAATGGGGCACTATTGAATAGTTCTAAGTAGGAATTAGACTTTGCCAGCTTTTAGTTCAGGGTAAGCCTGAAAACAGTGTGGAGTATAAATTTATAGCAAAAGTAACCAAAACAGTAAGAAACAAGAGGACAATATTTCTAATGTCCAGGAAAATACAAAGATTTTTACTTAGTACATTAAGTGTTGCTATGACAAAACACCCTAGGTTGTATATATATATGATTGGGCTGGGGAGATGACTCGACTGTTAAAGTCTAGATTCACAACCAAAAATAAAAGAAAAAAAAAAGTTTATTAGTTCACCATTTGGAGGTTCAAAGTCCAAGACCCATTGGCCTCAAATGTTTGTCCTTTGGTAAGGGCTTCAAGCCAGGTGGCATCCTAGTGGGAGAACGTGCAAGAGGGACCACATAATGAGAAAGGATGCCCTAGCTAATTCAAGGGTGAGCTGTACTTTTACAGTCTCCTCTGGTGAGAACCCCTAATTCACTACATTAGTGTCAATCACTTCAGAGGACCATATATATCCCTAGTAACCTAATTACCTTGCCCTAGGCTACATCTCTTTAAGGTTCCATTGCTTCTCAATATCATGACACCAAGAACTAAGTTTCTAGCACAGGGACCTCTGTGCGCGCACACACACACACACACACACACACACCACACACACACACACACTCAAACCACATCCAAACACTAGCAAGACAATTCAGACAGCAACAGCAAAAGTGGCAATGCATAGGAGTCTCCTAAAATTCTAACTTCTGAATGGCTTTAAAAACATGGAAACTGGAGAAATGAGATGGCACAGTAAACAAAATACACGAGAGGAGAAGTTAGAGGGAAATTTGATTATGCAACAACTGATCCCTAGGACATGAATCCTTCATGCCATCCCAGATCTTTGCCTGCAGCTGGTTAGCAGCCCTATCTCTGTGGGTGAAAATCCATCCATTCACCAGAGCTTATTGCTGTCCCTAGTTTCAGTCCTGAGCAGCATGAACATTGAAAGCCAGAACAGTGGGTTGCTGGGTGGACTTTGGCACTGGTCCTGAGACTAATGACTGGCCAAGTGGAAGACTATTAACTTGAAATGATAAGAGAATACGCTCTTGGAGAAGAGTACAAAGAAAGAGGCCTGGAGAACTCTGCTTTTGACTCTTATCTTTGTTAAAGCTCATTTCCATTGCCTGTAAGCTCTGATCGCCTCTTATCTCAAACAGTAGTTTATTTTAGTTTATTTTTTGAAATGGGGTCTTGCAATGGAGCTTTGGTTGGCCAGGAACTCACTATGTAGACTAGGCTAGCGTCAAACTCACAGAGTCATCTGCTAGGATTAATGGTGTACATCATTATACTTGGTATCAGGATGCATTTGCACGAGATGTTTTTAAGTGTTCTGTAAATTTTAAATAAAATGCACTTGTAAGTAGCTATTTTTAAATTATTTCTTTTTTAGATTAAAATATAGTTAATCATTTCTCCCTTGTCTTTCCTTTCTTCAAGCCCTCCTTTACACTCCTCCTTGCTCTCTTGAAAATTCATGGCCTCTTCACATTGATTGCTGTTCCGTACATATATTTAAGAAGCTATTTTTAATGTTAATGAGAGTATGGGGGATGTTTCTAAAAATCTTTGTTCAGAAGAAGCATTAGATATTTTCATTTCTTCTCAGAGGGCAAGAAAGAGGAGGAGCTTTGAATTCAGCATAGAAATAACTTAAGTATTATGGGAAGGCTTAGAAAATAGACTGTTCTTCTGGCTCTGGGTAGTGGTCCATTGTGGACATGAAAAGCACCCAGTTTCTTGCCATCTAGATAGAAGCATCTAAGGAGGACTGAGCTAAGCATGTCTTAGATCCCATTTTCCACAGCTGAAAGAAAGTTTCTCTGAGCAATACCGGATGCCACACAGATTTCAAATTAACTAAAAAGAAATGTCTAGTGTTGTATGAAAGGAGAGAAGGTTAGCACTCCCCTTGACAAGGATGGAAAAGGCCCTTGGGCCTAACAACACATATATGGTTAAGGCATTGGCACCTACTTTATGGCATCTAACCACTGTTTTTTTTATCTTTGATTGGTGTGTAAAATGAATGAAAAAAAAACTTAATAAAAAAAAGTCTAAGCAATTTTCTTAACACCCAACAAAAAATTGTCTGAGAAAGCTTTAAAAAGAAAAGGGTAGAGGCTAGCTAGACCAGTCATTGGTTGACCACTCCCACAATCCCTACTGTACCCTTAAGCCCCCTCACTCCCCCTACACTTCCCATATGCAGGACAGACTTGTAGGTCAAAGGTTGTGTGGCTAAGCTGGTGTCCCAATCCCTCCACTGGAAGTCCTGTAGGGTCACAGGAGATAACTATTTCAGGTTACATGTCTACCATTGATTGCTAGCAGTCTTAGCTGGGGCCATTCTTATAGATTCATGGGAGTTTCCCTTGTACCAGGTTCCTACCTGATCCTGGAATGCCCCCTTTCCAGTTGCCTCAGTACGTGTCGGGGGTGATTCAAAGGGACCAATGGGCAGCACTGGAGCTCTTGGAAAATGGCTAGGCATTTGACAAAGTGAGTGCCTGAGTGAGCCTTGAAGAGGCAAAGTGCCAAAGGACTACATGGTCTGAGGACCTCATGGTGTTATTGAGCATAGCTCTGATAGTTGCCTTCATGGTCACCACATCCCTTATAATCTATGGGTTGTATAAAAACTCTCAGGAGGTTTCTAGCCCCTCAGTGGGCAGTGTTACTGGTACTTAGAGAATAGTAATTGACTTTTTCCAAGCATTGCTGCTAGAGCAGATTAATGATTCAACCACTACCCTTAGAAATAATTTAGACATGTAGAATTGTTAGTGAAGTTGGGTTAAGGTGTTTTTGTTAATGGCTTTGAAGTAGAATATCTTGGGGAACAATTTAAAGTTTAAAAAGGCACATAGTTGAGTGAGGGACTATTTGTAGTCAAGAAAGAAGAACAATGACAGCCTGGCTATTGCTGGCTGACATACCTCTGTGGTAATATTTTATTTGTGCTCTAACAAATAAAGCTTGTCTGGGGATCAAAGGACAAAGCCAGCCACTATGTTAAACATAGAAGTCAGGCAGTGGTAGTACACACCTTTAATCCTAGCATTCGGGAGGCAGAGACTCATCCAGATTTCTGTGAGTTCAAGGCCACACTAGGAACAGAGCCAGGTGTGGTGGCACACACCTTTAATCCCAGCACTAGTTAACCATAGAGGTCTGGAGGTCTGTACAGACAGACAGGAAGTGATAGAGCTGGGAGGAAAAAGGAAGTGATATAGCTGGGCAGAGAGAGGAAGTAAGATGGCAGGGCACAGAAAGGTATATAAGGCATGAGTACACAGGGAGTAGCTCTCTTGGGCTGAGGATTTCCTATCAATAAAAACTTGTGACTGGCTTGTTCTATTCCCCTGATCTTTCAGCTTTCACACCAATAGCTGGCTCTGGGTTTTTTAAGATCGTTTAGCAATTCATGTTACATACTTCTCTTGCTAGGATGGGTTGGTGATCAAGAGTAATGATTAATTCCTTGCATCCATTTCTGTCTTCTGCTTCCTGTTATGATTTAATAAAACAAAAAAAAAAACTGTTGATGAGTGGGTATGCACCCGGAGAATTTAAAGTAGAGCTGGGGCTGGAGAGATGGCTCAGCCATTAAAGGCTAGGCTCACAAGCAAAAATATAAAGTAGAGCTGACTGACTACTTAAGTTTATATATAAAAGTTCAGATTTGTGATTCTTTTAAGGTTTTTTTTTTGTAAGATTACCTTTTGAGATAAATAATAAAGTGACTGATCCTTTCTTTGAAACCACAAAATGCAACCTGCCAGCAAAAGAACTGGCTGAGAAAAAAACTTTGCTTGCTTTTATATTGTTAATCTATAACAAGTTGCTTGGGTATGAATGCATGTGGGTTCTTAGGACAACTTATTTTTTACTTGTAATACGTAAAATGTTTAATCATGTAAGGGATGTGAAAAACATGCTGCTTTTTTTACTTGTATTCATTGTAATCATTCACTTAAAAAATAGAATGTAACCACATTGTAATTTTTATATTGCTTGAAATATTTTGCTGGGGTAGATAAGCTATAAGGGAAAAAATAAGACACAAGAGAAGGAAAACATCAGAAAAGGTTCTCTGACCCGCTGAAGGCTTGCCATTCATCATCACCCTTGGTGAGATTCTGACATCTTGGAGATGTGTGTGTGTGTGTGTGTGTGTAATGTTTTCCCCTTTTTCACTGACCCCAGAGAGTTAAGTTTTGCTCCCCCTGCTGGCCCAGAGAATTATGATAGAAAAATTAAGTTGAGTGATCAGTTTGCCAACTCCATGGGTCCTTCTCAAAACCTGAACTGCTGAAGTCTGGTCCTCATGGCAGCAATAAGTACTCTCCCCATCCATTCATCCACCCCATAACCCTATCCATCATGTTTCCATTCCCACTCCCCTACCTCCAGCCCCACCCCAACTCTCATCCACCAAAAAGATCTCTTCTATTTGCGAATGAAATCCATGCATTTCCCCATGGGTTCTCCTTGTTACCTAGCCTCTCTGGATCTGTGGATTGTAGCATGGTTATCCTTTACTTTACAGCTAATATCTGGTTGTAAGTGAATACATACCATGTCTATCCTTTTGGGTCTGGGTTACCTCATTCAGGATGATTTTTTTTTTCTAGTTCCATCCACTTGCCTGCAAATTTCCTGATGTCATTGTTTTTGATAGCTGAGTAATACTCCATTGTGTAAATGTACCACATTTTTTAAAATCTATTCTTCAGTTAAGGGGCATCTAGGTTGTTTCCAGGTTCAAGCTATTACAAATAAAGCTGCTATGAACATAGTTGAGCAAGTGTGTTTGTGATATGATTGAGCATCTTTTGAGCAGTATAGCTGGGTTTGGGGATAGATTGATTCCCAATTTTCTAAGAAACTGCCATACTTATTTCCAAAGTTGCTGTACAAGTATGTACTCCTGCCATCAGTGGAGGAGTGTTCCCCTTGCTCCACATCCTCTCCTGTCATTTGTGTTTTTGATCTTAGCTATTCTGACAGGTGTAAGATAGAATCTCAGAGTCATTTTGATTTGCATTTCCCTGATGGCTATGTTGAATGTTTCTTTAAGTGTGTTCTCAACCATTTAAGATTATTCTGTTGAGGAATCTCTGTTTAGAACTACAGCCCATTTTTAATTGGATTATTTGATCTTTTGATATCTAGTTTCTGGAGTTCTTTAAATATTTTGGAGATGAGGCCTCTATCAGATGTGGGCCATTTTGTCCTATTGACAGTGTCCTTTGCATTACAGAAACTTATCAGTTTCATGGGGTCCTATTTATTAATTGTTGATCTTAGTGTCTGTGATACTGGTGTTTTATTTAGGAAGTTGTTTCCTCCACAAGAGTGAGTCCACCCCTGACACTGACTGGAGTGCCAGGACCCAGAGGATGGATGGCCCAAAGACCTGGGATAGAATCAAACATGATTGGGGGAAAAAATCTCAATGTAATGATGTCTAACGATATTCTGCTATAATCATAGATTGGTGACTGTCCCACCTGTCATCAGAGAGCCTTCAACCAGTAACTGATAGAAACAGATGCAGAGACCCACAGCCAAGCATTGGGCTAAGCTTGGGGAATCCTGATGAAGAGAAGGAGGAAGGACTGTACAAGCCAGGAGAGTCAAGTACACCACAAGGGAACCCACAGAAACAACTAACATGGTTTCATAGGAACTCACAGAGACAGAACCAACAACCATGGAGCTTGCATGGGACCAGCCTAGGTTCTCTAAATAAGTTGTGTAGCTCGGTCTACTTGTGGGAGCAGGTGTCCTTAATGCAATGTCTGGCTTTTGGGAACCTATTCTTCATACTAGGTTGCCTTGCCCAGGATTAATACAAGGGGAGGAGCTTAGTCCTACCTCAAATTGAAATGGCATGCTTTGTTGATTCCTAACAGAGGCCTGCCCCTCTCTGAACAGAAACAGAGGAGGAATAGATTGGGGCAGGGGAGGTGTGCAGAGGAGAGGCAATGGGGAGGGAATGGGAGGAGAGGAGGAAGAAAAAACTACACTCAGGATGTAAAATCAATGAATAAATTTTTTAAATAAATGAATAAATAAAAAAAGGGGGAAGAAGTAAAATCTAGTGATTTTTCAGTCTGAAGAAGTCAGATGTGACTAACTTCCTGACAAATGAGAGAGTAAATCAAGGGAATAGACATAATTTCTCCTGCCTTCTAGAGGTTTTCCCTAGAAAAATGCCTTATTTTTTAAGCCATACAAGTTTCAGAGGACTAGCATGATGTAATACATAAGGCCTGCTCTGAATTCTGTTTTTCTCTCATAGGGAGTAAGGTCCTGAGCAAAATGCTTAGAGTCTTTAAGGTTAAGATCACTCAAATGCACAAGTTAGGCAAGACAAAACAAAATAAAAACTCACTTATAACCAAGCCAAAGAAGAGAAAGCGTCTGTCTAGAATCTGTCGGGATTACACAGAACTAGTGATGGCCTTAAACAGCCCTTCCTGGATACTTAGGGACTGAGATAATGGATGAGGAGATACTGAGCAGAACCTCTCTGTTGCCTACAGAGAAACCTATGTCCAATTGTCTCTGGGTTTAAACATGCACAACATGTCAGCTGAGCAGGCAAGTCTCATGTAATCACTGACAAGATGGTACTAAAGGAATCATTCTAAATGAGAATGGAGTTATGAATCAAAACAAAAGGCAATAATAACAACAAGGATAAACAAAACAAAAATCCCAGCTTAAAATAGAGAAGTAAAAAATCCATTTGTAGTAGCAATTTAAAACCTCCTTGGGAAGAGAGAGGGGAGAGGGAGAGGGTGCAATGGAGAAAAGTACTTTGAGCTGACCCGATAGCAAACCATAGTTTTTTTGAGTGATGGGTAACTGACATCAGAGTGTCTTTTCACTCAGCCAGAAAAAGTGGTCAGGTAAACCAAAACCAAGTAACAGGAAAATTGTAAAGAGGATCCTGAAAAGACTGAAATGGAAATATCATTTCAGTCTCACCACTGTCCAAAAGGGTGGAGAGTAATAGTTTGAAGAGATAATCTGTACTCTTGTGTTCATTGTCACATGATTAACAACAGACACAATAATCAGTGGAATCAATCAAATTGGCCATAAATGAATGAATAGATTAAGAGAGTTTTTTATTCATATATAATAGAAAATGATTCCATCATAAAAAGAAACTCTGTTATTTAACATGAATCAGAAGCATGGAAAAGCCAAAAGAGTATTATGTTAAGTGAATTAAGCCAGGCACAGAAAGACAAATACCATGTGTTCTCACTCAAATGTAAAAGTTAAAATAGTTGATCTTATGAAAGAGTAGCATAGCAGTTACCAACATTAGGGAAAGTCAGCAGAGAGCTAGAGAGAGCAGGATGGTGGTTACATACATTGAAATATGACACTATATTCTGTAAATATGTACAAGTACTACATGCCAATCAAAAATTGTAAACTCAGATATCAGTTTAGTATATATTGAACACAGTCATACTCTGTGGTAGTTTTAATACTGAACAACCATAAAAGAGACACTTTATTTCACTTGGCTGTAAATGAGCACACAGCAGTGAAAACAAGTACTCTGGGGGACTAATTTGACAGTGTTCTTGGAAAAGTTTGGGTGAGTACATGCAGTAGAGCAGGGAGGTGCCCAGAGATCAGGCATTCGACCAAGCATGCTACCAATAGACTGGTGCTGAGCCGGAGGCTGCAGGCCTGGAAGAGGGGTGCCAGGAACTGTTGCATTCATGACAGAAAACAATGCCCTGTCTGAGACTGATACACTCTCTGACATTGAAAATACTGCTCTGCTTTGAGAGTGTAATTGTTGGCATTTAGAAACCAAAGAAAAAGAAAAATATTATCAGACAAAAAGTCACACAACTGCACAAATCATTTTGTAAAGAATAATTGAGCTTCTAAACTATGTTCATAGTAGTGTTATCTGTAACAGCCAGAACCCGAAAACAATCTAGATGGCCCTCAACCGAAGACCAGATAAAGAAAATGTGGTACATTTACACACTGGAGTATTACTCAGCTGTCAAAAACAATGACATCATGAAATTTGAAAACAAATGGATGTAACTACAAAAAAAAAAAAATTATCCTGAGAGAGGTAACCCAGACCCAGAAAGACAAACATGGTGTGTACTCACTCATAAGTGGATATTAGCTGTAAAGTAAAGGATAACCATGCTATAATCCACAGACCCAGAGAGGCTAGGTAACATGGAGGGCCCAAATAGAGCCACATGGATTCCCTGAGAAGGGGAAATAGAAGATATCTCCTAGGTAAACTGGGGCATGAGGGATCTGGTTGGGCAGGTTGGGGGCCTGACAGAGGGGGAGAGTTATGAAAGAGATATCTTGATGTGGTGATATTGTGTTCCCCAAAATATCTTGTACCTTAATAAACTTATCTGGGGTTAGAGAACAGAAAAGCCACTAGTTAGGCAGTGATAGCACACACCTTTAATCCTAGCATTCCAGAGATAGAAATCCCTCTGGATCTCTGTGAGTTCAAGGCCTCATTGGAAAAAGCCAAGCATGGTGACACACGCCTTTAATCCCAGAAAGCCAACCTTTAATCCCAGAGAGTGGTGGTAGAAAGCAGAAAGATATATAAGGCGTAAGGACCAGAAACTAGAAGCATTTGGCTGGTTAAGCATGTGGCTGGTTAAACTTCAGGCTTTTGAGCAGCAATTCAGCTGAGAGCCATTGGGATGAGGACACAGAAGCTTCCAGTCGGAGGAAACAGGACCAGCTGAGGATCCGGCGAGGTGAGATAGCTGTGGCTTGTTCTGTCTCTCTGATCTACCAGCATTGACCCCAATAACTGGCCTCGGGTTTGATTTTATTAATAAGAACTTTGAAGATTCCTGCAACATCTTGATGAGGGGGGGGGGGGACCATTTCAGGGTTAGGGAGAAACCTGGTGCCAGGGAAACTCCCAAGAATCCACAGGATGACCCCAGCTAAGACTCCTAGCAATAATGGAAAGAGTGCCTGAACTAGCCATCTCCTGTAATCAGATTGGTGACTACCCTAATTGTCATCAGAGAGTCTTCATCCAGTAACTGATGGAAGCAGATGCAGAGATCTATAGCCAAGCACTGGGCCAAGCTCCAGAAGAGAGGAGGAATTGGATGAGCCAGGGAGGTCAAGATCATGACAGAGGACCCACAAAGACAGCTGACCTGGACTCCTAGGAGCTCAAGGACTCTGGATGACAGCTAGGGAGCCTGCATGGGGCCGACCTAGGCCCTCTGTATGTATGTAACAGCTATGCAGCTTAGTCTGTTTGTGGGGCTCCTAGCTGTGGGATCAGGGCCTGTCTCTGGCACTTGAGTTGGCTTTTTGGAACCTATTCTCCTTGCTGGGTTGCCTTACACACCTTGATGCAGGGGGAGGAGCTTGCTCCAGCCTCTATTTGATGTGCCGTGCTCTGTTAACTTTGGGAGGCCTACCTCTTTCTGAACAGAGATGAAGAAGAAGTGGATGGGGGGAGTCATAGGGGAGTGGAAGAGGAGGAGAGGAGGGAGGGGAAAAGGGGAAACTGCAATCGGGATGTAAAATAAATGAAAATTTTTAATTAATAAAAAAACCTCATAACCTAGAAGCTGTAGCAGCACTGATGTGTGTATGCGCACATACATGTGTACGTGTGTGTGTGTGTGTATTTGGTTTTGTCATAGTACAAAAGAAATGTATAGATCTTATCTTACCTTTAAAAAATAAAAGAATAACTGAGCTTCTACTAACATGCAGAACACTGATTTCCATAACACAATGTTTCTATGGAAACTGGCCTGGACACAAAGAACAACAACCAGAAAACCTAACACACCAAGAAATATGGGTTTTAGTATTTATGTTTTGACTGGCCTTCAAGTTTAACTTCACATTTCCGATTTATGTGAGATTCAAAGTATATTCATGAGTTTCATTGAAGGTACCACCATAATTTTCATAGACTTCTTTAAGACATTAACAACCAATCACTCTGGACTTATTTTAATCATATCCAACTCTTTTGATACATCACCAACATAAGGGAGCACAGAAAGTTATAGAAATGTTGTATTAATATAATTATATTTTTTGCCTCCAGATATGAATAGATTGGAAAAGGACTCAAGTTCAGGACTGTGTAGCAAAAGTTTCAAGGAACTGTGCCTCTGATTATATATAGTTGAGTAAGATATTCAAGACTTGATAAGACGTCATTGATTAAAACAGCATCCACTAATTTTCTATGTAGTCTGAGAATTTTCAAGTGAATTCCAGATATGTTTAAGGGAACAAGTCCAGATATAGAAGTGAGTCTGTGTAAGTGATGTCTAAGTGAATCTGAAGCAACTGGTTGATGGGGAAATGTCAGCCACCATACAAAGCATTGTGGTAAGTAAAAACATAGATTCACTGCTAAATTTAGCTAGTGGGTATGGTTAAAAAGATCATTTTATTATATTTTTATTTTATGGCCTTTGAATTATAACATAATATAAAAGGAAAACTTGTAGAATAAATGATGGAGTTTCTTGGGAAGCCAGAAAACTCTGGTACTCTGATATAGGTTTTTGGTTGGTGTGTGTGTGTGTGTGTGTGTGTGTGTGTGTGTGTGTGTGTTGTGTGAATTAAAACCAGTGAGCCATACAAACATGTGATCTACAACTGAGACATACCCTTATCTCCCAGGTAGAACTTTGAAGTGGTAAATGTGAACTATATAGCAATCTCCATGGATAGCATCAACCACTTTAGCATTTTCTAAACAACTGAATAAATAAATTTTTTAAATCTCAATAGTATTTTGTAGCTTTTTAAATCAAAATGGCATAATATAGCATAATACCATCATTTTCCTCACATCAAATATGTTTCTTATTCTAGTTTTAGGGATGTGATGGATAAAGAAATGTGTCGCCACAATAAAAGGATACTATTTAACTGACTTACTCCATTCACAAGGAGATTTTTCATTCCTTGGGCAGCAATCCATGAGATACTCAGTCTTGCTATCCAGAGGCAACTCTTCAGCACATTCTACTCAAGGCTCCTTCCAACTGTCAGCACTGTTTGCTCTCAAATGTATCAGAGCAGTCTAGGGTTTGCGTTATTTTGGTTTGAGTTTGATAAAGCATAGACTGGCCTCAGACTCACTGTCTTCTTGCCTCAGCTTCTCACATTCTAGGTGAATATAACCTTCTACTTCTAGCTTAGACTAACTTTGCATGAAAAAAGCGATTTCCTAGAAACTGCCATTGCCACAGTTAGAGTACAAGATGCCCCCAGGCCTGTGTGATAATGACAGGTTATTATTGGGAACAGTGAAGACTTTCATAAAAGAAATATAGTGGCATGCTTATATCATTGAAGACACATCCTCAAAGATTGCTTTCTCTTTCTCTTTGTATGCTGACAATGAGGCAAGTTCTTCTCTTCACCATGTGCTGCCTTGCCACAGAAGCAACCAAGTCAACCTGGTCATGGACTAACAACCCAAAATCAATGAGCAAAATAAAGTATTTCTCCTTATGAGTTGATCATCTTCATCTTGGGCTTAGTTATATTAATGGATGTTATGGAAAAATAAACAAGGGGAAGAAAATCCCAAGGTGTCATGTTTTACTTTGTTCTCAAGTGTCTTTAAATTCTTCCTAATCTTTAAACAAAACAAATCTAGTAAGCATATGTAGTGGATTGTGGGAAGAAATTAAACTATAGATATAATGTAATCATCTATCTGTTCTTGCCAAATTCCAATAATTGTAATAAAAATATTTGATTGATGTCATTTAAGAAAAATATACTGATTGTATTGTATATTGATTGAAAATGTATGTTTCCCATTAAATCAAAATGTCTCAGTGAGGCATGTGTTTATGTTCATGTTAAGATATTGGATATAGATGCATATGTACTATAGTATGGCTCAGATTCTCTGATCCCTTAAATGGAATTTTTACTTAACTGGTCAAATGTTTATGGGAATCATTTCCAGTAGGAAGACTTCTACAGAATAACCAAGTATTCTCTTTAAATAGCAGATGATTGGGAGAAATTTAAGACACCCTGAAGACAGAACACAGCTCATGCATGCTACTCAACCGAATTTCTTCCATTTAAAGCTCAGGGGCAGTGGCAAAATACAGCGTCCCCTAAAATCGTTCGAACATGCTGTGATGTTCTGTTGTGTATGAAGTTTTACAAGAATCCAGATACAAAATCCTGGGGAACTACAGGCTCAAAATGAACATACAGCTGCAACACACCTGAAGACACTAGAGCACAGTGTTACTGCTGGAAGACAACTAAGCTGAGCCAAACCACAAAACCTCAGTCTCTGCTTTCCTGGCTTTGGAACAAATAAATTCTCTCTTTTGTCTTGATTTCCTCTGCTGTCAAATAATGAAAAACTCACCTAATCCACAAGGATATTGAAATACATAAGAGAGTGTGTATAATGTACCCAGGAAAATACAAGACACATACAAAACATTCAGTATATGAAATTATTAACAACATATAGCCTCATCATGGGGCCAGTAGCATCTTGTATGTCATGTCACTGATATCCTCTTTTACTGTGGAAACTTTCTTGGAAGATGAAGGAGTACAGCTGTTTTAAAGATGTGTTAGACCCAATAGAATATAACATATTTATAATTTATAATTCCAATTGTCTTCATAAAGTGTTTGGGTATATGATATATATATTATATAATATATATATATCACAGAAAAGATTATATAGAATTTCATTTTGTTATATTCACATATGCCTACATATACATGTCAGAGAGTGTAGAGTGTTTCTTCTAACAAAACCCAAATCCTCCAAACATATTTTGCCTTGTATGATAGTGGTCTTAAAGCACATTGTATTTCTGCTCATTCATAGACATGTCTCTCTCCAGAGTGGGATATAAAAAGAATTTTCTCCCTGGAACCAGTAAAATAAAAATGACCAAAGATACATCATGCTCCCAAAAGCAAAAAAAAATCTCAAATTTCCCTTATTTTACTAAATTTCTTTGTCTATCCCAGCTTGATGAAACTCTGCATAATTTATGTGCCTTAGATAATTTATTTGGGGAGTTATTTAATTTACATGGTATTTTTGAAGTATTTCTGTGTGTGTGTTTGTGCATTTACCTATAAAACTGAGCCTTGACTATTTTCAAGGACAGGGGTTAGTTAAATGTAAAAGAAATGAAGTAGGAAGAAGTTACTGGTTTTTATTAATTATTTCACTATTATTTAAGAAATCATTTTAAATGTTTATTATTAATCAAATTAAAACTCAGTGTAATAAATGAACATAATAGAATCTAAGTTGTCACTATGATGACTGCATTGTGTGAATTAATTTCACATATTTGTATGACAGGGAAAAATGCTTTTATTTGAACTTAAATAATTCAAAGAATGCTCTATGATGCACCAGATGCTTCTTCATACTAAATCTCTTGATGAAAACTACTTGAAAAGAAAACAAAATACGAAAAACTTTTGAGAAGCAGTAAATAACTAACATTTCAGTGAAAGACTCTGGTGCAGAAAAAAAGAAGAGGGTGAGAAGGAGAAAGTGTAGAGGAAGAGGGTGAGAAGGAGGAGGAGCATGGGTAAGAGAAGGAAGTTGAGGAGAGGAGGATGGGTAGGGGAAGAAGAGAATGGATAGGAAGAATATCAACAAGAGTACGAGCCAGAAATTTGAGCTCAGCTTCTGAAATTGCCTTGCTTCTGAAAGCACTTGTGGGTTTCTAAAAGGATACTCAAAATTCAGTCTGTTGAGTTGAATAACCAAATCCTCATAGGTCCTTGGTGATTAAAAAAAAATTAATTTCCTCTGTCAATGTACAAATCAGGTGATTTGAAAATTTTTTGCTCTCAATTAGAATATACACTCTCAATATATAAGGGTTGACCAGAAGTCTGAAACCTATTTTAGAATATTCTTAATTCCTAATTGGATTAATATTGAACTGTAAGGACTAGTTCACCTGTCAAAACCAGAAACAAGGCATTCCACTTCAAGATTAATATAGAATTTTTTAATGTAAGATGTTATAACAGTTTTAATTTGCCATTTCAGTTCTTTATGTACAATGTCCAATACTCATTCAAAATGAACAAACAATGACAAGACAGTGGAATTGAAGATGGCAAGCTATGAAAACATACCTTCAAGGGATGCTAACCAACTAGAAACATAAGGCACAAGTTTCAAAGAACTGTGCTTAATATGAAAAGGCAAATCAAATGAAAAATTCCAGTGGAGAACTGAATACTGTTTAATCAAAAGAATTATATTTAAAATGAAAAAACTTTCTTTTTTTTATATTGTGTAATCTTTTGTAATTTTCAAAATTCTTCAAAATAATTATGCTGGTGACCAAGAAACTATTAACACAAATTTGGAGACACTTATACCTTTTTTTATAATTTCAGTTTTCTTGAGTATTTTTAAATTTGGAAGACCTAAAATTTTTAACATTATTAATTCCTTGCCTTCCAAATATTAACTTTATAATGACTTTATACTTGGGACAACAGTTTTACTGTCCTCAATGAGTGACCAATTTCATCCTCTTCTCAGTGTTTCCCTTCTTACTCCCATACAATTTTCAATTTAAGATCCCTCCTATTCAAAAAACCTTCTAACAATTTCCTAATTATAAGTATTATGAATGTAAATGAGTAGCTATAGAAAATGGGCTAACTAATATATGTATTAGAGAGAATATACTGCTAAATTATAAAACTGAGGATTTAATGACAGAATAAGGAAGTGTTGAAAGGCACAAAATTGCATGGAAATAAATTAAAATTAAAATCAAGCATATTGTCTCCTCTCTTCAGAGAAGAGCAGCTGCTTCTGTGCTGTACTTATTGAAAGAGCTGATGTATGCAATGCTGTCTGGTTCTTTTCTGTATGTATGCATACACATATTTGTCACATTTACAACCCGTGAATACATGGAAAACAGCAGGCTGAATTGACATTGTTTTCTTTCTAAAATATCCCCTTTTGGCACACAATTAAAGATGAAGACTATCCAATAAGAAAACAAATTCTAAAATTATGAAGTTATAACATGTTTGGAAGTACAGACTTCTTCAGATATTTTCCTGTGTTCAAACAAATGAGTCAATTTCAGAAAAATTTTATTGGGGAAAGCAACCATTTATAATAAGTCTTGTGTTAAGAATTTGCCCATGAGAACTCTGCTTGCTGCTTGATACTAATAACTTATGGTAGATGGGTATTTTCAGATAGGAAAAAAACTCGCAAAGCTCCTCAAATGTGAAACACCTGTTTGTAGGCACCAACATGTTACTGTGACAGGAATAGCAAATTGACCTGTACTGTAGGCAGAAGGGAAGATCATTGAAATAAGCCCATGGGTAGATCCTAGGACATTTGTTGAGCCCTGACATGAGGTGAGCTAGAAAGTTGGTGAAAAGGGTAGTTCCTAAGAGGTAGAGAGTACTTTACCACTCTCCTGAGCCTGGGAACACAGAAGGTGGAGTCTGATAGTGCCAAAGCACCCAGCAACTAAGAACAGAAAACTGGAAAGAAAAGTGAGATAGCAAGAATTAAGCACAGCAGCTGTAACTCTTGTTTTTCTCCAATTGTTTTCTGATTACTTGAGAGTCACCTCCCTAAAAATAGAAAAACACAAGATGAAAATTTTTAAAAGAATTTAATTTACCCTTCTGTTCTGGGGAGAGGCCTTGTAAAGGCCCAGTCTATGAGTCAGAATAACTGAAAGTGGGTGAGTGGCAGAACATTGGAAATGGGAAAAAGCATAATGGAGATTTAACTCAGCCTTACAGTCCCCTGACATGGGAAAGTGAAGACAATTTCCAAAGGTAAGCCAGATATCTACTACATATTAATAAAGTGAACAATGTACCAAAAGACATAAAAATTATAAATATATGCACCAAAAGTTGGGGATTCTAATTTCATAAAACAAGAACTAATGAGAATAAGATATCAGATAGTTCCTGATACAATGAAGGTAGGTGATTTTAATACCCTACTCTGATCTCCACAGGTCATCCAAACTAAAACCAAACAATAAGCCTCACAGATAAACTACACTATAAGTCAAATGGTCAAAATAGAAAAACACAAAATACTTCATCCATCAGTTTCAGAATACATATTCTTCTCAGTGGACCATGGAACCTTCCTAAAAGAGATAATATTCTAAAGTAGAAATTAAGTCTTACCAATAAAAAGATAACTAAAATAATTTCTCATATATTTTTGGATCATAGTGCAGTAGCTCTAAATATAAAAAGCAAGAAAAAAACTACAGAAATACATGAACACTGAAAACTACACTCTTTCAAGACAGGGTTTCTCTGTGTAACAGTCCTGGCTGTCTGGAACCCACTTTTTGTAGGTCAGGCTGGACTCAGACTCACAGATGTAAGCCTGCCTCTGCCTTCTAAGCAGGTGCTGATTCAAGGCATGTGCTATCACAAATCAAATGGCCAATGAATCACTAAATGACACAATGACAGAAAATTTAAATTTCCTAGAATCAAATGAAAATGAAAGCACAACTGGTGAAACATTTGGGGCACAGCCATGGCAGTTTTAAGAGGAAAGCTTATAGCCATGAGTACTTACATATGAACAAAGTGAGAAAGGTCTCAAATAAATAACCTAATGATGTATGTCAAGCTTCTATAAAAAAAAAAGACTGAGCTCCAAAGTTATGAACAGCAAGAAACAATAAATATCAACGCATAAAATAATGAAATGGAGACTAAAGGGACATGTGTGGAATCAACCAAAGAGTTGGTTCTTGAAAAAAATAAACAAGACCAACAAACCTCTAGCCAAACTAACCAAAAGAAGGAAGAAATAATGTAAGTTAATAAAATTAGAAATGTAAAGAGGAGGATACTATAGACTCCAGTGAAATTCTAAGACCCATAAGGGAACATTTCAAAAACTTACATTATACAAAACTAGAAAATATTGATACATTTTACACATATATGACAATAATATTGAAGTAGAAACAAAAAGTCTGCCAAAAAATTGATTTTGATTCACTACTAAAATTGTACCAAATCATTAAAGAAGAACTAACATCAATGCTCTTCAAACTATTCAACAAAAAGGAAGGAAGAAGAATGCTACAAAATTCACTGTACGTAAACATCATTACTTAATCACAAAATCAAATATAGACAACAAATAAAGTTATAGACTAATTCCCTGATGAGCATAGACAAAATAAAAAATAAAACAAAACAAAGAAACAAACTTCTCAGCAAACTCTGACACACAAGATTCAAGAACACATTAAGGTCATAAGCACAAGCAATTTAGTTTCATTGCTAGGGAGGCAATGTTGGTTCAACATACCTAAATCAATAACTATAATAGACATGAAAGTATGTGATCATCTTAATGAATTCTTAATGGCTCTCAACAAAGCTCAACATCCCTTCATAATAAAAGCCATGAGTAAACCAGGAATAGAAAGAAAATACCTCAACATAATAAAGGCTATGTGGGACAAATCCATGACCAATGTTATACTAAATGGGGAAAACTAAAAGCATTTTCTGAAAACTGAAATGAGACTAGGGTATCCATTATATCCATGTTTATTCAGCATGGCACTCAAAGCCTGAGGTGGAGCAGTATGGCAAGATAAACAAATTAAGGACAAAAATAAGCAAGAAAGAAGTCAAATCTTTCTTATTTGTGGACTACATGATCCTTTTTACTTGGATTTTTTTCTAAAATTATGTAGGGAAAATGAAAAACTTCTCATGCATGAATACTAAAAGAGGCATGCACAATAGTAAAGAAAAATTTAAAACTCTGCAGTGCATCAACAATAGAATAAATAACTAAGTTGTTTTGATATAGTGCTTTATGATAATTAGATTTAAAAAAACCTTACTGTTAGATTGAGTAGCATGAGTGTTTTTCTTGGAAATGATAGAGAAAAAAATGCAGACATTACCCTAGCTCCATTTCAGTCCCTGTGGTAACCTAGCAGCACTTAGGAAAGAAAAAATGTACTTTAACATATAGTAACAAGTTACAGTCCATCACAACAATGACGTCAAGACATGAATTTAAAACAGTTCGTCATTGATCAGAAGGAAATGAGTGCAATGCATGCTTCTACCACTTAGCTCACTGTCTCTTCTTTTACAGTGTGAGACACACCCCAGGGGATCATGCCACTCACAGGAGCTAAGTCTTCCCACAGTACTGATTACAAGCAGTACAGCACCCCATAAACACTCCCACAGGACAATCTGATTAAGACAACCCTTCTTTCAGACTTTCTTCCCAGGATATTGAAGATTTTGTTAAGAAGACAATTAAAACTAACCATATATGAGTATTTATCTATCAATACTTCACAATCAGATATAATAATGCCAATAGATATTAAAATTCTGGTTAATTTACAGACATAGTGACTAGGAAGTCACAAGATATGGATAATGGATGACAATATTTTAGTTTCAGTTTTATTTATAAGGTAATATTTATGATAAAAGTTCATCAAGCCATATACCATTACATACTTTCCATTGTGTATGCTATTTCTCAATTAAAAAAAATAAAGTAAGTTTTATGACTTAAAATTTACAGATACCCATTATAAAATTGTTCATTTCTTCCCTGAATCATATTCAAATCTCAATCAACAATATGCAGTTCTGGTTTCTTCCTAATATTTATAACATGAGTGTAGTGATATATTGTGTACCCTAATAAAATTTGCTTGAAGATCAGAGGACAGAACAAGCCACTAGATTAAACATAGATGCCAGGCAGTGGTGGCACACACCTTTAATCTCAGCACTCGGGAGGCAGAGATCCATTTGGATCTCTGTGAGTTCAAAGCCACCCTGGACTACATGAGATTGATTTAGTCTAGGAGAGAAACAGATCCAGACACTGGTGACACACACCCTTAATCCCATCACTTGAGATCTCATGTCTTTGCTTGGGAAGCACACATGCCTTTAATCCCAGGATGTGACGGCTGGACAGAGAAAGGTACATAAGGTGTGAGGAGACAGGAACCAGAGACTTTTCAGGCTGAAGAGTCCTAGAGGTAAAAAGTGCCTTGTTCCTTTCTCTCTCTGATATTTCAGCATTTACCCCAATATCTGGCTCAGGGTTTTGTTTTTTTTTTTTTTTTTAATTATAAAACACTTTAGATTTCATACTACATGTGAGTCCTTTTTTTACACAGGCCTTTCTCATATAAATGACAAAATTGTCTTCAACACTATTGTCAGAGAGCTGATGTCACAACAAAACTTCTTGTCGTTACATAGCATGACTTTCAGTATACCTCCAGTTGACTGAAGAATCTGGATGCAGAGATCCACGGCTAGGCCCTGGGTGGAGCTCCGGGAGACTAATTAGAGAGAAAGAGAAGGGTTTATATGAGCGAGAATTGTTGCAACCAAGGTTGGACAAAGCACAGGGACAAATAGCCAAACAAATGGAAACATATGAACTATGAACCAATGGCTGAGGGGCCCCCAACTGGATCAGGCCCTCTGAATGGGTGAGACAGTTGGATTGGCTTGATCTGTTTGGGAGGCATCTAGGCAGTGGGACCGGGTCCTGTGCTCATTGCATGAGTTGGCTGTTTGAAATCTGTGGCTTATGCAGGGTCGCTTGGCTCAGCCTGGGAGGAGGGGACTGCACCTGCCTGAACTGAGTCTACCAGGTTGATCTCAGTCCTGAAGGGAGGCTTTGCCCTAGAGGAGATGGGAATGGGGTGGGCTGAGAGGAAGGGGAGAGGGGTGGGAGGGGGAGAACAAGGGAATCCGTGGATGATATATAGAACTGAATTGTATTGTAAAATATAAATAAATAAATAAATAAATAAATAAATAAATAAATGTCATCTTCATCCCACATTTGTGAAGAAGTAAGCATCACTGTAGACATTTTGTCAGTGAAAAACTGGCTTCTTAAAAAGTTACAGATCAAGATTATCCATTAATGATAATGATTAATTCTGAAAATTACTGTAATAATCAAATATAACAAAATATTTGTCACTGTTAATCCAAAGTCACTCCTGTGGCAATTTTCCAATGGCATCTTCCTTGTATTCTACCAAGGCTAGCAAACCATTGTCATTAGCATTTTACATCACATAGACAGAGCCATTCAGGTTTCCTTTTAACCAGAGAAATTCTTATGTAACCCAGGAATGTAACTATATAAGTACTTAAATAAGGTATATAACCCAACAATTACTGATAATAAACCATCATTAAATATATTTAAATAATTCATTATATATGTTTATATATGTAATTTTATCATTTCTTAAAACTGAAAGTATATATCATACTAATGGAACAGGTAGGTTAGTTTATTTCTATCTAGAGAATAAAATTTGGGCTGAATATTTGGTACTGCATTTCAAAGTCTTTTCAGAGTTGATCAATATTTTGAATTAATTTTGGCTTGGGACAAAATTTCCAGCAGATCTGAAATGGCCCTGTGCATGTGTACTATTTTGTAGTATGCATTTATGCTAAGTGACAATCTTAGCATTGGCAATTATATCAAAATATTTATGAAACTCAAGTCACAAACACAAACAGCAATTTTTTAAAAATGAAACATTCTAACAAATGCAATCCAAATATATACTAAATCAATACTTACTTGCATGGAATAACAATTAATGAGTACAAGGCTATGAATTTGAAAGAAAGCAGGGAGGGGTATGTGGAGGGAGGAAAAGGAAGGGAGAAATGTTGTAATTAAATTACAACTTTAAAACAAACAAAACTACGCTGTTTTCCATAATTAAACCATTATGTTTCCATAACAGCAGAGAACTTTGCAGTGCAGAAAGAGCACTGTGGCTGGTGTTCATCATATCCAGTAGCCTGAGTGTGAGCTGAGGTCATTCTGGCAGCATTTGTTGGTGGCACTTGTCACTTGTCAGTGCAAAGCGCCCTCCTATACTCAGAAGCAAGGTGAGATGAAGTCAGCTGACACACCCCCAGCAGGCACCGTGAGAGACACCCCAGATTCATTACACATTTGATTTTGAATTAAGTTTGGGTCACTGCACCTTCAGAAAATGTCCACTGTTGCCAATTTTTTCCCAAGCTCCATATTCAGTTATGCATTGCCACCCACGGTTTGAGAAGATGTGCTTTAGGCTGTGACCATGATAAGCAACCAAATGCATTGCTAACTTTAAAAAAATAGAAAATTATGGGGACTGTTAACTCACAGAGACAAACATCTACATTGTTTAGTACAGACATAGATTTAAACCATGGATCCATAATGTTAAATGCTTCCTAAGTTTGGCTATAGTGCATGTGGCGGTTTGAATGAACATGACCCCCATAGGCGCATAGGGAGTGGCATTATTGGAGATATGGCATTGTTGGGGTAGATATGGCCTTGGTGGAGAAAGTGTGTCACTGGGGATGCACTTTGCGGTTTCAAAAACTCAAGCCAGGCCCAGTGTCACTCTGTCTTCTTGCTGCCTGCCAATCTGGATGCAGAATTCTCAGGTACCTCTCCAGCACCTTGTCTGCCTATGTGTCACCATACTTTTCACCACAACAATAATGGACTAAATCTCTGAACTATAAGCCAACCCCAAATAAATGTTTTTGTTTATGAGTTGCTGTTGTCATGATGTCTCTTCACAGCAATAGAAACCTTAACTATGACAGTGCTTCAGAGTTAATCAAAATCATTTTTTGTATACTGTAAACAATAGCTATTTCTAGTTAGACTACATATTCTTAAAATATTGAAAGAGGCTCTGAAATTCACCCAGGTAGAAAAAAGTAAACTTCAAAATAATGACTGAAGTCTTTTCTACTAAGGTGTAGCATCACCATATTGCAAAAGCCAGTATCTTGCCTGGCATTCAACTCATAGGTATTTAAGAGGGAAAAGATATTTGAAGTTCACCTACAGATAACAGTTTTTTGTTTTTTATCTTCTATAGTATTAGTCAAATAACTAGGCTTCCTCTCTCTTCCATTCTGTGTGTTCACTCTGTAGACCAGGCTGTCCTCAAACTCAAATATTTGCTGGTTTCTGACTTCTGAGTGCTGGGATTAAAGTTGTTCCTCACCACCACCTAGCTCTGTGTGTTTTTTTGAAATGATCTACAATTATACATTTATAACCAAGAAAGAACACACAGATGCCACTGGATTCAAAATCCCCATCATACAACTGAAGTTTAGTTTCAATGAAAATGTCTATTAGCAACTCTTTGTGTGGGCTTGTTTTGTTGCTGTTGTTGTTTAATTCATTACCATGGACTACATCATGAATTATATCATGTGATATGAAAGCAATGTGTATAGCATTGTGCCAGACTAAGGTACCAGACAAAGAATGAGCAGAATTGGTTTAGATTAACAAAGAAAGGATTTGTAATGATAGGAAGAAAAATCAAAGACAGGTCTGTTTCCAAGAAAGAAGGAAGTTAAACATCAGAATTTTTCTTCCCAAGATACAGTATTCAAGTAATGGAGGCCAGACAAGACTGAACAAACATCCAGTGTGAAGGAATGAAAACCTCAAAATTAAAATCACTGTATTAATAAAGAGACACAGCCAGTAGCCTTCTCCCTGATCATTACTGTTACCAGAGCATTACACAACCCAGAAGAAGCTACCCAAGTAGTAAACACGCCAGGAGAGATGTCATTCTATCTACCAGGGATAACTCCAGTTCTCTGCACCCTGATTAACTGCTTCTTCCCAAGGTACAAACATTCCTAGCATCCTAATATCAGGGTGAACAAGTAGTGAGGAGGGAGGCAAGAGATTTAAAGTAAAAGGATATAATATGTCAGTCTTCCAAGCAAACCAAACTAATGGGAACTCATGAACGTTAGACCAATACCTGTGGAGCGTCTACGGGACTGGACAAAGCCCTTTGCATAAGTGAGAGAGCTGTGTAGCTTGATATGCTTAAGGGGCCCCTGGGCAGTAAGATCAGGATCCAGCCCTGGTGCATGAGCTGGCTTTTTGGAGCCCACTACCTATGGTGGAACACCTTGCACAGCCTTGGTGCAGGAGGAGGGACTTGGACCTTCCCCCACCGAATGTACCAGGCTCTGCTGACTTCCCATGGGAGGCCTTACTTTGGAAGGGATGGGAATGCGGGGTGGGTTGCAGGAGGGAGAGAGGCTGGCAATGGGAGGAGGGAAGAGAGAGGGATCTGTGGAAAATAAAATTTAAAAAAAAATGTCAGTCTTCAGCTTGTGCTTACTGTTTGGATCATAGCTTTTGTTTTCAGATATAGAAAACCATAGACAGTTTCCACATAGAAGTAACCTCACCTGATCAACATTTTTTTAAAAATCACTTCAGATATGAGCTAAATATGAATAAAATAACAAGTAGACACATAAAAATTCAAACAGATAAAAATCAAAGAAATGAGAAAATTCTTGAGTCACAGAAGAGAAAAGACACATTATACATAGTACATTGTGTGAAATAAAGAACAGAATGTCAGAATACAGTGAAATGATGTCTTTATAATGTGGGAGTAAGAAAGATATCTCAAGAAATACATAAAGGGAAGCCAAATATTGGGAGAAAATATTTCCAAAAGACATAGTTATTAAGAATCTCTTATCCAAAATACACAATCTCTCAAAATGCAAGGACAATGAAACTAATAATCCCATTTTAAAAGTGGGTAAAAGCAATGGCCACTCTATTGTGGATGATCATGGGTGGCAAACAGTAGATGATATACCCATAGGAATGAGATGTTCTTGGCTAGCATGTTGAACCCAGTAGAACCCAAGAAGCTATGGGATATAGTCCTGTACATTTGTAGGAAGCAATGGCATGTCCCTGAATGCTATAGAACACACCAGTAAACAACTCCAAAGTTGAAATGCTGGACTACTTTTACAAACCTATCTGAAAGGCTAAAATCTAAAACGATGATAGCAACAAATGCTAACAAGGATAAACAGCAAGAGAGACTATTGATAAAAAGCAGAAGATAGTCTGACATATTTTACAAGACTAAACATAGTCATAAAATAGCAACCATTCCCTGGGAACCAACAGGCCACACTAACCAGGGAAGCAGTCAGCTAACTGCAGCTCCTAACCTAACCCTACTCTCCTGCAAGCTCAGGCCTTCAGGCTCATCCCCAGCTCTGTAGCAGACCATGTGCTGAAGCCTCCCCTTCCTCTCTGGCCCCATCTCTAGAAGATCACACTAATCTTTTCCTCCAACATCCCTCCACACTCACCCAGATGAAACCAAAGAACAAAATGCTCTCCCAACAAAGACAAGATCAGATATCAATACCTAGGATTACAATCATCCCAAACACAGATGCCTAGATGCCAGTATAAAAACACAATAAGTAATAGCCAGAACAATATATATACTAGAACCAGAAAACTCTACTATAATAAGCCCTAAGAAATGCAACATAGGTGAATTATAAGACAAAAACAGTAAAATAGCTTTTATGAATATGAAAAAGTTCCTTAAAACAGAAACGAATAAATTCTGTTACAAAATCGATGAAAATACAGCAAGCAGTTGAAGGAAATGAATAAAATAGTTAAAGATCTGAAAGTGGAAATAGAATCAATAAAGAAAATCCAAACTAAGGAAAATCTAGAAATGAAAAATTTAGGAACTTGAACAGGAAACTGAGAAACAAAAGAATCTCAGGAACTGAAGGCAAGATAGAAGAAATTGATACTCCAGGTGAAGAAAATGTTAAATCTAAAAATCTCCTAGCACAAAACATCCTGGAAATCCAGTACACTAAAGAAAGACTGAATCTTAAGAATAATAGGAATATAGAAAGGAAAAGAAATACAGCTCAAAAGCACAAGAAATATTTTCAGCAAAATCATAGAAGAGAATTTCTCTAATCTAAAGAAGGTGATACCTATCAAGATACAAGGATAGAGAATACCAAATGGACTGGTGCAGAAGAGAAATTCCCCTTGGCACATGCTAATCAAAACACTAAACATACAGAACAAAGAAAGAACATTAACAGCTACAAAGTGGGAAATTCAAGTAACATATAAAGGCAGACCTATTATTACATCTGACTTCTCAATGGAGAGTCGAAAAGCCAGAAGGGCCTTGACATATGTTCTACAAACTCCAAGAGACCACAGGTGCCAGTTTAGACTACTATATCCTGCAAAAGTTTCAATCACAATAGATGGAAAAAAACAGACGTTTCATGATGAAACCAAATATAAGCAGTATCTATCTATAAATTCAGCTTCACAGAAGGTGCTAGTAGGAAAACTTCAATCAGAAGCAGTTAACCACACCCAAGGAAACACAAAGAATAAATAATCCAAGACCAGCAAATCAAAAAAAAGGGGGGAAACACACATGCACACACACCACAATGAATCAAGAAACACTGCTCATTGATAACTCTCAACAGCAATGGCCCCAATGAAATGACACAGACTGACAGAATGAATCTGAAAACAGGATCCATCCTTCTGCTGCATACAAGAAAAATACAATAATGTCATGGGTAGACTTCCCTTCATGATAAGAGGATGGAAAAGATATTCTAAGAAAATGGTCCTAAGAGCAAGCTAGTGTAGCTTTTTAATATCTGACAAAATAGACTTCAAACTAAAACTAACCAGGAGAGATAAAAACGGACACTACATACTTATCAAAGGAAAAACCCACCAAGAGGACTTTCCAATTCTTATCATGTATTCACCAAGCACAAGGACATTCAAGCTCATAAAAGAAACACTACTCCATTTTAGATTACATATTGTCCCTCCCACACTGATAGTGGAAGATTTCCATAGTCTACTCTCACCAATAGAAAGGTCATCCAGACAAATCTAAACAGAAATGCTGGAGCTAACTGACATCATAAACCTAATAAGCCTGACATATATTTACAGAACATTTCACCAAACACAAAAGACTATACTTTATTCTCAACAGCTCATGGAACTTTCTCCAAAATTGATGACATACTTAGACACAAAGAAAGTCTCATTAGATATATGAAAACTGAAATAACACTCCACATCCTATCTGATAACCATGGACTAAAACTAGCAACAAAGCAGAAATAACAGAAAGTTTGCAAACTCATGGAAACTGAACAACTCACTACTGAATAAAAATTAGGTCAAGAAAGAAATTAAAGACTTTCTAGAATTGAGTGAAAATGAAAAGGCGATGTACCCAAACTTGCATAACACTTACATAATATAATAAAGGCAGTTCTAAGAGTCAAGCTCATAGAACTAAGTGCCTACATTAAAAAAATAAATTGAAGAGATCTCATACTAGTAACAAAATCATGCCTGAAAGATCTGGAACAACAAAAACACCCAGAAACAGAACACATCCAAAAATAAGCAAACTGGTAGCTAAAATCAGTAAAAATGAAACAAACAAAAATCAATACAAAGTATCAATGAAACAAAGAGTTGACAATTCCTTGAGAAAATAAATAAGACTGGCAAACCCTTAACCAAATTAGCAAAAAAAGCAGAGAGAATATCAAAAATAACAAAATTAGAGATAAAAAGAAGGCACATAACAGATATCAAAGAAATCTAGAGAATCATAATAGCATATTTTAAGAAACTGTACTCCACCAAATTGGGAAATCTAAAAGAAATGAATAATCTTCTCCATACATACCACCTACCAAGGTTAAATCAAGATCTGATAAGCAATTTAAACAGAACTATAATCACTAGTGAAACAGCAACAATAGTTAAAAGGCTCCCAAATGAAAAAAGTCCAGGTACAGATGGTGTAGCTCAGAACTCTACCAAACTTTCAAAGAGTTAATGCCAATACTCTTCAAATTGTTCCACAAAACAGTAACAGAAGGAATATTGCCCAATTCATCTTATGAGGCCATAGTTCCTCTAATGCCTAAAACACACAAAAAAACAACAAAGAAAGAAAATTATAGACCAATTTCCATTATGAACATAGATGTGAAATTGTCAATAAAATACTTGCAAACTGAATCCAAGATCATATCAAAAAGATCATCCATCATGACCAAGTAGGTTTCATCCCAGAGATGCAGGGATAAATCAACATATGTAACCTGATAAATGTATTTCACTGTATAAACAAACTGAAATACAAAAGCCACATGATCATCTCATTAGATTCAGAAAAGCCCTTTGACAGAATTCAGAAGCCCTTCATGATAAAAGTCCTGGAGATATTAGGGACGCAAGGGACACACTTCAACATAATAAAGGTAGTTTACAACAAACCTTTAGCCAACATCTATTTAAATGGACAGAATCTCAAAATAATTCTACTAAAATCAGGAATTGATAAGGTTGTACACTCTCTCCATACATATTCAATATAGATCTTGAAGTCTTAGCTACAACAACAATTCAGCTGAAGGAGATTGAGGCGATACAAATAGAAGAGAGAAGTCAAAGTATCTTTCTTTGCATGACAACGACAGTTGATAATTAAAAAGTTTAGTAGTCCTTTGTCCACAGAACTTATCTTTGTTTATACACTGCCCTTTCTCACGTAACAGTTACTTGAAAGGATGATTTTTAATTTCCATGCAAATAGATTTTATCTTGCTTTCTCTTGTATTTCACTGTTAATAGTATTATTAGTTCTTAGAATTTTCATTTTCTATAGCTTATTGAGATGATCTTATTATTTAACATATGATAATTTGTGGTGGAATATCTGTACACTATAGGAAGATGTATTGCTGTGATTGGTGTAATTAAAAGCTGAATTGCCAATAGCTAGGTAGGAGGTATAGGCAGGACTTCTGGGCAGAAAGAGAACTCTGGGAAGAAAAAAGGTGGAGTTGCCAGCCACACATAGAGAGGAAACAGGAGGTGCAAGATGGACAAGAGGTAATGCCATGTGGCAGAGCACAGATCAATATAAATGGGTTAATTTAAGTTATAAGAGCTAGTTGAGACAAGCCTGAGCTAAAGGCCAAGCTTTCATAATTAATAATAAGTTTCTGTGTCATTATTTGTCAGCTGATGGCCTAAAGAAAAATCCAGCTACATTTGGCATCAAACATGGAGACTTGAATATCCACATAGGGCCTGAGAAAGCAGTCTCTTGGGTAGGCTCAGCATATTGAGGCACAGCTCTCTTAAGAGGTCTTACTTGCAGCTGAGCACTTGAACAGTGAACACTGGATACAAACTCCTGCTGCAGGCAGACACAACAAATCCCCAGTGTTGGGGCAGGCAAATGTGGCTCCAGGGCTGGGTACCTGCTGGCATGAGGCTAGGCTCTCACAGAACTGAAGGGAGTGGAGTCAGCCACCAGCACCACTCCATGGAGGTAGCCTAGCAATTTGTCTCCCATGGTAGAGAATACTGCAAGTGCACAGCTGCAGACATGCAAAAAGCCAGGTCCAGACATAAAAAAAAAAAAACCTCTAAAAAGGTACAGTATGCTAAAAAAGGTGCTGAAGGAAAGAAATGGATATAGACAGTCGTAAAAAAAAATAATTTAAAAATAATAAAGCTAAGTCTTTAAAGAGAGAGTAAAGTAATATGAAAAAAAATAGCCATGTAAGGATGGGAAGTATAACACAAGAAGTTTGGACCTTATATGGTGCTTTGTTAATTTTGGATTTTTTGAATGCTAATGAACAGACAACGACAGCCTCTGAGAGACATTGGATTATGAAAGGAACTGCTAAATTCAACCAGCCTATATATTTTAGGGATGTCTTGGCTTCAGAATGGAAGTTGGAGAAATGTGTTGTGTTGTGGGAGAAGTTGTGCTTTTGTTTCCATAGGAAACAAAAAGCTATGGATTCCTTCAAAATTAATAAAGATCAGATTTGACTGGGGGAGACATCCTGAGAATCTTGGCTACAAACATGAGGGGGAGAATCCAAGAAAGACTACAGGACAGATGCCATATATGCTGATCCCACAACATGAGAACAGCTCTGAGAATGGATGAAACATGATAAATCTTGTTGGCTACAGAGTCCTTTGACTTTTTATTACATGCTATCCTTTCATATGACATGGATGGAGATTTATGTTACAGTTTGGTTATTCAGTCCAAATGGACTTAAAAAATTGACAGATGTGTTTTTCTGATCAAACATAAAACCTAAAATCATATTTAGCTGATTTATACACACCACACACTCCATACTTGTGTTAATGCAGATATATATGTTTCCTTTAAAAGTTTGTGTGGTTTCAGAAAGAAAAAAAATGACCAAACACCAATGAAGACAAGTAGCCCAGGTGATCCAGCCTAAAAATGCCGGTGTTGCAGTTTCATCAAAATTCTGCATATGGAACAACTTCAAAGCTGCTGGTGAAGACAGACTAGCCACACCCACTATTCCATCCAGGGATTCAAATAAGCCCTGAACTTTCCTATTACACCAAGACTGGACAACAAATGATACAGTTAGCTCTCCCTGGACTTGACCATTATCTCAACTTTTTCAGGGTCTCCTAGAAACACTGTCACTCCCAGACAACAGGAAACAGTCTAGAGAACATGACACCCACATTTCCAAGAGGTGGGGTGGATGGTTTTTGTCATTCAATGGTTTATAGATGTTTATCATCATTTAGGGGGGTTGTTGCAAGTTGGTTTTGGTCATGGTCAGGGAGAAAGGCAAGCAAAGGAGATTAGATTCAGATAAGGGAAAGGGGAAAATACAGTCTAGAAATGATTTAAAAAAAATGAGTAGATTATTGAATCTACTTTTCAATAAAAAAGCAACTACTAGTCAAATATTTTACATTAGTATGTATTTTTATATATTGGTACAAATTTACAGTTACCTTTGTTATATTCCATATATGTTTTTGTTCTTGTTTAAGGTATTGTACCTATGCATCTCATTTAAGAATGTAATGTAACGTTTTAGTCCTTGAAAGCTATTAAGGGTAATAAAGAAAGACAGTTTAATAGTTTGTCAACTATAACAATCAAACTTATAGTCATGCTAGGTATATTTTCAAGGTCAAACAGAGATATATTTTAAATAGTTAGATGGTCTTCAAATACTTCAGAGACCTACATAATAAGAACTCTGGGAAGAAGAAAGGTAGAGTGACCAGACAGACACAGGGAGGAAACAGGAAGTTCAAGGTGGAAGAAAGGTTAGACTACATGGCAAGATATAGATTAATATAAATGGGTTAACTTAAATTATAAGTGCTAGTTGAAACAAGCCTGAGCTAAAGGTTAAGCTTTCATAATTACTAATAAGTTTTCAAGTCATTATTTGAGAGCTGGTGGCCCAAAGAAAAATCTGACTACAATAATTAAAAAGTAAGCTTCACTGCAGTTATAGAGAACTGATTATGCCTGGCTCATCTATTGACTTATTTTTTTAATTTTTTAAATAAAACACAATTATAAATTCCCCCATTCCCTTTCCTCTTTCCAACTCTCCCCATGTACCACAACCCCCTTGCTCCCTCTCAAATTTATGGCCTCTATTTCTTTAAATATCTATATCTTATATAGATATAATATATATTCATAAATATGTAAGTACAACACACTCTCGTAAATTTTGTTTTTTTCATACTCTGATACATGTACACTGTATGTTTTTGTCTCTCTCCTATCTCCTTCTCACCTCTAGTAGACCCCCTCTAAAATCTTTTAGTATTTGTTAGTTCTGATTTTCTTTTGTGTCCCTTGGAATTTAATCAGGGCCATTTATGTGATCCTGACTTTGGAACTAATAATAAGAGTGTGGCAGACTCACTAGTAATTATACAATACTTGCTACTGGCCTCCTCATTCCAAACTTTTGTTGGTTGTTTAAAGATCAGCTCTATGCTCTTGAGGTTCATGGGTCCTTTTATCTTCCAATGTTTTTAAATGGGTCTGACATGTGAGGATCCAGTGCCAATATGTAGAACTGCTCTGAGGTCACGTTTCCTGTGGCCTTGCTCTGCCTAGAAAATAGTATTTCATGGGTCGTCTTCACATACTATGGCATTTATATTCTCTCCACCCTTCCACAAAATTTTTGGAGCCCTATGGGGATTGTATATGACTGTGATTGAGCTCTCAACTATCTTTTATTCTCAGCATCTTGTGCAACTATGGGTATTTGTCTTTATCTCCATTTACTTCAAAGAGTGGTGTTGCTGTTTAAGGCTGAAAGCAGCCTTTGTCTATAAGTATAAATAGCTATTTAGGGAGTTATTTAATGTTATGTCAGTTCAGCTAAGTAGCCAACTTAGGGTCCTCAGACTCACCATTTAGGCACCACCTCTTCATATTTTAGACCAGGACGACAGGATTTAGCATTGATTCTGTCTTGTAGTGCAAGATCTAAATCCAATAAAGGAGTTGTTTGTTGCCCCCACAACAGTTGTGCTATTATTATATCAATGTTCACAGCTTGCTTGACAGGTTGGTATTATAGTTCATAGAGTTCTCAGCTGAGTTATACCATTACCTTTAACCCACACCTTGTATAGCAACAGGTGACATCCTGAGAATAAGCCAATAGGGAGAATCTCCTAACCAAATTCCAGTTTGATTTCTTTAGATCTTGTATACATGTTGTGGAGTATTTATAGTAGCAGGGTTTTTGCAACTAGTTCTGGGGAACTAGTTTTTCTCTACTCAGTAGTACTCCATTGTGTATATGTACCACATTTTATTTATCCATTCTTCAGTTGATGGGCATCTAGGTTGTTTCTAGGTTCTGGCTATCACAAACAATGCTGCTATGAATATAGCTGAGCATGTGCCCTTGTGGTAACATTGAACATTCCTTGGTTATATGCCCAAGAGTGGTGTAGCTGGGTCTTCACTCATAGGAGGATACTAGATGTAAAACAAAGGATGACCAGACTCCTACTTACAACTCCAGGGATGCTACCTAGAAAACAGGACCCTAAGAAAGACACAGGGATCACCCAATGACAGAGAAATGGATGAGATCTACATGAGCAAACTGGACATGGGGGGGGGGGGGCAGGTAATGAAGGGCAAGGGTCAAGGGAAAGAGAGCTTAGGGGAGCAGGAGACCCCAGCTGGATCAAGAACAGAGAGGGAGAACAAGGAAAAAGAGACCATGATAAATGAAGACTCCGTGGGAATAGGAAGAAGCAAAGTACTAGAGAGGTCCCCAGAAATCCATAAAGATACCTCCACAATAGACTGCTGACAATGGTTGAGAGAAAGCCCAAACTGACCTACTCTCGTGATAGCATGGCCAAACACGCTAACTGTTATGCTAGAAATCCCAACCAATGACTGATGGAAGCAGATGCAGAGATCCACGGCCAGGCCCCAGGTGGAGCTCCAGGAGTCCAATCAGTGAGAAAGAGGAGGGATTATATGAGCGAGAATTATTGAGACCAAGAATGGAAAAAGCACAGGGACGAATAGCCAAACTAGTGGAAACACATGAACTATGAACCAATAACTGAGGAGCCCCCAACTGGATCAGGCCCTCTGGATAAGTGAGACAGTTGATCAGCTTGAACTGTTTGGGAGGCACCCAGGCAGTGGGACGGGGACCTGTCCTTAGTGCATGAGCTGGCTATTTGGAACCTGGAGCCTATGCTGGGACACTTGACTCAGCCTGGGAGGAGGGGACTGGACCTGCCTGGACTGAATCTACCAGGTTGAGGTGAATCCCCAGGGGAGTCCTTGCCCTGGAGGAGATGGGAATGGGGAGTGGGCTGGGAGGAGGGCAGAGGGGGAGGAGGAAGTACAGGGGAATCCGTGGCTGATATGTAATATTAAATCAAATTTTTTAAAAAAAGATTACCTTTTGAGATAAATAATTAAGTTATTGATCCTTTCTTTGTAACCACAAAATGCAGCCTACCAGTAAAAAAAAAACTAACTGAGAAAAATACCTTGCTAGCTTATACTCCGTTAATCCATAAAAAGTTACTTGGATAGAATGTATGTGGGTTCTTGGGACAACTTGTTTTTTCCCTGTAATATGTAAAATGTTTAATCATATAAGGGATATGGAAAACCTGCTGTTTTTGACTTGTATTCATTATAATAATCATTCACTTAAACAATAGAATTGTAACCATGTTGCAATTTTAATACTGCTTGAAAGATTTTGCTGGGGTATAGAAGCTATAAGGGAAAAATAAAGTTAGTTAGAAGGAAAAATTAAGAATAGACAGAGGGAAACATCAGGGTAGATGAACAGAACAGAAGAATAGAGCATAAAAACAGAAAGAATAATGATATTTTTGATGTGACCTTGAATTTGGTTTGCAAATTTATTGAGAATTTTATCTATATTCATCAGAGAGATGGGTGAGAAATTTTTTTTTTTTCTTTTTTTGTGGTGTTTATCTGGTTCGGGTATTAGGCTAATAATAGCTTAGAGAAAGGGAATGGAAACATTGATTCTTTTTCTATTTTGAAGAATAATTTGAGTAGTATTTGTGCAAGTTCTTTTGCAGTGAATCCATCTGGTCCTAGTTTTTGTTGTTGTTGTTGTTGTTTTGCTGTTGTTGGGGGGTGTTGTTAGGAGGCCTTATTACTGCTTTAATCTCATCATCAATTATAGGTCTGTTTAACATTTTTTGTCTCATCTTGGTTTAACTTTGGTGGTCATACACACTTAAGAAAAATTATCATTTCTTTTTTTATTTTCTAATTTAGTGGAATATAGGTTTTTAAACTATTTCATCATGGTATTCTTTTTTGTTTGTTTTTTGTTGTTGTTGTTTTGTTTTGTATATTCAAGACAAGGTTTCTCTGTGTAGCTTTGCGCCTTTCTTGGAACTCACTCTGTAGACCAGGCAGGCCTCAAACTCACCTAGATCCCCCTGCCTCTGCCTCCCAAGTGCTGGGATTAAAGGCGTGTGTCACCACCACCCAGCCACATCATGGTATTCTTTTCGTGAAATTTGTATCTGGTGTTGTCTCCCTTTTCATCTCTAATTTGATTAGTTTTAATCTTCTATCTCTTTATTTAGGTTAATTTGGCAAAAAGTTTGTCAGTCTTGTTAATCTTTACAAGAATTGTTTTTCATTTAGTTGATTCTATGTTTTCACTTGTTTGTTTTTCTTTCATTAATTCCTGACCTGATCTTAATCATTTCTTCATATTTACTACTTTTGTTTTATTTGTTCATTTTTTTCAAAAGCACCACTAAGCTATTTACTTGATCTCTCTACTATCCTGTCTTCTCTCTCTCTCTCTCTCTCTCTCTCTCTCTCTCTCTCTCTCTCTCTCTCTCTCTCTCTCTCCTTTTTGAGTTAGGATTTTACCATGTAACTGTGGCTGGCCTGGAACTCTTTTTGTATACCAGGTTTGACTTGGATTCACAGAAATCTACCTACCTGTGCCTCCTGAGTGCTAAGATTAAAGATACTCACCACCATACCTGGTCTTTCTAATTATTTTATGCAAGCTTTTAGCACTGAAGATTCTCCTCTTAGAATTACATTCATTGTGGCCCAAGAATTTTGGTGTGTTGTATTTTCATTTTCATTTTCAATTCTAGGAATTTTATTTTCTTCTTGGTTTCTTCAGTGACACAATTACCATTCAATGGGCTGTTGCTTAGCATCATGTGTTTGCATACTTAGTAAAATTTCTACTAAATTTTAGTTTATTTCATTGAGGTCAGTTAGAATGCAGGATTTTATTTCATTTTTCCTGAATTTGTTAAGGCTTTCTATGTCTTAAAATGTGATCTGTTTGGAGAACATTCCATGTCCTGTTGAGAAGAATGTGTAGTCTTTGGTGTTTTGGGTAGAGTGTTCTTTTGACCTCTGTCCATTTGATTTATGAACAATTTATGAACAACTCCACTGTTTCTCTGTTTGATTTTTATTTGTATGACCTGTTGGTGAAACTGGATTATTGAATCCAACAATAATGGTGCTGATTTAATGTGTGGCTTTTGGTCTAGTACTGTTTCTTTTATGAAACTGGGTAGACTTGTGTTTGGTGGTAGTGTGTTTATAATTGTGATATTTTCTTGATGGATTGATCCCTTAATAGATATGGAATTAACTTCTTTACCTCCTCTGATCAGTTTTGGTTTGAAGTCTATTTTGCTAAATACTAAAATAATTGTGCCAGCTTGTTTCCTAGTTCCATTTGTTGGAATATCCTTTTCCTTCTCTTTGTTCAAAGACAGTATCTATCCTTTATGGTGAGGTTTATTTCTTGGAGCAGCAAAAAGATGGCTCCTGTTTTGTAATCCAAACTGTTAGTATGTATCTTCTTTACTGGGAACTTGAGACCATTAATAGTCAGAACTAATAATTAAATATTTATTAATTGCTGTCACTTCAATGATTTTCTGGTATATTATTTTTCATATGGCTTTTTGGGTATTTTATTCAAAGTATTGTTTTCAGTATTCTTTGTAGAGGTAACAAAATAAATTCCTCTAATTTGTTTCATTACAGAAACTCTTTATTTCCCTTTAACTTATATAAGATAGTTTTTCTATGTATAATATCCTGGTATTGGCAGTTGAGTCTTTCAAATCTTGGAATACATCCTTCCAAATCCCTCTGGCTTTCAAAGTTTCTTTCAATAAATCCACTCTTACTCTGATGGTTCTGCTTCTATAAATGACTTGGCTCCTCTCCCTTGCATCATTCACTATCCTTTCTTTTGTCTGTTTTTGGTATTTTAACTACAATGGGTCATGGGCAGGTTCTTTTCTGGCCCAGTCTACTTGATGTTCTGTAGGCTTCTTGTACCTGTATGAGCATCTCTGCCTCAAGATTTGGAAAATTATCTTTTATGACTTGACTAAAATTACTTTTTAAGCCTTTGACCTAGGATTTGTCTTCTTTTTCTTCTAAGCCTATAATTCATGTATTTCTAAGGTATTATCGCTTTGGGACAAAAGGGCATATTAACTTGGTTTTATCATTATTATTGTTGTCTACTATTATTAGCATTATTATTGTTAATAATTGTGTTTTCCTCTAATGAGACCTGGACTTAGGTTGGTGGTTGTATCTTTTCTTAACTTTTCAGCTCACTGGGCCAGTGCCTGGAAGCAGTAAGTGGAATGAACTGCTTAAGGGAGAACGGAATAGGAAAGGACCTCTGGGTGAAGTACTAGCTCACCTGATCTACATTAGGCTGGGCCACTTGTGATGTCAGAGAGAGACCGCAAGATGTTGGGGTGGAGGGACTACCTTAATTTGTCTGCACAGAATCAAGCTTCATGGGGCAGTTCAACGGGAGCAGGATCCCAGGACTGAGGAGGAGTTACAACCAGAACAGGATTGTGGTGATATATGATGTAGCCTAATAAACTTATCTGGGGATCAGAGGACAGAGCCAGCCACTAGATTAGACATACAGGCCAGACAGTGGTGACACACACCCTTAATCCCGGTACTGGGAAGCAGACACACCTTTAGTCCCAGTACTGGGAAGCAGACACACCTTTAATCCCAGGAAGTGATGTCAGGTCAGAGAAAGGTATGTAAGGCGTGAGAACACAGGAACACTAGTTCTTGAGGCTGAGGAATTTGTAGAGGTAAGAACACCGCTGGCTATTCTGTTTCTCTGATCTTTCAGCTTTCACCCCAATATCTAGCTCCTATCAATAAGACCTTTTAAGATTCATGTTACACAGGATCCAGAAAGAAAAAGGGTCGTGCGTGTTGAAAAAAAATGCCTTGCCTGGTCCAAGACAAGCTGGTTGCCAATGGTAGTACATATAAACCAGGCCCCTGGAAACATAGTTTTTCATATACCCAGAATTATTCCTCTTGAATTAATCTTTTCCCATTCCCCCCCCCAACATTATATTATATAGTGAACATTTTATATTAAATATCGGAATTGTGTGGTGGTATTGTGTTCCCCAAAATATTGTGCATGCTAGTAAACTTACCTGGGGTCAGAGAAGAGAACAGCCACAATATTAAACATAGAGGATAGGCAGTGGTAGCACAAGCCTTTAACCCTAGCATTCCAGAGGCAGAAATCCCTCTGGATCTTTGTCAGTTCAAGGCCACATTGGAAACAGCCAGGCATGGTGACACACGCCTTTAATCCCAGAAAGTGGGCCTTTAATCCCAGGGAGTGATGGCAGAAAGCAGAAAGATATATAAGGCATGAGGACCAGAAACTAGAAGCTTTTGGCTGGTTAAGCTTTTAGGCTTTGAGCAACAGTTCAGCTGAGATCCATTCAGATGGGGACACAGAGGCTTCCAGTCTGAGGAAATAGGATCAGCTGAAGAACTGGAGAGGTGAGGTAGCTGTGGCTTGTTCTGCTTCTCTGATCTTCCAGCATTCACCCCAATAACTGGCCTCAGGTTTGATTTTATTAATAAGACCATTTAAAATTCCTGCTACATAATTGGAAATAATTATTAAAAATTGTAGTTCATTTATTAGTCATAGATTTTTCAGAGAAGACTCCCATATTTAGAAAACAAATTATTCTCCTAGATCATGAAGCATGTACTTATAAAAAGACTTGTCCTATGGAACATTCTGTAATAGTGGGAGTGTTCTGTATCTGAAATGTCCCACATGATAGCTGACAAATTCAACTTGATGTGAATAATTGAAATAGGCCACAATGACTGAATAATTGAATTTATGATTTTAATTTTAATTAATATGAAATTTAAAAATCACATATGAGTAATGACTGCATAACAGAAAATACAGTTCTTTACTAGTTTATTTTCTCGAGTATTCTTGGTATACATGTGAATATTTTGAACTCTCTTTATCTTTTTTCATGGGACACATGAAGATCATGTGCCTTTGGGAACTCTAGGTGTGGTCTTTATGCTTAGAAGCCTGGAATTTTTAGCACAGATAGAATGCAGAAATAATTTGTCCTTTGCTTTATGTAGCTTGATAGACACTTAGCAAGCCACATTATTTTGAGGTTCCATGTTTTCCTCCAATCCTGAGAATAATTTTCTTATTCCTTTTATTTTCTTCTCTGCCAGTCACTCTGTTCTCTTCTCTTCTAATTCTTATGGAAACAATGTTGTAAATTCCATATCTATTCTTCTGACTTTTAAACTATTTTTAATGTGGCAGGATACAAAGTTATTATTCTTTGGAACTTTTGTAATACATTTTCAGTCATTCTTTAGCCAAATATTTCTATTCAACAATTCACTTCCCTGCTGTCTCCATTTTGCCATTTAAAGCATTAGTAGAGGTTTTATTTAGACCTGTGATGGCCTTTTATTTTAATTGCACCTCTTTCATTCAAAGGTTTTCTTTCTTCTAGAATGGAATGTGTTTCTTTGTCAATGCTTTGCTACTGTGTGGATCCTACACCACTGCATCCTACTGACATTTGAGCTGATGTATTTCTACTTTGTTGCATTCACTTTATTTAAATACAGTCCTGTGTTAATGATAAGTTCCCAGAGGTTTGTTCTGTCACCTACATGAGCCATGTGGATGGTCTCACATAAACCTAAGTAGTCAGCAGTCCACTATACCTGTTACTGGGTGGTATAATGTATAGCTCTTTGTGTATAAGCTTGTGTAGCTCTGAATATATATACTATAATAAAATTACAATCTAATATGTTATAGAAGATGAGAAATAGTGTGCCTGTATAGGGCACTTGTGAGTGCAGTGTCTCTGGTAAGTTTAAATGAGGCAGTGAATGGACCTGAACGCTAAGGACACTCTCCTATGCTACTGTAGACTTTAGAGACATTTAAGATATGCTACATCTATATGTTATGGTTGTGCAGCTTGATGTTCTTGTAGGATGTCTAACCATGGAAGTGGAAGGTGTCTCTGACTCTTTTGCCTGCTCTTGGAACTCTTTTCCTCCCACTGTATTGATTTGCCCAGCCTTGAGATGATGGCTTGTGCCTACTCTTATTGTAACTTGTTATGCTGTGTTCCACTGATATCCCTGGAAGGTCAACTCTTTTCTGAAGGTAAATAGTGAAGGAGTGGATGAGTGGATATGGTGATATTTTATTTGTACTGAAATGTGATTTTATTTGTATGTTAATAAATAAAGTTTCCTAGGGGTCAGAGCTAATAGCAAGCCATAGCAGAAGCTGGGCGGTGGTGGTGTACTCCTTTAATCCCAGCACTTGGGAGGCAGAGCTAGGCAGATTTCTGTGTGTTCAAGGATACAGCCAGCATGGAGACACACACCTTTAATCTCAATACCAACCATAGAAGACCTGGAGGTCTGTATAGATAGGCAGTGATGAGGAGGTCATGTGGTTGGGCTTACAACCAATGAGAAGGCAGAACAGAAAGTCTATATAAAGAAAAACACACAGGAAGTAGCTCTCTTGCTGAAGAGGACAGTAGCAGCAGTGAAGGGTAAGGATTTTAGCTCTTAGCTCTGACCTCTTGGGGTTTCATTTCTGCATTGGCTCTGTGTTTCTTATTTAACAAGATGGTTACATCTACAAGTGGATCTGAGGAGAGGGAAGGTGGAAGGACAAGGAGGAGTGGAGGGAAGGAAAATTAGGGTTATGATATATTATATGAGACAAAATTTTAAAAAAGACATGTTGCATCTATATTTTTTCTTTCTTTAGCAATGATTTAGATTACTATAACTTAGTTATTTTCTAAACTTATAAGATTTTTAACTGTTTGGCTTTTATGTACTAATGCAGCTTAAAATGCAAATACATTATGGTGATGTATGAAAATATTTTCATGCTATAAGGTTTTACTATTTTTAATTTTAACTTCATGGAAAAAATAAGATATAGAGTTATATTAGCTTGTTCCTTGACAAGGTCAGAATCATGGATATCACTGTCTTCTACATCTTGTCTTACCAGAAGGGCTTCTGGAACAGTCATATGAATAGAGATGCTTTCTCCTAGCATCCTTCCTGAAGGACTTCCTTGAAGGACTTCCACAGTTAGTCTTACCTAAATATAAGACATACTCTAAAAGTATATTTAAGAGTATAGTATAAAATTTATAACCATGAGTTGTTTATAATCATTACCAGAGAGTATATGTGATCCATAATTATAAGTGAATACTTTTCTGTAGTTAGCATTGCAAGTGTATTCACCAGCTTTGTTCAAGCACAAAGTAGTGTGCTGTACTCTCATGTTACTATGGTTATGGCCTAACTAAAAAAGAGGACTTTCTACACATTATAATCTTAGGACACCAAGTTGCATAATGATTGACAGTTTACAGAAACATTCATGTACAATATGAATAGCAAGTGTGTGCTTTTCTTCATTTTTAATTTGACATTCCAAATTCACCTGGTGTGGTGTGTGTGTGTGTGTGTGTGTGTGTGTGCGTGTGTGTGTGCGTGCATGTGCGTTTATGTGTACTGTGTACCCTAATGAGCTCTCTAGTCAGTATTAGGGGAGTGGTTTATTCAGTTAGTCATACCTATTTGATTTTGTTAATGAGTTAGTCTTTCAATTACTTAGCCCAGAGGATAGCTCACTGGTAGAGAGGGTTATACACCCAGTAACACACACACACACACACACACACACACACACACACACACACATATGCACGCACATGCACCATACAAAATAATGACATCTTTTTCATAAACAATCTACAATTACATTTGTAAAATATTTCTTCTCTGTAGAAATGAGTACCATATACACACAACTAATCTTGCAATTTTCTCTCTCCCATTTATCAATTTTATCTTGTATATAATTCTAAAAATAATTTATTACAATATATAAAATTTATATTTATTAACATCGTTTCTACAATGCAAAAAGATCCTTCTTGCTGACATCTGAGAAAGCCATAAAGAGCTTAGAATTTAGGTTGATGGACAAATATGCAAACAATTTTATATAAAGCGCTATGCATAATAATAGAAACATGCACAAACTGTAGAGGTGGGGGGAGTGGACAGGGGCTGTGGGAACAGTTCTGTAGCAAGGAGTATTTTATTGCTAATGTTTCCAATGGTGAAAATTAAAACAGACCAAGCATTTTATTATTGCGTTTCACTTTTCTACAAATAACAAAGACTTCTTGTCTGCACATCTGGCAGAGCAGCCCCACTGTTCCTCCTTCTCATATCACTTGTTAGGGGCTCATAAAGGGGGGTGTTATATTCTGCAATGTCTCATCACTTTACAGATGAAAAGCCATTATCATTTGATGTGTTAGAAAAGGTGGAGATGGAGAGGACGAGATAGACTTAAGAATTCTAAGAAGCTTGACATAAGAGCACTTAGCAATAAGTGGAGTACTGGCTGAGGGAGGGAGTGGAGTCTACAATGGCTCCTGCGCTTTTGGTTGGCAAGACAAGTAAAAGATGAAATTCAGAGTGTTCCAGAACCTACTTCTGTGAACAGAATCTGAATTTGAAGAAGGAAATCTGAGTGAGAAAATAAATGGTGTATTCACAGGGTATAAACCAGAGATTCTCAAATGTTTTAGTTGAGGAAAACAACCTGAAATCCTTACTTAAAATATAGATTCTAAGGCTGTCCCCATTTGGCACTGCATTTAGTCTGACTCGGGTGAGACATGAAAATCTAAAATTTAAAGTGGGCAGGTATTTATGGGTGTAGTCCTCTAACCACACTTTGGGAAATACCATTCTAAAAACATTTCAGGTTAACACATCCTTGAAAGGACTTTTTGATACATAATACACCTAGGTAATAAAGCGTGTAACACTGTGAAGAGTACCAAACTAACTAACTAGTTCTAATCTCCTTCTAGTCTTCAAGTCCACTAACTCTTTCCCTGACTCATGCCACTGTTTTATACCAGTATTCGAGCATTTTTCAACTCCTTCAGAATAAGCAGTAGCACAAACAAACATGTGGAAACTTATCTCTTTCATGGAATCAGACCAACAAATATATCCTTACATTATTGTTCTCATTCACAACATAAATGCTTCTTCATTTAAAGTGCAAGGTACTAAGAATTTACTCTGGTGCAGCCATCCTTTTATACAGATGGAAAATGCTGAGCTTTTTGAGAGTGTGTTTAAGGAAGTGAAGAAAGTATCTGCTAGGGAAGTTTTGAGAGAGACAACAGGATTGGAAGGACAATGACTGGAAAGTTGAAGCAAGATGGAGGTGAAAACACCAGCATTCTAACTCTTCCATTTGGTGTCATCAATTCTTTTCAGGAAGAATCTAAATTGATGACAAACAAAATAGTTGACACTTTCTTAGTTGCTCTTGAAAAGATATGTTATCTCTCCACAGAGACCGCAAAAGAGTTGCTGCTACACAAAAGGAAAGAAAAGGAAAATACCAAAGGTAGAGATACCTATCTAACTTATCAACAGACCAACCTCTTCACAGTAAACAGCAATGCTAAGTTGATGGCTTTATAAAACTGTAAAATCTGCACAGCCTTGGTGCAGCGGGGAGGGGCTTGGATCTGCGTCAGCTGAGTGTGCCAGGCTCTGCTGACTCTCCATGGGAGACCTTGATTTGGAAAATGTGGGGATGGGGCATGGGTTGGAGGGGAAGGCTGGGGGTGGGAAGAGGGAAGAGGGGGAATCTGTAGTTGGTATGTAAAGTAAATAGAAAATTTCTTAGTAAAAAAGGGAAACAAAAAAAAAAACGGTAAAATCTTCTCCATTGCTCTTGTTTATAAACCTAGGGAAATGTGTGCCTGTGCCCCACAAAATGGCAGTAATGGAGGAAGTCCAAGCTAGAAACAGCAGATCTGGGGAGGCAGCCTGAGTGCTTCAGAAACTTTCTCAAATGGTCTCCCAACTGACAGAATTTGGCAAAGAAGGCAGAATCATTCTTATTTATTGTTGGGAAATTAGTTGGAAACTTTGTATGAAGCATACCAGTTTAACTTTAAAGAAAATATGTGGCTCTTTTAAAAAGTTCACAAAGGCTTCTTCCTGGCCACCAGAAGAGGAACTCACAGAAGTACAATAAGCTTGACCATCTTCTGAATATTGCTGATTTTTTTTTGTTGTTGTTTTATGTTGTGTTGTCTTGATATTTATATAGTATTATATATATTCAACCTCAATATGACAGGGCAGGGAGTTGGCTCCGTGGGTAAAGCACTTGCTATGGAAGTGTGAAAACCAGAACATGAGTCACTGGAATCCATGCTCAGCAGGCACAGTGTACATCTGTGATCTCAGTGTTTCTGGGGTAGGATGGAAGGCAGAGACAGGAAAATCCACAGAAGCTTGCTGGTCATCTAGCCTGACAAACACATAGTGGTGAACAACTAGGAGACCCTGTCTCAAACAAGACAAGTCTAGGGTTAACACCAATTGATTGCCTCATGTGTTGTACACATCACATGTACTCTGCACTCAAACACACATGCTCACACAGACACAGTACACACACAGACACATACAGACACACATACAATAATAGACAAAGTAAGAACTGGACCAGCAAAATAGTATTATTGAACTTGATAAAATGTTCACAGAAGATTTAGTTCCGAGAACAGAAGTTCTTTCACATATGTCATCAGGGAGACAAATGGAGATAATACCTTAATTATTGTATCTTTCCAACTTATATTGAAGAAATGGAATGAGTAGAAATGGAAAGAGAGGTTTGTCCATGTGGAATGATTTACTAAGGAAACAACCATTACATATCTAAATATTTTATCAAGAGAAGTTATTTAAAATACAACAAACAAAAGCTAAATTACTCATTATTACAGCCTAAACAGTACTATTTTTTAGAGACAGAAAAATCTCAATTATTATCTATATTCCTCCTAGCCCAGTGTTTCTCAACCTGTGGGTTATGACCGCTTTAGGGGTCGAATGACCCTTTCACAAGGGTCACCTAAGACCATCAGAAAACATAGATCTTTACATTATAATTTATAACAGTAACAAAATTACACTTATGAAGTACCAATGAAATACTTTTATGGCTGGGGGTTACCACAAAATGAAGATTTTTACTAAAGGGTCACAGCATTAGTAAAGTTGAGAACCACTGTCCTAAACCTAAATATTTATGATTATCTATAACAGTTTTGCAACAAAATTTCCTTTTGTCCCGCAGTCTTTGCGGGTCTCCATTTCTGCAGAAGGCCCTTTCCTCTTCTGTGTTGTGAATTTTAGCTTCATTTCGCACCGCTCATCTTGAGCAGCACAATGTTGGTTGCCATTCATTCTTGCTTCAGAGACTTCCTCTCACCTAGTGCCTCTCAAATTTATACATCCTAATTCATGCCTTCTCCTTCTCTCTTAGACATCAACATTGCGTCCCTACCCCACAAGCCACCTGCAGCTGCCAGTTGTGTCAACATTCTTGCAGTCACTATAAATAAAATGCTGGATCTATCTTGATGTCTTTCTTCCTCCCCACTCTCATTTTCATATATCATGAGATCCAGCTCAATCTTCCACTCTACTGTATCTTCAGTCTCCCATCGCTTGTCATTTCCTCCACACACAGTTTGAATTGAATTGAATCCTCTAATGTGAAGGATTCTTCACGTTGATGCATACTGGGTTATATTTCAAAGATTATTAAAATAAATATCACTGAAAACCATCTTATAAGCACAATGAATGGTCTACTCATTTCAAATAATGTCATAGAAAAAGATCACAGGGCCCCAAGTAATTTGACAGTGGGAAACAAAATGAGATCAAAGCAAACCTTTGATTCCAAGGCTCATTTCAGCTACAATTCAGCTATGTGCATTTGGCCTTTAGTGCATTCATCTGAACAAGGGGCAGGTTAAACAGCCTCTAGGACCTGGTGGCTTAAAGCCTAGGGTCATCTTGGGGCAGGGGGGGGGGACATTGTACTTCTCTTCAATTTTCTCTTCTTGACCTTTGAATAGGGCCTTGATTTTTTTTTTTTTTTTTAATGATAGCATACAGGGAGTTTGGACCATGTCTTTCTCATACTCATTTCTCTAGTCCGGTCCTAGAACCTGATACAGAGAGATGATTCATTAATTTCTTGTTGAAGGAATCAAAACCAAGAGGGTCAACATTATATACAAGAAAAATCTTAGTCTGCTGTGTCTATTCCCGCAGTCCCATCACAGCTTTACCACAACACAGGCAGGAAGATGGCACTTGTTTCCCATGATCCTTTTTTCTTGGGAAGCTGTCTCTGACGTTTGATTTTTCTGTGGTGATATATTGTGTACCCTAATAAAATTTGCCTGAAGATCAGAGAACAGAACAAACCACTAGATTAAACATAGAGGCCAGGCAGTGATGACACACACCTTTAATCCTAACACTCGGGAGGCAGAGATCTGTCTGGATCTCTATGAGTTCAAAGCCACCCTGGACTACATGAGATTGACTCAGTCTAGGAGAGAAACAGAGCCAGGCAGTGGTGGCACACACCTTTAATCCCAATACTTGGGAATCACATGCCTTTAATCCCAACACTAAGAAGGAAGTGATATGGCTGGGTAGAGAAAGGTATATAAGGTGTGAGGAGACAGGAACTAAAGCCTCTTTTGGCTGGAGCCTATAAGGTAAGGACTCAGAGGGTTTCAGTCAGAGGATTCATGGAGCTGGTGAGGTAAGAGGTAGTGGCTGTGGCTTGTTCCTTTGTCTCTCTGATCTTCAGGAAATTTTTATTAGGGTACAACATATATCACCACAATCTTCAATGACTATTCTTCTCTGAACTAAAGCCATACCATAACACACTCATCATGCAGCACACCAAAGAGTGAAATCAAGCACTACAAATAAGAAAATGGTTGTCTTCTCGGTCTTACATACTCTTATGTTTCCACGTATTTTACATAAGTAAATCTTATAGGTTTAATCCTTTTGTCTTTAATGGGTCATAAGAAAAATTTTTCATCTTATTGGCTGATTATATTGAATTAAGAGAATAAATCTACATAATACTGAAAGTCAAGTTTCTTGGTTTTTTCTGAGTTATTATTTTTAGGAAATTGCAGTAATTATAGGACGTAGGGTTTAAAAACAAACGTAGAAATCTTGCAGCATAACATTACCTAAGTGTGACTGTAGAATAATTGGCTTTCAGACTTGATAAGTATTCTACAGAAAAAAAAAAATACTAAAATAGGTAAGGAGAAAAGAAAGAAATAAAAGCACTATGACCAAAGACATTGAGGTAGGACAGAAGGTTTTGTAAATAAGTTTGCTTTTTATTGTAATACTTATCAGAGCTTAAATATAACACTATGTCCAGTAGATTTCCAAGACTATACTAGAGATGTTACACAGCATTTCTGTGTCTCTTTAGTTATGAATTATTTTCTCTCATAAGTGCCCTAAAGAACAAGTTGAAACCTATGAGGCTCAGAAGATTACAGATTATGTGTCCACAAGGAGGACTAATTAGTAGTAGGAAAATGATTGAAACACAGAACCACCAAGTCTCCTCCTCTAGCTTTACAACTCGTATTTATAATAAATACTAGTCTTCGTTGATGAGAGCGGTGTTTACATTTGAGAGGAAGGGACAGTGGTGGCAGCAGCAATGCTTTAGAGCAAGAAGGTCTAGACACCTTTTTAACATTTTGTCCTTTTGACAGTATTTTTTTTTAAGTAAATTTATTTTACAACATCATTTAGTTCAACATAATAGCCACAGATTCCCCTGTTCTCCCACTCTCGCCCCCTCCCCCTCCCCCACCCCACCCCCTATTCCCACCTCCTCCAGATCAAGGTCTCCCCCGAGGACCGGGATCGACCTGGTAGACTCAGTCCAGCCAGGTCCAGTCCCCCCCTCCCAGACCGAGCCAAGTGTCCCTGCATAGGTCCCAGGATTCAAACAGCCAACTCATGCAACAAGCCCAGGACCCGGCACCAACACACAGCTGCCTCCCAAACAGATCAAGCCAAATGACTGTATTTTTAATCTGATAGAATTCATTAAATTTATTAGTCATTTAAAAAGTCTTGAAAATGTATGACAAATGACTTGTTGATTTAAAAACATACTTCCATGTGGTCGTGGCACATACCTTTAATCCCAGCACTCAGGAGACAGAAACAGATGGATCTCTGTGAGTTTGAGGCCAACCTCATCTACAGAATGAGTTCCAGTAGAGCCAGGGCTACACAGAGAGAAACCCTGTCTCAAAACAAAACAAACAAAAAACATAAAAGGAATTTAAGTACTAGTTTAGACATATGTACATATCTGAACATACAACTTATTAACAGCCCATTATTTTTAAAGAGACACAATTTAATTTTAAATAGATAAAACTTTCCACTAAAATTTTATAAATTAGAGAAATAAATTAGAATCAGAGGGCACAATCCCCTATCTCTGTTCTAATTTTTAATTAGAATGTAGGATAAGAAAACACAAAAGAGGAATACAAAAAAGAAGTTGAAATATTCCCATTTGCAAATGGTATGACCTACACATCCAAAATACTCTGCCAGAAAACTATTACATCTGATGAACACATTCAACAAAACAAATGAACACACAAAACTCAGAAGATGTTCTGTACACAATAATAGAAAAGTTTTTTGTTGTTGTTGTTTGTTTTGCTGAGATTTGCTGAGAATGAAACCAGAAGTAAAATCTCACCCAGAAGAACTTTAAAGATGCTTGGAAATAAATCTATCCAGGGATCTAAAAGACCCTTATTATAAAAACTTCAGAATACTACAAAAAAAATTGAAGAACACACAAAAAATGGAGATATCTACCATGTGTGTGGATTGGCAGAATTAATATTGTAAAAATAGCCATATTATAAAACATGACCCACAGGTTCAAGGCAATTCCCATAAAGATTCTAATTACATTCTTAATAGAGCTACAGAAATCAGTCCTAAAGTCCAAATGGAAGTATAAAATATGCCAATAGCTAAGGCTGCCCTAAGTAGAAAGAGCTATCGATATCACAATAACTCACCTCAAATTATTCTACAGACTGATAATAGCATACAGAGTATTGTCCTGGCACCCACACAGGTGTGAAGACCAGCAACAGAGCAGAAGGTACAGAAATAAACCCACACTGCTGCAGTCACCTAATTTTCAACAAAACCCTCAAATATATATATATACATATATATATATATATATATATATGTATATATATATATATATATATATGTGTGTGTGTGTGTGTGTGTGTGTGTGTGTGTGTGTTAAGGGAGAAAGTTTTTCAACTTTGCACTGGTCAAACTGGATATCTATACATGGGAAAATACAAGATCTACATTTTCCACCTTTCACAAAACCAATGCAAAATGGAAAACCTGAAGCTTTGAAGCTTCCAGAAGGAAAACCCTCTATAATATGGGGATATGCAGACTTCCTGAAATGTCTCCAATAACTCAGCAAACAACAGCATGAGCTGACAAATGGGATTGCATACAGGGTTTCTGCACAGAAAAAGAAACAAGCGGAGTGCAGGGACCACCTAGAGAGTAGAAGATAATCTTTTATCAACCATACTTCAGAGATGGAAGGTAATAGAATATATAAAACACTGAAGAAATTAAACACCAAAAAAACAAAAGTACCAATCAATAAAATGGGCTGATAGACCAATCTAAAGAGTAGAAACTCAGCTGGGTGGTGGTGGTGCACGCCTTTAATCCCAGCACTGGGAAGGCAGAGGCAGGCAGATCTCTGTGAGTTTGAGGTCAGCCTGGTCCCCAAAGCGAGTTCCAGGAAAGGCTCAAAGCTACACAGAGAAATCCTGTCTCAAAAAAAAAAAAAGAAAGAAAGAAAGAAAAGAAAAAAGAAAGAAAGAAAAAAAAGAAACTCAAATGACTAATAATAATTCTACTGTGTATTTGTTCCACATTCATTCATCTGTTGATGGTTATCTAGGTTGGCTCCCTTTCCTAGCTATTATGAATACTGTACCAATAAACATGGTGAAAGTATCTTCATGGCATGTGACTTAGAGCCTTTGTGTTCTAAGTGTTCAGTATTTTTAACTATGAGAAGAAAATGCAAATTAAAGCTACTGTGAAATTTCATTTCATCCCAGTCAATGCAGTTATATCAAGGAAACAAATGATAGTGAGAATGTAAGGAAAGAGGAACTCTTATTTATTGTTCGTAAAAAGGTAAACTGGTGCAGCCACTATGGAAATCAGTGTAAAAGATTCTCCGAAAACTTTAAAAAAGTGAGGGAGTTTATTTATACAGTTCCTGCTACATGCCAGAAAAGCTGAAAGGTTCTAAGTCACATACCATAAAGATACTTTCACCATGTTTATTGGTACAGTATTCATAATAGCTAGGAAAGGGAGCCAACCTAGATAACCATCAACAGATGAATAAATGTGGCACATATACACAGTAGAATTTTATTCATCCACAAAGGAAATGAAATCATGACATTTGTAGAAAAATAGATACAACTATATGCCATTATGATAAATGAAAAAAAAAACAGATTTTGAAAGATAAATACTGCATGTTTTCCTTCATATACAGTATCTAAATTTGTGTGGGGTGAGGGGGTAGGTAGAAGGACAACTACAAGAAAAAAGGAAGAGATCTTAAAGGAATGTTGGGGAGAGTTATGGAATATATGTGACCTGAAAGCAGAAAATACTAATTTGGGGAGGAAGGGAACCATCACAAGGTGATTGGTAACATCAAAAAAAAAAAAGAGGCAAATATGTACTAAAATGCAACAATGACGTCCACTGCTTTGCAAGTTAACTTTAAAAATTATTTTAAAGCATTTTCTCCTGAGTCTAGTTCATTGAATTTCAGTGATACTACCTACCTGTGCCTTCTCTTTAACCCAGGAGACCTAGCTTGGGACCCACATCCCATGTTTCTGCCAGTTCTGGCCACCATTGCCTGTACCACTACCTATCTCTTGGTTTCTGCCAAGACCTACCCTACCTACCTGCCATGACCCATAGGTGAGTTCGTACTTCAACCAAACTCTCCACCCAGTCAGATATCCCACATTTTTCTTCAAGGTCTAGCCTGATAAGTATCCCTGAGCCTACTATCCATACCTTCTCCTCAACCCTCCTATTGTAGCTGGGGTCCCTGATCCAATGCCCCAGCCTAAGTCTGACCACCCCTGCCTGAGCCTCAACCAATCTCTAGGCTTCTGCTAGGACTCTACCTACCCCCAACCCACAGGCCATTCCAGGAGCTCATAAAACCTTTACACCTTGCCAGATTCACTGCCACCCTCCAGACTTTCACCAGGAAACACATGTTTATACCAGCCCAGACCCTTCTGTCCACCTGACTTCATTCTACCCAATCCTTTTCCAATCACTAGACCCAATCTGTCTGCACATTCTATTTTCTGCCACAATTTGCTCTGCCTATATCAGACTTAGAATTAGCCAAAGTCATCCGCATGCCAATATTTCATTGCAAAATTACAAATAATGTAAAAGATCAAGCCAATATCTTTTCTCCAAAACTTACTAATCCTGTAGAAGAAATGGTTCACAATGAGAATTACCTAGATGAACTAACTCCAAGATGCAGAATTTAAAAGTATAATTATAAACTTTATCAAAGAATTCAAGGAATTTTAAGAAGACACAAAGAAACAGTTCAATGAAATTAAGAAGAAAAAAATAAATGCCTCAGAGATGCCAAAAAAAAAAAACCACAAAAATAAGGCTGATGTAAATAAAGAAGACAACCCAGAACTTGAGAGTGGAATTCAAGAAGGAGATAGAAATATGGAAGAGGACTCAGATGAAATGAAAATGGAATTGACAAAACCAATAACTCAATAAGAAAACTTAACGGAAAGTTTTACAACTATAATGAATCAATCCAAGACAGAACATCAGGAGTTGAAGATAAAGACCTAGACCAGTACACAAGGAATGCAAAAAAAGAAGAAAATAGGAAAAGGAACACACAGGAAATAAGGAGCACCATGAAAAAAAAAACTTTCAAATTATAGGCATAGCCGAGGGAGAAGAACCACCCCCTAAACAAGTGGCATAAAAAATACCTTAACAAGATCATAGGAGAAAACTTTTCCAAATGAAGGAAAGACACACAGATACAAGAAGCACGCAGAACACCAAATAGACAAGATCAAAAGAGAAAATCCCCACAGCATATCATAGTTAAACCACTAAGCATACATAACAAAGTAAAGGTATTGAAAGCTGCAAGAGAAATAAATAATAAAAGTCACATATAAAGCAAAACCCATCACAATAAGAGCTGATTTCTCAAATGAAACTTTGAAATCCAGAATACTTGTAACAATGTATTCCAAGTCCTAAAAAATTATGACAGCCAACTTAGACTAATATACACAGGAAAACTATCTGACATAATTGAAAGAGAAAGAAAAACTTTGCAAAATAAAAATAGACTAAAATAATGTATATCCAATAAATCACACTTAAAGAAAATACAGATAGCAATATTTCAGCTTGAAGAGAGAAATTAGCATAACAGAGAAACTATGAAGAGAAATGCAAAGCCAAGATTACTAAAAGTACAAAAAAACCACTCAGGACACGAACACCATCATCAAAAATCAAAAAGATGACCACAACTGACACACATTTCAATATTAACTTTCAATATTAATGGTCTCAATTCTCCAATCAAAAGACATAGACATACTAAATGGATCAACATGTAAAATCCATCTATCTGTTATCTACAAGAAACACATCTTATCTTTAAGAATAGGCAATACCCTTGAATAAAAGGATGAAGAAAAAACTCCAATCAAATGGGACCAGAAAAAAGGCGTTGCTTTCCAAACATCAGACAAAATAGACTCCAAACTGTAATTAATCAGAAGAGATAAAGAAGGACACTTCATTCTAATCAAGAGAACAGTTAATCAAGAAGATATTCCTACTCTAACCATATATGCACCAAACTCTGGTCTCAATTTCATTTTTTTAATGTACTATCGGATTTAAAGACACAGAATAACATCAATACATTAGTAGGGGGTGATTTCTATACCTCACTTTCTCTAATAGACAGTTCATCTGTACAAAAAGGAAACGGAAAAAATCAGACAGTAAATGACATCAAACAGCAAATGGTATACACAGATATCTATAGAATAGTTCCCAAAATACCAAAGAATATACATTCTACTCAGCAGTAGAAAGAAGCTTTTCTAAAACAGACCACATCCTGTGAAACAACGACAACAGAAAAATCTTTACAATTTCAAAAACATTCAAATAACTTCTTGTATTGTGTCTGCCAACAATGCAATAAAACTTAAAATTGACAGCAAACAAATCTCTAGTAAATACACAAACTAATGGAGATTAAACAACTCATTCTTTTTTCATGAATGGGTCAAAGAAGAAATAAAAAAAAACCAAGAAAAATTTCCTGGAGTTAAATAAAAACACAACACAATAAAACTTCTGGGACACAAATGAAAGTAGTCTTATAAAGGAAATTTATAACTCTAAGTGCCTACATTAAAAAAAATCAGGAATAGCACAACTAAATGGCTTAATGATCTAACCCAAAAAGTTGGAAAAACAAGAACAAACCAAAACCAAACTCATTCAGTGACAAAAAATAATAAAAATCAAAACAGAAATTAATGAAACAGAAATGAAGAAAATAATACACAAAATGAACAAATCTAAGAACTAGTTCTTTGAGAATATAAACAAGATTGACAGACCCTTGACCCAATTAATCAAAAGAAAAAAAAAGAGTACCCAAATTAATTGAGTCAGAAATAAACAAGAAAGTATTACAAAAGACACCAAAGAAATTCAGATTATTATAAGGAAAAAGTTTTAAGAATTTGTACTCCATTAAACTAAAAAACCTAAAAGAAATGGATGAATTTCTAGATTTAGTAAAACAACCAAAAATAAACCAAGAAGAATTCAACAACATAAACAGACCCATAACAAATTAGGAGACTGAACTAGTAATAAAAATCCTTCCAGCTAAAAAGAATAAGTCCAGGGCCAGATGGATACACAGCATAATCCTACCAGACTTTCAAAAAGAATCTGGACCAATATGCCATTTTTTTTTTAAGGCAGGGTTTCTCTGTGTAGCTTTGGAGCCTTTCTTGGAACTCATTCTGTAGCCTAGGTGGCCTCAAACTCACAGAAATCTGCCTACCTGTCTCACAAGTGCTGGGTTTAAAGGCATGCACCACCACTGTCCAGCACCAATATTCTTAAGATACTCAAATAAATATAAACAGAAGAGTACTACCAAACTTCTTCTAGAAAGCCAGTATCACTCTAATGCACCAAGACCAGGTAAAGGCATGACAGACATAGAGACAAAGACAGAAAGAGAGAGAGTGAGGTATGGAAGGAGGAAGTGAAGGAGGGAGAAAAGGAAGCCAGCTAGCTAGCTACAGGCCATTAACGCTTATGAACATAGACTCAAATATGTTCAATAAAATACTTGCAAATAGAATCAGACATACATCAAAAGGATTTTCTATCATGACTAAGTTTGTTTTCTTCTTGAAATGGGCAGGGATGGTTCAACATATGCAATTCAATAAGTGTGCTAAATTACACAAAATTGACTCAACGACAAAAATCATGTGACAGTGGGGAAGATGGGAACATGAGGAATCAGGTTGAGCAGGTGGGTGGGATGGAGGGGGAGAGGAATGAAAGAGATGTCTTGATGAGGGGGCATTTTGGGTTAGGGAGAAACCTGGTACCATGGAAACTCCCAGGAGTTCACAAGGATGACCCCAACTAAGACTCCTAGCAATAGTGGAGAGGATGCCTGAACTGGCCATCTCCTGTAATCAGATTAGTGACTACCCTAATTGTCATCAGAGAACCTTCATCCAGTAACTGATGGGAACAAATGCAGAGATCTACCATCAACCTGGGCTGAGCTCAAGGATTACATTAGAAGAGAGTGGGAAAGGATTGAATAAGCTGGGGGTAGGAATAAGGTCATCACAAGGGAAGTCACAAAAACAACTACCTTGGGCTCATAGGAACTCATAGATTCTGGACAGGTAGCTAGGGAGCCTACACAGGACCAACATAGGCCCTCTACATATGTGTGACTGTTGTATAGCTTGGTTGATTTGTGGGACTCCTAGCAGTGAGATCAAGGCCTGTTGCTGGCACTTGGGCTGGCTTTTAGGAACCTATTCCCTATCCTGGTTGCCTTGTTCAGCTTTAATACAAAAGGAGGAGCTTAGTCCTACTCCAACTTGTTGACACCCATGGGAGGCCAGCCTCTTTCTGAACAGAAACAGAGGAGGAGTGGATAGGGGGCAGGGGGAGGTGTACGAAGAGAACAGGAGAAGAGGAGGGAGGGGAAACTGTGGTCAGGAAGTAAAATAAATGAAAAAAATTATATGACCATCTCAATAGATATAGAAAAAGCCTTTGACAAAATCCAACATGATAAAAGCCCTAGAAAATGTAGGGCTAGAGAGAACATACCTCAACCTAATAAAAGCTATATAAAAGAAATCCATAGCCAACATCATTCTGAAGGGAGAAAACTTGAGACAATCCCCCTAAAATCAGGAAAGAGACAGGCATGTTCAATAATCTTCATTCCTTTTCAAGGTACTAGGTAGAACAATAAGGTAAGAGAAGGAAATTAAAGATATACAAATAGGGAAAGAGGAAGTCAAACTTTAGAGATCCCAAATGTTCTATCAGAAAGCTTCTAAAAGTGATAAAGAAATTAAACAATGTGGCAGACTACAGAATCAACTATAGCACAAACCAATAGCTTTTCTATACACCAACAGCAAACATACTAAAAAGGAGATCACAGGCACATTTCCATTCACAATAGCCTCAAAGGAAAATATCTAAAATGAACCTAACTAAGAAAGTTAAGAATCTCTACAATGAAAACTTTAAACTTTAAGCAGAAGACATAGAAAAAGACACTAGAAAATGGAAAGGTATCCCATGCCAATAAATTGGTAGAATTAATATTATGAAAATGACCTTTCTACCAAAAGCTACTTTCAGATTCAAAGAAATTCCAATCAACATCTATCCCTACCCCATTCTTCACAGAAATAGAAAAAAAAAAACTATCCTAAAATTTATATGAAACCACAAAAGACCTCATATAGCCAAAACAATCCTGAGCAGAAAGAAGAATGCTGGAAGGTATATTACAGAACCATAGTAATAAAAACAATATGGTACTGGCACAAAAAACAGACATGTAGACCAATGGGGAAAAAAATTGAAGACCCAAACATGAGCACACATAACTTCAGTTACGTAATATTTGACAAAGATGCCAAAAATGTTGGCTGAAAGAAAAAAAGCATCTTCAATGAATGGTGCTGGGAAAACTGGATGTTCACAGGCAGAAGAATGAATTTAGACCTGTTTCCTATCACCTTGCAGAAAAACTAACTCCAAATGAATCAAAGACATAAATTTAACTGCTAGAAAAAAATGTACACAATACCCTTCATGATATAGATGTAAGAAAGAATTTCCTGAATAGGACTCTATTGAACTAAGGTCAACCATTGACAAGCAGGACTTTACAAAACTAAAAACCTCTGCAATGCTAAAGAAACAATCAAGGTGAGTAGTAAGTCCACAGAATGAAAGAGAATCTGCCAGCTATACATCAGACCGAGGATTAATATCCAATATATAAAATAATAAATAATAGTAAAGATGTCTGAAAAAGTCATAAGGAATCACACTATAAACTAGCTAAAGAAAAGAAAAAAACTATGATATAATACATGTGTAATAATATATATAATAATTAATACATATAATAACATAAACAATACAATATTAAAATAATATAATAAAATTAAATAATATGTTAACATAATAAAATGATATATTTAATATAATAATATAATAGTTAATCATTATAATATTAATAATGTAATAATATTAATAAACATCAAATTTAATAAATATTGAAATATTGTATCAACTAATATAATAATATAAATAATATTTCCTCATTTGGGCTAACAATGTTTTCTCCAAGAGCCAAACACCAACTAACAAAACTCCGAAAACCAGACATCAGAAATTCTCTCGAGTTGTTGGTCAGGGTTGTCCATGAGACTCCTGAAACATTTCAGGCTGTTGCTACTGCCCTTGGTTGCCCCTTGCCCCAGAGATGGAAGGTAAATCCCTACTGTTGAAGACACCATGCACTTTAGAAACAGGGTCTAGAGGCCCCTGACTTGGAACTGACTACAGTTTCTTGTCCCTGAAGACAAGTTTTCATGGTACCAGAAGGCAGGATGCAAGTCTCCAAAGGAAGGAAACAACCAACAGTCCCACCAAGCTATGATGCCTATAAACCACAACAATAACCAACATGACATGATAACCCTAGGGGTGTGTAGTGGGTAGCTGTTCCAGCTTTGACCTGGAAGTACTACTCCCATTGAAGCTTCCAGTAACTGTCACACCTAAGAGGTGGGGCTGAGATGGGAACCCTTAAGACCTGAGATCCAGATGTACCAGCTCTCTTAGTTCCTGGATCCTGGACACTGGAGGTAGACAAAGTGGAGTTCTCCAGTGAATGCCACTAGACTGCACTTCACCTCTCCCAGACCCTGTAACCTATCCCTTTACTTGTAAGTTACCCCACAAAATAAATTTCCCATTTAACTACGTGGAGTTGCCTTAATATTTCCACCAATAAGGGTGCATTAGTGGCAAGTATACATTGGGGGTACTCAACAGCTCTTTAATTGGACTTAGTACCTGCTCAAAAGAGGGAAATCATGTCTGGTACTAGAAATCTAACCAACTACCCAGGGCTAGTTAAATCATGGATCTTAGAGGAGAACTCACAACCGCCACTTTACTAAACCAGCATAATCCCTAACAATCTAAACATTTTCCTTTATACAAACAAATATGTATAGTTCTCACACCTCATCAAGCAAACTTCTCTTTGTGGTAGATAAAGACCATCACAGAAAACCACAACTATTCAAAATGCATGGTTGTGGAGCTCAGTCCCAATGGATTCAACTACAAAACACTCCTGTACTTAATGCTTGGGGAACATTGAGGAAGAAGGAACACAAAGATTCTAAGAGGCAGAGGATTAGGGAATTTTCTATGAGACTGTGTATCCTAGTAATGTCTAAAGCTAAATCCACAAAAAATCTTACCAACTACAGATTTAATCAGAGAATTCTCAACAGTAGAATCTGAAATAGCAGAGATACACTTATAGAATTGTTCAACATCCTTAGTCATTAGGGAAATGCAAATCAAAATGACTCTGAGATATGATCTTTCACCTGTCAGAATTGCTAGAATTAAGAATGTTGGAGAGGATGTATAGTAAGGGGAACACTCCTCCACTGCTGGTGGGAGTGCAAACTTGTACAGCCACACTGAAAATCAACATGATGGTTTCTCAGAAAACTGGGAATCAATCTACCTCAAGACCCAGTTATACCACTCTTGGGCATATGTCCAAAGGATGCTCAATCATACCACAAGGATACTTGCTTAACTATGTTCATAGCAGTATTATTCATAATAGGTAGAACTTAATGACTCACAACCAAAGAATGGATAAAGAAAATGTGGTACATTTACACAATGGAGTATTACTCAGCTGTAATGATATCTGAGTACAAAAACAATGACATCATGAAATTTGCAGGAAATAGATATAACTAGAAAAAAGTCATCCTTGGTGAGGTAACTCAGACCCAGAAAGACAAACATGGTATATATTCACTCATAAGTGGATATTAGCTGTAAAGTAAAAGATAACCATGCTACAATCCATAGACCCAGAGAGGTTAAGTAAAAAGGAGGGCCCAAAGAGGGGATGGGAAATAGAAGAGATCTCCTGGGTAAACTGGGGGTGGAGAAGTGGGGGAGGTGGATGGGAACATGACGAAGCAGGTTAGGCAGGTTGGGGGCCTGACAAAGGGGGAGAGTAATGAAAGAGATGTCTTGTAAGAGGGAGCCATTTCAGGGTTAGGGAGACTCCTAGAAATAGTGGAGAGGGTGCCTGAACTGGTCATCTCCTGTAATCAGATTGGTGGCTGTCCTAATTTTTTATCAGACAGCCTTCAAGTAACTAATGGAAGCAGATGCAGGCATCCATAGTCAAGCACTGGGCCAAGCTCCAGGATTCTTGTTAAAGTAAGGGATGAGAGATTGTGCGAACCTGGGGATTTAAGGGTATGATGGGGGAACCCAAAAAGACAGCTGACCTGAGCTTGTGGAAGCTCACAGACTCTGGACTAGCGGCTAAGCAGCCTGCATAGGTCTGACCAAGGCCCTCTGCATGTGTGTGATAGTTGTGTAGCTTGGTCTTTTTGTGGGGCTCCAATCAGTGGGACCAAGGCCTATCCCTGGTACTTTAGCTGGCTTTTGGTAATCTATTCCCCATGCTGGGTGATCTTGCCCAGCCTTGATACAGGAGGAAAAGTGTGGTCCTGCATTGACTTGGTGCCATGCTTTGTTGATGCCCATAGGAGACCGGCCCCTTTCTAAATAGAGACAGAGAAGTGGATGAGGGGTAGATGGGAGCTGGGGAGCAGGGGGAACAGGAGGAGAGAAGAGAGAGGAAACTGTGGTAGATAAGTAAAATAAATGAAAAAATTTAATTAAGAAAAAATAAAAATAAATTTTTCTTAGTATAACAAAAAGAAATCTCACCAACGTCATTGCCTAAACGTGAACCAAACAAGGACAATAGACATGCCAAAATGGGTGGGGAAAGACCATAAGGCCTTCAACCATACACAACGTATTACAGGCAATTAAGGAATGCTGAGAGTGAGACAGATTGTCTTCCTTGGGAAAAACCCACCAATTAGCTGTCCAATTACAAGTGATCAGTTCTGAAAACATAAATGCAAGTAACACTTTACAGACTGAGCAGGTTATATTTAGGAATATACAAATATGTACATACATATACACATATGCATGAAACAATCATTAATTTAAAAGAGATCAAGGTAGGTTTATGGGAGCATTTGGATGGAGAAAAGAGAAGAGGGAAATGATGTAATTACATTATAACCTCAAATGTATGAGGACAAAATAGAAAAAAATTAATTTGTTGCATGATAATAATGTTCTCCAATATAGTAAAAGTCTCAAGATCTAGTGAAATATTTTTAAGAAATTATTTCATTTTTAAAAATATATTCCTTGCTCTGAAATCTAGCTAGATTATACTGTAAATACTGGTCAAAATTATGAGTAGGACGATTCATCCAGATAGAGTAAAGTGGAATTGAGAATATAAGGAAAGTCCTTTCCAAGAATAGTACCAACAAATGCTATGAATCAATCATTCATACATCCATTCATCCATGGAGTATACATTGAGCATCTTCAAACATGTTCAGTTTGAAAACATATATTCATCAAATACTTATTGAGAAATCAGTAGGTAAGACAATGGTCAAAGTATTATAAAGTCAGTAGAGAACTAATCAGACAAGATTACCAGGAGAGATGATTCCATAAGCAACCATATTATGAGAAGTATGGTAAAGGAAACATGGGCAGAAGAGGTAAGTGGCTGGGAATGTCAGATATGACAAACCAGTGGCAAGAATTCATCCTTAAAGGGATTTTGAAGCAAAAGGATAGTAGAAGCAAATGCTCTGAGGCAGTGACAAATTAAGATAAAAGAGCAACTAGGAAAAGGCTACCAGCCTAGAAGCAAAAAGAGCATACAAGAGGGAGGTGTAGGATGAAGTAGGAAAGGTGGGCAGGGTCAGTCCATGCAGGGCTTTCCACAGTGACAGTTCCTTCTACATGTGAAGAACAGATCCCAAATGGATTGTATGCAGAGGGTGGCATAATCAGATTTACCTTCTAAAGAAAATCACTGGCTTCTAAGTAGGGAAATGATGATAGACAACAAAATCAGAATTCTAGTGGCATAAGCCATCTGATGTATAACTTACAAGCTTGGGCTAAGGTCTTAATAGTAAACATAGGAAGGAGATAGATCTGAATGTTTCAGAGATTGAATTTTCTGGAAATGGTAATAGAGTTATTTTAGGGAGGAATAAAACAGAAAAATAAGAAATTAATTCTAGAAATATGACCTGAACAACTGAGTTGAGGGGGTAAGAAGGAGCCATTACTGATACTGATATAGTTTGAAAGAAGAAATGCTGTGTGCCTCTGTGTGTGTGTGTGTGTGTGTGTGTGTGTGTGTGTGTGTGTGTAGCATGTATGCTGAAGTCCTGGGAAGGTATGCTAATCAGGTGGTTTCTTCAATATGTTGTTTAAGATGCTTATCAAAATTTAATATATATCAAATGGCACTTGAATCTATGAGCCTGGAATTTATGAGGAAAAATTAGACTTAAGATATGAATTTGAAAATTATTAGCATATAGACAGCTAAAACCATAGATCTAGAAGTGTCCATCAGGAATTGTATAGGCAAATGTGCTCAAAACAAAGCATTTTAGGAAGAAGAAGACAAACCAATGAAGAAGGCTGAGACATGAGCATAAAGTATAGTTAGTCAATATAAAGTGCTTTTCTTTGACATATTCCCAGCACTTACCAGTCTTTTCAGCTCATCTCCCACCTCCCTTTCTTAGTAGATAATCTTGGCTTTAAGTTTATTCCTAGAACAGAGAGACTTCAAGGGTTGGGGCTTCATGGATAGATTTACACTACACTGGACAACTTACACTCATCTTCCTGGAGAAAAATACTAAATGTGACTGATTCCTACCAGAAATACAGGAAAATGGGGAGGGGAAATGAAGAAAACAGGAGAACAAAGTTTGAGATGGGACGCTTTGGACGGCCCTTCTTAGTAGCTTTGGTCTTCTTCCTCCTTCATCTTATACTATAGTTTCTCCAAAGGTTTTCAGGAGTGTCCTGTTCGCAGCTGACCAGACAAATGCACCCTAGGATAGCTATGATACAGCCCAACACAGAATAGTAAACTTCTTTCAAACAAAAGTTTGAAAAGTTTGGGTTTTTGTGATTTATTGTTGTTGTTACTAATTGTATCATTCTTAAGTATGAACTTTGCAAATAACAATGTTGCTTTGTAATGTCTAAAGGTTGAGTGTATATGTCAAAAACAGAAAGGAGAGACTTTTTTATTGCAAAGCTATAAATAATAAATATTTTCCTATGACCTCCTGTTATGTGGTTTCTTAAGTTCTTTGTGTCCTGGGATCAGTTATTATCTCTGATAATTATTTAGTAGTCCTTTCCAATTTCTGAATCTTGAGAATCAGTTAGGGAGCTCAAGCTATGTCAAAGTGGTTAATTCCTGTCTTTTGATTTTCAACAAACATCTGCTACTTTTAATTCTATCAGAATCATGCAGTCAAACTAAGATGTGATTTATTTAGCAAGCATTTGAGCCAAAGGTATAATTTCCTCCTGTTCTGAGCTAGGAAGTTTGAGGAAGATTAAATGACTAGAATCCTATGATCACACTGGTGCAAGATGGACTCTCTTCAAATTCATATTGAGTGTAAGGTTTATGGTAATAATGCATTAGCTTTGCTTGCCCCTTTTACTTTAAGTTTCCTTGGAGGATTGTCATTAATAGTAACGCATACTGTTACCACCTGACTCTGTGCCCGATACAATTTCTTCCTCAATGGTACCTTTTTGAAATTCACAAGGTTGTCTCTCTTTCCACCTAACTCACCTACAAAGAATTCTAATTCTCAGTGCAATGGAGATTTTTCTGTTTAAATTAAGAGGGGTTAATCCAAAACAAGGTAAGCAAACTAGCAACAATACTCACCTTTCCTATCTAACAGCAATCCTGACACCAGTGTTCCTGACTACCTAAGAAATGTCTTTAGGTTTGACGCAGAGCAACAGAGAGCATGTGGAGGAGACTGCCTCAATCCCAGATAAGCCAGCTTTTAGTGCTATAGCAGAAAAGATCTGTTGAGCCACCTCATCAAGTACCTCAACAGAATAAGTTAATGGAATTTATTTTCCTCTGATAGCAAGTCAGGAGGTAGCAAGTACTGCTGTTAGTTCTAGGTTCCAGCTTTAAGTGACTTTAAAACTTCCACTTTGCCTTCTTAGATTTAAGATGGCATGTAAAGATCCACTGTTCTGCTGAAGAAGCTACATGATAGAACAGCAATATGAGAAACAATGTGAAGAAAAAGGCCAAGGGGGAACTTACAGACCCCACTAAACAGCAATGGATCCCACATGGTGAGCAAGGCCAGCTTGGACTCTGAAGTCCTGCTGTGATGCCTCAATGGACCCCATGTGAATGAATAATGAGATGTCCCTTCTAGAACCTGTCATGGTGCCTTGCTCATAGAATCATAGTCAAAATGCCTATTGTCAGCTACCAGTTTTCTGGAAGATTCATTCATGCAATAACAAAAAACACAAAAAGGATATGCAAATTCTTAAAGGGGTATCTCAATCACTTAAAAAATTTTGTTTCTAACACATTTTATGAAAGATGTCCATGCAGATTGTGTATTTTTGGTTAGATTCTACTGTGTCCTAGAAAAAATCCTCTCTCTCTCTCTCTCTCTCTCTCTCTCTCTCTCTCTCTCTCTCTCTCTCTCTCTCTGTGTGTGTGTGTGTGTGTGTGTGTAGGTTTCTATACAAGGCATATACATGCTTTGAGTACAGATCAAATACTTACTGATCAACTAGTGACAGTCAATGACAGATAAGGAATGATGACCAAATTCCTATACATTCTACCTTTAAGTTTCTAGGCTTGGAAACAAATTTTTCAATTAAGAATTTCCATCTTGTTCCTATCTTCATGTTTCCAAACACACTTTTCAAAATCTCTGCTCTGTGTGAGGGGGATGCTGTGGAGACACTAACACTGGCACAACCTCTCAGACTCTGGACTTCAGTGTGTTTCCCAGCCACTAGCTGATCTAAATTGATTTTTAAAATCTTATCTGAGGACAGTACAGATTTTATTATGATCATTTCACCTGAAAAGTAACTAAAATATAGAACATAGTACAAAATGCATAGACATAGGTAGCTACTTAACAATAAGGTTTTCTACAGCTAAGTTAGTAAGACCCTTACTCCAGGTAGCCTCCCTTAGGTGAGGTGTCCTTTTCATACCATACTTAGGCAACTTGGATCATCTTAGTGTGCTAGTCTATTTGCATTACCAAGAGCATCAAATTATTTAAGGAACTATTGAAAAATAGCGTGCTTAATGGAACCCTTTTACCTCAATGGGAAATATCTATAAAGCAGCCAGCTGCATCTTAGCACTCAGGATCTAACATCATTTTAGTACCGAACAAAATCAAACAGACAGCCTTACAGTCAGCTTTCTAAAACCATTAGCCTCGCCAAAACATTGACCTACCACCCTGGATCAGCAAATTCCTAGTTCACCTACTGGTATACATCCAACCTTCAACACCTTTCTTCCATCCCCCACAAACCCACATCTGAGAGAGTCTTCAGCCACAGGGCAACACTGACACAGACTCCCAATAGGGAAACCAAAAGAAAGCCTTTCTTAAATTTCCTTTTGGCCTATTGCCCAATTCTCACTCCATCCAACATGGTCACATGATGCAAACCAAAGGAATGCAGGAGCATAAGCAGTCATTTTGCAGCTATGGCACATAGCACTTCAATCTCTACTGTGCCCCAGGTGTAATCATGAAGATTACCTTGTGAGGATAAAGCTGAAGCTTGCTCCAGCTTTATCAGCCATATAGAAAGCAATTCATCTGCCTTCTATTATGATTGCTTTGGTTTCCTTTGGGTCCTGGGAATGTGGTCTAGTGTTTGTTTTCGTGGCTGCCAATGTTTAAACCTTCCAAGTGGTTTTGGATTCTACAGCTGAGCATCAAACAGCTAATGTTCAACACACACTATGTCCTCAGCTGAAACCACAGAAACTCAAAAAAAAAAAAACAAAAACAGAAACAAAAAAACCCTTAAACCACAGTTTTTGTCATGAAACTATTGTAAATCTATGTTCAATGTCTTGTTTAAATTTTATTTCAACCTTTCTGTAAGTGGCTGCCCTTTTGGAAAATGGTTTCTGGGAATGTTTATATCAGAGGCACTTATGAAACTTGACTGCAGCCATTGCTGGAGATTTAAGAAGGCCAATCATTTCATTTCTGTTTCAGAGTCAATATTCCTGTGATCACTAACTAGAGCACTAAGTAGAAAACATGTCTCCACTTAAGGAGATGAGAAAGGCAGCCTCAAGAGTGCAATAGGAAGGATGTTCTCATTCTCTTCTCCCTCTCTTCACTTCCAATTGATTCAGATGAATACAGAATTATCACGAACCTGATTCTTCAAAAGTGATAATTATTACATAATGTAAACAATAATTGTTGGAACAGCCAAAGGTTATATGGAAGTATGTATTATACTAGTTTCCTCTGGCCATAAACTTTTGAAAATTTTGTTATGAAAACCAAAAAATACTTTATTAGGCTAAGAGAAGTGACTTAATCAAATCATGTAACACTAGTAAGGCCTAAAAAAACGGAATAAAGGTGTTTTCTACTTTCCAGTTGGGAAAAAAACACTAAATTTTAATGTTTCACAATTTGATCTGTCTAAATGACTTGAAAATTTGATAATAATGGTAAGTCATTGAAGACTGATTTCACTACTTCATACAGGTGGGAAGGAACATTTGTGTTCACTTTTGAAAGAAAATTGCCTTTCCAGTTTTGTCAGCAAATAAAATGCTAACTGATGTTGTATTCTGTTTGTTAGCACATTTAATCACTTAATCACTTAAAATCTAACCGTTTCATTTTACTGTGGATCTGTTGATTAGGAATTTGGACAGCATGGGCTCTCTGAAATGTGGTCTTAGCTAGGATGGTGTCCGATTCTGGGAACCAGCTGGAGAGCCCAGCGGGGTCGAGAGCCCAGCGGGGTCACGAGCCTGTGGCCTTGCTTCTTGCTTTTGGCAGGCTTTGTTGATGCTTTTCTCATGCCTTTGTCAGACATCCAACGGGGTATATTCCTAGTGTGGATGTTGTACATGGCAGCAGACCTCCCAAGGAGAAAAGAGGACTGTGAAGCATCATAAAGTCCAGACCCAGGACTAATACAGTATGCTATCTTTTGCAGTCTTTTGATCAAAACAAATCATTGGGGAAGTTGGGTCTGATAGTGTAGGCTTGTAATCCCACGTTGGGAAGATATGGCAGAAGGACCACAAATTTATGTCCAGGGAAACCCTATCTCAAAATAAGAAGGTTTATACACACACACACACACACACACACACACACACGCACGCACGCACGCACGCACGCACGCACGCGCACACACACACACACACACACACACACACACACACACACACGCGCGCGCGCGCGCGCGCACGCACAGTAGAGCAAATCCATTCACATTCCTTCTTAAGATGGATGAATCAGTACAGTCACACAGGGAAGGAAGGGACTGTTTATGGCCATTTTGGGAGACTCTGTCATGTTATTTACTATCCCTGGCCTTGAAATGCTTGGTTGTGGAAAATTTTTATCTTAGATTTTGAATCTCAAGTATCTTGGAAATTTCTATCATCCAATGACAATATAGTCTCCATTTTAGAAGGAGCCTAGAGTAAAAAGACTATCCGGGGAGTGACCTGTGATATATTAGATCACAGATTAAATAAAAACCAGTAGAGTAGTTCTGTGGCTAATCTAACTTATCAACTTGACTACTTCTGTAATCAACTAAAACCCCAGAAGCTAAGCAAAGATGCAAGGAATTTCCTCATTAGATTATTTAATGTGGGAAAAGTCACCCTAAATCTGCGCTGTATGCTCTTGTGACAGCCCACATAAAATGACACCAAAAAAAGGAGGCTCTTGTTATTTGCCTGCTTGACCTCACTCTGGCTTGCAAGTTCCTCTCCTGTCGCTGAGGCTTTCCGTTGCTGCTGTTTGAAGCTACTTCTTCTATGTCCTAGCAGAGACTGAAGACCAGTAGCTCTCACGAATTCCCTGGGACTCAAAACCACATTGGGACTGCTGAGACATTCAGTCAGGTGGACTGAACAACAACCAGATTTTCAGCCTTTTCATCAGGAGACAGTCATTGTTGGGCTATCAAGACCACAGCCTGTAAGTCACTCTAATAAGTCTCATATATATCAGTTCTGTTCCTTTAGACTATCATGTATAGTAAGGACACAAAGTTCAGAGTTTAAACCACATTTTAATGCAGATATAGGGAGAATACAACTTCTTTATCCAGGCATGGATTTGGATTTGCTCTCCAAATGTCTAACCAATGCCATGAGAAATTTAAAAAAAAAAAAAAAAAAGTCATTCATTATGAACAGGACCCATAACTTACATAATCCAGCAGTCAATATTCAGATGATTCTCCCTCCTCCTTACTCTTCTTAGTTTCCAAAGAAGAACTAAGTATATAGGGAGAGAATGGTTATCTTACATATTCTCTTGACAGTGAAAGAAAGAGAACTCTGACTATGCTAGTCCTTGTGCATTTATCTGCTGAAGAGAGAGAAAGAGATGGCAAATATTCTATTCTTCCTGAGCACTGTGCCCTCATTAGCCTCTGTGCTAGTTAACTATACTAATTACCTATGAATGACAACCACTGGTGATCCAATCTTTTGCCTTGAGAAAATGTACTTGGGGGTGCTCTCTATACAATTTGAATTATCTTTACTCCTTATTTGCCTGAGCCCTCCATCTAGACCACTGAACCCCAATGGTCTGAGCCTTTGCTGCATAATAACCCCCTTTGTAAGGCAGACCCCCATAGCAGTCCCATGATCTTTTAATGAAGCTCTTATGCCACATAAAACCTGAAGGCTGTCATCAAAGTCTGTCTTTAAAATCTGTCTGAATGTATCCCATGTAGAAAAGCTTTTAGGAAGCCTGAGGCTCCTAACCTCAGCCCTGCTTGCAAAGTTAGCCCCTGCCTGGTGACTGAGTTATAGATTTAAGTCCCAACTAAGAATGAACCATTCTCAACTGTTTGTTCAAATAATGTGATTTGTATAGACTCCTTGTATTCCTTCTTGGAGAATAGAACTTTGGTATCAGCTAGAGAAAGGCTTCATGGTGAGCTTAAAATAAAAACTAGAACTTCCTGTTAGACATCATTTTATATCTCTCTGTCATTGCTGAGGGATTCAAGCACACCCCTTGTGACTCCATCAGAAAGGGACACTTGGAAGTGGACATCTAGCTCTCAAGACATATTGAGTGTTTCTTCTCTTTGTTGATTTTACTTTCAATCTTTGATCACAATCAATTATAACCAGAAGGAAAACTTGATGATGAGATTTGAACATCTTTCTAGAAAACAATCAGCCTTGCCTAACTATCTTGATAGGGTAGCACATTGATTCAGAATGCAGGAGACAGTCTGCAAGGTGCCTTTCATGGACCCTGAGTCAGAGTAAAGGACTGGACATGGTAGAAATAAGCATCCCTTAAACACATACACACTCACACACCCATATATGCACTCACACATGCATACACACACATACTCAAATATTCACATACATTCTCGGATATATTCAAACCATACTGTAGATTTTTCATGTGTTTGCAATGTTACATTATAATTTTCACCTTCTAGTTTTTTTCATCCAAGAAAAGCAAATAAATTCACTTAATTGGAAGCAAATTCATTGGCAATTTTCCTTTGTAAAGAAATTTTAAATAAAATGCTAGATTTTCAACTTCACTAAAAGGCAATATACTTTATCCAATGAGCATATTCTTAATATACTAAGCCCAAAAGAAATTTTATAGCTGATGCTAGAAACAGCAATGAGTCTGAGTGACTAGTATTTTCTGGACCTAGATAGTAAAGGTGTGGTGAACATGGGCTCAAGTGTGTAGTCTTAGGCCAACAAATGATAAGCCATGTAGTACGGCAAGACTGGAAGGCTATCTACCTTTGTAACAATCCCTTCCTCTAACTTCATGCCCTCACCTTCTTTCCTTCCAAAATGACTTTCTTCCTTATTTATTCATTGAAGTAAAGAAGCAAAGAAATAGAACTCAAATAAGCAGGTGTTCTCTGAATTTCCTCTAGAATTATCCAACAGTAACTGCATGATAACATGAGGAAACATACAACATGGTAACCTTCTGTCCCTGTGTGGCACAGTCTGATTTTTAGTATCACCTGCTTTTATTTGGAATGAAGGGGAACCCAAAAATAAATGAATTGGCTCAGCAGCCCATGATTAAAATAGCATAGAAAGACTCAGTCTGCAGCTGGCCCTCACCACGGGCTGTGCCGGGGTCTCCACCTCCCTCCTCCACTTCCCCTCCTATGCCAGGGCAGCTTATTCACACTGCCAGTGCATGCTTAACACGGAATTCTTCAAGTACCACTGCAAAGCATCCAGCAAACACGACTCTAAACTTAGTCTCACATATGTAGCCAGAGACACAGATAAATATAGAGACCTAGAAATACATACAGAATGCCAGAGAAACATGCTCTCGGCCAGAAACATATTGTGAATATGCAAATACCTCAGTGTCTGGTACTGAAGCTTTGCCCTTTAGCACTTACCTTACTCCATCTTTCTCTTTAGCTCCGTACCATATCCCCCTCCACCAGTCTCTATCCATCTGTTTATTTTTTCCTAACTTCTCATTTTTAAAAAAAATATGGTATCACCTCTTAAAAATAAGAAAAAATATGGTGCTACAAATCTCACTGCCAGGTGTAACATATGATGCTGCTTCTGGGAGCTGGGAAACAAAATGTATAAAGGGGGATGGGTGTATTCAAACTTTCTTACAAAGGTTACCAGAAGTGGATTCTTTACCCGTTTTGTCTGTGCTATGTTCATTCCTGATTAAATTTCAGGTTTGCTTTGTAGTTTAAAGAAATTGTATCATCCAGACCTTGTCGTCAACTTGCTTAATTTATTGCCCTGAAAGGAGAAGCCTGGCAGGAGCAAGCCTGGCTCTCAAATGTCTGGATTGGAGTTTAGCTATGGAAACAAGTGTTACGGTGCCATGAATGACAAGCTCCATGGGTACTTTGCACATCGCATTCGATATGGACAACGTCACTTTGCATATTGACCAACACAATTGCATCCTTCTGTTTGATCTACAAGCAACCATCACAGAGATGTGCGTCCATGAGCCAGAAGTTAGTACTGATGTAAACTGTCTATTCTCAAGAACGTGAAACTTAATTAAACCAATTAGCTAATAAATAAAACAAATGTAAGAGAGAAAGAAGGAAGTCAGAACAAATTTCTTTTCTGTGAACTAAAATCCTTGTCTAAAAACAAGTATTCTAAGAAAGGACCCTAATATATCTGTGCTCTATGTCCCTGTTTACAGCATTGAAGATCTAGTGGAGTGAGCATCATTATTTAAAGTAGTTATTTTCAATAAGTTGCTGGACAACAGCCATCATTAATCTGACCTACTGAGAAAGATAACTGAATAACAGAATGGGTAGTTATGAAGTAGCCACTGTGTGCTGGCCTAGCAACCAGACATGAGTTATTGTATTTCATTTCATCTTTACAAACAGCACTGCAGGGGAGGTATAATCCTTGTTTTATGAGAAAGGAAACTGAGACTCAGAGAGGTTAAGTAATATGCTCAAGGCCTCAAGGTTATAAGTGCAACAGCCAGAATTCAATCTGAGCTTTGTCTACAAAGCCCATGTTCTTTCCACTGAATCAACCTAGACAGCAAGTTCAGGGCATGTAAGGCCAAATTGGCAAGCCCTGGTCCTGGCATGCTTCCCCTCGGTTTAGCTGGTTTAAAAGGACAAGGTATCACATCTCCAGTTGGGTCACAATAATTAGATGTGCTCCCCTGGCCTTCAAGTGATGTTGGCCTGGCTCCAGCTCCTATATCAGCATTACTCAATTGAAATCTTATCCGATTCTTGATGAGTTATTAAATCAAAGTCAAATTTAAACCGATGTTCAGAAACACTACACTTAAAAAACAGGGGCATAAAATCTAAAGACTTCTATTTGTTCTCTTTGTAAATAATTACTTTTGAAATGTAATTATTGATCTTAAAACAAACAAAAAAAGAAATAGACCAGAGATACTCCTAAATCACATTTGAATAAAAGAGAAAACAATTTATGCTTGTGTTCGCAAGTAGGTATGGTAGATACATGGGCTGATGACTTAATATGACCATTTACATGTGCAAAATGTCAGGTGGGTGAGCACAGATATCTACCCACAGACCCCATGAACAGTCAAGAGAAGAACTTCAAATAAACAATGTAAAAGAATGGGAAAGAACATTACAAACAGCTCCTGAAACTAGGAGTAAGTGGACAGGTATATGAATTCTGCCTCTTTACTATGGTCATACAAAATTTGTAGAAATATATATATGAAGAACTTAAAGCAACATTACCAGTGATATTTGGCTTTCAATTCCCCCAGAATAAATTGTACATTAATCCTGAAGAGCCACAGCCATAGTCCAAGAGATTAGATCCTGTTTAAGGTTCCAGTAGCACCTCTTCAGCAATCTCTGTCTTCCACTTCCCCAGAGTAGGGATGGCTCTAAGGAGGCTAACCATCAAAACCAAAAGAATGCTATTGCTCAAAATATCATAAAAATGCATCTTACTTCTCTAAATGGGGATCTCCAGTTTATTATTTTAGAGTCTTATTTGATTGACTGGAAGTTGGGGAACCTTAGAAAAAGCATGGGAACTGTATGTGGAAGGAGAGATGGGGATCTGCTCATTACAGTATAGAGAGGGACTGCTACCTCTCCCTGAAAATTCATAGTTTACTTTGTAGAATAGGATCTCAATGGAATGGAAAAGTGAAACTTTGCAGCACCCAGAGCACCTGACATAATTGAAACTACCTCTGAGACCTGGAACAGGGAATATTCTACATATGCTTTACATTTCTGAGCATTTGCAGTATCATTACTATAGTCTGAATCTTGAATGTTTTCCTAAAAGCCTTAATATTGAAGGTTTAATCTCTAGTCTGTGGCACTATTGAGAAGTGATGGGAACATTAAGAGTTGGAGCCTAGAAATGAGCTAAGTCATTGCAGGTATGGCCTTAAAGGATAAAGTGATACACCTTTCTCTTTCTAACTTTTTGCCTCCCACCTATGCCCAGATAAACAACTCTTCTGCAACATGCTTCTACCATGATGTACTGCCCACCATAGGCCCAAAATCAGTAGAACTAACTGACCATGGACTGAAACCTCTCAAATAAATATGATTTAAAATAACTTTGTCCTTATCAGTGTATATCTCAGATGTTTTAACACAGTGTCAAAAAGCTGATCAACATGGTCATAGGATGTTGGTCTTATTCCACTGTCTAAGCTTGTTGTGTTAGTAGGAACTGATATTAAGACTTAAATGTGGCAATTCTTAATTCTTGCAAGGCCCATAATTTGCTTAAGATTATTAAAATTGTCCTATCTGCCTTGGATTAACTATGGTCACTCCAAGCCTTTCTTTGAGTGTTGAGTTGGTCCAAGGTACAAATGAGTTGAGATCCTCAAACTCTACCACCCAAGTCACAAGAATTCCATAGTTAAGGTACCTTTTGGATAGCATGCATGTATTAGTCATCAATGAGAAATATACCCCATCTCTTTACATACAATTTCCTTTTCTTTATCTCTACTCTGGAATAACTCCTTTGCACTAATTTAGGAAACAGCTAATTATCTTTAGGGGGGGTTGAAAAAAAGTATGTTTCTTCTGTGATTCAGAAGACTGTATCTATAGACACCCATTCATTCAATATTAATCATATGACTACTATTAATTGAATCCTTCATTGAATGTTCCATATAGTCAGCACTGTGGAATGCAAATGTTTACTGTGCAGTTGAGAAGGACATAAGTAGTTATGTGCATAGTACAATAATAGAAATGTGCACAGAATATTTTTAGTATAGAAAGATCAGGCAGTTAACATCTGAAGATGAGACATGAATGAAAGTGTCACAGGTTTCCTAGTGGATGCCACATGTAAATCATAATTAAGCACTCTCTATTGAAGCTTATTATTATGAAAACTACCTTTAGAATTCAGTTCCTAAACCCAGAATAAGAAAAAACATTTGAAGAATGTGTGTGTGTGTGTGTGTGTGTGTGTGTGTTTCTGATTATGTATAATTTATGGGAAATGCCACACTCATATACATGGACACTGGGTTGAACAGCATTTGACTACAATTGTTGCAGTCCACATCAATTCACATAGAGTACAAGGAAGATGAGACTCTGCCTCTTGCAATGTTCCCTCCACTAGGTGTTGAATGAGGTCAAACTAGACAAGGCGCCATGGTTCTATAACCGACAAAGTTCAGTCTCAGGTTATGGTAGATGAGTATCATTCCAGGAAGTTCTCTGGAGTCCAGAATTGAACTCTTTGCCTTCTAACTTCAAGTCTTTCTCCCATTACCTAACTCTTGGTCTCTGCCACCAAATTCCCCGGTAGATCTCTTCATATCATGCCTCAAAGTGGAGCTAGTGAGACCAGGGACCAGAGTGAGGCTTCACTTGTAAGTAGTTGTTACCCAGATCATATTTTGTCTGAGTAAAACTTTCCCCCTTTCATAAATAACAAATGCTTTTGCATAAAGCATGAGCTCAATTCCAGGACAACCAGAAGAGATGCAAGTGAAATTTTGGGTTGCCTCATTTGCTTACTAGGAAGAATGGAAAGACTCTCTGTAGTTCCCAATATTTTGTCTGTTTTCCAAAGGCTTTGGTGAGTGGCACATGTTACCAGAGGGACTAAAGACACCTTCCATTATCCTATATTATCCTGATTATTTTCTATATGGCTTTGTCCATGCAATAGACACTCCAAGTTCATAAACACAAGCCATTCAATGTAATTTTTAGGCATCCATATATCAAGGAGAGATGAACACAGGCTATATAAATGCTTCTACAGAACAATAGATGATAACAATCCTATTTTGTATCTTAAAATCAGTTGGTTCCCATAATAAATTTTTATTTGATGCACTGATACATATAATTGATATATATACAAAAAGTTGTATCTTTTCCATATTTCTTAGAAAATAAATATCTGATAACCTTGACAGCATTAAATGCATGTGCTCCTCCTTTGCCACCATTAAAAATAATGATTTTAATTGACTAAAGACATGAGAGCAGAGGGGAAGATGACTTTTAAACTCAAGACATAGAATTGTGTTCTGGTCATTGAATTCCTTCCATATTTTAAATGACTGCATGGTATTTACTGCCCCAACTTACGGAGTATGTTTTCTTTATCCTCTTCTCTCCCATCCTCCTAAGATTCTGCTATGCAAACCTTGTCCTTTGAACAGAAAGACGCTTTGTGTCCTGATGGCATGGAAGACCGCAGTGCACACCGCATATTTGGAGTTTCCCCTTAAATGAAATACAGGAGCCATAACTCAGTTTCTCTGGCAATGAACCTCAGAGGCCATTCATCAGGATGTGACAGACATTTATCTCCTCAAATACGCCAAGGCAGATGGAAATAACATCTAGCCTCCTGTCAGAATAAATAACCCAAATATTGCCCACCCCCCGCCCACCCTGAGAAGACCCAAGCAGATGAGCAGCCATAGCAGCCATAGATCAGCTAGCCAGAGGCTGAAGCAGAGCAAACCAGCTAGCTGTCAACCTTTGCCCGACTCCTGCCTTCTCTTGGGGGGCAAGCAGACTCATTTTGCTATAGATGGGCCTTTACAGGTAGGGGTCTTAGAGCTGAACCTCTGAGAAAGGAGGCCGGAGCTAATATGCTATTTTTCACTCTAAGCTTCCAATCAAAACTTCTTCTGGTGTTATTGGAAAAGGAATTTATTTTCATTTTCCACACTAAACATAAACATTTGCAAGATCACTCCCTCTAAGAAACATTTAGGACAGCAAGCTCCCTATCTTTTTTGGACCAAATTATGTTTTAAAATCACCAAAATGATAAATTTATATATATATATATATATATATATATATATATATATATATATACACATATATATATCAGTGCACTTTTTAAAAGTTAAAATCAATCTTAAAGAAACTCAGGGGCCTGGGGACATAGCTCAGCAGTTCTAGGACCCAAGTCAGGCAGCTCACAGTCACCTGTAACTCCAGTTCCAGGAGATCCAACATCCTCTTATGGCCCCATAGACATATATATACACATAAATAAAAAATAGTAATAAATATATATTTTAAAATAAAACTTAGGAATAAACAAAGCTAATAAGAGAGCCAGGGTTTTAATATTCATATTTCTAATTTATTATATTTAAAGTATCTTTAAGTCTGATCAAAAGTAGGCTCAGTGATAAAGTGACCTTTCCTTCCTATAATATTGGCTTTGTGTTAAAATTTCTTATTAAATTTTAATTCTTAACCTTAAGTTGATGAATTCAATCAACTTCATACCACAAAGAGCCAAACCTCAGTTTAAGAAAGCAGTCAGCCAAGATCTTCTTTTAGCCCCTCCTCACTCTAAAAACAACTTCACCAGCACTTGAACTCCACCCAGTTTTATCACTTTTGATAAGAAAGTATTGGCTGAACCTTTAGTATTTACCCAAAGGGAAAAAAAAAAATTTTTTTCTGTCAATTGAAAAGTCAAGAGCAAAGAAAGTATTTTCTTTCCTGAAACAATCTGACTTTTCTCCATCCTTTACATAATAGTTCCTTCGGTGTTTTTCAGATAGGCAAACTCTTTAGGCAAAGGTGAAGGTGTGCATCTGTAATTCTAATTGCATGGACACCACCATGTCCTGAGCATGTACTCAAAATTGCCTGCTATGTAGATCAGAATTGGCAAAACAACTACAAATAGCTGAAAAATGTTTTTCAAATGACAAAAATAAAGGAGAATTGACTTCATTACATAATAGAAAGTGGCCTACTAAAGGAGGCCCCTAGGATGGTGGTGGAGGGCTTGCCAGGCAGGCAGTGGTAGGAAACTTTTGACATGAACATCAAACACACAGAGCATCTCCTTTTGAAGGCAATTAAGAGGTACAAAAACAATGTAAGCACATTTTCTGTAAGTACGCTGAGGAGTGCCTGTGGGTGGCCTAATACTAAATTACAAAATGTAGATGGATCTCCAAGAGACTAGATCCTGGGAATTTCACTGCAATGTTTTCATCAGTTCATTGATATGCTTTTTAATTTGTCCCTGCCCCCCACCCCCGTGTGTGTGTGTGTGTGTGTGTGTGTGTGTGTGTGTGTGTGTATCTGTCTGTGTGTGTCTGTGTCTGTATGTCTGTGTCTGTGTGTCATGTCTGTGTGTATATTTGCACACATTCCACAGCTTATATGTGCATATCCTTGCCTTCCAAGTTGTTTGAGACAGTGTCTCCCATTTGCAGCTTCATACACTGGGCTAGCTGTCTTGGCTTGCCATCTCACTGTCAGACCACTGAAACTACAGATGGCACTACTACAGCCACCTTTAGGCGTGTGGGTTCTGGGGATTCAAATCCAGGTCCCCACACCTGAACAGCAAATGCCTTACCCACTAAGTCATCTCCCTAACCCTGATCAGCATTTTTAAATGTAGTATGAGAAGTGCATATGCACACATATATACATACACAAGGTTACTCAAAACACATCATCTTTAATATGGAACTTAATATCTAAAGAAACACTAGAGGCAGCCCTTTCCTGAACAGCTAGCTAATTAGTAAATATGGTACGGAAACAGCTAGTCATACCCACTGCCCCAGGCACACAAAGAACCAAGCTGAAAGTCATGTCTCCCTCTCTAGCCTCCGCCTGGCACTGTCCCAACCCATGCTAATACTTGTTAACTTCCAGAAAGTACATTCCTCCTTCACATTTGCATGAGCAGAAAGAAAGCAGGAGAGAAGAGGCGAAGAAAGGGAAAGACACACACAAACACGAGAAACAGAAGTCAAAATCACTCACTAACTCATTCATTAGAGAGACCCAGGTATAGAACTGGCCCTCAGAGGACTGGAGAAAAGAAATAGCTATCTGAAACTTAACAGAGGAGTTGAGAGAACAGACCGCTGAGGAAAATGTCAAAATTAAGCTAAACTTCCAGAAACCAAGATGGCAGCATAGCTCCTAGGGATGGGCTGATCTGGATTGAGAGCTTCAAGGCAGAGCATTTGACCAAGTCCTCCGATGGGACCAGCACTGTTCTGGTTTGCTGTGTCCGTACCTTTCCCTCCTATTCCCCGCAGCTACACTCACCCACTGTCACCATCCAAATGCCACAGGCCTTTGGGTTGTGCACCACTGACCCCAGGCATTTATTCAACAAATGATTTTTCGGAACTCCAGTTTAGGTGCCAAGAATCTGGATGCTTCCAAAAGAAAAATAGCTTATTACTGACAATGTTTTTAAACCAGGAAGCCATAAAGCCTTTGGTAATACCTCCAGCTTCATTCATCAAACCAGGCATTCTAATAATCGCCTGAGGGCACAGGGCACTGATGACAGATGACTAACAAAATACACAAGCAAGCGTCTGCACACACACACACACACACACACACACACACACACACACACACACACACACGCACTTGAGCCTGCACATCGCCCACAGAAACAGAAGCAAAACACATAAGCCTTGTTCTTCCATAAAACTGACTTCTTCATTCTGCTCTCTAAAGGAAGTTCACAATTCTGTCCACTTTGCTGAGCTCCTGTACACTAGAAACAGCCTCATTCAGTTTACTCCTTAGAAGAATTTTGACCCCATCATTTAGCACAAAAGTACAGCTGTTCTCACTGGAGGCTTGGTTATTTTCCAAAAGAACCGAAAGGTGCCTGCGCTTAGTCCCTAATACTTTTAAAAATGAGGTAGTGTCTATTTCTGCCTCCTTGAAAGGCAGGTCTAGGGGACAGATGGCAGGGAGCAGGAAGTCCCTGAAATCAATTGGCTCTGTGGAAAACTGTGAGTGGAAGACATCCTTCATTTGCTCTAACTATAATGCATGGGGCTTGCATTTTGTGCTCTATCAAATCAAACCTTCCCCAAGGAAAACCTGATTCTTTTAGGCTCGGTCTCTGCTCCCAGAGC